>NC_084626.1:25269777-25869777 GCF_033978795.1 Nerophis ophidion
AATGCACTTTTGATGCAGAGCTCAGCCTGCATGCTCGCTGCGGTTTGAAAGTTAACGCTAAAGGAAAGCACCTTTTAAGTTCTTTAAAGTCGGTCTTAATGGGGCCAGGACCGCAGGGTTTGACGCGTACTTGCCTTCGGGTCACAGAGTCAAGGCTTTAGGTAAAGGTCAGTTTTATCAAGTTTGAAAGAATACTTAAAGGCCTACTGAAATGAGATTTTCTTATTTTAACGTCGATAGCAGGTCCTTTATACGTGTCATACTTGTTCATTTCGCGATATTGCCATTTTTTTGCTGAAAGGTTTTAGTAGAGAACATCGATGATAAAGTTTGCAACTTTTGGTCTCTAATAAAAAAGCCTTGCCTCTACCGGAAGTAGCAGACGATGTGCGCGTGATGTCACGGGTTGTAGAGCTCCTCACATCTTCACATTGTTTATAATCATGGCCACCAGCAGCAAGAGCGATTCAAACAGAGAAAGCGACGATTTCCCCATTAGTTTGAGCGAGGATGAAAGATTTGTGGATGAGGAAAGTTAGAGTGAAGCACTACAAAAAAGAAAAAAAAAGACGACGGTAGTGGGAGTGATTCAGATGTTATTAGACACATTTACTAGGATAATTCTGGAAAATCCCTTATCTGCTAATTGTTTTACTAGTGTTTTAGTGAGATTATAAAGTCATACCTGAAAGTCGGAGGGGTGTGGTGACTGTCAAGCGAAAAGAGTGCGCAGCGAAAGTCCAGTGCCCCGGGCAGTTTTTTGTCAGGGCGGCGTCATTGACGAACCAACGTGTGTGTAGCGAGAGAGAGACCATCCTAGTAGTGATTTAGCGAGACCCTGGTTAGGGTTAGGGTTTCTCCATATTTAATAGCCTAAGACAATATATATCACCGTAACTTTGGTATGATACGTTTTTTTCCTCGTATGCACTCTCACTGAGGCCACAGGGGCAATTATCAATCAATATTTACTTATATAGCCCTAAATCACTAGTGTCTCAAAGGGCTGCACAAACCACAACACAAACCACTACGACATCCTCGGTAGGCCCACATAAGGGCAAGGAAAACTCACACCCAGTGGGACGTCCGCGACAATGATGACTATGAGAACTTTGGAGAGGACGAAAGCAATGGATGTCGAGCGGGTCTAACATGATACTGTGAAAGTTCAATCCATAGTGGATCCAACTCAGCCACGAGAGTCCAGTCCAAAGCGGATCCAACACAGCAGCGAGAGTCCCGTTCACAGCGGAGCCAGCAGGAAACCATCCCAAGCGTAGGCAGATCAGCAGCGCAGGGATGTCCCCAGCCGATACACAGGCAAGCGGTCCATCCTGGGTCCCGACTCTGGACAGCCAGTACGTCATCCATGGCCACCGGATCGGACCGGACCCCCTCCACAAGGGAGAGTGGGACATAGGAGAAAAAGAAAAGAAACGGCAGATCAACTGGTCTAAAAAGGGAGTTTATTTAAAGACTACAGTATACAAATGAGTTTCAAGGTCAGACTTAAATGCTTCTACTGAGGTGGCATCTCGAACTGTTACCGGGAGGGCATTATTTGGCAAGCCTATGCCCCGACACGCTTGGGCACTTGTTTCGCAGCGAGCACTTATTTCGCTTGACAGAACTTATTTCGCCAGTGTCTCTGAGGGAAGCCCTGGAGGAGCCTAGAACGTCGCAGCTGCCTCTTTGACAGCTGCTGCAGTTGGTCACGAGCTCCGCTCATGTCTCCGGTAAGAGCCGACTTATTACCACAATTTTCTCATCCAAAAACTTGCTGGTTGACATGTGGTAGAGAAACATGTTGGCCTGACCGCTCTGTTCCATATTAAAGCTTCACAAAAGAAACACCGGCTGTGTTTTGGTTACTAAAGGCAGCTGCAATCCACCGCTTTCCACCAACAGCATTCTTCTTTGACGTCTCCATTATTAATTGAACAAATTGCAAAAGATTCAGCAACACAGAAGTCCAAAATACCGTGTAATTATGCGATTAAAGCAGACGACTTTTAGCCGTGAGTGGTGCTGGGATAAAATGTCCACTCCAACCAATAACGTCATCATTCCGCGACGTTTTCAAATGACACTTCGCGGGAAATTTTAAATTGCAATTAAGTAAACTAAAAAGGCCGTATTGGCATGTGTTGCAATGTTAATATTTCATCATTGATATATAAACTATCAGACTGCGTGGTCGCTAGTAGTGGGTGTAAGTAGGCCTTTAATTTAATTTACCGGCCATTCAGCCACACAGTTATGTTTTTTTTTTATTGCATCTCTTAGATTGCTTACGACTTTTCTCATGTACTATCACCATGGTTGTGGAGCAAAACACTCAAGTGTTGTTTCAGAACCGTAGCTGTCCGGATAATTACAGGCTTTTACATTGAATATAGTTCCTTTCTTTTAATTCGTAACGAGCACGTCTTACAAAATGAGCGTTTAATGTGGGCCCATTTTAAATGTGTGTGTAGTTTAATTGCACCTTCCCGACACCCAACTCTCGTCTTTTAAAAGATGCCAGCAGTAGATTAGTTCTACTTTTCCCAACTTCGCTATTGTGTTGATAATCAATCAATCAATCAATCAATGTTTATTTATATAGCCCCAAATCACAAATGTCTCAAAGGACTGCACAGATCATTACGACTACAACATCCTCGGAAGAACCCACAAAAGGGCAAGGAAAACTCACACCCAGTGGGCAGGGAGAATTCACATCCAGTGGGACGCCAGTGACAATGCTGACTATGAGAAACCTTGGAGAGGACCTCAGATGTGGGCAACCCCCCCCCTCTAGGGGACCGAAAGCAATGGATGTCGAGCGGGTCTAACATGATACTGTGAAAGTTCAATCCATAGTGGCTCCAAGACAGCAGTGAGAGTCCCGTCCACAGGAAACCATCTCAAGCGGATCAGCTGCGTAGAGATGTCCCCAACCGATACAGGCGAGCGGTCCATCCTGGGTCCCGACGAGCGGTCCATCCTGGGTCTCGACTCTGGACAGTCAGTACTTCATCCATGGTCATCGGACCGGACCCCCTCCACAAGGGAGGGGGGGACATAGGAGAAAGAAAAGAAGCGGCAGATCAACTGGTCTAAAAAGGAGGTCTATTTAAAGGCTAGAGTATACAGATGAGTTTTAAGATGAGACTTAAATGCTTCTACTGAGGTAGCATCTCGAACTGTTACCGGGAGGGCATTCCAGAGTACTGGAGCCCGAACGGAAAACGCTCTATAGCCCGCAGACTTTTTTTGAGCTCTAGGAATCACTAATAAGCCGGAGTCTTTTGAACGCAGATTTCTTGCTGGGACATACGGTACAATACAATCGGCAAGATAGGCTGGAGCTAGACCGTGTAGTATTTTATACGTAAGTAGTAAAACCTTAAAGTCACATCTTAAGTGCACAGGAAGCCAGTGCAGGTGAGCCAGTACAGGCGTAATATGATCAAACTTTCTTGTTCTTGTCAAAAGTCTAGCAGCCGCATTTTGTACCAACTGTAATCTTTTAATGCTAGACATGGGGAGACCCGAAAATAATACGTTACAGTAATCGAGACGAGACGTAACAAACGCATGGATAATGATCTCGGCGTCTTTGGTGGACAAAATGGAGCGAATTTTAGCGATATTACGGAGATGAAAGAAGGCCGTTTTAGTAACGCTTTTAATGTGTGACTCAAAGGAGAGAGTTGGGTCGAAGATAACACCCAGATTCTTTACCGTGTCGCCTTGTTTTATTATTTGGTTGTCAAATGTTAAAGTTGTATTATTAAATAGAGGTCGGTGTCTAGCAGGACCGATAATCAGCATTTCCGTTTTTTTGGCATTAAGTTGCAAAAAGTTAGCGGACATCCATTGTTTAATTTCATTAAGACACGCTTCCAACTGACTACAGTCCGGCGTGTTGGTCAGCTTTAGGGGCATGTAGAGTTGGGTGTCATCAGCATAACAGTGAAAGCTAATACCGTATTTGATAACTACAATTTCCTCGACAGGAGGACAACGACAGCACTTTGAAGGAGGGGATCTTTGTGTCAAAAATCACGAAGGACGGACCCGCCGACAACGCAGACGGACTGCAACTCCACGACCGGATTGTAGAGGTATGTTCAAGACGGAACAGGACAAATGAGAAGTGGGACAATGCACCATGTTTATCAATAATCACGGAGTACCGTACAGGGGCGTCACTAGACCTAATACTGTACTGGGGCACACCTGGGGCACAAATAATTCATGTGAGCGTGCAAAGCGCGCAAGTAAAAACATTTTTAGCACTTATTTATCATAAAAAATACATAAATAGTGCTTTAAACTATGAAATCATATCAGATGATGTTGTATGGATCTTTGATTAACCACCTGAAATTCAATCAATCAATCAATGTTTACTTATATAGCCCTAAATCACTAGTGTCTCAAAGGGCTGCACAAACCACCACGACATCCTCGGTAGGCCCACATAAGGGCAAGGAAAACTCACACCCAGTGGGACATCGGTGACAATGATGACTATGAGAACCTTGGAGAGGAGGAAAGCAATGGATGTCGAGCGGGTCTAACATGATACTGTGAAAGTTCAATCCACAATGGATCCAACACAGTCGCGAGAGTCCAGTCCAAAGCGGATCCAACACAGCAGCGAGAGTCCCGTTCACAGCGGAGCCAGCAGGAAACCATCCCAAGCGGAGGCGGATCAGCATCGCAGAGATGTCCCCAGCCGATACACAGGCAAGCAGTACATGGCCACCGGATCGGACCGGACCCCCTCCACAAGGGAGAGTGGGACATAGGAGAAAAAGAAAAGAAACGGCAGATCAACTGATCTAAAAAGGGAGTCTATTTAAAGGCTAGAGTAAATTAACTAATGCATTTGACCTACTTGTGCACTTTTTTACTCCAGACTTCTAAACTGCTACTGGTAAAAGCAAAAAGGAAGTGCAATGAATATTTTTGAAATATTTATTGCAGTAATCATCTGCAAATTTAACATCTACAAAAGTAAAACAAAAAATAAAGCACCGCTACATCTCTGGGTTCTTTTATATTATTTAATTTCCATTTATGGCCATGTGGCTAATCCTATTTCAGATACACAAAACTATAAAATATACACAAAACAATAAAGCCACGGTAGTAGAATAATCAATCAATCAATCAATCAATGTTTACTTATATAGCCCTAAATCACTAGTGTCTCAAAGGGCTGCACAAACCACCACGACATCCTCGGTAGGCCCACATAAGGGCAAGGAAAACTCACACCCAGTGGGACGTCGGTGACAATGATGACTATGAGAACCTTGGAGAGGAGGAAAGCAATGGATGTCGAGCGGGTCTAACATGATACTGTGAAAGTTCAATCCACAATGGATCCAACACAGTCGCGAGAGTCCAGTCCAAAGCGGATCCAACACAGCAGCGAGAGTCCCGTTCACAGCGGAGCCAGCAGGAAACCATCCCAAGCGGAGGCGGATCAGCATCGCAGAGATGTCCCCAGCCGATACACAGGCAAGCAGTACATGGCCACCGGATCGGACCGGACCCCCTCCACAAGGGAGAGTGGGACATAGAAGAAAAAGAAAAGAAACGGCAGATCAACTGGTCTAAAAAGGGAGTCTATTTAAAGGCTAGAGTAAATTAACTAATGCATTTGACCTACTTGTGCACTTTTTTACTCCAGACTTCTAAACTGCTACTGGTAAAAGCAAAAAGGAAGTGCAATGAATATTTTTGAAATATTTATTGCAGTAATCATCTGCAAATTTAACATCTACAAAAGTAAAACAAAAAATAAAGCACCCCTACATCTCTGGGTTCTTTTATATTATTTAATTTCCATTTATGGCAATGTGGCTACTCCTATTTCAGATACACAAAACTATAAAATATACACAAAACAATAAAGCCACAGTAGTAGAATAAATGAACAACTGTTGTGTGTCGGTTCAGGGAATCATTTTCTGAGAAGTAAACTGTAACGTCTCCTTTTCATTTTTGCAAAGTGGTCAATCACTCTGGACATACATGGAAATATTACAGTAACTGTTATACAGTTGACCAGTGGTTCCCAACTGCTGGGTCGTGACATAAAAGTGGATTGTGTGTCATTTTCAGTGAGTCGCAGTCACATGTGTGCATGAAAAAAAAAAGTTTAGGGAGAAAAAAATCTAATTGTGGCAACAAAACCAGATATTTTTAGCCATTTTTCTAGTGACTATTAGTGAGTATTTTAGCAAAAAGCAAACCGACTAACAAGTTGGAGGAGGACTCAGGACAGACATGGAAATATATTTTTTTTTAATCTAAATGGGGGCAACAATACCTGATATTTTCAGCCATCTTTCTGAAAACAAATACTGAAATGTTACAATTTTTTCTGGAAACAAAACCAGATGTTTTAGCTGTAGCCATTTTTCTGGTGACAAAACAAGATTATTTTAGTCAAAGTCGCACCGATTAACAAGACAAGTCTACTGTGCTATTTTTCTGTGAAATAAACTTGAATGATTTAAAAATTTGACTCACGACTTGATGATATGGAAAAATGTTTTTCTTCCTGAAGATAAACCAAACTCACACATGCTGACTCCAAATCATCATTGATGCAGAAGCAGCAGACAATAACCAACATTATGTTTCATGTTCATTGGAAATTCCCCCGACAGCTCGTACAGCAAATGAATATGCTTGTCTTGATACAAGGAAGAACGTTAGCTAACTTAGCATCAACTTAAGACAATGATGTTGCCTAGCTAGCGAGGACTTCACTTACATCTCTCTTTTCTCGCTTCTTCTTCCCTGCTGCGGGCAAATAACTTTTTTAAATCAATCTAGGAGTTACAGCTTGAGTCAAATCAAAATCAAAATAATGTAATTAACAAATTGTTGTTGGCTAACGTTAACCTACCTCAACGCAGTGATTCTCATCCCTCTCTCTCTCGATCCACACGTGGATAAATTACCATATTAATTAGCCATGTGTCATTGTTACGTGGAGTGAATACAGTAGAAATCAATTACCATACTAAGTAGTATGTGTGCTGTTGTCTATGTTATGTAGACTTAAAACTCTGAAGCATTTTTTTTATTGGTGAAATTTTCTACTGGGCACTGCAGATAAACAGTGGGGCACGTGCCCCAGTGAAATATGTCTGGCGACGCCCCTGGTACCATATCTCCTTGAATTGCCGCCGGGGCGCTAATTCATTAAATCCTCTTCTCACTCCTGCGCTTACCAAAGGCATGCGGTAAAAAGTAAGCATGCGCTAATTATTTTAAAACCTCGTCTCACTCCGGCACTTACCAGAGGCATGCAGTAAAAATTGGAGTGTTGATGTAAGCTTGGACCTTAAATCCTACTGAATAGTTCTTAAACTTCCTCCCTTTGTGCGATTTCAAATTACCGGTATTGATATCAGCCTCCTCCATTTTGAAAAATGATGACAGGGGAAGTGTCACTGGTTACGTCACAAGTTTGACCAGACGGTAATACTAAGCATGCGCTAATTATTTTGCGAAGCGAGTTTGACCCGGCAGTAATTCAAGGCAGGCCCTGCGGCAATTCAAGGAAGTACGGTATTTATGGGTTTTACTGAGCTCCAGTTGGCGCCTCAAAATTGTTTTTTGGATTTTACTGCAGCCCAGGGTAGGGCTAGGCGACATGGCGGAAAACTGTATCACAATAAAAGTGTTTTATATTTGTCAATATCAATATTTTTTATCAGTTTTATGACCTATCAAAAGCAAGAACCAGGGGAAAAATACATTAAATACAAACATTTTTATTTCCAATGTAACCTTCCTCTTAGGGCTGGGCGATACGGCCTTTTTCTAATATCTCGATATTTTTAGGCCATATCGCGATACACGATATATATATCTATTTTTCCTTAGCCTTGAATGAACATTTGATGCATACTGTCAGAGTTATTTGGTGTTGAACCCCAAGATGCAGAGATGGAGGCAGGCATGGAATGTGAAAACATGATCTAATTAAATGCTAAGACAAAAACAAAACCAAAAGGGTACAAACACAAAGCGCGCACGAGGCGGATAATCAAACAAAAGGAGCTAGCCTGGGAGCTAGAAAATAACGAACAGGAGCTTAGCGTGGAAGCTAGCGGGTAGCGAAGTCGTACTTGTATAATAAAAATTAAAACGGAAGCAGGGAACAAAAAAACAGTAAGCTACAAACATCAACTGAATATAGCTTACCGCTACGCTGCAAAGACAAGGTGCGACACGACAGGAGCGATAACACATCACAAGAGCGCCTGGACGTGACATCGACAAGACAAGACAATACAATGATCCAGCAACTGACACAAGACAAAGCAGGTACAAATAGGAGCAGGCTGATTGGCAACAGGTGTGGCCAGGTGCCAATCAGCCGCAGCTGAGGAGGAACACAGCACTCAGGGAACAAGACAGGAAGCTGACAAAATAAGAGCACTAGACAGGAACTAAAGACAGGAGATACTAAACACAGAGGAAAGACAAATGCAGAGGAAAAAACTAAAACATTGACAAACTGTCAGGGGAAAGCCTGACACATACAACCACAGCAGTATGATGATTCTATGTGTCCACATTAAAACATTATTCTTCATACTGCATTAATATATGCAAATTTTTAACTTGCATGCAGAGAAGGAAATCACAACCAAGTCAATTTACCAAATTTGTATTTATTAAACAGTTATTAAGCAGTGGCACAAACGTTCATGTCATTTCAAAACAGAAAGTGCAAGATTGTCAGAGACATTTTAAGTGTCAAATAAAAATGAGCTGCATAAAAGGAAATCAAATAGTTTTCTTCTTTCGCTATGTGGTTACTACGGACTTTATTTAATTCTGTTGGAGATGTTGATGTTACACCCCTGTAGAGGGGGGGATATTGAACAGGAACACGGACACGATGTTCACTCATTCAGGTCCGGTCTGGAATGCCAATTTTCCAAAAAACATACACTTTTAAACAATGATTTTCAAACATTGCACCTTTTTAAACATTACTCTTTTTTAAAGAATTACATTTCTCTATTCAAAACAGGCTCTGCTTTTTACCCATAGATTTATTAGATTTTATTTTTTATTATGTATAGCATGGGTGTCAAAACTGTGCCTCGGAGGCCATTTGCGACCCACAGCTAATGTTTTAAAGGCACCACAGCACATTCCAAAAATACTATTAAAACAAAACCATAAACAAAAGTGAAATAAAAACGTTTAAAGGCTAAATGTAATTTAGAATTGATTGATTGATTGATACTTTTATTAGTACAGTGGGGGCGGTATAGCTCGCTTGGTAGAGTGGCCGTGCCAGCAACTTGAGGGTTGCAGGTTCGATTCCCGCTTCCGCCATCCTGGTCACTGCCGTTGTGTCCTTGGGCAAGACACTTTACATTTAAACCAGTGCCACCCACACTGGTTTAAATGTAACTTAGATATTGGGTTTCACTATGTAAAGTGCTTTGAGTCACTAGAGAAAAACGCTATATAAATATAATTCACTTCACTTCACATATTCCATACAATTAACCACTAAATGGTAACACCCGAATAAGTTTTTCAACTTGTTTAAATAAGGGTCCACGTTAATCAATTCATGGTAAAAGTTGCAACGTTGACTAATAAAACAAAGCTGTTGGCTGTATCATTTTTCTTTTAATAAAAAAATGAAAACGGGTCCCACAGACCCGAACCCTTTTTTTAATATGATGCAGTGTCTCGAGCTGTAACCACAATAATAAACGTACAGTACACGTGACAATGAACGTTGCGCGGAAAATTTCTCTGCCGGTTTCTGCATCCCGCAGGGCTTCTTTTTTTGTGTTTCCACACAAGTTTGCAACATTGTTTATCAACACTGTCTGCTCTCATTTTCTCGCACAATTGACCTTCTGATGTTCTGTGTACCGATAGTCTGTGTGTGTGTGTGTGTGTGTGTGTGTGTGTGTGGGGGGGGGGGGGGGGTACACAGAACATCAATTTCCACACTTCTTTTAGCCCCGGGTCCAGTGGACCCGGACATCTTATATGTAATAGAAATGTGTAGAGGTGGTGTATGGTGTTTGGTCATTGATTGATTGATACTTTTATTAGTAGATTGCATAGTTCAGTACATATTCCGTACTATTGACCACTAAATGGTAACACCCCAATAAGTTTTTCAACTTGTTTAAGTCGGGGTCCACGTCATTAGATATGTACTCTGATATATGTTCTTCACAGAAAATGAGCCAAAGTCAGTGAGTCTCAGTTTGGAAAATTATTTGTATCATTTTTCTTTTAATAAAAAAATGAAAACGGGTCCCACAGACCCGAACCCTTTTTTTTAATATGATGCAGTGTCTCGAGCTGTAACCACAATAATAAACGTACAGTACACATGAAATTGGCCCCTGTGAGACCAACTCGCAAAGGCGTAACTCAACACCGCCTGGGTGGCAAATGTGAAGATAAACATCATAAAGTAGTCAATGTTGTAGCATGTTCACCCAAGGAGGTGAAACGTGACCGCGCCGTAGTGGAAGTGCTAGTTCCAGTAAGTCTATATGGATGTAACATGTACATGATGAGCCACGGCTCGTTCCTTTACAACAGGCTCTTAGCAAGGCGGTGTGATAGCAGATGGCACTCCTCCAGCTCAGGCTGCTATGAATGCACCCTTGTTCCGTGGGACCTCTTCTCCATCAAAAACAAAACCTTGTTGGCTTTTGCTAGAGATCCTCTAAAGCAGACCTATGCAAAATAATGCATTAAAGGCCTACTGAAATGAGATGTTCTTATTTAAGCGGGGATAGCAGGTCCATTCTATGTGTCATACTTGATCATTTCGCCGTATTGCCATATTTCTGCTGAAATGATTTAGTAGAGAACATCGACGATAAAGTTCGCAACTTTTGTTCGGTAATAAAAAAGCCTCGCCTGTATGTGCGCGTACTCACATCCTCACATTGTTTATAATGTGAGCCACCAGCGGTAAGAGCAATTCGGACCGAGAAAGCGACAATTTCCCCATTAATTTGAGCGAGGATGAAAGATTTGTGGATGAGGAAAGTTAGAGTGAAGGAGTAGAAAAAAAAAAAATTAAATAAAATAAAAAGCGACGGATCTGTCCAGGGTGTACCCTGCCTTCCGCCCGATTGTAGCTGAGATAGGCGCCAGCGCACCCCGCGACCCCAAAAGGGAATAAGCGGTAGAAAATGGATGGATGGATGGATCCGGGCGGCGGCAGTGTGAGCGTTTCAGATGTAATTAGACACATTTACTAATCAAATAAAATCAACTTTATTTATAAAGAACATTTAAAATTTACCACAGGGGTAGCCAAAGTGCTGTACAATGGACAGGTTAAAACTGTGGTCCCCAACCACCGGGCCGCGGACCGGGCTGCAGAAGAATTTTTTATTTTAAAAAAATAAATAAATAATTTAATCCATCCATTTTCTACCGCTTATTCCTTTTTGGGGCCGCGGGGGGCGCTGGCGCCTAACTCAGCTACAATCGGGCGGAAGGCGGGGTACACCTTGGACAAGTCGCCAACTCATCGCAGGGCCAACACAGATAATTTTTTTTTTTATCAAATCAACATAAAAAACACAATATACACTTACAATTAGTGCACCAACCACAAAAACCTCCCTTTTTCATGACAAAGAAGGAAAAAAAGTACTGATTTTTACAATAAAGTTCTAAAGCTTGGTGATTTATCAGATATATCAGATTGTTGGGATTTTTTTGTTACATATTTCGCCGTGTTTGTTGCATTTTTGTTGCCTTTTACTTGATTGTAAAATATATGGGGTTTGACATTCATATGTTGTGAATATTCAGTGTTTTATTGTTCATAGTTAATATTGTAAATCACACATTCTTTATTTTTATGTACATTCTGGGTGTGTTATTCAGTAAAAAAAATGTCAAATTCCATTCTGGTTTTTAAGGCTGTCTGTCATAACGTTTTTAGGATTCAATCAGACATTATTGTGAGGTTTTGTATTAATGGTCCTGAATATTTCACAGCTTAAAAAATAAATAAATATATATATAAATGGGTTGTACTTGTATAGCGCTTTTCTACCTTCAAGGTACTCAAAGCGCTTTGACACTACTTCCACATTTACCCATTCACACACACATTCACACACTGATGGAGGGAGCTGCCATGCAAGGCGCTAACCAGCACCCATCAGGAGCATGGGTGAAGTGTCTTGCTCAGGACACAACGGACGTGACGAGGTTGGTACTAGGTGGGGATTGAACCGGGGACCCTCGGGTTGCGCACGGCCACCCTTTCACTACGCCACGCCGTCCGTCTATATATATATATATATATATATATATATATATATATATATATATATATATATATATATATATATATATATATATATATATGTGTATATGTATATATATATATATATATATATATATATATATATATATATATGTATGTATGTATACATACGTATATATGTATATATGTATGTATATATATATGTACATACATATATATATATATATAAATAAACTGATTGATTGAGATATATATATATATACATACATATATATATATATATATATATATATATACATACATATATATACATACATATATATGTATGTATATATATATATATATATATATATATATATATATATATATATATATATATATATATATATATATATATATATATATATCAATCAATCAGTTTATTTATATAGCCCTAAATCACTAGTGTCTCAAAGGGCTTCACAAACCACAACGACATCCTTGGTAAAGCCCACATAAGGGCAAAGAAAACTCAACCCAATGGGACGTCGGTGACAGTGACAATGATGACTATGAGAAACCTTGGACGGGACCCGCATATGTGGGCAACCCTCCCCCCCCTAGGGGACCGAAAGCAATGGATGTCGAGCGGGTCTAACACGATATTGTGAAATTCCAATCCATAGTGGATCTAACATAACCGTGAGATTCCAGTCCAAAGTGAATCCAATATAGTAGCGAGAGTCCCGTCCAAAGTGGAGCCAGCAGGAAACCATCCCAAGCCGATACACAGGCGTGCGGTCCATCCTGGGTCCCGATTCTGGACAGCCAGTACTTCATCCATTGATGGTCATCGGACCGGACCCCCTCCACAAGGGAGGGGGGGACAGGGGAGAAAAAGAAAAGAAGCGGCAGATCAACTGGTCTAAAAAGGGAGTCTATTTAAAGGCTAGAGTATACAAATGAGTTTTTAGGTGAGACTTAAATGCTTCTACTGAGGTGGCATCTCGAACTGTTACCGGGAAGGCATTCCAGAGTACTGGAGCCCGAACGGAAAACGCTCTATAGCCCGCAGACTTTTTTTGGGCTCTGGAAGTCCCTAAT
The DNA here is from genome assembly GCF_033978795.1 of Nerophis ophidion. Lineage (NCBI taxonomy): Eukaryota > Metazoa > Chordata > Actinopteri > Syngnathiformes > Syngnathidae > Nerophis > Nerophis ophidion. The sequence continues at coordinate 25,283,177 of NC_084626.1, forward strand.
AAGCCGGAGTTCTATGCCGGGACATATGGTACAATACAATCGGCAAGATAGGATGGAGCTAGACCGTGTAGTATTTTATACGTAAGTAGTAAAACCTTAAAGTCACATCTTAAGTGCACAGGAAGCCAGTGCAGGTGAGCCAGTACAGGCGTAATTTGATCAAACTTTTTTGTTCTTGTCCAAAGTCTAGTCCAGGGGTAGGGAACCTATGGCTCTAGAGCCAGATGTGGCTCTTTTGATGACTGCATCTGGCTCTCGGATAAATCTGAGCTGACATTGCTTGACACGATAAGTAATGAATAATTCCACTTGTAATCACAGTGTTAAAAATAACGTTCAAAATATAAAACATTCTCGTGCATTTTTAATCCATCCAACCGTTTTTCAACGCACCTGTTCAAGAAGTTGCGTTAATGGTAAAAAGTTATTTATTTATTATTGGTTAGTGTGGGGCTTGCCCTCCTGGGGGTTCTTCACACCACTCGGCACCGACGTGAGAGCCTGTTTCAGGGTTACAATATTGTTTTATTTTTCAATAAGTCACTCAGTTGCTTTCCAGCAATTGTCTTTTTCTCTTTTGTTCTTGCTCGCACTCTGGCTCCAGCCCCAACCCCGTCTCTCCTCCTGGCTGCTGCTTATAACAGAGCGGCATGTACGCACCTGTCGCTAATTTCGAGTCCGGTCCTGGCAACACCCCGCTTCGCTGCAGGCCCGCAGGCCACGCCCCCTTACAGTTAGCTTCAGAAAAACAATGTTATTACAAAGAATAAAATACCTACTATAGTCTAGAAATGTTACTTAAAAAAGCACGCGTTTAGTTGTGTTCAGTGTTAAAAAAAAATATTATATGGCTCTTACGGAAACACATTTTAAAATATTTGGCTTCTTGGCTCTCTCAGACAAAAAGGTTCCCGACCCCTGGTCTAGATCAGGGGTGCCCACACTTTTTCTGCAGGCGAGCTACTTTTCAATTGACCAACTCGAGGGGATCTACCTCATTTATATATATCATTTATATTTATTTATTTATGAAAGAGACATTTTAGTAAACAAGTTAAATGTGTTTAATGATAATACAAGCATGTGTAACACATATAGATGTCTTTCTTTCACCAAGACAAGAATATAAGTTGGTGTATTACCTGATTCTGATGACTTGCATTGATTGGAATCAGACAGTAATGATGATAACGCCCACATTTTCAAATGGAGGAGAAAAAAAGTTGTCCTTTCTGTACAATACCACATGAAAGTGGTTGGTTTTTGGCATCTAATTCATCCAGCTTCCATACACTTTACAAGAAAAACATTGGCGGCAAATTCCGTAGCTTGCTTGATTGACATTCACGGCACCCGAAGGTCTTGTGAGATGACGCTGGCTGCTGCCAGTTCATTATTATGAAAAAAATGACAGAGAGGAAGGCGAGAAACACTTTTTATTTCAACAGACTTTCGCGCCGTCCCTTCCGTCAAAACTCTAAAGGCCGACTGCACATTTCCTATCTTCACAATAAAACCCCTGCTTCATGCTGCCTGCGCTAACAAAATAAGAGTCTCGGAAAGCTGGCGTGCACAAGTGATGTGCACGCCAGCTTTCTGAGGGGTCGCTTGTGCACGCCAGTTTTCCGAGACTCTGTATTTAGTTAGCGCAGGCAGCATGAAGCAGGGCTTTTATTGTGAAGATAGGAAATGTGCAGTCGGCCTTTAGAGTTTTGACGGAAGGGACGGCGCAAAAGTCTGTTGAAATAAAAAGTGTTTCTCGCCTTCCTCTCTGTCATTTTTTCATAATAATGAACTGGCAGCAGCCAGCGTCATCTCACAAGACCCTCGGGTGCCGTGAATGTCAATCAAGCAAGCTACGGAATTTGCCGCCAATGTTTTTCTTGTAAAGTGTATGGAAGCTGGATGAATAAGATGCCAAAAACCAACCACTTTCATGTGGTATTGTACAGAAAGGACAACTTTTTTTCTCCTCCATTTGAAAATGTGGGCGTTATCATCATTACTGTCTGATTCCAATCAATGCAAGTCATCAGAATCAGGTAATACACCAACTTATATTCTTGTCTTTGTGAAAGAAAGACATCTATATGTGTTACACATGCTTGTATTATCATTAAACACATTTAACTTGTTTACAAAAATGTCTCTTTCATAAATAAATAAATATAAATGATTTATATAAATGAGGTAGATCCCCTTGAGTTGGTCAATTGAAAAGTAGCTCGCCTGCAGAAAAAGTGTGGGCACCCCTGGTCTAGATAGATAAACCGGTCCCAGACACATTGTTTTCTCCAAATTTGGCCCCCCGAGTCTAAATAATTACCCAGGCCTGCTCTCAAGTGTTTGCAAATCCAAGACTGCCTGGTCTAACGTGAACCTTTTTGGTAAATGCATAACTGTGTTTTATTCCGAAGGTCATTAATTTGATTGGCATGAGCCATCTCTCAGCATGTAATGACAGCTTTTTTTTTTTGTCTTTCACCTAACACTTTTTACTGTTGATATACTTTCGTTAGCGCGGCTAAGTACACTGTCTGGAGCCCCTTTCAAAGTTGCTAATCCTCGCCTCCTGGGTGGCAAATTATCTACTTTTCTCCAAAGTGTCATTGTCACTGGAGGTTGAGAATGAACCAAACATTTGACACACACAGCAAGAGCAAGGGAGAGCATGTTAAAGAAGAATAAGTGCTTTGCACACTTGAACAGAAGTCTAACTGAAACTTTGTTCGCGCAACGTAAGGAAATTAGCAAGTAGATTGAAAATTATTATTGGAGAGAATATAAAACTACACAAAGCAACAACATTGTTCGGGATAACATCTGAAATTCAATACTATGTAGGTCAACAGCCACAGGAGGAGCTTTTGTAACCTGTGAACTTTTTTTAAAGGGTTTTGTTGTAATTTATATTCCAAATAATATACTGTGAGCAGTATATTATTTGGAAGGCCAGAACTTCCACCTTCTCATTCAAAGCGTTTTCTTTATTTTCATGACTATTTACATTGTAGATTGTCACTGAAGGCATCAAAACTATGTGGAGCTATGTACTTCCAGAAGGCGATTTTTACAACAAAGTTCTAAAGCTTAGTGATGTATCAGATATATTTCATTTCATTTCATCTTTATTTATCTCATTCATTGATGTGCATTTAGAACGATACATAATTATATCACAATTATACAATTTAAATTCACACAATTCCTGAGAAGGAGCAGGATGAAGAAAATCTTACAATTTCCTGCCCCCTTTGACATAGTACATTATCTTACTTCATGAATATCATTTAAGCCGACACATGTATCCCAAATGTAATGAAACAATCAAAAACAAAAAAACAAAAGAAAAACACAAGTGCAAAACTTCATAAAGTATAAAGCAAACCAAGAAAATAATAGTAATAATATACACCTCACGGAATGATACAGAGCAAATACAAAACCAGACAAAAAAATAAGTAAAATAATATATATTTTTTTCAATTGGAATATATTTTTAGAGTTTTTTATCTCGTTGTAAAGAGAATTCCACAATTTTACCCCCACCACTATATGTATATATATATATATATATATATGTATATATATATATATATATTTCAGATTGTAGGTGTGGTTTTTTTTGTTACGTATCTTATTTTGCTGTTTTTTGCGTTTTTGTTGCATTTCGCTTGATTGTAAAATAAGTCGATGGAAAGGGGGTGTGACATTCATATGTTGTCAATATTCAGTGTTTTATCGTTCATAGTTAATATTGTACATCACACATTCCTTGTTTTCATGTACATTCTGGGTGTCTCGTTCAGTTAAAAAAATGTAAAAATACATTCCGTTTTTTGAGGCGGTCTGTCATAACGTTTTTAGCATTCAATCCGACATTATTGTGAGGTTTTGTTTTAATGTCCCTAAAAAAAGTAGAAAGCAAACCAAGAAAATAATAGTAATAATATACACCTCACGGAATGATACAGAGCAAATACAAAACCAGACAAAAAAATAAGTAAAATAATGTATATATTTTTTTCAATTGGAATATATTTTTAGAGTTTTTTATCTCGTTGTAAAGAGAATTCCACAATTTTACCCCCACCACTATATGTATATATATATATATATATATATATATATATATATATATATATATGTATATATATGTATATATTTCAGATTGTAGGTGGGGGTTTTTTTTGTTACGTATCTTATTTTGCTGTTTTTTGCGTTTTTGTTGCATTTCGCTTGATTGTAAAATATGTCGATGGAAAGGGGGTGTGACATTCATATGTTGTCAATATTCAGTGTTTTATCGTTCATAGTTAATATTGTACATCACACACTCCTTGTTTTCATGTACATTCTGGGTGTCTCATTAAGTAAAAAAAAATGTAAAAATACATTCAGTTTTTTGAGGCGGTCTGTCATAACGTTTTTAGCATTCAATCCGACATTATTGTGAGGTTTTGTTTTAATGTCCCTAAAAAAAGTAGAAAGCAAACCAAGAAAATAATAGTAATAATATACACCTCACGGAATGATACATAGCAAATACAAAACCAGACAAAAAAATAAGTAAAATAATGTATATATTTTTTTCAATTGGAATATATTTTTTGAGTTTTTTATCTCGTTGTAAAGAGAATTCCACAATTTTACCCCCACCACTATATGTATATTTATATATATATATATATATATATATATATATATATGTATATATATATATATATATATTTCAGATAGTAGGTGGGTTTTTTTTTTGTTACGTATCTTATTTTGCTGTTTTTTGCGTTTTTGTTGCATTTCGCTTGATTGTAAAATAAGTCGATGGAAAGGGGGTGTGACATTCATATGTTGTCAATATTCAGTGTTTTATCGTTCATAGTTAATATTGTACATCACACATTCCTTGTTTTCATGTACATTCTGGGTGTTTCATTCAGTTAAAAAAATGTAAAAATACATTCCGTTTTTTGAGGCGGTCTGTCATAACGTTTTTAGCATTCAATCCGACATTATTGTGAGGTTTTGTTTTAATGTCCCTAAAAAAAGTAGAAAGCAAACCAAGAAAATAATAGTAATAATATACACCTCACGGAATGATACAGAGCAAATACAAAACCAGACAAAAAAATAAGTAAAATAATGTATATATTTTTTTCAATTGGAATATATTTTTAGAGTTTTTTATCTCGTTGTAAAGAGAATTCCACAATTTTACCCCCACCACTATATGTATATTTTTATATATACATATATATATATATGTATATGTATATATATATATTTCAGATAGTAGGTGGGTTTTTTTTTGTTACGTATCTTATTTTGCTGTTTTTTGCGTTTTTGTTGCATTTCGCTTGATTGTAAAATAAGTCGATGGAAAGGGGGTGTGACATTCATATGTTGTCAATATTCAGTGTTTTATCGTTCATAGTTAATATTGTACATCACACATTCCTTGTTTTCATGTACATTCTGGGTGTTTCATTCAGTTAAAAAAATGTAAAAATACATTCCGTTTTTTGAGGCGGTCTGTCATAACGTTTTTAGCATTCAATCCGACATTATTGTGAGGTTTTGTTTTAATGTCCCTAAAAAAAGTAGAAAGCAAACCAAGAAAATAATAGTAATAATATACACCTCACGGAATGATACAGAGCAAATACAAAACCAGACAAAAAAATAAGTAAAATAATGTATATATTTTTTTCAATTGGAATATATTTTTAGAGTTTTTTATCTCGTTGTAAAGAGAATTCCACAATTTTACCCCCACCACTATATGTATATTTTTATATATACATATATATATATATGTATATGTATATATATATATTTCAGATAGTAGGTGGGTTTTTTTTTGTTACGTATCTTATTTTGCTGTTTTTTGCGTTTTTGTTGCATTTCGCTTGATTGTAAAATAAGTCGATGGAAAGGGGGTGTGACATTCATATGTTGTCAATATTCAGTGTTTTATCGTTCATAGTTAATATTGTACATCACACATTCCTTGTTTTCATGTACATTCTGGGTGTTTCATTCAGTTAAAAAAATGTAAAAATACATTCCGTTTTTTGAGGCGGTCTGTCATAACGTTTTTAGCATTCAATCCGACATTATTGTGAGGTTTTGTTTTAATGTCCCTAAAAAAAGTAGAAAGCAAACCAAGAAAATAATAGTAATAATATACACCTCACGGAATGATACAGAGCAAATACAAAACCAGACAAAAAAATAAGTAAAATAATGTATATATTTTTTTCAATTGGAATATATTTTTAGAGTTTTTTATCTCGTTGTAAAGAGAATTCCACAATTTTACCCCCACCACTATATGTATATTTTTATATATACATATATATATATATGTATATGTATATATATATATTTCAGATAGTAGGTGGTTTTTTTTTTTGTTACGTATCTTATTTTGCTGTTTTTTGCGTTTTTGTTGCATTTCGCTTGATTGTAAAATAAGTCGATGGAAAGGGGGTGTGACATTCATATGTTGTCAATATTCAGTGTTTTATCGTTCATAGTTAATATTGTACATCACACATTCCTTATTTTCATGTACATTCTGGGTGTCTCATTCAGTAAAAAAAAATGTAAAAATACATTCCGTTTTTTGAGGCGGTCTGTCATAACGTTTTTGGCATTCAATCCGACATTATTGTGAGGTTTTGTTTTAATGTTCCTAAAAAAAGTAGAAAGCAAACCAAGAAAATAATAGTAATAATATACACCTCACGGAATGATACAGAGCAAATACAAAACCAGACAAAAAAATAAGTAAAATAATGTATATATTTTTTTCAATTGGAATATATTTTTAGAGTTTTTTATCTCGTTGTAAAGAGAATTCCACAATTTTACCCCCACCACTATATGTATATTTATATATATATATATATATGTATATATATATATATATATATCTATTTCAGATTGTAGGTGGGTTTTTTTTTTGTTACGTATCTTATTTTGCTGTTTTTTGCGTTTTTGTTGCATTTCGCTTGATTGTAAAATATGTCGATGGAAAGGGGGTGTGACATTCATATGTTGTCAATATTCAGTGTTTTATCGTTCATAGTTAATATTGTACATCACACATTCCTTGTTTTCATGTACATTCTGGGTGTCTCATTCAGTTTAAAAAATGTAAAAATACATTCCGTTTTTTGAGGCGGTCTGTCATAACGTTTTTAGCATTCAATCCGACATTATTGTGAGGTTTTGTTTTAATGTCCCTAAAAAAAGTAGAAAGCAAACCAAGAAAATAATAGTAATAATATACACCTCACGGAATGATACAGAGCAAATACAAAACCAGACAAAAAAATAAGTAAAATAATGTATATATTTTTTTCAATTGGAATATATTTTTAGAGTTTTTTTATCTCGTTGTAAAGAGAATTCCACAATTTTACCCCCACCACTATATGTATATTTATATATATATATATATATGTATATATATATATATATATATTTCAGATTGTAAGTGGGGTTTTTTTTTGTTACGTATCTTATTTTGCTGTTTTTTGTGTTTTTGTTGCATTTCGCTTGATTGTAAAATAAGTCGATGGAAAGGGGGTGTGACATTCATATGTTGTCAATATTCAGTGTTTTATCGTTCATAGTTAATATTGTACATCACACATTCCTTGTTTTCATGTACATTCTGGGTGTCTCATTCAGTTAAAAAAATGTAAAAATACATTCCGTTTTTTGAGGCGGTCTGTCATAACGTTTTTAGCATTCAATCCGACATTTTTGTGAGGTTTTCTTTTAATGTCCCTAAAAAAAGTTAGCGAAGCATCTGAAAACTAGAAATGACGCAATGCGTTACTGAATTCGTCAACAGCCACAAGAGGAGCTTTTCTAACCTCTAAACGGTTTTGTAATTTATATTCAAAATAATATACTGTGATATACGCTACAGGTCAAAAGTTCACCTTCTCATTCAATGCGTTTTCTTTATTTTCATGATTATTTACATTGTAGATCAGGGGTCACCAACCTTTTTGAAAACCAAGAGCTACTTCTTTGGGTACTGATTAATGCGAAGGGCTACCAGTTTGATACACACTTAAATAAATTGCCAGAAATAGCCAATTTGCTCAATTTACATTTAATAAATAAATCTATATAAATATATATAAAAAAATGGGTATTTCTGTCTGTCATTCCGTCGAACATTTTTTTTACTTTTACAGAAGGTTTTTTTGTAGAGAAAAAATGATGAGAAAAACATTTAATTGAACAATTTAAAAGAGGAGAAAACACAAAAAAATGAAAATTAAATTTTGAAACATAGTTTATCTTAAATTTCGACTCTTTAAAATTCAAAATTCAACCGAAAAAAATGAAGAGAAAAACTAGCTAATTCAAATCTTTTGGAAAAAAAAAAAAAAAAAATCATGGAACATCATTAGTAATTTTTCCTGATTAAGATTAATTTTAGAATTTTGATGACATGTTTTAAATAAGTTAAAATCCACTTTGAAATAAGAGTTAAGTTTGATTCTTTTTGCCGGAATATATTTTTGGAATTTTAAGCACAATAAGTTTGAAGAAATATTTCACAAATATTCTTCGTCGAAAAAAAACAGAATCTAAAATGAAGAATTAAATTAAAATGTGTTTATTATTCTTTACAATAAAAAATAAAACAAATACTTGATCATTGATTCAAATTGTCAGGAAAGAAGAGGAAGGAATTTAAAAGGTAAAAGGTATACGTGTTTAAAAATCCTAAAATCATTTTAAGGTTGTATTTTTTTCTCTAAAATTGTCTTTCTGAAAGTTATAAGAAGCAAAGTAAAAAAATAAATGAATTCATTTAAACAAGTGAAGACCAAGTCTTTAAAATATTTTCTTGGATTTTCAAATTCTATTAGAGTTTTGTGTCTCTTAGAATTAAAAATGTCGAGCAAAGCGAGATCAGCTTGCTAGTAAATAAATACAATTTTAAAAATAGAGGCAGCTCACTGGTAAGTGCTGCTATTTGAGCTATTTTTAGAACAGGCCAACGGGCAGAGGTGGGTAGTAACGCGCTACATTTACTCCGTTACATCTACTTGAGTGACTTTTGGGATAATAAGTACTTCTAAAAGTAGTTTTTATGCAACACACTTTTACTTTTACTTGAGTATATTAATAGAGAAGAAACGCTACTTTTACTCCACTCCATTTATCTACTCGCTACTTTTTTTTTTATCGCTCTATTAATGTTTGTTTTGGTTTTTCAAAGTAGGAACTACGCATGCCTGCGTTTAACCAATCACATGCAGTCACTGGTGACGTTGGACCAATCAAACAGAGCCAGGCGGTCACATGACCGTCACACGTCGAATCCGACTTTAAAAAGTTGAAAAACTTATTGGGGTGTTACCATTTAGTGGTCAATTGTACGGAATATGTACTGTACTGTGCAATCTACTAATAAAAGTTTCAATCAATCAATCAAAAGTGTAAAGGAAAAAAGACACTTTTAATTTCAACCGTACTTCCCGTCAAAAGCCTAAAGACTGATCGCACAGTTCCTGTCTTCACAATAAAAGCGCCGCTCCATGGCGCCTGCGCTAACAAAATAAGAGTCTCTGAAAGCCGGCGCAAACAAGCTAGCAAGCTACGGAGTTTGCCGCCAATGTATTTCTTGTAAAGTGTATAAAAACCAATATGGAAGCTGGACAAATAAGATGCCAAAAACCAACGACTTTCATTTGGTATTAGACAGAAAGGAGGAACTTTTTTTCTCCTCCATTTGAAAATGTGGACATTATCAGCACTACTGATTCCAATCAATGCAAGTCATCAGAATCAGGTAATACACCAACTTATATTCTTGTCTTCATGAAAGATAGGAATCTATATGTTAAACATGCATATATACCTTTAACATGTAAACAAAAATGGCAAAATAAATAAATATAAATTATATACTGTATATACATATATATATATATATATATATATATATGTATATATCCAACCATCCATCCATCCATTTCCTACCGCTTATTCCCTTTTGAGGTCGCGGGGGGCGCTGGCACCTATCTCAGCTACAATCGGGCGGAAGGCGGGGTACACCCTGGACATATTACTATATATGATATGTGTGTGTATGTATATATGAGGTAAATCACCTCGACTTGGTCATTTATTAAGTAATTGATAAACGTCGGAAAACTTATTGGGGTGTTACCATTTAGTGGTCAATTGTACGGAATATGTACTGTACTGTGCAATATAATAATAAAATAATCAATCAATCGATGAATGCCTACTGAGCTTATGGTGCTGTTAAGTTATTGTGGCTCAATTTGCCTTTTTTTTTATTTTAATGTATTATTATTAAATATATATTATTATTTTAGTTGCTTAAGAGATATACCTGGCTCTGAATTTGCTCATTGCTATTTTTATGTTTTTGTGCATTATTTGTTGCCTTAATCAGGTTACTCATCAGTTACTCAGTACTTGAGTAGTTTTTTCACAACATACTTTTTACTTTTACTCAAGTAAATATTTGGGTGACTACTCCTTACTTTTACTCGAGTAATACATCTCTAAAGTAACCGTACTCTTACTTGAGTACAATTTCTGGCTACTCTACCTACCTCTGCGAACTCTCAGGTACGAGCGGCGATGAGTGGGTTAAGAATTCCGAGTGTGAAAATAGGAAGAGGATAGAGACGCTGTAAATGTCACCTTGTAAACCCTCAGCAAACATTCTGAGGTCGCACAGGGCGAACATCAACAACTACTTAAAAATAAACTGACACGGGGAAATGCCAGTACTAATAGGGCGGGTAGGACTCAGTACGTATATGTGTGCGTCTTCTAGTGGAGGAGGGGGCTAACCAGGAGGAATGTGTTCCAGCTAAGACAATATTTATATAAATATATAGACTTCTGAACTGCTGAGTGCAGACTGGAAGAGCAAAATTCCACAAAAGAACCTTTTCATTCGGTCCCAACTCCCCCACAAGGTGAGAGCCATGACTATAATGGTGCGTACTGTATGCTTGTGTCTGTTGATGACGCTTGTAGTCACCACTAGATTGAACATGTTTTGAGATATGTTATCAGACAGTACAGTAGTCTGGTCCCCATACCAATATTTTAGTACCGGAATCGGTACCGAAATGTATTTCGATACTTTTTTTTTTTTTTTTTTCTAAATAAGGGGGTGTTTTAAGGACATAATTGACCACAACTGATAACTTGACTTTGTCCTAATTATAAACTAGGGTGTAACGGTACACAAAAATTTCAGTTCGGTACGTACCTCGGTTTAGAGGTCACGGTCCGGTTCATTTTCGGTACAGTAAGAAAACAATAAAATATAATTTTTTTATTAACCAAATTTGTAAACAATGGCTTTATCCTTTTAACATTGGGAACACTATAATAATTCTGCCCAGGTTAATCAACATTAAACTGCCTCAAATTGTTGCTCAGATTAAATAAAATGACAAAAAATGTGCAACATTTAACAGTTTCAAATCAACTTTAATTTATCACAGCATTTGGGAAGCCTGTAGTTGATTTTTATTATATAAAGGTTATATTTTTATCAACATGTGATAGCAGGGACCCTGCCATTCAAAGCTTTTTTGTCCGTAAAACACACACACCGCAAAATGAGCTAACGTTACGCTAAAAGCTAATTAGCCTTCACCTCAAGCCAGAACTGCGAGCGAGCTGAGCTGCAGTTTAAGTTTCTAGAAGGCCAACGGGCTCATAGTGATGTTAGTAGTAGTTAACTGGGAGGTGTTTATTATCATTTGGGGAGAGTACACTGCCTTATGCTCACCTGCTAAACACCTATCTGCTTGACGCTGAAGCATTTACTACATGTGCTCTGAATACACATTGCTGATTGGCTGTTACACGGCGGCATAGCTCGGTTGGTAGAATGGCCGTGCCAGCAACTTGAGGGTTGCAGGTTCGAGTCCCGCTTCCGCCGTCCTAGTCACTGCCGTTGTGTCCTTGGGCAAGACACTTTACCCACCTGCTCCCAGTGCCACCCACACTGGTTTAAATGTAAAGCGCTTTGAGTCACTTGAGAAAAGCGCTATATAAATATAATTCACTTCACTTCACTTCCTTTTAACCTTCGGAACACTATAATAATTCTGCCCACGTTAATCAACATTAAACTGCCTCAAATTGTTGCTCAGATTAAATAAAATGACAAAAATGTTCTTCCACATATAAAAAGTGCAACATTTAACGGTTTCACGTCAACTTTAATTTATCACAGCATTTGGGAAGCCTGTAGTTGATTTTTATTATGTAAAGGTTATATTTTCATCAACAAGTGATAGCAGGGACCCTGCCATTCAAAGCTTTTTTGTCCGTAAAACACACACACCGCAAAATGAGCCAATGTTACACTAAAAGCTAATTAGCCTTCACCTCAAGCCAGAACTGCGAGCAAGCTGAGCTGCAGTTTAAGTTTCTAGAAGGCCAACGGGCTCATAGTGATGTTAGTAGTAGTTAACCGGGAGGTGTTTTATTATCATTTGGGGAGAGTACGCTGCCTTATGCTCACCTGCTAAACACCTATCTGCTCGACGCTGAAGCATTTACTACATGTGCTCTGAATACACACTGCTGATTGGCTGTTACCGCTATATTTGTAACCCAGTGGTTCTTAACCTTGTTGGAGGTACTGAACCCCACCCTTATGCGCCTTCACCGAACCCTTCTTTAGGGTTTCAAATTCAAGACAAAAGTATGTTTTTTTTCACTGGTGCACAAAATGAACCGTGCATGAACATCACCTTGTTCAAAGAACAACACAAACACAACAAATTATACACCTGCAAATCAGAGGGAAAATTGTTTGGGGGTATCAGTAATACGCCGATAGGGAGAAGTTGTTTTTTTACCCGATGAGTTGGGTGTGCCTTGACCTCAGCGGCGGAGGATCCGCCGAACCCCCGAAGCCGACTCACCGAACCCCTGGGGTTCGATCGAACACAGGTTAAGAACCACTGATGTAACCAATCAGATGGTTGTGTGGGTGGGACAATGCTGGGTGCTGAGACAGAGGCAGAAGAAGCAAAGCAGCTTGTTAAGACTTTAGCTTAGAAACTGGTTCGGTACACCCCCGTACCGAAACGGTTCAATACAAATACACATACCGTTACACCCCTATTATAAACTGTCATTGTTAGATTGTCCGCATAACAATGTTGTTCTTGGTGTTCTTGGTTAGCATACATATATGCAGTTAAGAGTGAGTAATTCGAAGTGGCCCCTTTAAGTGACCGTCAGGAGATTTACCCAAAGGTGGGGGGGTTTTTTTGGGTCACTTGATGTTAGGAGTAGAGTTGTCCGATAATATTGGACTGCCGATATTATCGGCCATCAAATACTCGAAATTCCATCCATCCATTTTCTACCGCTTATTCCCTTTTGGGGTCGCGGGGGGCGCTGGCGCCTATCTCAGCTCTATTATCGGAAATGATCGGTATCGGTTTCAATAAGTAAAATATATGACTTTTTAAAACGCCGCTGTACATAGTGGTACACGGACGTAGGGAGAAGTACAGAGCGGCCAATAAAACTTAAAGGCCCAATCTGTAAGTGCAAGTTAACACTCAACTATGCAAAGTCAACAACACCCAGGAACACCGACGGCTTCGCTGGGCCGGAGCTCATCTAAGATGAACTGATGCAAAGTGGAAAAGGGTTCTGTGGTCTGACGAGTCCACATTTCAAATTATATTTGGAAACTGTGGACGTGGTGTCCTCCGGAACAAAGAGGAAAATAACCATTCGGATTGTTATAGGCGCAAAGTTCAAAAATCAATCAATCAATCAATGTTTACTTATATAGCCCTAAATCACTAGTGTCTCAAAGGGCTGCACAAACCACCACGACATCCTCGGTAGGCCCACATAAGGGCAAGGAAAACTCACACCCAGTGGGACGTCGGTGACAATGATGACTATGAGAACCTTAGAGAGGAGGAAAGCAATGGATGTCGAGCGGGTCTAACATGATACTGTGAAAGTTCAATCCACAATGGATACAACACAGTCGCGAGAGTCCAGTCCAAAGAGGATCCAAGACACAGCAGCGAGAGTCCCGTTCACAGCGGAGCCAGCAGGAAACCATCCCAAGCGGAGGCGGACCAGCAGCGCAGAGATGTCCCCAGCCGATACACAGGCAAGCAGTACATGGCCACCGGATCGGACCGGACCCCCTCCACAAGGGAGAGTGGGACATAGAAGAAAAAGAAAAGAAACGGCAGATCAACTGGTCTAAAAAACCAGCATCTGTGATGGTATGGGGGTGTATTAGTGCCCAAGGCATGGGTAACTTACACATCTATGAAGGCACCATTAATGCTGAATGGTCCATACAGGTTTTGGAGCAACATATGTTGTCATCCAAGCAACGTTATCATGGACGCCCCTGCTTATTTCAGCAAAACAATGCCAAGCTACATGTTGTTGTAAAAGAGTGCGGGTACTTTCCAGGCCCGCCTGCAGTCCAGACATGTCTCCCATCTTGAATGTGTGGCGCATTATGAAGCGTAAAACTTTATGTTGAACGACTGAAGCTCTACATAAAACAAGAATGGGAAAGAATTCCACTTTCAAAGCTTCAACAATTTGTCTCCTCAGTTCCCAAACGTTTATTGAGTGTTGTTAAAAGAAAAGGTGATGTAACACAGTGGTGAACATGCCCTTTCCCAACTACTTTGGCACGTGTTGCAGCCATGAAATTCTAAGTTAATTATTATTTGCATAAAAAAAAATAAAGTTTATGAGTTCGAACATCAAATATGTTGTGTTTGTAGCATATTCAACTGAATATGGGTTGAAAATTATTTGCAAATCATTGTATTCCGTTTATATTTACATCTAACACAATTTCCGAACTCATATGGAAACGGGGTTTGTAGTACCGTTTTAGATTCATTAGTACCGCGATAGTGTACCAGTACCGGTACACCGTACAACACTACAGTACAGTAATCACAACAAGTACTGTATGTCAAAATTATAAAGGAAATATTTTTGCAACTAAGCAGGTCATTTTTTTACAAATTGACTGAATCTGTTCCCGCTTTTGTGTGTGTGTGTGTGTGTGTGTGTGTGTGTGTGTGTGTGTGTGTGTGTGTGTGTGTGTGTGTGTGTGTGTGTGTGTGTGTGTGTGTGTGTGTGTGTGTGTGTGCGTGTGACAGGAAACACTCAAGTCATTAGTGCCGCGACACCGTGAATTTTAGATAACTCGGCAAAGCGCTCTCGTTCATAGTCTGTTTCATACACAGCTTCAATTTCTTTCTTCTCCTGTGCGCCTTGAGTTGCAAGGTTGCCCCACAGAGCCACTAAATACCTCAAAACCCGCCTGCAGTTAATTAAGTATCAAGTCACCAGGCAGCTTTTAAAGCCAGCACTTAGCAGTCACTGAAAGAATTGTAAATTGAGCTTTGTTCGAGCCCTGCGTGCCACCAAGTTTTTTTTCTTTTGAAATAAGTCCTTATTGAAATAGTCACAAAGACTTAGTTTCTTTCAGGAGAGGGTTTTAGACAAGATGTTAGCTTTTGGCAGTCTTATATTTTCTCTTTTGGACATTTTAAACTCTATATTTCCATTATAAGTGACTGAACAAAAGCTTTAAGACATCACATATTTTCGAGGTCTATAAATGAATGTATGGTCTGTTCTGATGAAACACGTTTTATTCACCATAGGCAAGGCAACTTTTTTTATAAAGCATATTTAAAACAGTTTTTTTTTAATTGTACCAAAGTGCTTTACAGGTTAAAAAGCACAGAGCAAAAAATAAAACAAAAACAAACAAAGAACATAAACAATGAATGAGCTAAACAAGCAAGTGCAAAAGCGATACGGTGAAAGGGGTTGAAAAAAAAGTAAAAAAAATAAAAATAATAAAAAATACAAAAATAATTATATGTATATATATATATATATATATATATTCTCACTCCTGTGCTTACCAAAGGCATGCGGTAAAAGTAAGCATGCGCTAATAATTTTAAAACCTCTTCTCACTCCGGCACTTACCAAAGGTATGCAGGAAAAATTTGAGTGTGATGTAAGCTTGGACCTTAAATCCTACTGAATAGCTCTTAATCTTCTTCCCTTTATGCAATTTCAAATTACCGGTATTGAAATCATCCTCCTTCAGTTTGAAAATGATAACAGGGGAAGTGTCACTTGTGACGTCACAAGTTTGACCAGGCGGTAATTCAAGGCAGGCGCATACTATATGCCCTGTGGCAATTCAAGAAGATACGGTATATATATATATACATATATATATATATATATATATATATATATATATATATATATATATATGTATATATAAAACATTTTTTTTTACGTTTTATTCGACTCCTTTAACTGTAATGC
This sequence comes from Nerophis ophidion, assembly GCF_033978795.1. Classification (NCBI taxonomy): domain Eukaryota; kingdom Metazoa; phylum Chordata; class Actinopteri; order Syngnathiformes; family Syngnathidae; genus Nerophis; species Nerophis ophidion. Next base: position 25,299,587 of record NC_084626.1, read on the forward strand.
TTTTGCACTATTTTGTTTAGCTCATTCATTGTTTATGTTCTTTGTTTGTTTTTGTTTTGTTTTTTGCTCTATGCTTTTTTACCTGTAAAGCACTAAAAATAATATTTTCCAAGCTATAGAGCACACCAAAATTTAGAAGAAATATACAAACCCCGTTTCCATATGGGTTGGGAAATTGTGTTAGATGTAAATATAAAATGGAATACAATGATTTGCAAATCTTTTTCAACCCATATTCAGTTGAATGCAATACAAAGACAAGATATTTTTTGATTGATTGATTGATTAATACATTTATTAGTAGATTGCACAATACAGTACATATTCCGTACAATTGACCACTAAATGGTAACACCCCAATAAGTTCTTCAACTTGGTTAAGTCGGGGTCCACGTTAATCAATTCATGGTAATTTGATGTTCAAACTCATAAACTTTTTTTTTTTTTGCAAATAATAATTAACTTAGAATTTCATGGCTGCAAGATGTGCCAAAGTAGTTGGGAAAGGGCATGTTCACCACTGTGTTACATCACCTTTTCTTTTAACATCACTCAATAAAGGTTTGGGAACTGAGAAAACTAATAGTTGAAGCTTTGAAAGTGGAATTCTTTCCCATTCTTGTTTTATGTAGAGCTTCAGTCGTTCAACAGTCCGGGGTCTCCGCTGTCGTATTTTACGCTCCATAATGCGCCACACATTTTCGATGGGAGACAGGTCTGGACTGCAGGCTCGCAAGGAAAGTACCTGCACTCTTTTTTTAAGAAGCCATGCTGTTGTAACATGTGCTGAATGAGGCTTGGCATTGTCTTGCTGAAATAAGCAGGGGCGTCCATGAAAAAGACGGCGCGTAGATGGCAGTATATGTTGTTCCAAAACCTGTATGTACCTTTCAGCATTAATGGTGCCTTCACAGACGTGTAAGTTACCCATGTCTTGGGCACTAATACACCCCCATACCATCACAGATGCTGGCTTTTGAACTTTGCGTCCATAACAGTCTGGATGATTCTCCTCCCCTTTAGTCCAGATGACACAATGGCAAATATTTTCAAAAACAATTTGAAATGTGGACTAGTCAGACCACAGAACACTTTTCCACTTTGCATCAGTCCATCTTAGATGATTTCGAGCCCAGAGAAGCCGGCGGCGTTTTCTGGATGTTGTTGATAAATGGCTTTCGCTTTGCATAGTAGAGCTTTAACTTGCACTTACAGATGTAGCGACAAACTGTATTTAGTGACAGTGGTTTTCTGAAGTGTTCCTGAGCAACGTTCCCTCTAAGGTACACGCGCCTGTGCAATTGCACACTGCTCACGCGTCCTCCGCGCACGGCAAATCTAGGCCGCGCACAAAATCGAATAAAAAGAATAGCGCATAACAGTGTGCACGTCTGCCGTCGCTCAAGGAGTTTTGGCTTTTGCTCACTCATATGAAAAATTAGAGGGAAAATTGTTCCTGAACCTATGCGGTGATATCCTTTAGAGATTGATGTCGTTTTTTTTATACAGTGCTGTCTGAGGGATCGAAGGTCACCTGTCATTACGTGGAGTGATTTCTCCAGATTTTCTGAACCTTTTGATGATATTATGGAGCGTAGATGTTGAAATTCCTAAATTTCTTGAAATTGCTCTTTGAGAAACGTTGTTCTTAAACTGTTTGACTATTTGCTCACGCAGTTGTGGACAAAGGGGTGTACCTCGCCCCATCCTTTCTTGTGAAAGACTGAGCATTTTTTGGGAAGCTGCTTTTATAGCCAATCATGGCACCCACCTGTTCCCAATTAGCCTGCACACCTGTGGGATGTTCCAAATAAGCGTTTGATGAGCATTCCTCAACTTTATCAGTATTTATTGCCACCTTTCCCAACTTCTTTGTCACGTGTTGCTGGCATCAAATTCTAAAGTTAAAGTTTATTAGTTTGAACATCAAATATGTTGTCTTTGTAGCATATTCAACTGAATATGGGTTGAAAATGATTTTCAAATCATTGTATTCTGTTTATATTTACATCTAACACAATTTCCCAACTCATATGGAAACGGGGTTTTGTACGTCCAATTCACGTGAGCGCAATGCGAGCATTGATTTACAGAAAATAAATATACTATGTTGCTTGAAGGCTCGATGGTTTTGTAGTTGCATTGCTAAAATGTCTATATGGGATTCCTTCTGTATGTGACAGCCCAGCACATGGCATCCATCCTCAAGTGCCAAACGTTCCTCAGGCATTATTTTTGACCCGGAGGGGCGGCGGGTGGGGGGGGGGGGGCTATGAGGAACAGACAACTAAGTTATTTCCCTAAGGAGGATCACATGTTGTTTGGTATTTGGAGGCAAGAGGCAGTTCTTTGTCAGACCCTTAATTGGATTTGAGACTCTATGCATGCTATGTGTTTACTCCCCTGATGGACAACATGAATGTGGTCTTGCTTGGTTTCTCCTGTCTGGACTCAAGCCCCTTCTACACTAAACCGGCTAGGGCCAATCCCTTCTAACCTTATTGGGCCCTATTGCAGTGAATCACACCTGAGCCATCATAAATAATAAAACAAACCCCGTTTCCATATGAGTTGGGAAATTGTGTTAGATGTAAATATAAACGGAATACAATTATTTGCAAATTATTTTCAACCCATATTCAGTTGAATATGCTACAAAGACAACATATTTGATGTTCGAACTGATAAAAAAAATTTTTTTTGTGCAAATAATCATTAACTTTAGAATTTGATGCCAGCAACACGTGACGAAGAAGTTGGGAAAGTTGGCAATAAATACTGATAAAGTTGAGGAATGCTCATCAAATGCTTATTTGGAACATCCCACAGGTGTGCAGGCTAATTGGGAACAGGTGGGTGCCATGATTGGGTATAAAAGCAGCTTCCATGAAATGCTAAGTAATTCACAAACAAGGATGGGGCGAGGGTCACCACTTTGTAAGCAAATTGCCGAACAGTTTTAGAACAACATTTCTCAACGAGCTATTGCAAGGAATTTAGGGATTTTACCATCTACGGTGCGTAAAATCATCAAAAAGTTCAGAGAATCTGAAGAAATCACTGCACGTAAGCGATGATATTACGGACCTTTGATCCCTCAGGCGGTACTGCATCAAAAACCGACATCAGTGTGTAAAGGATATCACCACATGGGCTCAGGAACACTTCATAAAACCACTGTCAATAACTACAGTTGGTCGCTACATCTGTAAGTGCAAGTTAAAACTCTGCTATGCAAAGCAAAAGCCATTTATCAACAACATCCAGGAACGCCGGCGGCCTGGCTGGGCCCGAGCTCATCTAAGATGGACTGATGCAAAGTGGAAAAGTGTTCTGTGGTCTGACGAGTCCACATTTCAAATTATATTTGGAAACTGTAAATGAAGTGTCCTCCGGTACAAAGAGGAAAATAACCATTCGGATTGTTATAGGCGCGAAGTTCAGAAGCCAGCATCTGTGACGGTGTGGGGGTGTATTAGTGCCCAAGGCATGGGTAACTTACACATCTGTGAAGGCACCATTAATGCTGAAAGGTCCATACAGGTTTTCGAACAACATATGTCGTCATCCAAGCAACGTTATCATGGACACCCCTGCTTATTTCATTAAGACAATGCCAAGCCATGTGTTACAACAGCGTAAAAGAGTGCGAGTACATTCCTGGCCCGTCGAAAATGTGTGGCGCATTATGAAGCGTAAAATACGACAGCGGAGACCCCGGACTGTTGAACGACTGAAGCTCTACATAAAACAAGAATGAGAAAGAATTCCTCTTTCAAAGCTTCAACAATTAGTTTCCTCAGTTCCCAAACGTTTATTGAGTGTTGTTAAAAGAAAAGGTGATGTAACACAGTGGTGAACATGCCCTTTCCCAACTACTTTGGCACATGTTGCAGTCTTGAAATTCTAAGTTAATTATTATTTGCAAAAAAAAATAAAGTTTATGAGTTTGAACATCAAATATCTTGTCTTTGTAGTGCATTTAATTAAATATGGGTTGAAAAAGATTTGCAAATCATTGTATTCCGTTTGTATTTACATCTAACACAATTTCCCAACTCATATGGAAACGGGGTTTGTAAATAAATAATCAAATCTTTAATAGACTCGTGAAAGTAAAAAAAAACAACAAGAAAAAAAAATACAAAAATGAGGGGTATTTTATTTGGACTAAGCAAAATTATCTGCCAATAGAACAAGAAAATTTGGCTCGTCAAGACTTTCCAAAACAAGTAAAATTAGCTAACCTCAATGAACCCAAACATACCTTAAAATAAGTATATACTCCCTAATAACAAGTGCACTTTTCTTGGTAAAATAAAAAAAAAATGGACCTTTTTGCTGAATATGTTGAAAAATAATATTAAATTAAGTAAATGCTAGTGCCATTATCTTGACATAATGATATGTGCTCAGCATCATGTTTTTTTTTCTTTTGTCATGCTTGAAACAAGAAATGTTTACTTTAAAAAAGTACTTTTATATTTGTGAGTGTTGATGACACAGCTTTGCAACTGTTGATATTCTAATTTCAAGCATGTTTTACTCAATATAGGTCATAAAATCTCAGCAAAAAGCTGGAATATCTGAGATCATTTAGGACCAAAACCCTTAAAACAAGTAAAACACTCTAACATAAAATCTGCTTAGTGAGAAAAAAATAATCAAATATCACCCTTATTTGAGATATGTAATCTTACTTACATTTCAAATTTTGCAGTGTGGTCAGGACACTCCTCACTCTTTTGCCTTCACCTTCATTGTCCATTCCTTTTTGGTGACTTTATATACTCTGGACCTAGAATTTGAGTCCGTGACATGCATGGCGGACAATAACTGATACGGTCTGCGTTGCCAGTCCATTCGCCATTTTCCGTAGTCTTCCCTCGACGAAAACAAAGCACAGGCTATTTTTTTTTTTTTTTTAATCACATCCATGGCAGCCCGCATTCTCGTTGTCTCTCCTTCGACGAATGCACAGAGTTTTTCGGTAAGTAGAACCACAGCTGACCTGGACATTGGAAAGTGCTCTTGCCGTCTGAGAAGTGTTGTATCCCAAATAGCTGCAATCGGTTTCTCTTAAGGTATTCATGTGTGATTTCCACAAGTGTCTGTACAGACGGAAGGAGAAACACCGGCATGTCTGGATGACTCGCCTCGGTATTTCCAGTGGTTACCTCCGGGTTCCGAAACCGTTTTATTATGAAGCTGGCTGTGACGTCACTTCCTGTCCGAACTCAGTTTGTCAACGATCAATGAGTCCATACAAAGCTAAGAGCCGTAGATTCAAGAAATAGACCTGTGTAACAAATTATCCATGGAGGGGAACCTTAAACGATGATTTAGTGTGGCCGAAACGGGGCTTAGGCTAAATAATTATTCGTTTAATGAGTAATATAGACAATACGGGTGAAACGGTACGTGTATTTGTATTGGACCTTTTCGGTACAGGGGTTTTGGTTCGGTACGGGGGTGTACCGAACGAGTTTCCAAGCTAAAGTCTTTACAAGCTGCTTTGCTTCTTCTGCCTCTGTCTCAGCACCCAGCATTGTCCCACCCACACAGCCATCTGATTGGTTACATATATAGGGGTAACAGCCAATCAGCAGTGCGTATTCAGAGCGCATGTAGTAAATACTTCAGCGTCGAGCAGATAGGTGTTTGGCAAGTGAGCATAAGGCAGCGGACTCTCCCCAAATGATAATAAACACCTCCCAGTCAACTACTACTAACATTACTATGAGCCCGTTGGCCTTCTAGAAACTTAAACTGCAGCTCAGCTCGCTCGCAGTTCTGGCTTGAGGTGAAGGCTAATTAGCTTTTAGCATAACGTTGGCCCATTTTGCGGTATGTGTGTGTGTGTGCGTGTGTTTTACGGACAGAAAAGCTTTGAATGGCAGGGTCCCTGCTATCACATGTTGATAAAAATATAACATTCACATAATAAAAATTAACTAGTCTTCCCAAATGATGTGATAAATTAAGCATGATGAGTTGACTTGAAACTGTTTAATTTTGCACTTTTTATATATAGAAGAAAAGTTTTGTCGTTTTATTTAATCTGAGCAGCAATTTGAGGGATTTCTGCCTCTGTCTCAGTACCCAGCATTGTCCCACCCACACAACCATCTGATTGGTTACATATATAGCGGTATCAGCCAATCAGCAGTGCGTATTCAGAGCGCATGTAGTAAATGCTTCAGCGTTGAGCAGATAGGTGTTTAGCAGGTGGGCATAAGGCAGCGTACTCTCCCCAAATGATAGTAAACACCTCTCAGTTAACTACTACTAACATCACTATGAGCCCGTTGACCTTTGAGAAACTTAAACTGCAGCTCAGCTCGCTCGCAGTTCTGGCTTGAGGTGAAGGCTAATTAGCTTTTAGCGTAACGTTGGCCCATTTTGCGGTATGTGTGTGTGTGTGTGTGTGTGTGTGTGTATGTGTGTTTTACGGACAGAAAAGCTTTGAATGGCAGGGTCCCTGCTATCACATGTTGATAAAAATATTACATTCACATAATAAAAATCAACTAGTCTTCCCAAATGATGTGATAAATTAAGCATGATGAGTTGACTTGAAACTGTTTAATTTTGCACTTTTTATATGTAGAAGAAAAGTTTTGTCGTTTTATTTAATCTGAGCAGCAATTTGAGGGATTTCTGCCTCTGTCTCAGTACCCAGCATTGTCCCACCCACACAGCCACCTGATTGGTTACATATGTAACGGTAACAGCCAATCAGCAGTGCGTATTCAGAGCGCATGTAGTAAATACTTCAGCGTCGAGCAGATAGGTGTTTGGCAAGTGAGCATAAGGCAGCGTACTCTCCCCAAATGATAATAAACACCTCCCAGTCAACTACTACTAACATCACTATGAGCCCGTTGACTTTCGAGAAACTTAAACTGCAGCTCAGCTCGCTCGCAGTTCTGGCTTGAGGTGAAGGCTAATTAGCTTTTAGCGTAACGTTGGCCCATTTTGCGGTATGTGTGTGTGTGTGCGTGCGTGTGTGTGTGTTTGTGTGTTTTACGGACAGAAAAGCTTTGAATGGCAGGGTCCCTGCTATCACATGTTGATAAAAATATAACATTCACATAATAAAAATCAACTAGTCTTCCCAAATGATGTGATAATTTAAGCATGATGAGTTGACTTGAAACTGTTTAATTTTGCACTTTTTATATGTAGAAGAAAAGTTTTGTCGTTTTATTTAATCTGAGCAGCAATTTGAGGGATTTCTGCCTCTGTCTCAGTACCCAGCATTGTCCCACCCACACAACCATATGTAGCGGTAACAGCCAATCAGCAGTGCGTATTCAGAGCGCATGTAGTAAATACTTCAGCGTCGAGCAGATAGGTGTTTAGCAGGTGAGCATAAGACAGCGTACTCTCCCCAAATGATAGTAAACACCTCTCAGTCAACTACTATTAACATCACGATGAGCCAGTTGACCTTCCAACTCGTTCGCAGTTCTGGCTTGAGGTGAAGGCTAATTAGCTTTTAGCGTAACGTTAGCCCATTTTGCGGTGTGTGTGGGTGCGTGTGTGTGTGTGTGTGTGTGTGTTTTACGGACAGAAAAGCTTTGAATGGCAGGGTCCCTGCTATCACATGTTGATAAAAATATGACATTTACATAATAAAAATCAACTACAGGCTTCCCAAATGATGTGATAAATTAAGCATGATGAGTTGACTTGAAACTGTTTAATTTTGCACTTTTTATATGTACAAGAAAAGTTTTGTCGTTTTATTTCATCTGAGCAACAATTTGAGGCAGTTTAATGTTGATTAACGTGGGTAGAATTATTATAGTGTTCCCAATGTTAAAAGGATAAAGCCATTGTTTACAAATTTGGTAAATAAATAACCCCAAAAAATATATTTTGTTGTTTTCTTACTGTACCGAAAATGAACCGAACCGTGACCTCCAAACCGAGGTAGGTACCGAACCGAAATTTTTGTGTACCGTTACACCCCTAGTAGACAGGGTCTACGACAGTGTGATTCCACCCCAGGCTGAGCGAGCCGGACCTTACGCTGATCCCCTTCACATTCCGGTGTCCCGTGGTCCAGCCCAGGCAGAAAGAGAACATTAAATCAAATCTAACTTTAAAAGAGCGCATAATCAGCTTCTGGTGTTAGCCGCTGCTCGATGCGGAGCCGCCGGTAGGTAGGGAGTGAAGACAAGCACATCTTTGTTTTCCACTTTCCCGTACGGCGGCTAGGAGCGAGGGGGGGGGGGCATTAATAAGATGTGCCGTCGTCTGGAGATGGTGAAGTGAAGTGAAGTGAATTATATTTATATAGCGCTTTTCTCTAGTGACTCAAAGCGCTTTACATAGAATCAATCAATCAATCAATCAATCAATGTTTATTTATATAGCCCCAAATCACAAATGTCTCAAAGGACTGCACAAATCATTACGACTACAACATCCTCGGAAGAACCCACAAAAGGGCAAGGAAAACTCACACCCAGTGGGCAGGGAGAATTCACATCCAGTGGGACGCCAGTGACAATGCTGACTATGAGAAACCTTGGAGAGGACCTCAGATGTGGGCAACCCCCCCCCTCTAGGGGACCGAAAGCAATGGATGTCGAGCGGGTCTAACATGATACTGTGAAAGTTCAATCCATAGTGGCTCCAACACAGCCGCGAGAGTTCAGTTCAAGCGGATCCAAGACAGCAGCGAGAGTCCCGTCCACAGGAGACCATCTCAAGCGGAGGCGGATCAGCAGCGTAGAGATCAATCAATCAATCAATGTTTACTTATATAGCCCTAAATCACTAGTGTCTCAAAGGGCTGCACAAACCACTACGACATCCTCGGTAGGCCCACATAAGGGCAAGGAAAACTCACACCCAGTGGGACATCGGTGACAATAATGACCCAGTGGGACGTCGGTGACAATGATGACTATGAGAACATGATACTGTGAAAGATCAATCCATAATGGATCCAACACAGTCGCGAGAGTCCAGTCCAGAGCGGATCCAACACAACAGCGAGAGTCCCGTTCACAGCGGAGCCAGCAGGAAACCATCCCAAGAGGAGGCTGATCAGCAGCGCAGAGATGTCCCCAGCCGATACACAGGCGAGCAGTACATGGCCACCGGATCGGACCGGACTCCCTCCACAAGATGTCCCCAACCGATACAGGCGAGCGGTCCATCCTGGGTCCCGACGAGCGGTCCATCCTGGGTCTCGACTCTGGACAGCCAGTACTTCATCCATGGTCATCGGACCGGACCCCCTCCACAAGGGAGGGGGGGACATAGGAGAAAGAAAAGAAGCGGCAGATCAACTGGTCTAAAAAGGAGGTCTATTTAAAGGCTAGAGTATACAGATGAGTTTTAAGGTGAGACTTAAATGCTTCTACTGAGGTAGCATCTCGAACTGTTACCGGGAGGGCATTCCAGAGTACTGGAGCCCGAACGGAAAACGCTCTATATAAAACCCAATATCTAAGTTACATTTAAACCAGTGTGGGTGGCACCGGGAGCAGGTGGGTAAAGTGTCTTGCCCAAGGACACAATGACAGTGACTAGGGTGGCGGAAGCGGGGATCGAACCTGGAACCCTCAAGTTGCTGACACGGCCGTTTTACCGACCGAGCTATACCGCCATGTATTCATATTGTGAAGAATACATGGCCTATAGGACATAAAGGGATTGTGTGTGTAGTCTGTGATATCATGGATAACGAAGGGATTGTGTGTATAGTCTGTGATATCATGAAGAGCCCAGCAGAAGTAGTGGGTTTGAGAATCAAATATGGTGTGAAGTGAGCCTACGCCGACTCCAGCCAGAAGCCACGCACGATATCTGATTTTCCACTCACTTTTAAACGGCCCGGGGTCGTCAAAGGCAAGCCGGCACTTGATTCCTGTGGAGACGTTCAGTCTGGGTCTACTGTAAATGTGTCTGCTCGGCCGCCACACCGCCTTGGCTGACTTCTGGTTCTTAGGAGGTAGCGGGCTAATTTATGACAGCTAAAAAGCCTTAAAGGGGGCAGAAATAGACGAGTGTAATTAGAGCTAATTTTCCTGCCAATCAATCACTGGCCTTGTGCGGAAGGATCAGCAACAATTGTCTCAGGTTTCTCAGCCAGCTGCTTCTGATGTCAGGCTCTGACCCTCCAGCACAGACTGCCCACTGACTCCTAATTAACTACCCTCAATTAAACCCTAATAGGCTGATTAACAGACTTTGCTGTAATGGCCCGTCGTTTCCTTCCCTCCCAGTGCTCCTTTGAAATAATCACTGCCCTTTATCGCTGTTCCTACTTTCCCCTATCTCTTCGTCTATCTGGGCCAAGACGGGTTTAGCAGGGACTCGGTGCAAGCGTGTTCCCATCTGGTAAAAATTCCTGGGGGTTCAAAAGCATTTTATTACCCAGATAGTTTGCACTTGAAAAATCCAACACGTTACCCTCTTCTTAGGTAAATCACATGTTATTTCATGCAATACGGCACTGGACTTTTAGATTTATGACACCACAGTATAACGACTCAAATTGTTCTGGAAATAATGGTTTTACAATGTGGGTTTTCCCAAGAAATCTCAGCTAATAAATACTCCTCATTGCAGGGGTCCCCAAACTACGTATACGGCCCGCCAGCGTCCACAATCCGGCCCGCGGGAAGTCCCAAGTTAAAATTAAATTTAAAAAAAGTATTTTATTTTATTTTTCATTTTTATTTTTTTAAAATCTGTCCTTTGTAATCCATTTTACTGTTGTTACCTGTTGTGTCTCCTAGCCGCTCAGTCAAATCATAGTGTTGTAAAATGCATTTTCCCATCAATAACGTGACATCATCAGCGGCAAGTGCGCGCTCTTACAGTCAATTAGTGCGCGAGAATATATATATATATATATATATATATATATATATATCCATCCATCCATCTTCTTCCGCTTATGCGAGGTTGGGTCGCGGGGGCAACAGCCTAAGCAGGGAAACCCAGACTTCCCTCTCCCCAGCCACTTCGTCCAGCTCCTCCCGGGGGATCCCGAGGCGTTCCCAGGCCAGCCGGGAGACATAGTCTTCCCAACGTGTCCTGGGTCTTCCCCGTGGCCTCCTACCGGTTGGACGTGCCCTAAACACCTCCCTAGGGAGGCGGTCGGGTGGCATCCTGACCAGATGCCCGAACCACCTCATCTGGCTCCTCTCCATGTGGAGGAACAGCGGCTTTACTTTGAGTTCCTCCCGGATGGCAGAGCTTCTCACCCTATCTCTAAGGGAGAGGAAACTCATTTGGGCCGCTTGTACCCGTGATCTTATCCTTTCGGTCATGACCCAAAGCTCATGACCATAGGTGAGGATGGGAACGTAGATCGACCGGTAAATTGAGAGTTTTTCCTACCGGCTCAGCTCCTTCTTTACCACAACGGATCGGTACAACGTCCGCATTACTGAAGACGCCGCACCGATCCGCCTGTCGATCTCACGATCCACTCTTCTCGTGAACAAGACTCCTAGGTACTTGAACTCCTCCACTTGGGACAGGGTCTCCTCCACAACCCGGAGATGGCATTCCACCCTTTTCCGGGCGAGAACCATGGACTCGGACTTGGAGGTGCTGATTCTCATTCCGGTTGCTTCACACTCGGCTGCGAACCGATCCAGTGAGAGCTGAAGATTCCGGTCAGATGAAGCCATCAGGGCCACATCGTCTGCAAAAAGCAGAGACCTAATCCCGCGGTCCCAAAACCAGATCCCCTCAACGCCTTGACTGCGCCTAGAAATTCTGTCCATAAAAGTTATGAACAGAATGGGTGACAAAGGACAGCCTTGGCGGAGTCCAACCCTCACTGGAAACGTGTCCGACTTACTGCCGGCAATGCAGACCAAGCTGTGGCACTGATCATACAGGGAGCGGACCGCTACGATCACACAGCCCGATACCCCATACTCTCTGAGCACTCCCCACAGGACTTCCCGATATATATATATATATACATATATATATATATATAGCTGATATAGGCACCAGCTTCTACCGCTTATTCCCTTTGGGGTCGGGGGGCGCTGGTGCCTATATCAGCTATATATATATATATATATATATATGTATATATATATATATATATATATATATATATATATATATATATATATATATATATATATATATATATATATATATATATATAGCCCGACCCCAAAGGGAATAAGCGGTAGAAAATGGATGGATATATATATATATCCAGGGTGTACCCTGCCTTCCGCCCGATTGTAGCTGAGATAGGCGCCAGCGCCCCCCGCGACCCCGAAAGGGAATAAGCGGTATAAAATGGATGGATATATATATATATATATATATATATATATATATATATATATATATACATATATATATATATATATATGTATGTATATGTCTTGATTGGATTATCCAGAGAATAGTGCTCGATACCGTGGTAGAGCGCAATATGTAGGTGTGGGAAAAATCACAAGACTACTTCATCTCTACAGAACTGTTTCATGAGGGGTTCCCTCAATCGTCAGGAGATTTTAATGGAAGCATTCACATACAATGGTTTACATAGGGCACAGAGTGGGTGGGTACAGGCAGGAGAAGGGGTGTGGTGATTGGCTCATGTGTTACCTAGAAGGTGTTTCCGTCTGTGGCGGCATGTTGAAATGATTTCACTGCGCTTGTTGAGGGATGACAGGTCTGGATGATATATAATAAACAGTTTCTCTTTTAAGCATAGGTTGCATCTTTTATTACCACTGTTGTAAGGTGTGCTGGATGCAAGAATTTGCCATGTTATTGAATATTCAACATTGCTGTCTTTGAGGTTCCAAATGTGCTGGCTGAGTTCTGTAGAATTCCGCAAAGTCTGGTTTCGAAAGGACGCCTTGTGATTATTCCTTCTGGTTTTGAACGCTCCTTCGGTTAATCCTGCCTCACAATACGAAAGTCCTGAGTAGTCCTGGGTTCAATCCCGGGGTCGGGATCTTTCTGTGTGGAGTTTGCATGTCCTCCCTGTGAATGCGTGGGTTCCCTCCGGGTACTCCGGCTTCCTCCCACTACCAAAGACATGCATCTGGGGATAGGTTGATTGGCAACACTAAAAATTGGCCGTAGTGTGTGAATGTTGTCTGTCTATCTGTGTTGGCCCTGCGATGAGGTGGCGACTTGTCCAGGGTGTACGCCGCCCTCCACCTGATTGTAGCTGAGATAGGCACCAGCGCTCCCCGCGACCCCAAAAGGAATAAGCGGTAGAAAATGGATTGATGGATGGATATTTTAGGGCTGCGAATCTTTGGGTGTCCCACGATTCGATTCAATATCGATTCTTGGGGTCGCGATTCGATTATATATAGATTTTTTCCGATTCAACGCGATTCATGTTTCAAAAACGATATTTTTCCGATTCAAAAGGATTCTGTATTCATTCAATACATAGGATTTCAGCAGGATCTACCCCAGTCTGCTGACATGCTAGCAGAGTAGTAGATTTGAAAAAATAAGCTTTTATAATTGTAAAGGACAATGTTTTATCAACTGATTGCAATAATGTAAATTTGTTTTAACTATAAAACGAACCAAAAAAATGACTCATTTCATCTTTGTGAAAATATTGGACACAGTGTGTTGTCAAGCTTATGAGATGCCATGCAAGTGTAAGCCACTGTGACACTATTGTTGTTTTTTTGATAATTATAAATGTCTAATGATAATGTCAATGAGGGATTTTTAATCACTGCTATGCTGAAATTATAACTAATATTGATACTGTTGTTAATAATATTCATTTTTGTTTCACTACTTTTGGTTTGTTCTGTGTGGTGTTTGTGTCTCCTCTCAATTGCTCCGTTTATTGCAGTTCTGAGTGTTGCTGGCTCAGGTTTGGTTTTGGAATTGGATTGCATTGTTATGGAATTGCTGTGTAGTGGTGCGTGGGATTGATTAAAAAAAAACAAAAAAACGATTTATTTCCTACACCCCTAATCCATCCATTTTCTACCGCTTGTCCCTTTTGGGGTCGCAGGGAATCGCTGGAGCTGCATCTTAACTGCATTTGGGCGGTATGTGGGGTACACCTCATATATATATATATATATTTATATATATATATATATATAGCCCGCCTCCTGGCCAAATTGTTCTAACCCAATGCGGCCCCCGAGTCAAAAAGTTTGGGGACCCCTGCCTTATTGACATGGTTATGTTGCTTCACAAATTATTTTCAACCACATGTATGGCACTTTTATTAAATGAATATATGAAATACGACTGTGCTTTATATTGTAATTATTTGATTAACATGGAAATATTTAGTTTTGCGCTTATATGTGCCAAATATATATATATATATATATATGTACGGTTTGTGCAGCCCTTTGAGACACTAGTGATTTAGGGCTATATAAGTGAACATTGATATATATATATTTATATATATATATATATATATATATATATATATATATGTATATATATATATATATATATATATGTATGGTTTGTGCAGCCCTTTGAGACAGTAGTGATTTAGGGCTATATAAGTGAACATTGATTGATTGATATATATATATATATATATATATATATATATATATATATATATATATATATATATATATACATACATATAAAAGAACAAGGCCTGGTAATGTGATGGCCTGCACAGTGGAGAAAAATCTATTACCGGAGAAACAGGCTGCCAAGCCACAGCAATGAAGTTGCCAATAAAATCCGAAGTCAAAACCTTCGAGCATTCTTCTCCTGGTTCAAGCCCACAGCTGGTGTGGCCCTCCAAGATCTCCTTCACCTCAGTGAGTTTAAGTCAATCAATCAATGTTTACTTATATAGCCCTAAATCACTAGTGTCTCAAAGGGCTGCACAAACCACAACCCAAACCACTACGACATCCTCGGTAGGCCGTATGTGGAAATCTCGGTATAAGGTTGACACTGATATAAGGATCGTTAAGTTTAAGTGTTGGTCTTTGACCACACACCAAACACGAGATAATTACTTCCATATTAAGTTATTGCCCAAACTTGTTCTTTGTCCCACAGCAGTGTGTGACTATTTTCACACTTCAGATTTTTATCTCAATGTGAACACAACATTTACGATTTTGTCAAATCTGACCCAGACTTCTTTCATACGTGGGTATAAATCAGATATAAATAGAGTCTGAATGATTGACTTAGACTTAGACTTAGACTTAGACTACCTTTTATTGTATAAATAAATAGATAACTATACAGATAAATATATTGCACTTTTGCATGTACATCCAGGTTTATGGATGTATGTTATATTGTCTCTATATCCCAGTGAGTAGGTCCATTTTTGGGGGGAATTATTATGATGCGTTCAAGAGTCTTATGGCCTGAGCGAAGAAGCTGTTACAGAACCTGGAGGTTCCGCGACAGAAGCTGCGGAACCTCTCTCTAGAGTCCAGCAGTGAAAACAGTCCTTGGTGTGTGGAGGAGGAGTCTCTGCAGAGTTTCTGAGCCCTGGTCAGGCAGCAGCTTTTTGCGATCTCCTGGATAGTTGGAAGAGGAGTCTTGATGATCTTTTCCGCCGTCCTCACCACCCTCTGCAGAGACTTCCAGTCTGAAGGAACTGCAGGCTCCAGTCCAGACAGAGATGCAGTTGGTCAGTAGGGTCTCTATAGTTACGGGTTGTTTTCCGACCTATATACGTCATCGAAAACAGACGCTCGCCAAAATAGACGATCGTAAAAATAAATAGTGCACAAATGAGCAGTGTGACGGTTTGATCCCACCACTGCCACCATATGTCACACCCCGCCTCGGGCAAAGGTTCCATTGCCTTCACCCAAGGCGGGGTGTGTCATACAGGGGCTCGATTCCCTGTATGGTGGCAGTAGTGGGATGGCAAGCCGCAGAGTTTACAACAAACCTGGCAGAGGGTGTGCCAGAACTGGTTTGAGATCCCAAGTGTCGGAGGTGGCAATGACAGAGGAGACTGATGAGATGGCTGGTCGAGAGGCTGGACCGGACCACTATGGCTGAGGAGCGTGAAGTCGGATGGAACACCGAGGAGATGTTTTGAGAACTCTGCGGCCAGGCGTAAGAAACATAGGAAGGGGTCTGGGAAAGCTAGGTGGTCTGCTGAGCCACCAAGGACTGAAAGAGTGCTAGGTGATCCTACCCTGGTTAACATGTTCCAAGCCTTTTTGATTGGACAGCAACGTAGGGAAGCTGTTCTAGTCCGTGAACTCCAGGAGTTAAAAACTGTTGATACAAGGCCTAGCCTAGATCACTCACTGGTAAAAACTGGTAAAAATGGAGTTTTGAACTCAGGTCAATGTCCCATCTCGCCTGGCTTCTTAGGCCCCTTCTACACTAAGGTTATCCCGGGTATCTCCCACCTAACCGTATCCTTGTCCACACACACACACACACAGTGCCACTGTTTAGGACCCACTCCCCCCTCCGTCCGCCGGCACAACGCGACCAAGTACGCATGCACGCGTCATAGTCACCTCTGACCTGGAAGTGTATCCTTACCCTGTGTTTCAATGTAGACTATGGGCCACATTTCTTGTAACAGTAAACCTGGCTTGCCTCAGCATCAGCAGCTGTTCGATTATTGCAGTGAATCACACCTGAGACATCATATATGAATCATATCTTTAATGGACGTGTGGAAGTAAACAATGTGATAAAGAACATTTTACAACAACAGGACAGTGTGCTTGTAGGCTGAAATTGGCGGTCGTACTTGACGGCCGCAACCACTTCAAGGCTTC
Source organism: Nerophis ophidion (assembly GCF_033978795.1). Lineage (NCBI taxonomy): Eukaryota > Metazoa > Chordata > Actinopteri > Syngnathiformes > Syngnathidae > Nerophis > Nerophis ophidion. Next base: position 25,316,338 of record NC_084626.1, read on the forward strand.
ACAATAGTTACGGAGGACAAAACTTGAGGTTGAATAATCGCTCGACATACATCGCAGACAATAAGTGACAGTCTGCTTTGCAAGTTTGCAAAACAAAAGTATTTGGTTTGCACTCCACCTTCCTACTATTTTCTACAACTGTGATAAATAATTGTCTTTCTTATCCCCTGTATCCGGGGTAGGGAACCTATGGCTCTAGAGCCAGATGTGGCTCTTTTGATGACTACATATGGCTCTCAGATAATTATATTTATATAGCTATTTTCTCTAGTGACTCAAAGCACTTTACAAAGTGACACCCAATATCTAAGTTACATTTAAACCAGTGTGGGTGGCACTGGGGGAAGGTGTGTAAAGTGTCTTGCCCAAGGACACAACGGCAGTGACTAGAATGGCGGAAGCGGGAATCGAACCTGGGACCCTCAGGTTGCTAGCACGGCCACTCTCCTAACCGAGCTATGCCGAGTAACCGTGTAATACTCTTCCATTTCAGTAGGTGGCAGTCGGTAGCTAATTGCTTTCTAGATGTGGGAAACTGTGGGAGGCAGAGTGCAGGTAAAAATATCTCTAATGCTTAAACCAGGTGTAGGGAACCTATGGCTCTAGAGCCAGATGTGGCTCTTTTGATGACTACATATGGCTCTCAGATAATTATATTTATATAGCTCTTTTCTCTAGTGACTCAAAGCGTTTTACAAAGTGACACCCAATATCTAAGTTACATTTAAGCCAGTGTGGGTGGCACTGGGGGAAGGTGTGTAAAGTGTCTTGCCCAAGGACACAACGGCAGTGACTAGAATGGCGGAAGCGGGAATCGAACCTGGGACCCTCAGGTTGCTAGCACGGCCACTCTCCTAACCGAGCTATGCCGAGTAACCGTGTAATACTCTTCCATTTCAGTAGGTGGCAGTCGGTAGCTAATTGCTTTCTAGATGTGGGAAACAGTGGGAGGCAGAGTGCAGGTAAAAATATCTCTAATGCTTAAACCAGGTGTAGGGAACCTATGGCTCTAGAGCCAGATGTGGCTCTTTTGATGACTACATATGGCTCTCAGATAATTATATTTATATAGCTCTTTTCTCTAGTGACTCAAAGCGTTTTACAAAGTGACACCCAATATCTAAGTTACATTTAAACCAGTGTGGGCGGCACTGGGGGAAGGTGTGTAAAGTGTCTTGCCCAAGGACACAACGGCAGTGACTAGAATGGCGGAAGCGGGAATCGAACCCGGGACCCTCAGGTTGCTAGCACGGCCACTCTCCTAACCGAGCTATGCCGAGTAACCGTGCTAATTGCTTTCTAGATGTGGGAGGCAGAGTGCAGGTAAAAATATCTCTAATGCTTAAACCAGGTGTAGGGAACCTATGGCTCTAGAGCCAGATGTGGCTCTTTTGATGACTACATATGGCTCTCAGATAATTATATTTATATAGCTCTTTTCTCTAGTGACTCAAAGCGTTTTACAAAGTGACACCCAATATCTAAGTTACATTTAAACCAGTGTGGGTGGCACTAGGGGAAGGTGTGTAAAGTGTCTTGCCCAAGGACACAACGGCAGTGACTAGAATGGCGGAAGCGGGAATAGAACCTGGGACCCTCCGGTTGCTAGCACGGCCACTCTCCTAACCGAGCTATGCCGAGTAACCGTGTAATACTCTTCCATTTCAGTAGGTGGCAGTCGGTAGCTAATTGCTTTGTAGATGTGGGAAACAGTGGGAGGCAGAGTGCAGGTAAAAATATCTCTAATGCTTAAACCAGGTGTAGGGAACCTATGGCTCTAGAGCCAGATGACTGCATATGGCTCTCAGATAAATCTTAGCTGACATTGCTTAACACGATAAGTAATGAATAATTCCGCCGGTAATCACAGTTTCAAAAATAACGTTCAAATCATAAAACTTCTCATGCATTTTAATCCAACCATCCGTTTTCTACCGCACCTGTTCACGATGTCGCATTAATGGTAAGAAGTATTATAGTTATTATTGGTTAACTTTTAGAATAACAATGTTGTTAAAAAGAATACGAGACTTATTATACTCTACAAATGTTGGTCGTACTTAAAAATGCAGGAATTTAGTTGGATTCAGTGTTGAAAAATGTTATATGGCTCTTACGGAAATACATTTTGAAATATGGTTGATTTTTGCACCAATCAATTTTTAGTTCCATTTTATAAGAAAACGCCAAAACTTTAAAATGTTTTGTTGCACTGTGCTGAGTGTGCAATTTAGTGGAGGAGGAATTATGGTGTGATGTTGTTTAACCAGGAGTTGGGCTTGGCCTCTTAGTTCCGGTGAAAGGAATTCTGAATGCTCCAGGATACCAAAACATTGGGACAATTCCATGGGATGTCACTTCATTTTCTTATGTGAGCTAAGGCAGGTGGCCAAATGCTTTTGGCAATATAGTGGAGATCAAAGGTCACCAACGCGGTGACCAGATGAGTCGCCCGTTGGCCTGTTCTAAAAATAGCTGAAATAGCAGCACTTACCAGTGAGCTGCCTCTATTTTTAAAAGTGTATTTATTTCCTAGCAAGCTGGTCTTGCTTTGCTGGACATTTTTAATTCTAAGAGGGACAAAACTCAAATAGAATTTGAAAACCCAAGAAAATATTTTAAAGACTTGGTCTTCACTTGTTTAAATAAATCCATTTATTTTTTTACTTTGCTTCTTATAACTTTCAGAAGGACAATTTTGGAGAAAAAAATACAACCTTAAAGATGATTTTAGGATTTTTAAACACATATTCCTTTTTACCTTTTAAATTACTTCCTCTTCCTTCCTGACAATTTAAATCAATGTTCAAGTAAATTATTTTTTTTTTTTTATTGTAAAGAATAATAAATACAATTTAATTTAATTCTTCATTTTAGCTTCTGTTTTTTTTGATGAAGAATATTTGTGAAATATTTCTTCAAACTTATTATGATTAAAATAAATAAAAAATATTGTGGCAAAACTAGAAAATCTGTAGAATAAAATGTTAATCTTATTTCAAAGTATTTTGAATTTCTTTTAAATTTTTTGTTCTGGAAAATCTAGAAGAAATAATGATTTGTCTTTTTTAGAAATATAGCTTGGTCCAATTTGTTATATATTCTAACAAAGTGCAGATTGGATTTTAACCTATTTAAAACATGTCATCAAAAATATATAATTATTGTGAGAAATCATTAAGATGATCAGTGTTTCCACAAAGATAATTTATTTAAGTGTGTATCAAACTGGTAGCCCTTCGCATTAATCAGTACCCAAGAAGTAACTCTTGGTTTCAAAAAGGTTGGTGACCCTTGGTATAGATCACACCAACGTTGGGGGTGTGCGTAGGCTACCGACTGAACACAATGGTCCCTTCCTGCTCACCAGTGTTTTTCAACCACTGTGCTGTGGCACACTAGTTTGCCGTGAGATACAGTCTGGTGTGCCGGGAGATTATGTAATTTGTTGAGTGTCGGTGCAGAGTATCAATCATCAATCAATCAATGATTACTTATATAGCCCTAAATCACTAGTGTCTCAAAGGGCTGCACAAACCACCACGACATCCTCGGTAGGCCCACATAAGGGCAAGGAAAACTCACACCCAGTGGGACATCGGTGACAATGATGACCCAGTGGGACGTCGGTGACAATGATGACTATGAGAACCTTAGAGAGGAGGAAAGCAATGGATGTCGAGCGGGTCTAACATGATACTGTGAAAGTTCAATCCGCAGTGGATCCAACACAGTCGCGAGAGTCCAGTCCAAAGCGGATCCAACACAGCAGCGAGAGTCCCGTTCACAGCGGAGCCAGCAGGAAACCATCCCAAGCGGAGGCGGATCAGCATCGCAGAGATGTCCCCAGCCGATACACAGGCAAGCAGTACATGGCCACCGGATCGGACCGGACCCCCTCCACAAGGGAGAGTGGGACATAGAAGAAAAAGAAAAGAAACGGCAGATCAACTGGCAGACGGTAGCTAATTGCTTTATAGATGTCAGAAACAGCGGGAGGCAGTGTGCAGGTAAAAACTTGTCTAATGCTTAAACCAAAAAATAAACAACAAGTGAGTACACCTAAGAAAAAACATTGAAACTTAGAGAAGGCTACGCAGAACACAACTAAAACTGAACTGGCTACAAAGTAAAGAAAAACAGAATGCTGGACGACAGCAAAGACTTACTGTGGAGCTGTGACGGCGTCCACAAGGTACATCCGACAATCAACAATGTCCCCACAGAGGAGGATTCTGTGGGGACAGAATTCTGTATTGGATTCTGGGTATTTGTTCTGGTGTGTTACGTTGCGGATGTTCTCCCAAAATGTGTTTGTCAATCTTGTTTGGTGTGGGTTCACAGAGTGGCGCATGTTTGTAACAGTGATAAAGTTGTTTGTAAGGCCACCCTAAGTGTGACCTGTATGGCTGTTGATCAAGGATGTCTCGCAGTCGCTTCCGTGGGTCTGCAGAAGCCTCATACAATATGTGACTGGGCCGCCACAATGTTTGTATGGTGGAAAAGTGGACGAGCCTGCATGTTGTAGAGGACATTAAAGGCAGCGCCATCACGACACGCCCTTAATATTATTGTCCGGGTGAAAACTGTGAGAATGATTGTCAGGAGGGGCACTGATATTCAGGTGTTTCCTGGAAAGATCGCGAGTGTTGGCAAGTATGTTGCTAGGGCGGGAAAGCCATTAAAAGAAGGTGAATTCATCAAAAAGTGCACGTTAGATTTTTTTAAGAAATATTTTCATGCGGCCCAGCCTCACCCCGTTTCTGCTTCCAGTGGCCCCCCAGGTAAATTGAGTTTAAGACCCCTGGTGTAAAGTCTTATTCAACGACTTTTTACTGTCAACTGAGTTTCCATCCATTTTCTACCGCTTATTCCCTTTCGGGGTCGCGGGGGGCGCTGGCGCCTATCTCAGCTACAATCGGGCGGAAGGCAGGGTACACCCTGGACAAGTCGCCACCTCATCGCAGGGCCAACACAGATAGACAGACAACATTCACACACTAGGGCCAATTTAGTGTTGCCAATCAACCTATCCCCAGGTGCATGTCTTTGGAGGTGGGAGGAAGCCGGAGTACCCGGAGGGAACCCACGCATTCACGGGGAGAACATGCAAACTCCACACAGAAAGATCCCGAGCCTGGATTTGAACCCAGGACTGCAGGAACTTCGTATTGTGAGGCAGACGCACTAACCCCTCTGCCACCGTGAAGCCTCAACTGAGTTTCATTTTTTTAATGTTTTCGCCTTGGTTCAAAAAAGGTTGAAAAACACTGCTGTACACGACAGATTTTCCGCCCTCTCTGAGCCCGTTGGACGACATCAAGTCCCTTTTCAGCGACAAATGTGGCGACGCTGCCCGTTTCAAGTCGCCAACACTTGAATCCCCCCCCCCCAGATCCCCTTAAGGAGGCGGAGAGGCCGCCTCCATTCAGCTGCAGACTCGTGCAACTGGTGTTGGCTGCGCCGCCTTTTCTAATGCAAATGTGTGCAAATAGAGAACATTGTCCATCAGCATTATGCCGCCTTTTCTCTCGCTCCCTTTGAGAGAGATGTTCCTTTTTTTTGTGGAAGTTTTGCCTCTCTGTCTCATTCAAGACTTCCTCTTTTTCCCCCCTTCCCGACAAAAAAAAAGCCTGGAGGACTGGCCAGAGTATGTGAATAGTTTACGTTGTGTATCTTCCCCCCCTCTCTTCATTGGAAGGGCAAGTTGAGTGTGCTCTTCCTCAAAGCCCCCCTCTAACATACACAGGTGGTCCTGCTGCTAGTCGAGCAAGCTTTACTGTCTTAAGATTCCTTTTATGCATTCATGGAGGTTTAGAACCCGTATGGCCGAGCCGTCAGGGAGATCTTTTCCCTATAAACAGAAACGTAGAAATCCCTATAATATTCTGCTGTGTCTATCAAATTACAGTAGAACCTTGGTTTATGAACTTTAATTGGCTCTTGCAAATGGTTTGCAATCGGAAAAGTTTGTATAGTAAAGCAGAGTTCCCCACAAGATTCAATGTAAACAGGAATAATTGGTTCCAGCCTCGACAAAAGGACCTATTAGAAATCAACTGCACACTTTGAAGACAAAATCATCAATCAATCAATCAATGTTTATTTATATAGCCCCAAATCACAAATGTCTCAAAGGACTGCACAAATCATTACGACTACAACATCCTCGGAAGAACCCACAAAAGGGCAAGGAAAACTCACACCCAGTGGGCAGGGAGAATTCACATTCAGTGGGACGCCAGTGACAATGCTGACTATGAGAAACCTTGGAGAGGACCTCAGATGTGGGCAACCCCCCCCCCCTCTAGGGGCCCGAAAGCAATGGATGTCGAGCGGGTCTAACATGATACTGTGAAAGTTCAATCCATAGTGGCTCCAAGACAGCAGTGAGAGTCCCGTCCACAGGAAACCATCTCAAGCGGATCAGCAGCGTAGAGATGTCCCCAACCGATACAGGCGAGCGGTCCATCCTGGGTCCCGACGAGCGGTCCATCCTGGGTCTCGACTCTGGACAGTCAGTACTTCATCCATGGTCATCGGACCGGACCCCCTCCACAAGGGAGGGGGGGACATAGGAGAAAGAAAAGAAGCGGCAGATCAACTGGTCTAAAAAGGAGGTCTATTTAAAGGCTAGAGTATACAGATGAGTTTTAAGATGAGACTTAAATGCTTCTACTGAGGTAGCATCTCGAACTGTTACCGGGAGGGCATTCCAGAGTACTGGAGCCCGAACGGAAAACGCTCTATAGCCCGCAGACTTTTTTTGAGCTCTAGGAATCACTAATAAGCCGGAGTCTTTTGAACGCAGATTTCTTGCCCGGACATATGGTACAATACAATCGGCAAGATAGGCTGGAGCTAGACCGTGTAGTATTTTATACGTAAGTAGTAAAACCTTAAAGTCACATCTTAAGTGCACAGGAAGCCAGTGCAGGTGAGCCAGTACAGGCGTAATGTGATCAAACTTTCTTGTTCTTGTCAAAAGTCTAGCAGCCGCATTTTGTACCAACTGTAATCTTTTAATGCTAGACATGGGGAGACCCGAAAATAATACGTTACAGTAATCGAGACGAGACGTAACAAACGCATGGATAATGATCTCGGCGTCTTTAGTGGACAAAATGGAGCGAATTTTAGCGATATTACGGAGATGAAAGAAGGCTGTTTTAGTAACGCTTTTAATGTGTGACTCAAAGGAGAGAGTTGGGTCGAAGATAATACCCAGATTTTTTACAGAGTCACCTTGTTTTATCATTTGGTTGTCAAATGTTAAAGTTGTATTATTAAATAGAGGTCGGTGTCTAGCAGGACCGATAATCAGCATTTCCGTTTTTTTGGCATTAAGTTGCAAAAAGTTAGCGGACATCCATTGTTTAATTTCATTAAGACACGCTTCCAACTGACTACAGTCCGGCGTGTTGGTCAGCTTTAGGGGCATGTAGAGTTGGGTGTCATCAGCATAACAGTGAAAGCTAATACCGTATTTGTGTATGACGTCACCTAGCGGCAGCATGTAGATGCTGAAGAGTGCAGGGCCAAGGACCGAACCCTGGGGAACTCCACACGTTACCTTAACATAGTCCGAGGTCACATTGTTATAGGAGACGCACTGCATCCTATCAGTAAGATAAGAGTTAAACCATGACAGGGCTGAGTCTGACATACCAATTCGTATTTTGATACGCTCTAATAAAATATTATGATCGACTTAAAGTTCCTTAGGTGAATTATGTAAACTCACTACACCAGTAATTTTTAGCGATTCCATAGCGAGCCTACTGATTTTCACTACTTTATATTAGAAATAAAACCGAAAACTTTGTATAGTAACGCAGAGTTCCCCATAAGATTCAATGTAAACAGGAATAATTGGTTGAAGCCTTGACCAAACGACCTATTTTAGTAGGAAACTGCATACTTTGAAGACACAATACCGTATTTTTCAGACTATAAGGCGTACTGCCATGCACCGGGTCCATTCAGGTCTATTTTCTCGCAAAATGTGCTCCTGATTATAAGGCACATTAGAGAAATCTTTGTTGTAGCGGTGTAGCATGCAAGGACGCGAGTGGAAGAAGTGTCAAAAGATGGAGCTAACTGTTTTACTGATATTCAGACTTTACTTAAATCAATAACGGAGCAGCATTTCCTCGTCCGTGGCTCATTAGAGCAACAACAAGGCCGTGAAAAACCGTGCGATCGGAACTCTCCAGCAACTAAAGTTCCGTGGGTAAATTGTGTAAACCCTATACATCTGAATGTCGTATAACAAGAAGCTAGAGAACATTAATAAACTTACCGACTACGACACCGGCACGGACTACAATGGCGGACACGCCCACATTTTCAGGATTTATGCAAATACCAAATACGCATCAGCCGGTACCAATAGGTAAAAAAAAAGTTGTTTTTTTTAGGATATTGTCGAACAAAAAGCCGGATAATGTTTGCTAATAGGTGCCATGTTGAGGTCCTTGTACATACCATAATAATACACATATGTTGACTTCTTACTACGGTCGCTGTATTGCTCCAAAAATCCATTAAGCGGTGCGGGTTCAGAGCTTACCAAAGTCGTATTAAAACATTTTGACAGATTTTTGGGCGCCGTGTGTAATGTTCCATATTTTCAATGGAACATTTAAAGTTTTGCTTTTGTTTACAGGCGTCATCTTGCAGTCTACATGTATCTCTTGGGTCACTGCCATCTACTGGTCACACTTATCAATACACCATGTAACAAATATATATATATATATATATATATATATATATATATATATATATATATATATATATATATATATGTATATATATATATGTAGGTATATATGTATGTTATGTATGCATATGTTTATGTAACAAATACATATATATATATATATATATATATATATATATATATATATGTAAATATGCACAGCAAGACTGTGAGCACAACATGATTCTGGAGTCCGACAAAACTGTAGAACATTTTCTGTCGGTGTTGTTGAAAATGTACATTTAATTGTCTTCAAAGATGATTAAAAAAAAATTACACCTGTGAGGTGAAAGATTTGAGCCGACTAATTGCTCTCGATTTTGTCTAACGATGTGTTACATCACAAAAAAAAAAAAAAACCTGACAAGTTTAGGGACGACATACTGAGTGTGCAGAGACTTGCGCCAAGATAAACTCCAAGGTGTCGATACAGGTAACTTCACTGCCTGCTTATAGGCAAAGTATGTAGGGTTTAGTGTTGGAACCATAGCCATATTTTTGTACCGGTACTTTTTTGTACTTTCAGTACTTTTCGAAATAAAGGGGACCAAAAAAAATTGCATTATTGGCTTTATTTTAACCAAAAATCTTAGGGTACATTAAATATGTGTTTCTTATTGCAGTTAAGTCCTTAATTAAAATAGTGAACATACAAGACAACTTGTCTTTTAGTAGTAAGTAAACAAACAAAGGCTCCTAAATAGTCTGCTGACATATGCAATAACATATTGTGTCATTTTCCGTTCTATTTTTTAGTCAACATTATTAAGGGCATGTGGTAGAACATTAAATATTAACCTACTTGTTCATTTACTGTTAATATCTGCTTACTTCCTCTATTAATCTGTTTTATCTACACTTCTGTTATAATGTGATAAATACTTATTCTTCTGTTGTTTGATACTTTACATTAGTTTTGGATGATAACACATATTTGGGTATCAATGCGATACCAAGTAGTTACAGGATCATGCATTGGTCATATTCAAAGTCCACATAATATACGTTTTCAAAAAACAAAAGAAGATGTTGTGATGCCAAAAAATATCGACGTAATCATGGTAGTATCGACTAAATACGTGCCTGTACTTGGTATCATTACAGTGGAGGTTAGGTGTAGATCCACCTATGGCGTTTGTTTACATTGTGACGCCATTGAGCTACGGTGTGTAGTGAAGCAGGTTTAGCTATTCCTCATCCTGCAGGGATGATACTTGTAAGAAACTTACTTTATTTGTCACCATGGAGACAGGGATTAGTGATTTAGAAGTAGCTAGAACACTGCCGACTGGAGCTGGACTTTAGCCACTAGCTATCTAGCCATGTCTTGTGGTGATATCCTTTACACCTCTTCCTGAGGGTGTTTCAGAGTCAGAATCAGAATAGTTTTTCATTGTCATTTTTTGAGAATGGGTTCACAAACTAGGATTTGTTTTCTTGGTGCAATCATGCAACATAAAACCCATGTAACACAGAATAGGTAATAATATAGATAATTATAAGTAAAAATTTGCGGTAAAACATTTCAGTTTTTCAACTTCACCTTTGTCGTTAGTTTTTAAGCCAAAATGAGTCCTTTCTCCCTTTTCTTTCTACACACAGTGTCTGCTTGTAAGTACTCTGTGATTGTGCGCTGCCGAACATGCTCGTCTGCTCGTAAACCGGCAATGTTACGACGTGACTTCGACGTGGGCGTGGGACTGGTACGTTTCAGAGACAGAATTGTACCGAAAACGATTCATTAGTATCGCGGTGCTATACTCATACCGGTATACCGTACAACCCTAGTAGGGTATTTTATGTAGTATTTACAAAAAAACTAGAGATAATATCTGACAACCGATATTATAGGCTGATAAATGCTTTAAAATGTTATATCGAATATTCCCGGTATGGGTTTCAAAAAGTAAAATGTATGACTTTTTAAAACGCTGCTGTACGGAGTGGTACACAGACGTAGGGAGAAATACAAAGCACCAATCAACCTTTTGCATGGCGGCCCAATCACATAATATCTAGGCTTTTCACACATAAAAGCGAATGCAAGGCATACTTGGTCAACAGCCATACAGGTCACACTGAAAATGGCCGTATAAACAACTTTAACACTGTTAAAAATATGCGCCACACTGTGAACCCACACCAAACAAGAATGACAAACACATTTTGGGAGAACATCCGCACCGTAACACAACATTAACACATCAGAACAAATACCCAGAACCCCTTGCAGCACTAACTCTTCCGGGACGAAACATGAAACATCCAAAACTTACAGGGACACGGCATGAAGCGAACAACTAGCATAAACTACAGCATGGAACAAACAAAACTTACTTGGCAAGGCATGAGGTAAACACTGAGCACAAACTATGGCATTTTGTGAAGCAAACAATGACTGACTGGCAAAGACAGGCTTAAATAATGTCTCTTGAATAGAGCCAGGTGAGCATCCCGAACACCAGCGGCAGGTGAAAATCTGCTTTGGTGCTAGCAGGGTGTATAATATAGCCAAGAGTCATGGATGCATTGGAATTCTGGGTAATTCTTATGTTGCGTTTATAATGTGTTTACAGAGCCAATGTTCTCCAGAAATGTGTTGGGTGTCGGTTCACAGAGTGTGGCGCATATTAGTAAAAGTGTTAAAGTTGTTTTATATCACAACCATCAGTGTGATCTGTATGGCTGTGGAACAAGACCGTGATGTCACGATTTCGTCCCGGCGGTAAAAGTAAGCATGCGCTGACAAATTTGGGGAGCGAGTTTGACCCGGCAGTAATTCAAGGCAGGCGCTTATTACATGGGAAATACGGTATATCAGAATATCGGATATCAGCAAAAAAAAAGCCATTATCGGACATCCCTAGAAAAAAAAAACAATATACCGCCGGACATTTAGAGGCAGCCGTTTTCCCTCCATTTTGGAGTAGGATCCAGGCAAATGTTCCTCCACCACATGGGTGTCAAACTCTGGCTCGCGGGCCAAATTTGGCCCGCCGTGTAATTAAATTTGGCCCTTGAGGCAATAATAAATTAACATTAGAGCTGGCCCGCCGGTATTATACAGTGGCGGTGCAGCTGTATCACCGTATTCAACGCTAATTTTTATACTTGCCAACCCTCTCGATTTTTCCAGGAGAATCCCGAATTTCAGTGCCCCCCCCCCCCCGAAAATCTCCCGGGGCAACTATTCTCCCGAATTTCCACCCGGATAACAATATTTGCCTTAAAGGTACTGCTTTTAGCATCCTCTACAACCTGTCGTCACATCCTCTTTTCCTCCATACAAACAGCGTGCCGGCCCAGTCACGTAATATATGCGGCTTCTACACACACACTCGATCAATCAATCAATCAATGTTTATTTATATAGCCCCAAATCACAAATGTCTCAAAGGACTGCACAAATCATTACGACTACAACATCCTCGGAAGAACCCACAAAAGGGCAAGGAAAACTCACACCCAGTGGGCAGGGAGAATTCACATCCAGTGGGACGCCAGTGACAATGCTGACTATGAGAAACCTTGGAGAGGACCTCAGATGTGGGCAACCCCCCCCCCCCCTCTAGGGGACCGAAAGCAATGGATGTCGAGCGGGTCTAACATGATACTGTGAAAGTTCAATCCATAGTGGCTCCAAGACAGCAGTGAGAGTCCCGTCCACAGGAAACCATCTCAAGCGGATCAGCAGCGTAGAGATGTCCCCAACCGATACAGGCGAGCGGTCCATCCTGGGTCCCAAAGAGCGGTCCATCCTGGGTCTCGACTCTGGACAGTCAGTACTTCATCCATGGGGGGGACATAGGAGAAAGAAAATAAGCGGCAGATCAACTGGTCTAAAGTGAAGTGAAGTGAATTATATTTATATAGCGCTTTTCTCTAGTGACTCAAAGCGCTTTACATAGTGAAACCCAATATCTAAGTTACATTTAAACCAGTGTGGGTGGCACTGGGAGCAGGTGGGTAAAGTGTCTTGCCCAAGGACACAACAGCAGTGACTAGGATGGCAGAAGCGGGAATCGAACCTGCAACCCTCAAGTTGCTGGCACGGCCACTCTACCAACCGAGCTATGCCGCCCCAAAAAGGAGGTCTATTTAAAGGCTAGAGTATACAGATGAGTGAATGCAAGGCATACTTGCTCAACAGCCATACAGGTCACACTGAGGGGTGGCCGTATAAACAACTTTAACACTGTTACACCACACTGTGAACCCACACCAAACAAGAATGACAAACACATTTCGGGAGAACATCCGCACCGTAACCCAACATAAACACAATAGGACAAATACCCAGAACCCCTTGCAGCACCAACTCTTCAGGGACGCTACAATATACACCCCCGCTACCAACAAAACTCGATTTTGCATGAAACTATAAAGTTATATAAGCCTTGTTTGTTCAATATTCAATGCAAAACTTGTTTGGGTCCCTATCAAAATGTTAAGTTGTTCCGTTTAGAATTTTGGCCCACTCTGTATTTGAGTTTGACAGCCCTGCTCCACCACATCGCAGCAGCACGCTAAGCCAAATGTCTGATTGATATGTCCAGGTGGTAAAGAATCCCTCGGAGTCGGAGTTTCCAGCTCAGTTGAAAGACAATATTTTCCTCTCATTGCCATCTTATGAAAATAGTGGCCTCAAAGCACAAAGCATGAAAGGAAGAGGCAGTGTAATATAACAACTAATGTCTCTAAACGTCATGCCTACCCTGGTCGGACAATGGGCTTTTTTTTTTTTTTAGTGCCGCGCCATCCGCCCAGCTGCCTTGGGCAGACTTTTAAACTCCAGAAAATTAAACCTTTTGTCACTGTACTTTTCACACACCCTCCACTGTGTCTCCGGGGAGATAAATGATTATTCAGGGGCTAAAGCGAGGCAGCCTTTATTTTGCTTTTTTCTCTCTTTGTTCTGAGTTAGCCCCTTTTTTTTTTTTCCACGTTCAATCAATCAATCAATGTTTACTTATATAGCCCTAAATCACTAGTGTCTCAAAGGGCTGCACAAACCACCACGACATCCTCGGTAGGCCCACATAAGGGCAAGGAAAACTCACACCCAGTGGGACGTCGGTGACAATAATGACTATGAGAACCTTGGAGAGGAGGAAAGCAATGGATGTCGAGCGGGTCTAACATCCATCCATCCATCCATTTTCTACCGCTTATTCCCTTTCGAGGTCGCGGGGGGCGCTGGCGCCTATCTCAGCTACAATCGGGCGGAAGGCGGGGTACACCCTGGACAAGTCGCCACCTCATCGCAGGGCCAACACAGATAGACAGACAACATTCACACTCACATTCACACACTAGGGACCATTTTAGTGTTGCCAATCAACCTATCCCCAGGTGCATGTCTTTGGAGGTGGGAGGAAGCCGGAGTACCCGGAGGGAACCCACGCTTTCACGGGGAGAACATGCAAACTCCACACACAAAGATCCCGAGCCTGGATTTGAACCCAGGACTGCAGGACCTTCGTATTGTGAGGCAGACGCACTAACCCCTCTGCCACCGTGAAGCCCCGGGTCTAACATGATACTGTGAAAGTTCAATCCACAATGGATCCAACACAGTCGCGAGAGTCCAGTCCAAAGAGGATCCAAGACAGCAGCGAGAGTCCCGTTCACAGCGGAGCCAGCAGGAAACCATCCCAAGCGGAGGCGGATCAGCAGCGCAGAGATGTCGCCAGCCGATACACAGGCAAGCAGTACATGGCCACCGGATCGGACCGGACCCCCTCCACAAGGGAGAGTGGGACATAGAAGAAAAAGAAAAGAAACGGCAGATCAACTGGTCTAAAAAGGGAGTCTATTTAAAGGCTAGAGTATACAAATGAGTTTTAAGGTGAGACTTAAATGCTTCTATGTTGACTCATTTTTTGTCCAGCTTACTATGAGATCAGGGGTTTGATTTTGGGCACTTTGGGCACGGCGTGGCACGGCTGGTAGAGTGGCCGTGCATGCCACTTGAGGGTTCCTGGTAGGGCTGGGCGATACGGCCTTTTTTCAATATCTTGATATTTTTAGACCATTTCACGATGCACGATATATATCTCGATATTTTGCCTTAGCCTTGAATGAACATTTGACACATACAACCACAGCAGTATGATAAGTTTATGTTTCTACATTAAAACATTCTTCTTCACATTGCATTAATATATGCTCATTTTAAACTTTCATGCAGAGAGGGAAATCCCAACTAAGTCCATTTAGCAAAAGTGTATTTATAAAACAGTTATTAAGCAGTGGCACAAACATTCATGTCGTTTCAAAACAGAAAGTGCAACATTGTCGGAGATATTTTAAAACAAGCTATGAGTGCACTTTTGTGCATGATGTCACTAAGATCAGGGGTCCCCAACCACCGGGCCGATTTTGTACTGGGCCGCACAAGAAATTTTAAAAACTATATATAAATATATATATATTTTTTTAAATTATTAAATCAACATAAAAAACACAATATATTCATTATATATAAATATAGATCAATACAGTCTGCAGGGAAACAGTCCGTAAGCACACATGATTGTATTTCTTTATGAAAAAAAAAATTGACCGAATAATGCATATATTCCTTTTTAACTGAACTTGAATGTTATAATATACTTTTTTATATATTATTCACATGTGAATAATGCTGTATAATAGACTGTATTTATATTATTCACATGTGAATAATGCTGTATAATAGACTGTATTTACCTTATTCACATGTGAATAATGCTAAATAATAGACAGTTTTCATATTATTCACATGTGAATAATGCTGTATAATAGACTGTATTTATATTATTCTCATGTGAATAATGCTGTATAATAGACTGTATTTATATTATTCACATGTGAATAATGCTATATAATAGACTGTATTTATATTATTCACATGTGAATAATGCTGTATAATAGAGTGTACTTATATTACTCACATGCGAATAATGCTGTATAATAGAGTGTACTTATATTACTCACATGCGAATAATGCTGTATAATAGACTGTACTTATATTACTCACATGTGTATAATGCTGTATAATGGACTGTATTTATATTATTCACATGTGAATAATGCTATATAATAGACAGTATTTTTATTATTCACCTGTGAATAATGCTGTATAATAGACTGTATTTATATTATTCACGTGTGAATAATGCTGTATAATAGAGTGTACTTATATTACTCACATGTGAATAATGCTGTATAATAGACTGTATTTATATTATTCACATGTGAATAATGCTGTATAATAGAGTGTACTTATATTACTCACATGTGAATAATGCTGTATAATAGACTGTATTTATATTATTCTCATGTGAATAATGCTATATAATAGACTGTATTTATATTATTCACATGTGAATAATGCTGTATAATAGAGTGTACTTATATTATTCACATGTGAATAATGCTGTATAATAGACTGTATTTACCTTATTCACATGTGAATAATGCTAAATAATAGACAGTTTTCATATTATTCACATGTGAATAATGCTGTATAATAGACTGTATTTATATCATTCACATGTGAATAATGCTGTATAATAGACTGTATTTATATTATTCTCATGTGAATAATGCTGTATAATAGACTGTATTTATATTATTCACATGTGAATAATGTTATATAATAGACTGTATTTATATTATTCACATGTGAATAATGCTGTATAATAGAGTGTACTTATATTACTCACATGCGAATAATGCTGTATAATAGAGTGTACTTATATTACTCACATGCGAATAATGCTGTATAATAGACTGTACTTATATTACTCACATGTGTATAATGCTGTATAATGGACTGTATTTATATTATTCACATGTGAATAATGCTATATAATAGACAGTATTTTTATTATTCACCTGTGAATAATGCTGTATAATAGACTGTATTTATATTATTCACGTGTGAATAATGCTGTATAATAGAGTGTACTTATATTACTCACATGTGAATAATGCTGTATAATAGACTGTATTTATATTATTCACATGTGAATAATGCTGTATAATAGAGTGTACTTATATTACTCACATGTGAATAATGCTGTATAATAGACTGTATTTATATTATTCACATGTGAATAATGCTGTATAATAGACTGTATTTATATTATTCACATGTGAATAATGCTGTATAATAGACTGTATTTATATTATTCACATGTGAATAATGCTATATAATAGACTGTATTTATATTATTCACATGTGAATAATGCTGTATAATAGAGTGTATTTATATTACCGTATTTCCTTGAATTGCCGCCGGGTATATAGAATGCGCCTGCCTATAAATACTGCCGGGTCAAACTGGTTTTGCAAAATAACTAGCGCATGCTTCGCATTACCGCCGGCTCAGGATTAACGCCGGGTCAAACTCGTTTCGCAAAATATTATTTTTATTAGCGCATGTCTAGAATTTCCGCCAGGTCAAACTCGTCACGTCATTTTCAAAATGGAGGAGGCTGATTTCAATCATTTGAAATCGCATAAAGGGAAGAAGATTAAGAGCTATTCAGTAGGATTTAAGATCCAAGCTATTGAATCTGCTAAAAAGAACAGTAAGCATCTATGTTTTCTTCATATACCGTAGCTGCGTGTGTCAAATATGAGTTATTAAATGACTCCCACCTCCTGGTGGTAGAGGGCGCTAGTGATCCTTCTTGAGACTACTCGGTTGCAGAAGAAGTGACAACAAGCAGCAAGAGTGAGCAGCGTGTTTTATTTTTCCTCTCGCTTGCACTTTTAACATGGAGGGTTACATATCTAAAATAAAACTGGACTTTCAATCGAAGCAGGAGGTAATAAAGGAAGCTCTCCATCGAGACAGAGAGACTTTTAAAACGGAAGAAAGATAAGGAAGACTTCAATAAACAAGTTATCAATGCTTTTGATCAGAAGGAGCTGCGCATGGACTTCATTTAGAAGTAAAGGTAAGACCATAGTAACGTGTTTTTTTTTATGAAATGTGCTTTTCATGATGGTATCCTTACATCACACTCAAATTTTTAAGCGCAGGCCTAAATTTACCGCATGCCTTTGGTAAGCGCCGGAGTGAGAAGAGGTTTTAAATTGATTAGCGCCCCCGGCGGAAATTCAAGGAAATACGGTATTCACATGTGAATAATGCTGTATAATAGACTGTATTTATATTATTCACATGTGAATAATGCTGTATAATAGACTGTATTTATATTATTCACATGTGAATAATGCTGTATAATAGACTGTATTTATATTATTCACATGTAAAAAATACCCAAGTGTTTATTGTTTATTGTGAGCGAAATGTGGTGCTGAATTTCCCCCAGGGATCAAAAAAGTACTTTCTATTCTATTCTCTATGCGATTGCATTGAGAACAAGTATTATTTTATGCCAAAATGGAAAAAAAATAATACATTTCGTAAGAAAATAAAAAGTACTTTAACGACGCATATAATTTCCAGGCATTCGAGGGCCAAATAAAATGATGTGGCGGGCCAGATCTGGACCCCGGGGCCTTGAGTTTAACACCAGTGGCCTAGATTTAAAGCAGATATCCCTTCCGTTTTCACATCGTACCGCATCATCTAGCCTTATCCACTTTTGGATGATAAACAAATCCAAACAAAGCATGGCACATGTGTGAGAGCCGACAGAGCTCAGGAATCCACTGAAAGTAGGACCGATAAAGAAGACATGAGCCACAAACCGAGCTTTAATATTCGGCTGGCTAGGAATCCCGAACACAGAAGCTCTGATTTATTTTCTAAAAGCATACATGAAAAATATTATTTTATTATTCATACACTATGTGGTCTTTTCTGGAAAGGGAGTCCAAGAACAAGGCGGCGTTTCTTTGCTCTCCAGCACTGTTATGTCAGGCCAGCAGCTGCTCACTCTCACCAAACACATGCAGACTTCTAAAGCATGGCTCTTTACTTTTGACTTAGAAAAGAAAGAAATATACCCTTCTGTCTTATCAGCCTTAGCCATAAATACCCATGTCTATAGTTATATCCTCCGAGTTTTTTTTTTTCTACAAACTCCAAAACCAGTGAAGGAACACTTCATAAAACCACTGTCACTAACTACAGTTTGTCGCTACATCTTAAAGTGCGAGTTAAAACTCTTCCATGCAAAGCGAAAGCCATTTATCAACAACACCCAGAAACCCAGCCGGCTTTGCTGGGCCCGAACTCATCTAAGATGGACGGATGCAAAGTGCCATGATTGGGTATAAAAGCAGCTTCCATGAAATGCTAAGTAATTCACAAACAAGGATGGGGTGAGGGTCACCAATTTTTCAGCAAATTGTCGAACACTTTTAGAACAACATTTCTCAACGAGCTATTGCAAGGAATTTAGGGATTTCACCATCTACGGTCCGTAAAATCATCAAGAGGTTCAGAGAATCTGGAGAAATCACTGCACGTAAGCAATGATATTACAGACCCTTGATCCCTCAAGCGGTACTGCATCAAAAAGCGACATCGGTGTGTAAAGGATATCACCACACGGACTCAGGAACACTTCATAAAACCAATGTCAGAAACTATAGTTTGTCGCTACATCTTAAAGTGCGAGTTAAAACTCTTCCATGCAAAGCGAAAGCCAATTATCAACAACACCCAGAAACCCAGCCGGCTTTGCTGGGCCCGAGCTCATCTAAGATGGACTGATGCAAAGTGCCATGTTTGGGTATAAAAGCAGCTTCCATGAAATGCTAAGTCATTCACAAACAAGGATGGGGCGAGGGTCACCACTTTGTAAGCAAATTGTCGAACAGTTTTAGAACAACATTTCCCAACGAGCTATTGCAAGGAATTTAGGGATTTCACCATCTACAGTCCGTAAAATCATCAAGAGGTTCAGAGAATCTGGAGAAATCACTGCACTAAAGCGATGATATTACAGACCTTCGATCCCTCAGGCGGTACTGCACCAAAAAGCGACATCGGTGTGTAAAGGATATCACCACATGTACTCAGGAACACTTCATAAAACCAATGTCAGAAACTTTAGTTTGTCGCTACATCTTGAAGTGCGAGTTAAAACTCTTCCATGCAAAGCGAAAGCCATTTATCAACAACACCCAGAATCCCAGCCGGCTTTGCTGGGCCCGAGATCATCTAAGATGGACGGATGCAAAGTGCCATGATTGGGTATAAAAGCAGCTTCCATGAAATGCTAAGTCATTCACAAACAAGGATGGGGCGAGGGTCACCACTTTGTAAGCAAATTGTCGAACAGTTTTAGAACAACATTTCCCAACGAGCTATTGCAAGGAATTTAGGGATTTCACCATCTACAGTCCGTAAAATCATCAAGAGGTTCAGAGAATCTGGAGAAATCACTGCACTAAAGCGATGATATTACAGACCGTTGATCCCTCAGGCGGTACTGCACCAAAAAGCGACATCGGTGTGTAAAGGATATCACCACATGTACTCAGGAACACTTCATGAAACCAATGTCAGAAACTTTAGTTTGTCGCTACATCTTGAAGTGCGAGTTAAAACTCTTCCATGCAAAGCGAAAGCCATTTATCAACAACACCCAGAAACCCAGCCGGCTTTGCTGGGCCCGAGCTCATCTAAGATGGACTGATGTAAAGTGCCGTGATTGGGTATAAAAGCAGCTTCCATGAAATGCTAAGTCATTCACAAACAAGGATGGGGCGAGGGTCACCAATTTGTAAGCAAATTGTCGAACAGTTTTAGAGCAACATTTCTCAACGAGCTATTGCAAGGAATTTAGGGATTTCACCATCCACGGTCCGTAAAATCATCAAAAAGTTCAAAGAATCTGGAGAAATCGCTGCATGTAAGCGATGATATTACGGACCTTCGAACCCCTCAGGCGGTACTGCATCAAAAACCGACATCAGTGTGTAAAGGATATCACCACATGAACTCAGGAACACTTCAGAAAACCACTGTCAGTAACTACAGTTGGTCGCTACATCTTTAAGTGTGAGTTAAAACTATTCTATGGAAAGCGAAAGCCATTTATCAATAAAATTATCAACCTGAAAAGTTTCAAAATATGTCTCCTCAGTTCCCAAACGTTTACTGAGTGTTGTTAAAAGGAAAGGCCATGTAACACAGTGGTAAAAATGCCCTTGTGACAACTTGTTTGCAATGTGTTGGGGCCATTAAATTCTAAGTTAATGACGTTTCTTAGTTCGAACATTAAATATCTTTTCTTTGCGGTCTATTCAAATGAATATACGTTGAAAAAGATTTGCAAGTAACTATTTCCTGTTTTTTTTATTACGAATTACACAACGTACCACCTTCACTGGTTTTGGGTTTTGTAAAATGAGGTCTCTGTTTGGTCGCTGATTGTCTAAGCACGTCTAAGTTTCAACGTTTTTTTCTTCTTTGCTAAGATTCCGTGAACTGAAGGCGAACGAACGCGTCATAAGAAAGTCTTGGGTTTGATTTCCAAATCATGACTTTGGTTCCGTTCGGACAGTACAACCGCACCTCTGTCAACGGTCGTTCCGAAGAACAAAGCCGGGGGACAGCGTCTCAAACTGATAAACATTTTTTTTTTTTTTACAAATAAACATTAACTTTAGATTTTGATGCCAGCAACATGTGACAAAGAAGTTTGGAAAGGTGGCAATAAATACTGATAAAGTTGAGGAATGCTCATCTAACACTTATTTGGAACATCCCACAGGTGTGCAGGCTAATTGGGAACAGGTGGGTGCCATGATTGGCTATAAAACAGCTCCCCAAAAAACGCTCAGTCTTTCACAAGAAAGGATGGGGCGAGGTACACCCCTTTGTCCACAACTGTGTGAGCAAATAGTCAAACAGTTTAAGAACAACGTTTCTCAACGCAATCGCAAGAAATTTAAGGATTGCAACATCTACTTTCCATAATATCATCAAAAGGTTCAGAGAATCTGGAGAAATCACTCCACGTAAGCGGCATGGCCGGAAACCAACATTGAATGACAGGTGACCTTCGATCCCTCAGACAGCACTGTATAAAAAAAACAACATCAATCTCTAAAGGATATCACCGCATAGGTTCAGGAACAATTTTCCCTCTAATTTTTCATATGAGTGAGCAAAAGCCAAAACTCCTTGAGCGACGGCAGACGTGCACACTGTTATGCGCTATTCTTTTTATTCGATTTTGTGCGCGGCCTAGATTTGCCGTGCGCGGAGGACGCGTGAGCAGTGTGCAATTGCACAGGCAAGAAATTTAAGGATTGCAACATCTACTTTCCATAATATCATCAAAAGGTTCAGAGAATCTGGAGAAATCACTCCACGTAAGCGGCATGGCCGGAAACCAACATTGAATGACCGTGACCTTCGATCCCTCAGAAGGCACTGTATCAAAAACCGACATCTCTAAAGGATATCACCACATGGGCTCAGGAACACTTCAGAAAACCACTGTCACTAAATACAGTTCATCGCTACATCTGTAAGTGCAAGTTAAAGTTCTACTATGCAAAGGGAAAGCCATTTATCAACAACATCCAGAAAGGCCGCCGGCTTCTCTGGGCCTGAGATCATCTAAGATGGACTGATGCAAAGTTGAAAAGTCTTCTGTGGTCTGACGCGTCCACATTTCAAATTGTTTTTGGAAATATTCAACATCGTGTCATCCGGACCAAAGGGGAAGCGAACCATCCAGACTGTTATGGACGCAAAGTTAAAAAAGCCAGCATCTGTGATTAGTGCCCAAGGCATGGGTAACTTACACATCTGTGAAGGCACCATTAATGCTGAAAGGTACATACAGGTTTCGGAACAACATATGCTGCCATCTAAGCGCCTTCTTTTTCATGGACGCCCCTGCTTATTTCAGCAAGACAATGCCAAGCCGCATTCAGCACGTGTTACAACAGCGTGGCTTCGTAAAAAAAAGAGTGCAGGTATTCTCCTGGCCCGCCTGCAGTCCAGACCTGTCTCCCATCGAAAATGTGTGGCGCATTTTGAAGCATAAAATACGACAGCGTAGACCCCGGACTGTTGAACGACTTAAGCTGTACATCAAGCAAGAATGGTAAAGAATTTCACCCGAAAAGCTTCAAAAATTGGTCTCCTCAGTTCCCAAACATTTACTTAATGTTGTTAAAAGGAAAGGCCATGTAACGGTCGTTCCGAAGAACAAAGCCAAGGGACAGCGGCTGAGTAATAACTCCCAACGTCCGTCATACCATCAACGACCTAGTTTTGACTAAGTCCGTCACCGTTCTCTTTGCTTGCTACGATATGCCTGCGCATATTTGTTGGTTGCAAAAACGTTTGAAACCCGCTGTGCAAACACGCAAACCCCGCCTGGCACTTTTCTGGACATCGAGGTGAAACAAAATGAAAGCCTCCGTCTGTCTGACACGGACCGCCTCCCAGTCCCCGTACCTCCGAGAAGCTGGCTTGCTCTCTCACACACAGAACCACAAATCTAGCAAATAATCCCCACACACTTTCCAAAAGAAACCTGTGTTCAGGTGGATAATACAATATCTGGATTTCAAAATATAGTTTGTGGAATTCCTCAGGGTTCTATAATTGGTCCTAAGTTATTTAGAATTTTCTTTAATGATTTTTGTGATGCATCAAGTTTCTTAACATTTTTTATGTTTGCTGATGATACAACCGTCCTTTGTTGGGGAAAATTTTTTAATGAACTTTTGGTAAAAATAGAACAAAAAATGACAGTGCTTAAAAACTGGTTTGATATGAATAAATTATCACTTAATATTGCTAAAACTAAACCAAAACTGAGGTATGTAATGAAGTAAATGTTAAAATAAATGGAGATAAAACTGAGCGTGTCTTTGATACTAAGTTTTTGGGAGTTATAATTGACTATAAATTATCATGGAGACAACATGTAAATTATATAAAAACAAAAATATCAAAAACACTTGGTGTTTTGTATAAAACTAAAGAATTACTTAATTATAATTCTTTGTTGACAATTTATTATACTTTGATACTTCCATACTGTGTAGAACTCTGGGGAACCACTTTTAAAACCATAATTAATGATCTTGTTTTGCTGCAAAAAAAAAGCAGGCTAATAAACAAAGCAGGATATCATGACCATACCCATCTATTATTTGTTACATCAAAACTTATGAAATTTCAAGATATTGTTTATTATAAAATAACACAGATAATGTTCAAAGCAAAAATAAATACTCTTCCAGAAGGAATTCAAAAATACTTCTCTCTACAGACCAGCAAATACAATCTAAGAGATGAATCTAAGTTTATTTGACCAAAAACAAGATTAGTTGTTAAACTAATGTTTATCTGTTCTCGGTGTTAATTTGTGGAATTCTGTTGGTAAAGAAATAAAAATGAGTGACTCAGTATTTAATTTCAAAAATAACATGTCACAATGTATTTTAAAAAGTTATGTGAACTAGAAATGTATGTTTGTTTGGTTAAATGTTGTATTTAGAAGGTATGCATGTTTATCTATTTACATAAAAAGTGCATGTGTGTAAGTACATATTTTTGTATTATTTGTTAAAGTGCAACTTAAATTTAAATGCTGAATGACTATATTTATTTTTGTATTACAAAATTATTAGAAAAGGTAACTTAATTGAATGTAAAAAAAATTCATGTTGGGCATATAAGCTTTTTTGCTTCTGCCTGTTTCAATCATGTTATTCATTTTTGAATCGTGATCCATGTTTGAATAAGTTTTTCTTAAACTGAAAATAAACTGAACTGAACTGAACTGAAAACATTTTATACATCCAGCATGCAAAATTTCCACTTCCAGACGTCGCGTAGTTCAAACAATAGGAAACGGACCCGAGTCCTTGTTTCAATTAGAAGGAGAATTAGTTCCAGATTGGTCATGTTTGTCACATCGGAGGCAGAGCCCTGGGATTATTTAGGTGCAAAGGTCCAAATAAACCCAGTGTGGGGCATAACCTTTCTGATTCGAACCAAATGGGCTGCACTTTGCAACATTTATGCCTAACCTTACAAAGTCTGGAAGGGAGTATCCGTTTTTTTTTTTTTTATACCTGTCCTGGAGGTTTCATCAGTACGAACACAGACCTGGTTTACCCGCAATCCCGTTTATTTATCCAACATCATTTGTCAGGGATTCAGCAGGCAGTGTTTTAGACAAATACACAAATCCCTACTAACCCTCTATAGGTTCCATTGACAAGAAATGTGTCCTTCTTTGGCCATTTACAAATTTGGGGGGGGGGGCAGGCAGACATACCTCGGTCCACAAAGACTTGGCTTCAAGACAGCAAGGTCATAAGTTCAAAACGGGTAAATGGGCTTTCACTTGGAGAGCACTTTGCTAACAGTACTCTGTGGGGTTGACACTGCCAGCTCATTCTCTGAGGCAGTGTTTTGCAACCGTTTTCGAGCCAAGGCACATTTTTTACGTTGAAAAAAATGCCGAGGCACATAACCAGCAGAAATCATTAAAAATACGAAACTCAGGTGACAGTAAAAAGTCGTTGTTGAAATTGTTAGATATCAATCAATCAATCAATCAATGTTTACTTATATAGCCCTAAATCACTAGTGTCTCAAAGGGCTGCACAAACCACCACGACATCCTCGGTAGGCCCACATAAGGGCAAGGAAAACTCACACCCAGTGGGACGTCGGTGACAATGATGACTATGAGAACCTTGGAGAGGAGGAAAGCAATGGATGTCGAGCGGGTCTAACATGATACTGTGAAAGTTCAATCCACAATGGATCCAACACAGTCTCGAGAGTCCAGTCCAAAGCGGATCCAACACAGCAGCGAGAGTCCCGTTCACAGCGGAGCAAGCAGGAAACCATCCCAAGCGGAGGCGGATCAGCAGCGCAGAGATGTCCCCAGCCGATACACAGGCAAGCAGTACATGGCCACCGGATCGGACCGGACCCCCTCCACAAGGGAGAGTGGGACATAGAAGAAAAAGAAAAGAAACGGCAGATCAACTGGTCTAAAAAGGGAGTCTATTTAAAGGATAGAGTATACAAATGAGTTTTAAGGTGAGACTTAAATGCTTCTACTGAGGTGGCATCTCGAACTGTTACCGGGAGGGCATTCCAGAGTACTGGAGCCCGAACGGAAAAAGCTCTATAGCCCGCAGACTTTTTTTGGGCTTTGGGAATCACTAATAAGCCGGAGTCTTTTGAACGCAGATTTCTTGCCGGGACATATGGTACAATACAATCGGCAAGATAGGATGGAGCTAGACCGTGTAGTATTTTATACGTAAGTAGTAAAACCTTAAAGTCACATCTTAAGTGCACAGGAAGCCAGTGCAGGTGAGCCAGTACAGGCGTAATGTGATCAAACTTTCTTGTTCTTGTCAAAAGTCTAGCAGCCGCATTTTGTACCAACTGTAATCTTTTAATGCTAGACATGGGGAGACCCGAAAATAATACGTTACAGTAGTCGAGGCGAGACGTAACAAACGCATGGATAATGATCTCGGCGTTTTTAGTGGACAGAATGGAGCGAATTTTAGCGATATTACGGCGATGAAAGAAGGCCGTTTTAGTAACGCTTTTAATGTGTGCCTCAAAGGAGAGAGTTGGGTCGAAGATAATACCCAGATTCTTTACCGTGTCGCCTTGTTTAATTGTTTGGTTGTCAAATGTTAGAGTTGTATTATTAAATAGAGTTCGGTGTCTAGCAGGACCGATAATCAGCATTTCCGTTTTTTTGGCGTTGAGTTGCAAAAAGTTAGCGGACATCCATTGTTTAATTTCATTAAGACACGCCTCCAGCTGACTACAATCCGGCGTGTTGGTCAGCTTTAGGGGCATGTAGAGTTGGGTGTCATCAGCATAACAGTGAAAGCTAACACCGTATTTGCGTATGATGTCACCTAGCGGCAGCATGTAGATGCTGAAGAGTGCAGGGCCAAGGACCGAACCCTGGGGAACGCCACACGTTACCTTAACGTAGTCCGAGGTCACATTGTTATGGGAGACACACTGCATCCTATCAGTAAGATAAGAGTTAAACCAAGACAGGGCTAAGTCTGACATACCAATTCGTGTTTTGATACGTTCTAATAAAATATTATGATCGACAGTATCGAAAGCAGCGCTAAGATCGAGGAGCAGCAACATAGATGACGCATCAGAATCCATCGTTAGCAATAGATCATTAGTCATTTTTGCGAGGGCTGTCTCCGTGGAGTGATTTGCCCTGACACCGGATTGAAAGGTTTCACATAGATTGTTAGACGCTAAGTGTTCATTTAACTGCTCCGCAGCATTTTTTTCGAGGATTTTTGAAATAAAGGGAAGGTGAGACACCGGTCGGTAGTTTACCATGAGGTCAGGATCGAGGTTAGGTCTTTTAAGAAGAGGATGAATAACCGCTTTTGTTTTTTTTGCTATTTTCCTTTACTTCCTGTCCTGTGCTCCTATCTTGGTGGATTTTTCTCTTCTTTTGGTATTTTCCTGGAGCAGTTTCATGTCTTCCTCTGAGCGATATTTCCCCATTCCATTTTGTTTTAGCAATCAATAATATTTCAGTTGTTTTTATCCTTCTTTGATTGTCATGTCATGTTCAGATGTACATAGCGGACGGCGTCTTTGCGCCACAGTAAGTTTTTGCTGTCGTCCAGCATTCTGTTTTTGTTTACTTTGCAGCCAGTTCAGTTTTAGTTTCATTCCGCATAGCCTTCTCTAAGCTTCAATGCCTTTTCTTAGGGGCACTCACCTTTTGTTTATTTTTGGTTTAAGCATTAGATACTTTTTTACCTGCACTCTGCCTCTCGCTGTTTCCGACATTTATAAGCAATTAGCTACCGGCTGCCACCTACTGATATGGGAGAGTATTACACGTTTGCAACAACAACTGGTTTGCAAAAAACTATTTTTGACCCAAATATCTGAAATTGTATCTCACGGCACAGTGGTTGAAAAGCACTGCTCTGAGGGACACAGTCGTGGTCAAAAGTTTACATACACTTGTGAAGGATATCGGGGTGTAACGGTACACAACAATTTCGGTTCGGTACCTACCTCGGTTTAGAGGTCATGGTTCGGTTCATTTTCGGTACAGTACGAAAACAACAAAATATAAATTTTTGGTTTATTTATTTACCAAATTTGGAAACAATGGCTTTATTCTTTTAACATTGGGAACACTCTGACAATTCTGCCCACGTTCATCAATGTTAAACTGCTTCAAATTGTTGCTCAGACCAAATAAAATGACAAAACTTTTCTTCCACATATAAAAAGTGCAACATTAAGAGTTTCAAGTCAACTCATCATGCTTAATTTATCACATCATTTGGGAAGCCTGTAGTTGATTTTTATTATTTAAATGTTATTTTTTTTATCAACATGTGATAGCAGGGACCCTGCCATTCAAAGCTTTTTTGTCCGTAAAACACACACACACCTCAAAATGAGCTAACGTTACGCTAAAAGCTAATTAGCCTTCACCTCAAGCCAGAACTGAGCTGAGCTGCAGTTTAAGTTTCTCGAAGGTCAACGGGCTCATAGTGATGTTAGTAGTAGTTGACTGGGAGGTGTTTTATTATCATTTGGGGAGAGTCCGCTGCCTTATGCTCGCCTGCTAAACACCTATCTGCTCGACGCTGAAGCATTTACTACATGTGCTCTGAATACGCACTGCTGATTGGCTGTTACCCCTATATATGTAACCAATCAGATGGCTGTGTGGGTGGGACAATGCCGGGTGCTGAGACAGAGGCAGAAGAAGCAAAGCAGCTTGTTAAGACTTTAGCTTAGAAACTCGTTCGGTACACCCCTGTACCGAACCGAAACTTCCGTACCGAGACGGTTGAATACAAATACACGTACCGCACCCCTAAAAGAACATAATGTCATGGCTGTCTTGAGTTTCCAAATATTTATACAACTCTTTATTTTTTTTGTGATAGAGTGATTGGAGCACATACTCTTTCGTCACAAAAAAAAAAAACATTCATGAAGTTTAGTTCTTTTATGAATTTATTATGTGTCTACTGAAAATGTGACCAAAAACAATGTTAATATTTGCTTACATGTCCCCTTGGAAAGTCTCACTGCAATAAGGCACTTTTGGTAGCCTTCTGGTTGAATTTTCGACCACTCCTCTTGACAAAATTGGTACAGTTCAGCTAATTTTGTTGGTTTTCTGACATGGACTTGTTTCTTCAGCATTGTCAGGACTTTGGGAAGGCCATTCCAAAACCTTAATTGTAGCCTGATTTAGCCATTCCTTTACCACTCTTGACGGGTGTCATTGTCCTGTCGGAACACCCAACTGCGCCCAAGACCCAACCTCCGGG
Organism: Nerophis ophidion; assembly: GCF_033978795.1. Taxonomy (NCBI): domain Eukaryota; kingdom Metazoa; phylum Chordata; class Actinopteri; order Syngnathiformes; family Syngnathidae; genus Nerophis; species Nerophis ophidion. The sequence continues at coordinate 25,345,383 of NC_084626.1, forward strand.
CTGATGATTTTAGCTTGTCCTGAAGAATTTGGAGGTAATCTGTCATGATCCGTTACCCGGGTCATGGCATGATTTGTATTTGGTAGTTTTTTCTGTGTTAGTCTGTTTCCTGGGTGCACCTTCTTTCCCTGTTTAATGTTGGTTTCCATGGGCACTGATTGTTGGTTCTTCCGAGGATGTTGTAGTCGTAATGATTTGTGCAGTCCTTTGAGACATTTGTGATTTGGGGCTATATAAATAAACATTGATTGATTGATTGATTCTCCTCACCTGTCTTAGTTTTGCAATTAGTGTTCCCAGCAGGTGTTTTGGTTAATCACTCCCCTTTATAGTTTCCTGTCACCCAGCAATAGTTTCTGGGTCAATGTTTGTTCTCCCGGTTATCCTCCTTGCTGTAGTATCGTCTAGTTTTCCTCGTTTTTTCACCCTTGGTGACATTTTGGTTTTGTTCAGCTCCACACAATTTTGTATTTTTGTCCTGCTTTTAATTCATTAAAATCTTTATTCTTACCTGCACACTACTCTTGCTTGTATCCTGCGTTGGTGGGGAACACGACAATCGCAGCCATGCGACGAAGACGTAACAGTAATCCTCCTTTTTCATTGTCCCATTTACTCTGTAAAGCATGGGTGTCAAAGTCTGGCCCGCGGGCCAAATTTGGCCCGCCGTTTAATTTCATTTGGCCCTTGAGGCAATATTAAATTAACATTAGAGCTGGCCCGCCGGTAACACCACATTCACCGCTAATACTTATACTTGCCAACCCTCCCAATTTTCCCGGGAGACTCCCGAAGTTTAGTGCCCTTCCCGAAAATCTCCCTGGGCAACCATTCTGTGTATTCATGACACTTCCTGACTATTTTATACACCCCCCGTGCGTCGGTAAGGTGGGCAGGGTTGGGGGCGCGGGGGTGTAAAATATATTCAGGAAGTGTCATGAATACATAGGATTATGGGTATTTGTTATGTTGCGTTCATGTTGTGTTACTGTGAGGATGTTCTCCCGAAATGTGTTTGTCAATTTTGTATTGTGTGGCTTCACAGCGTGGCGCATATTAGTAAGTGTTAAAAAAGTTGTTTATATCACAACCATCAGTGTACTCTGTATCACCCAGTATGCCTTTCAATCTTGAACGTGTGATTGCGGAAGTTACACACAATATGTTGCCGAACCCAACAATCGGTTCGTACATGTTGTTGAAGGTGTCAAAGGCAACGCCTTCACAGCACGCCCTTATTCTTGTCATCAGGATGAACGCTATTAAATAGTCGCGGGAACGTTAGCGGCTCCAATTGTCATCATTACTCTGTGAAACAGTTCTAAATAGCTCTGAGAGTGGTAATGGTGGGCAACCTCTGATGTAATCCAGCGGGCGGTTGGCGGACGGGTACGGTACTGATAAAAGTGAAGTGAATTGTGAAGTGAATTATATTTATATAGCGCTTTTCTCCAGTGACTCAAAGGGCTTTACATAGTGAAACCCAATATCTAAGTTACATTTAAACAAGTGTGGGTGGCACTGGGAGCAGGTGGGTAAAGTGCCTTGCCCAAGGACACAACGGCAGTGACTGTGTTGGATCCATTATGGATTGAACTTTCACAGTATCATGTTAGACCCGCTCGACATCCATTGCTTTCCTCCTCTCCAAGGTTCTCATAGTCATCATTGTCACCGACGTCCCACTGGGTGTGAGTTTTCCTTGCTTATGTGGGCCTACCGAGGATGTCGTGGTGGTTTGTGCAGCCCTTTGAGACACTAGTGATTTAGGGCTATATAAGTAAACATTGATTGATTGATTGATTGATTGATAGAATGGCGGAAGCGGGAATCGAACCTGCAACCCTCAAGTTGCTAGCACGGCCACTCTACCAACCGAGCTATACCAACCCAAATGTTGGTTCGGGTGGACGGCGGGTGGATGACGATTTTGGTGTCGCGGATGCGGATGATACAATTGCCTATCCGCGCTTCTTTACTGTGTGTTTATGTATGTTATGCCATTGTTTATACATTTGATAAATAAATAACAAAAAATGTATATTTTGTTGTTTTCTCACTGTACCGAAAATGAACCGAACCGTGACCTCTAAACCGAAGTACGTACCGAACCGAAATGTTTGTGTACCGTTACACCCCTAGTGAAATAATCATTAAGATTTCAAAAAGGTGATTCATCTGAGTAAAAAGCACAGGTTTAAATATAAATGTAACATCCATCCATCCATCATCCATCCATCCATCATCTTCCGCTTATCCGGTCGGGTCGCGGGGGCAGCAGCCTAAGCAGGGAAACCCAGACTTCCCTCTCCCCAGCCACTTCGTCTAGCTCTTCCCGGGGGATCCCGAGGCGTTCCCAGGCCAGCCGGGAGACATAGTCTTCCCAACGTGTCCTGGGTCTTTCCCGTGGCCTCCTACCGGTTGGACGTGCCCTAAACACCTCCCTAGGGAGGCGTTCGGGTGGCATCCTGACCAGATGCCCGAACCACCTCATCTGGCTCCTCTCGATGTGAAGGAGCAGCGGCTTTACTTTGAGTTCCTCCCGGATGGCAGAGCTTCTCACCCTATCTGTAAGGGAGAGACTCGCCACACGGCGGAGGAAACTCATTTCGGCCGCTTGTACCCGTGATCTTATCCTTTCGGTCATGACCCAAAGCTCATGACCATAGGTGAGGATGGGAACGTTGATCGACCGGTAAATTGAGAGCTTTGCCTTCCGGCTCAGCTCCTTTTTCACCACAACGGATCGGTACAACGTCCGCATTACTGAAGACGCTGCACCGATCCGCCTGTCGATCTCACGATCCACTCTTCCCTCACTCATGAACAAGACTCCGAGGTACTTGAACTCCTCCACTTGGGGCAGGGTCTCCTCCCCAACCCGGAGATGGCACTCCACCCTTTTCCGGGCGAGAACCATGGACTCGGACTTGGAGGTGCTGATTCTCATTCCGGTCGCTTCACACTCGGCTGCGAACCGATCCAGCGAGAGCTGAAGATCCCGGTCAGATGAAGCCATCAGGACCACATCATCTGCAAAAAGCAGAGACCTAATCCTGCGGTTACCAAACCGGAACCCCTCAAGAAATTCTGTCCATAAAAGTTATGAACAGAATCGGTGACAAAGGACAGCCTTGGCGGAGTCCAACCCTCACTGGAAACGTGTTCGACTTACTGCCGGCAATGCGGACCAAGCTCTGGCACTGATCATACAGGGAGCGGACCGCCACAATAAGACAGTCCGATACCCCATACTCTCTGAGCACTCCCCACAGGACTTCCCGAGGGACACGGTCGAATGCCTTCTCCAAGTCCACAAAGCACATGTAGACTGGTTGGGCAAACTCCCATGCACCCTCAAGAACCCTGCCCAGAGTATAGAGCTGGTCCACAGTTCCACGACCAGGACGAAAACCACACTGTTCCTCCTGAATCCGAGGTTCGACTATCCGACGTAGCCTCCTCTCCAGTACACCTGAATAAACCTTACCGGGAAGGCTGAGGAGTGTGATCCCACGATAGTTGGAACACACCCTCCGGTCCCCCTTCTTAAAGAGAGGAACCACCACCCCGGTCTGCCAATCCAGAGGTACTGCCCCCGATGTCCACGCGATGCTGCATGTAACATGCCTTTGGGAATTAAAATGACTCAATTTAATCTCAACTCGCACTCGTGAAGACGGCAACCAGAGTATTATGTTAAACACGCATTTACGTGGGGAAGAACTCGTGTAAGGAAGGTGATTCATCAACTGGTGAAAGCCAACACTTTCAAACATGTTCAAAGGGAAGGGACGACATCAAGTGAGCTTAGGAGTTATCATTACTGCTTCTCTACCAGTGGACAATTTACACAGCCCGTTAAATCCGGTCAATATTTACGTAAGGGTGTACTTTGGAGACGGGCTAACCGGTCCCTTTCATGTATGACCTTTTCTGTAACCCTACCAACAGTGGCTTAAACCCCGGATTTAGGTGGGCGGTCACCACATCACATAAGGGTGTTCGCTAAGGAACTGGGCACAGCATCATAGAACCAGGTCAATGAGGCTTTGGTATGGTATTTCTGTCTCTCGGGCCCAAGACTTTCCGCTTCACCTTGACACCTAGCAGTGACAGAATTAAGGAGCTCGGCCTCAGCCATTAACAAATTGTGTTGGACGATATATCATCTCATAAATAATGGCCGATCAATCAATCAATCAATCAATGTTTATTTATTTAGCCCTAAATCACAAATGTCTCAAAGGACTGCACAAATCATTACGACTACGACATCCTCGGAAGAACCCACAAAAGGGCAAGGAAAACTCACACCCAGTGGGCAGGGAGAATTCACATCCAGTGGGACGCCAGTGACAATGCTGACTATGAGAAACCTTGGAGAGGACCTCAGATGTGGGCAACCCCCCCCCCCCCCCCCCCCTCTAGGGGACCGAAAGTAATGGATGTCGAGCGGGTCTAACATGATACTGTGAAAGTTCAATCCATAGTGGCTCCAACACAGCCGCGAGAGTTCAGTTCAAAGCGGATCCAAGACAGCAGCGAGAGTCCCGTCCACAGGAAACCATCCCAAGCGGAGGCGGATCAGCAGCGTAGAGATGTCCCCAACCGATACACAGGCGAGCGGTCCATCCTGGGTCCCGACGAGCGGTCCATCCTGGGTCTCGACGCTGGACAGCCAGTACTTCATCCATGGTCATCGGACCGATAAACAATAATTTTGCCAACTTTATTTTGAAACCAAATTAACCACTATTGGAATAATAATATACAAACCCCGTTTCCATATGAGTTGGGAAATTGTGTTAAATGTAAATATAAACGGAATACAATGATTTGCAAATTATTTTCAACCCATATTCAGTTGAATATGCTACAAAGACAAAATATTTGATGTTCAAACTGAAAAAACATATATTTTTTTTTGTGCAAATGATCATTAACTTTGGAATTTGATGCCAGCAACACGTGACAAAGAAGTTGGGAAATGTGGCAATAAATACTGATTAAGTTGAGTAATGCTCATCAAACACTTATTTGGACCATCCCACAGGTGTGCAGGCTAATTGGGAACAGGTGGGTGCCATGATTGGGTATAAAAACAGCTTCCATGAAATGCTAAGTAATTCACAAACAAGGATGAGGCGAGGGTCACCAATTTGTAAGCAAATTGTCGAACGGTTTTAGAACAACATTTCTCAATGAGTTATTGCAAGAAATTTAGGGATTTTACCATCTACGGTCCGTAAAATCATCAAAAGATTCAGAGAATCTGGAGAAATCACTGCACGTAAGCGATGATATGACGGACCTTTGATCCCTCAGGCGGTACTGCATCAAAAACCCAAAATCAGTGTGTAAAGGATATCACCACCTGGGCTCAGGAACACTTCATAAAACCACTGTCAGTAACTACAGTTGGTCGCTACATCTGTAAGTGCAAGTTAAAACTCTACTATGCAAAGCGAAAGCCATTCATCAACAACACCAAGGAACGCCGCCGGCTTCTCTGGGCCCGAGCTCATCTAAGATGGACTGATGCAAAGTGGAAAAGTGTTCTGTGGTCTGACGAGTCCACATTTCAAATTATATTTGGAAACTGTGGACGTGGTGTCCTCCGGAACAAAGAGGAAAATAACAATCCGGATTGTTATAGGCGCAATGTTCAAAAGCTAGCATGTGTGATGGTATGGGGGTGTATTAGTGCCCAAGGCATGGGTAACTTACACATCTTTGAAAGCACCATTAATGCTGAATGGTCCATACAGGTTTTGGAGCAACATATGTTGTCATCCAAGCAACGTTATCATGGACGCCCCTGCTTATTTCAGCAAGACGATGCCAAGCCACGTGTTACAACAGTGTGGCTTCATAGGAAAAGACTGCGTGGCGCAACATGAAGCGTAAAATACGACAACGGAGACCCCGGACTGTTGAATAACTTAAGCTGTACATCAAGCAAGAATGGGAAAGAATTCCACCTGAAAAGCTTCAAAAATTGGTTTCTCAGTTCCAAAAATGTTTACGGAGTGTTGATAAAAGGAAAGGCCATGTAACACAGTGGTAAAAATGCCCCTGTGCCAACTTGTCTGCAACGTGTTGCTGCCATTAAATTCTAATGAATGATTATTTATTATTTGATTATTAAAAAAGTCTATTCAATTGAATATAGGTTGAAAATGATTTGCAAATCATTGTATTCTGTTTTTATTTACGAATTACACATGACAACTTCACTGGTTATGGGTTTTACAGATTGAATTATTTCCAAATCAACCATTAAATTTGGAAACTTTTTGCGCAGTCAATTATTACAACAATAAATGATCTTATGCTTATACTTGGCCATTTCTGATTAAAAAATTGAAGGGAAAAACACAAAATAATTCCATAAATGAAAACACTCATTTTATAGTATTCGAAAAATGTCATGCAACATTGAATCGTTGCAAAGTTGTTTGGTTAGAAACCCAACAAGCGGCTCTTTTTGAGTGTTGTTAAAAGGAAAGGCCATGTAACACAGTGGTAAAAATGCCCCTGTGCCAACTTGTTTGCAATGTGTTGCTGCCTTTAAATTCTAATTAATGAATATTTGCAAAAAAAAATTATGTTTCTCAGTTCAAACATTGAGTATGTTGTCTTTGCAGTCTACTCAATTGAATATAGGTTGAAAAGGATTTGCAAATCATTGTATTCTGTTTTTATTTACGATTTACACAACGTGCCAACTTAAGTTATTGAATTATTTCCTAATCAACCATTTAAAGGCCTACTGGAATGAGATTTTCTCATTTAAACGGGGATAGCAGGTCCATTCTATGTGTAATACTTGATCATTTTGCAAATTTGCCATATTTTTGCTGAAATGATTTAGTAGAGAACATCGACGATAAAGTTCGCAACTTTTGGTGCTGACAAAAAAGCCTTGCCTGTACCGGAAGTCGCAGACGATGACGTCACAAGGGTGAGGGCTTCTCACGACCTCACATTGTTTATAATGGGAGCCTCCAGCAGCAAGAGCTATTTGGACCGAGAAAACGACAATTTCCCCATTAATTTGAGCGAGGATGAAAGATTTGTGGATGATGATATTGATAGCAAAGGACTAGAAAAATAAATAGAATAAAATAAAATAAAAAGCGACGGCTCCGGTCGCCGGCAGTGTGAGCGTTTCCGATGTAATTAAACACATTTACTAGGATAATTCTAGAAGATCCCTTATCTGCTTATTGTTTTAATAGTGTTTTAATGAGATTGTAAAGACATACCTCAGGGTCAGATGGCTGCGGTGAACACGCAGTTTCTCAGAGAGAAGCCGAGGAGCTAAGCTCACAGCTGCCTTTTCAACAGCTACTGCAGGAGGACGGATAATCCAATGATGTCTCCGGTAAGATATATATCACAACGAAACATGTTCGCTTGACCGCTCGGTGTTAAAAACAAAGAAACACCGGCTCTGCCTCGGTGCTAAAGACAGCTGCAATACACCGCTTTCCACCAACAGTATTATTCTTTATAGTCTCCATTATTAATTGAGCAACTTGCAAAAGATTCAGCAACACAGAAGTCCAAATTACTGTGTAATTATGCGATGAAAAGAGACGATTTTTAGCCGTGTGTGGTGCCGAGCTAATATTTCCTGACAGTCCATGACGTTACGCGCACGCGTCATCGTTCCGCGACGTTTTCAACAAGAAACTCTGCGGGAAATTTCAAATTGTAATTTAGTAAACTAAACCGGCCGTATTGGCGTGTGTTGCAATGTTAAGATTTCGTCATTGATATAGAAATTATCCGACTGCGTCTCCCGTCCAAAGGCAAAACCTAGTAACTCACTTCTAGCTGATTTTGAGAAAACAAAGGAAAACCAATCTATCTTGATGCTGTCTCACAAAGATCTACAAAGTCATCAAACGTAGAGATGTTGTCTTGAGCTTTCATTTTCTTGCCGATTGAGCCATGGATTGAATCTGCTCTCGTGAACGTGTGCCCTTTCTCCCGATATTTTTATCACAATCTCGGGTGGGCATTTGCACATTGGGCAAGAGCCGTGTACAGCGTCCAGTTTTTATTTTGACCTCCACAGTTATCTGCCCAAAAGAGTATGCAAGGGGAAGAATCAAGAACAATACATTTAATGAAGGTGCTTGCAACGTCCAAATATCCCCTCGTGCCATAATATCACATACTCAGGTTGACCGTCGGCCCCCATTCGTGCAAATGTCTCATTGAAGACAATAAGGCGACTGACAAAGAAGCTCCGATTGGTCCCTTGAGATACTAGGTTTTTCTGTTGTATCTACGCCATGGGTGTCAAACTTTGGCCCAGCGTGTAATTTAATTTGGCCCTTTAGGCAATATCAAAATAACATTAGAGCTGGCCCGCCGGTATTATAACACCGCATTCACCGCTAATACTCATCAATCAATCAATCAATCAATGTTTACTTATATAGCCCTAAATCACTAGTGTCTCAAAGGGTTGCACAAACCACCACGACATCCTCGGTAGGCCCACATAAGGGCAAGGAAAACTCACACCCAGTGGGACGTCGGTGACAGTGATGACTATGAGAACCTTGGAGAGGAGGAAAGCAATGGATGTCGAGCGGGTCTAACATGATACTGTGAAAGTTCAATCCACAATGGATCCAACACAGTCGCGAGAGTCCAGTCCAAAGCGGATCCAACACAGCAGCGAGAGTCCCGTTCACAGCGGAGCCAGCAGGAAACCATCCCAAGCGGAGGCGGATCAGCAGCGCAGAGATGTCCCCAGCCGATACACAGGCAAGCAGTACATGGCCACCGGATCGGACCGGACCCAATCCACAAGGGAGAGTGGGACATAGAAGAAAAAGAAAAGAAACGGCAGATCAACTGGTCTAAAAAGGGAGTCTATTTAAAGGCTAGAGTATACAAATGAGTTTTAAGGTGAGACTTAAATGCTTCTACTGAGGTGGCATCTCGAACTGTTACCGGGAGGGCATTCCAGAGTACTGGAGCCCGAAAACTTACCAACCCTCCCGATTTTCCCGGGAGACTCCCGAATTTCAGTGCCCTTGCCGAAAATCACCCGGGGCAACCATTCTCCTGAATTTCTCTCGATTTCCACCCAAACAACATCATTGGGTACGTGCCTTAAAGGCACTGCATTCAACGTCCTCTACAACCTGTCGTCCCGTCCGCTTTTTCTCAATACAATAATATATGCGGACTTTACACACAAACAAGTGAATGCAACGCATACTTGGTCAACCGCCATACAGGTCACACTGAGGGTGACCGTATAAACAACTTTAACACTGTTACAAATATGCGCCACACTGTGAACCCACACCAAACAAGAATGGCAACCACATTTAGGGAGAACATCCGCACTGTAACCCAACGTAAACACAACAGAACAAATACCCAGAACCCCTTGCAGCACTAACTCTTCCGGGATGCTACAATATTTGAAAATCGATTTTGTATGTCACTATAAAGTTATACAAGCCTTGCTCGTTCAATATTCAATGCAAAACTTGTTTGGGTCCCTATTAAAAAGTTAATTTGTTCAACCTTGGCCCGCGGCTTTGTTTAGTTAAAAATTTTGTCCCACTCTGTATTTGAGTTTGACACCCCTGATCTACGTGGTTATGTGGTAGTTGCTAGGTCCTGCCATGCGCGTAGCAGCTTACTTACGGAACAAATGACAATACAGCATACACTAATGTAAAACATATCACATAGGAACTCCAAAATTATTATCAGCTCAGTTTGGACCAAAATTGAGTTACTGGGTTTTGCCTTTGGACGGGAGGCGCGGTCGGTAGTAGTGGGTTTCAGTAGTTTGGAAGTCAATTATTTGTTACGCCTGTTCGGCCTTGTGAGGATGCGTCGAAAATTGAACACAGCAAAAGGTATGAACTAATGATTTATTCAACAAAAGGTGCTAGAGAACAAAAATACTGGAACTAAGAAAAGGCAAACAAAAGATGCTAGCATGAGAGCTAGGATAAACAAATAGTAAACTAAACTGGCACATAGGCACACAAAGGGGAAAACAAAACATTTAGCATGAGAGCTAAGATTGAATAAAAGAGAATTATGCTGAAATTTGCATGTAAGCAAAAGCGCAAAAAAGACGTACCGTTGTGCATGAACAAATTTGGATCCCGGACTGAACAACAAAAGATGCAGGCTTATATAAGGCAGGTGATTAGTGAGGACAGGTGTGCAGGGCCGTGAGAAACAGGTGAAACTAATAAGCTACCGTGGTGACCGACTTAAACAGGAAATAATAGGATCGGACGGAGAGTGAAAATAAAAATGGAACCACAAACAATAATATGTGGAGGATCCAAAAAGCGGATCTCAACTTTATTACAACCATAAGTTCTGTTATGCTTATACTTGGCCATTTCTGATTAAGAAATTTCATCCATCCATCCATTTTCTACCGCTTATTCCCTTTCGGGGTCGCGGGGTGCGCTGGTGCCTATCTCAGCAACAATCGGGCGGAAGGCGGGGTACACCCTGGACAAGTCGCCACCTCATCGCAGGGCCAACACAGATAGACAGACAACATTCACACACTAGGGCCAATTTAGTGTTGCCAATCAACCTATCCCCAGGTGCATGTCTTTGGAAGTGGGAGGAAGCCGGAGTACCCGGAGGGAACCCACGCATTCACGGGGAGAACATGCAAACTCCACACAGAAAGATCCCGAGCCTGGATTTGAACCCAGGACCTTAGTATTGTGAGGCAGACGCACTAACCCCTCTGCCACCGTGAATTCTTGATTAAGAAATTGAAAGGGAAAAACACATAAAACAATTCCATAAATGAGAACACCGTGCCAACGCTGAAGTCGAAGGCTATTAAACCTCCACCACTGGCACCGCTCTTGCAAAAGCTCCCTTTAAGTCCTCACAGCAAGCTCGGATTTGAGGAATTTGTTTTCCTATTGTCTAAAAATGGATTAACTTCACTCTTAGAGCCACTTGGAATGTTTTCTCAAATGTTTTTAGACTCAGTTGCTTAGCCAGAAAAGGCACAAAAAAATAAAAAGACCCACACCTTCGCACAATCGGCGTCATTCATAAACGGCTGCTGAGGTTCGTGTGTATTCGTTCTGTTTCAGCCACATTTGACTATGTTTGGCCACCCATGAATTATACTGCGCCGTGCAGAAACTCTGGGGGGGCAGACTGGAGACTCCACTCCGTCGTTGACGCGGGGCGCTGAAAGAGCGCTCCGGCTTCGCCTTTTCCGGGACCAATGTGGGCCGTCATGCTGAAATGACGAGTAACAGCCTCAGACTCTGCGAGCATGACTCTGTCTCATCTCTCACTGTCTCGCTCTCCTCATATTGAGCGCACATTTCTTCTATTTTCCCCTCCCAAGTTCTGATTGATGAAGTATGACTCGCGAAGGAAAAAATGTTACTTGGCGGTTTTCATGTCTCTATGACCAAATATGGAATATTGTGAGGTAAATACTGGACTTTTGGGGATGTCATCACTTACTGATCGCTCACTCAAACACATCGAGTCTAAATACAATTCTAAACTAGAAGAGGCGATTCCTGACGAGATTGCGCGGAAGGCTGAAGTTGAAATGAAATGCTGACAATGTAGTATGAATGTAAGAATAGTTTGAATGTTGCAGAGCTGACGGAGAACTGAAATGCTAACTAGGGATAGTTTTAGTTACAATGTCCAGGATTAGTCGAATTTGTTAATGTTGGAATGGTTTGAATATGTTGAAGAATGTGGAATTTGTGCAACTTGGAAAAATGTCCCAGTCATTTCATTGGGAACTTCCTGGAAATTTGGGATTTTGGGGAAAAACGTTATTTTTAGAAAATGATTAGATTTATCAATGTCCTGAATGAGCTGATTTGGTTGGTGTTAGAATTGTTGAAGTAGTAAATGGTATTAGGGAATTTCGGGAAATATGGAATTTTTTTTAACTTGGAAAAAGGGTAGTTTGAATTTCCAGAATGGTGGAATGGGTTGAAGAAGTTCGAAAAACGTCCCAATTATTTTAATGGGAACTTCCTGGAAATTTGGGAATTTGGGGAAAATCTGGGATTTTTAAAAAATGATTAGGAGTGTTAATATCCTGAATGAGCTGAATTGGTTGGTGTTAGGACTGTTGAAGTAGTAAATGATATTAGGGAATTGCGGGAAATATGGAATTTTTTTTTTTCTTGGAAAAAGGGTAGTTTGAATTTCCAGAATGGTGGAATGGGTTGAAGAAGTTCGAAAAACGTCCCAATTATTTTAATGGGAACTTCCTGGAAATTTGGGAAATTTGGGAAAATCGGGGATTTTAAAAAAATGATTAGGAGTATGAATGTTCTAAATGAGCTGCATTGGTTGGTGTTAGAATTGTTTTAATCGGGCAAGAAATGTTGAAGTAATAAATGGGAATAGGGAATTTCGGGAAAATCAGGAATTTGTTTTAACTTTGAAAAAGGGTAGTTTGGATTTCCAGAATGCTGGAATGTGTTGAAGCTGGAATGGGTTGAAGTATGTGGGAATTGTGCAACTTGGAAAAATGTCCCATTCATATCAATGGGAACTTCCTGGAAATTTGGGAATTTTGGGAAAAAGCGTTATTTTTAGAAAATGATAAGAAGTATGAATGTCCTGAATGAACTGAATTGCTTGGGGTTGGGATTGTTTGAATCGGGCAAGAAATGTTGAAGTAGTAAATGGTATTAGGAAATTCTGGGAAAATCAGGAATTTTATGGAACTTGGAAAAATGGTAGTTTGAATTTCCAGAATGGTTGAATGGTTTGAATGGGTTTAAAAATGTGGGAATTGAAGAAGTTCGAAAAACGTCCCAATTATTTTAATGGGAACTTCCTGGAAATTTGGGAATTTTGGGAAAATCGGAATTTTTAGAAAATGATTAGGAGTATGAATGTTCTAAATGAGCTGCATTGGTTGGTGTTAGAATTGTTTAAATCGGACAAGAAATGTTGAAGTAATAAATTGTAACAGGGAATTTCGGGAAAATCAGGAATTTGTTTTAACTTTCAAAAAGGGTAGTTTGGATTTCCAGAATGGTGGAATGTGTTGAAGCTGGAATGGTTTGAATGGGTTGAAGAATGTGGGAATTGTGCAACTTGGAAAAATGTCCCATTCATTTCAATGGGAACTTCCTGGAAATTTGGGAATTTCGGGAAAAGCGTTATTTTTAGAAAATGATTGGGAGTATGAATGTCCTGAATGAGCTGAATTGGTTGGTGTTAGAATTGTTTAAATCGGACAAGAAATGTTGAAGTAATAAATTGTAATAGGGAATTTCGGGAAAATCAGGAATTTGTATTAACTTTGAAAAAGGGTAGTTTAGATTTCCAGAATGGTGGAATGTGTTGAAGGTGGAATGGTTTGAATGGGTTGAAGAATGTGGGAATTGTGCAACTTGGAAAAATGTCCCAGTCATTTCAATGGGAACTTCCTGGAAATTTGCCAATTTTGGGAAATGCGGGATTTTTAGAAAATGATTGGGAGTATGAATGTCCTAAATGAGCTGAATTGGTTGGGGTTAGAATTGTTTAAATCGGGCAAGAAATGCACTAAATGGTATTTAGGGAATTTCGGAAAAATTGGGAATTTTTGGAAGTTGAAAAAAAAAGGTAGTTTAAATGTCCAGAATGATGGAATGGCTTGAATTGGTTGAAGAATGTGGGAATTGTGCAACTTGGAAAAATGTCCCATTCATATCAATGGGAACTTCCTGGAAATTTGGGAATTTCGGGGAAAACGTTATTTTTAGAAAATAATTAGGAGTATGAATGTCCTGAATGAGCTGAATTGGTTGGTGTTAGGATTGTTTAAATCGGGTAAGAAATGTCGAAGTAGTAAATGGTATTAGGGAATTTCGGGAAAATCTGGAATTTTTTGGAACTTGGAAAAAGGGTAGTTTGAATTTCCAGAATGGTGGAATTGTTTGAATGGGTTGAAGAATGTGGGAATTGAAGAAGTTCGAAAAACGTCCCAATTATTTTAATGGGAACTTCTTGGAAATTTGGGAATTTGGGGTAAAGCGTAATTTTTAGAAAATTATTAGGCGCATAAATGTCCTAAATGAGCTGCATTGGTTGGTATTAAAATTGTTTAAATCGGACAAGAAATGTTGAAGTAGTAAATGGTAATAGGGAATTTCGGGAAAATCAGGAATTTGTTTTAACTTACAAAAAGGGTTGTTTAGATTTCCAGAATGGTGGATTGTGTTGAAGGTGGAATGGGTTTAATTGGTTGAAGAATGTGGGAATTGTGTCCCATTCATTTCAATGGAACTTCCTGGAATTTTGTGAATTTCGGGAAACGCGTTGTTTTTAGAAAATGATAAGAAGCATAAATGTCCTAAATGAGCTGAATTGGTTGGTGTTAGAATTGTTTAAATCGGGCAACAAATGCACTAAATGGTATTAGGGAATTTCGGGAAAATTGGGAATTTTTGGACCTTGAAAAAAAGGTACTTTGAATTTCCAGAATGATGGAATGGCTTGAATTGGTTGAAGAATGTGGGAATTGTGGAACTTGGAAAAATGTCCCCGTCATTTCAATAGGAACTTCCTGGAAATTTGGGAATTTTGGGAAAATCTGGATTTTTAGAAAATGATAAGGAGTATGAATGTCCTAAATGAGCTGAATTGGTTGGTGTTAGAGTTGTTTAAATCGGACAAGAAATGTTGAAGCAGTAAATGGTATTAGGGAATTTCGGGAAAATCTGGAATTTTTTGGAACTTGGAAAAAGGGTAGTTTGAATTTCCAGAATGGTGGAATTGTTTGAATGGGTTGAAGAATGTGGGAATTGAAGAAGTTCCAAAAACGTCCCAATTATTTTAATGGGAACTTCTTGGAAATTTGGGAATTTTGGGTAAAGCGTAATTTTTAGAAAATTATTAGGCGCATAAATGTCCTAAATGAGCTGCATTGGTTGGTGTTAGAATTGTTTAAATCGGACAAGAAATGTTGAAGTAGTAAATGGTAATAGGGAATTTCGGGAAAATCAGGAATTTGTTTTAACTTACAAAAAGGGTTGTTTAGATTTACAGAATGGTGGAATGTGTTGAACGTGGAATGGGTTTAATTGGTTGAAGAATGTGGGAATTGTGCAACTTGGAAAAATGTCCCAGTCATTTCAATGGAACTTCCTGGAATTTTGTGAATTTCGGGAAACGCGTTGTTTTTAGAAAATGATAAGAAGCATAAATGTCCTAAATGAGCTGAATTGGTTGGTGTTAGAATTGTTTAAATCGGGCAACAAATGCACTAAATGGTATTAGGGAATTTCGGGAAAATTGGGAATTTTTGGAACTTGAAAAAAAAGGTACTTTGAATTTCCAGAATGATGGAATGGCTTGAATTGGTTGAAGAATGTGGGAATTGTGGAACTT
This sequence comes from Nerophis ophidion, assembly GCF_033978795.1. Taxonomy (NCBI): domain Eukaryota; kingdom Metazoa; phylum Chordata; class Actinopteri; order Syngnathiformes; family Syngnathidae; genus Nerophis; species Nerophis ophidion. The sequence continues at coordinate 25,360,788 of NC_084626.1, forward strand.
GGAAAAATGTCCCAGTCATTTCAATAGGAACTTCCTGGAAATTTGGAAATTTTGGGAAAATCTGGATTTTTAGAAAATGATTGGGAGTATGAATGTCCTAAATGAGCTGAATTGGTTGGTGTTAGAGTTGTTTAAATCGGACAAGAAATGTTGAAGCAGTAAATGGTATTAGGGAATTTCGGGAAAATCTGGAATTTTTTGGAACTTGGAAAAAGGGTAGTTTGAATTTCCAGAATGGTGGAATTGTTTGAATGGGTTGAAGGATGTGGGAATTGAAGAAGTTCCAAAAACGTCCCAATTATTTTAATGGGAACTTCCTGGAAATTTGGGAATTTTGGGAAAAGCGTAATTTTTAGAAAATTATTAGGCGCATGAATGCACTCAATGAGCTGAATTGGTTAGTAGTAGATGGTAATAGGGAATTTTGGGAAAATCAGGGAGTTTGTTTTAACTTTGAAAAAGGGTAGTTTGGATTTCCAGAATGGTGGAATGTGTTGAAGCTGGAATGGTTTGAATGGGTTGAAGAATGTGGGAATTGTGCAACTTGGAAAAATGTCCCATTCATTTCAATGGGAACTTCCTGGAAATGTGGGAATTTCGGGAAAAGCGTTATTTTTAGAAAATGATTGGGAGTATGAATGTCCTGAATGAGCTGAATTGGTTGGTGTTAGAATTGTTTAAATCGGACAAGAAATGTTGAAGTAATAAATTGTAATAGGGAATTTCGGGAAAATCAGGAATTTGTATCCATCCATTTTCTACCGCCTATTCCCTTTCGGGGTCGCGGGGGGCTCTGGCGCCTATCTCAGCTAGTTTAGATTTCCAGAATGGTGGAATGTGTTGAAGCTGGAATGGTTTGAATGGGTTGAAGAATGTGGGAATTGTGCAACTTGGAAAAATGTCCCATTCATATCAATGGGAACTTCCTGGAAATTTGGGAATTTTGGGAAAAGCAGGATTTTTAGAAAATGATTGGTAGCACGAATGTCCTAAATGAGCTGAATTGGTTGGTGTTTGAATTGTTGAAATCGGGCAAGAAATTCATTCATTTCAATGGGAATTTTCCAAAAATTTGGGAATTTTGGAAAAAGTGGGAATTTTTGGGAAAAATGGTAAATAACTTGAAGGGTCTGAATGAGTTGAAATGTTGTATGAAATAGGCTCGAGCACCCCCCGCAACCCGAAAAAGGACAAGCGGTAGGAAATGGATGAATGGATGGAGTTGAAGTGGTTGGTGATGAAATTTTTCAAATCGGTAGAAAAATGTTGAATTGAAACATTTTATTACGGAATTCCTGGAATTTCGGAGAAACCGGGAATATTTTCAGTTAAAAAATCTACTTCATTTTTTGTTCTAATTAAAATAAATGTTTTTATGGTGGAACGGTTGAAATGCGTTGAAAAATGTGGAAGGAGTAGTCGCCAGAAAAAAAGGGTGGAAATAGGGCTTTGGAAAAGCAGGAATTTTGGAAAATCCTGGATTTTTTGGGACTTACAAAAAGACAAGTTTGAATTTCCAGAATAGTGGAATATGTTGAAGTTGAAATGGTTTGAATTGGTTGAAAAATTTGGAATCGGTGGAAGTTTGAAAGACGGTCAATTCATTTTGAGTGGTAAAAAATGTCCCGGGAAACCTGGAATTCTGGGAAATCTAGGAATTTTTGGAATTTGTCAAGGGAAAGCCCGCCATTCCTGAATAAGCTGAACAGTTTGAAGTTGGAATGGTTTGAATCGGGAGAACAATATGGAAGGTAGATGGTGCCAAAATCTGGAAAAGAAGAATAATACGTTGAAAAACCATATGTGTGAATGCTTTGGAGTATTCACACAATAATAAGGATAATAAATAGATGGATTCTGGTGTAAAAAAAACATATTGTGTGAATGTTCCAAAGCCTTCCCACAATAATACAATACTTTATTTGGCGGTGAAGTAGAGCATGTGTTTGCAGGTCAGGGAGATTCACCACTGGTCTGGATATCATTGACTTGCCTGAGAGAAGGATTAAGGGAGTCTACCACTTGAATCAACTGACTGTTTTCTCCCGGCTACTCCCGAGGAAACCATCACACGCCGGCTTTCACAGCTGACTGAGCTGTTTGTCCATTTCCGACGAGAAGAGGAAAAGTCAACACAGAGCCAAACGGTCCTCACCTCACCGCGAGAACGGGAACCGTTCGGTCTGAATAATTCTTCTTAGGTCAATATACTTTGTTCATTTCAAAATAATGCGTTCTCAAAATATACCGTATTTCCTTCAATTGCCACCAAGGCGCTAATTAATTTAAAACCTCTTATCACGCCGGCACTTACCAAAGGCATGCGGTAAATTTAGGCCTGTGCTTATGAATTTGAGTGTGATGTAAGAATACCATCATGAAAAGCACATTTCATAAAAAAAACGTTATTATGCTCTTACCTTTACTTATAAATGAAGTCCATGCGCAGCTCCTTCTGATCAAAAGCATCGATAACTTGTTTATAGAAGTCTTCCTTATCTTTCTTCCGTTTTAAAAGTCTCTCTGTCTCGATGGAGATCTTACTTCATTACCTCCTGCTTCGATTGAAAGTCCAGTTTAGATATGTAATCCTCCATGTTAAAAGTGCAAGCGAGAGGAAAAAATAAACACACGCTGCTCACTCTTGCTACTGGTTGTCACTTCTTCTGCAGCCGTGTTATCGCAAGAAGGATCACTAGCGCCCTCTACCACCAGGAGGCGGGAGTCATTTAATGACTCATATTTGACACACGCAGCTACGGTATATTAATCAAACATAGCTTCTTACTGTTCTTTTTAGCATATTCAATAGCTTGGACCTTAAATCCTATTGAATAGCTCTTAATCTTCTTCCTTTTATGCGATTTCAAATGATTGAAATCAGCCTCCTCCATTTTGAAAATGATAACAGGTGAAGTGTCACTCGTGACGTGACGAGTTTGACCCGGCGGAAATACGGTAATCATGGTTAGAGACCAAACAGTCAAGCGTTATGTTAATGTACACGCTGATTAAATTTGTTTCCAGTGCAGGGATGGCGATAGTTACCTAAACAGCGATAAATATCATACCACACATACAAAACATGGTGAGATTTGCTGATTAAACTAAAGAAAATACGCTGCTAAAAAGAGCTGTCAAAATATAAGATGAAAAAGACGAGATTTTAAGAAAAAAAATGTATTAATTGTTTTCTATCCTATTTCCCGATTTATTGAACAACAGCCTGTATCAGAATGATAAACTAGTTAAACAATCATTATTGTGTAGTGCTCACGTAAATATTGATAGCCCATGAAAAGACTTCCTTGCCTATAAAGATCGCACTGTAGAATAATATTCTGCATGCTTTTGTTACAGCAGCCCTATCAACATCTGATTTGCATTTATGATAGGCTTTTTTAGTTTGCGTTCTGCTCTAATTCCCTCTATATCGAGCAAATAACTTTTAATTGTGCAGTTTAGCATGTTTTCACTTCCAAATCAAAGCGGTCTTCAGAACAATGCTTGAAAGAAATGGATGAATCTTCCCCAATTGTACCAACAACCGGAAACCGTGGCAATTTTTCAACCCTCAAAATTACTTTTGCAAATGGTTACGTTAAATTGTGGGTGTAATTTTGCAGTTGAGGCTCCACACACTTCTAACACAACCTGTGCTTTCTCAGCCTGTATTGACCTTTATGATCAAGGGTTGTACAGTATACCGGTATTACCGTATTTCCTTGAATTGCCGCCGGGTATATAGTACGCGCCTGCCTAGAATTAGTGCCGGGTCAAACTCGTTTCGCAAAATATAATTTCTATTAGTGCATGTCTAGAATTCCCACCGGGTCAAACTCGTTTCGCTAAATAAATAGCATATGCCTAGAATTTCCACCGGGTCAAACTCGTCACGTCACGAGTGACACTTCACCTGTCATCATTTTCAAAAGGGAGTAGGCTGATTTCAATAATTTGAAATCGCATGTAGGGAAGAAGATTAAGAGCTATTCAGTAGGATTTAAGGTCCAAGCTATTGAATATGCTAAAAAGAACAGTAAGCAGCAATGTTTTATTAATATACCGTAGCTGCGTGTGTCAAATATGAGTCATTAAATGACTCCAGCCTCCTGGTGGTAGAGGGCGCTAGTGATCCTTCTTGCGACTACTCGGCTGCAGAAGAAGTGACAACAAGCAGCAAGAGTGAGCAGCGATCGTTATTTTTTCCTCTCGCTTGCACTTTTAACATGGAGGATTACATATCTAAAATAAAACCGTTTTCTAAATCGAAGCAGGAGGTAATAAAGTAAGATCTCCATCGAGACAGAGAGACTTTTAAAACTGAAGAAAGACAAGTTATCGATGCTTTTGATCAGAAGGAGCTGCGCATGGACTTCATTTATAAGTAAAGGTAAGACAACAATAACGTTTTTTTGTTTTTTTTTTATTAAATGTGCTTTTCATGATGGTATCCTTACATCACACTCAAATTTATAAGCGAAGGCCTAAATTTACCGCATGCCTTTGGTAAGCGCCGGAGTGAAAAGAGGTTTTAAATTAGTTAGCACCCCGGGGGCAATTTTGCGGTAGTATAGTACCGCGATACTAATGAATCATATTCGAAACTATACCGCCTCTGAAAAGTACCGAACATCCACTGTAATGATACCAAGTACAGGAGCGTATCTAGTGGATACTACTATGATTACAGCGATATGTGTTAAGCATCACAAAATCTTTTTTAGTTTAAAAAAATATATATATTATGTTTATGAACTCAGGACATACATCCCTGGACACATGATGACTTACATTAGGACCAGACTTTCTTGCCCATAAAGATCGCACTGTCGAATATTATTTTGCATGCTTTTGATATCATTTATGATAGGCTTTTTTAGTTTGCTCTCTGCACTCATTGCCTCTATATCAAGCAAATAACTTCATTTGTGCAGTTAAGCGTCTTATTAGGTTTGCAAATGAATTCAACTTTCAAATCAAAGCGGTCTTCATAACAACGCTTGAAAGAAATGAATGAATATTCCCCCAATTGTACCAACAACCGGAAACAATTTTTCAAACATCAACATGACCTTTGAAAATGGCAACGTTAAATTGTGGGTGTAATTTCGCAATTGAGGCTCCATGCACTCCTAACACGACCTATGCTTTCTCAACCTGTATCGACCTCTGTTTTACGGTATACCAATATTAGTATAGTACCGCGATACTAATGAATCATATTCGGAACTTTACCGCCTCTGAAAAGTACCGAACATGCACTGTAATGATACTAAGTACAGGAGCACATCTAGTGGATACTACTATGATTACATCAATAGTTTTTAGCATTTTTATTGTGTTTATGATCTCAGGAAATACGTCCCTGGACACATGAGGACTTACATTATGACCAGAGACGTACTTACCCATAATCATGCGTGAAAGAAATGGATGAATCTTCCCCAATTGCACGAACAACCGGAAACCGAGGCAATTTTTCAACCATCAACGTGACTTTTCCAAAGGGCTATGTTAAAAATTGTGGGTGTAATTTCGCAGTTGAGGCTCACACACTTCTAACACAACCTATGCTTTCTCAACCTGTATCGACCTCTGCTATGTAGAGTTGTATGGTAAAACAGTATTAGTATAGTACCGCGATACTAATGAATCATATTCGGAACCATGCCGCCTCTGAAAAGTACCGAACATGCACTGTAATGATACTAAGTACAGGAGCGTATCTAGTAGATACTACTATGATTACATTGATAGGTTTTAGCATCACAAATTCTTTTTTAGTTTTTAAAAAATGTATACTATGTTCATAAACCCGTCTCTGGACACATGAGGACTTACATTATGACCAAACGTTCTTGCCCATAATCATGCTTGAAAGAAATGGATGAATCTTCCAAATATTGTACGGATTACCGGAAACAGGGGCAATTTTTCAACCATCAATATGACTTTTGCAAATGGCTAAGTTAAATTGTGGGTGTAATTTCGCCGTTGAGGCTCTACATACTTCTAACACAACCTATGCTTTTTCAGCCTGTATCGACCTCTGCTATGTATTATTGTACGGTAAACCAGTATTAGTATAGTACCGCGATACTAATGAATCATATTTGGAACTTTACCGCCTCTGAAAAGTACCTGACATCCACTGTAATGATACCGAGTACAAGAGTTTATCTAGTAGATACTACTATGATTACATTGATATGTTTAAGCATCACAAATTATTTTTTAGTTTTTAAAAAATGTATACTATGTTCATAAACTCGTCCCTGGACACATGAGGACTTACATTATGACCAAACGTTCTTGCCCATAATCATGCTTGGAAGAAATGGATGAATCTTCCCCAATTGCACGAACAACCGGAAACCGAGAAAAATTTTCAACCATCAACGTGACTTTTCCTAAGGGCTATGTTAAAAATTGTGGGTGTAATTTCGCAGTTGAGGCTCTACACACTTCTAACACAACCTATGCTTTCTTAGCCTGTATCAACCTCTGCTATGTAGGGTTGTACGATAAACCATCATTAGTATAATACTGCGATACTAATGAATCATATTCGAAACTATACCGCCTCTGAAAAGTACCTGACATCCACTGTAATGATACCAAGTACAGGAGTGTATCTAGTGGATACTACTATGATTACATCAATAAGTTTTATTATTTTTATTGTGTTTATGAACTCAGGAAATACGTCCCTGGACACATGAGGACTTACATTATGACCAGAGACTTTTTTGCCCGTAATCATGCTTGAAAGAAATAGATGAATCTTCCCCAATTGTACGGACAACCGGAAACAGGGGCAATTTTTCAACCATCAACGTGACTTTTGAAAGTGGCTACGTTGAATTGTGGGTGCAATTTTGCAGTTGAGGCTCTACATACTTCTAACACAACCTATGCTTTTTCAGCCTGTATCGACCTCTGCTATGTATTATTGTATGGTAAACCAGTATTAGTATAGTACCGCGATACTAATGAATCATATTCGGAACTTTACCGCCTCTGAAAAGTACCTAACATCCACTGTAATGATACCGAGTACAAGAGTTTATCTAGTAGATACTACTATGATTACATTGATATGTTTTAGCATCACAAATTATTTTTTAGTTTTTAAAAAATGTATAATATGTTCATAAAATTGTCCCTGGACACATGAGGACTTACATTATGACCAAACGTTCTTGCCCATAATCATGCTTGGAAGAAATGGATGAATCTTCCCCAATTGCACGAACAACCGGAAACCGAGAAAAATTTTCAACCATCAATGTGACTTTTCCAAAGGGCTATGTTAAAAATTGTGGGTGTAATTTCGCAGTTGAGGCTCTACACACTTCTAACACAACCTATGCTTTCTCAGCCTGTATCGACCTCTGCTATGTAGGGTTGTACGGTAAGCCAGTATTAGTATAGTACCGCGATACTAATGAATCATATTCGGAACTTTACCGCCTCTGAAAAGAACCGAACATGCACTGTAATGATACTAAGTACAGGAGTGTATCTAGTGGATACTACTATGATTACATCAATAAGTTTTATTATTTTTATTGTGTTTATGAACTCAGGAAATACGTCCCTGGACACATGAGGACTTACATTATGGCCAGAGACTTTTTTGCCCGTAATCATGCTTGAAAGAAATAGATGAATCTTCCCCAATTGTACGGACAACCGGAAACAGGGGCAATTTTTCAACCATCAACGTGACTTTTGAAAGTGGCTACGTTGAATTGTGGGTGCAATTTTGCAGTTGAGGCTCTACATACTTCTAACACAACCTATGCTTTTTCAGCCTGTATCGACCTCTGCTATGTAGGATTGTACGGTAAACCAGTATTAGTATAATACCGCGATACTAATGAATCATATTCGGAACTTTACCGCCTCTGAAAAGTACCGAACATCCACTGTAATGATACTAAGTACAGGAGCGTATCTAGTGGATACTACTATGATTACATCAATATTTTTTAGCATTTTTATTGTGTTTATGAACTCAGGAAATACGTCCCTGGACACATGAGGACTTACATTATGACCAGAGACGTACTTGCCCATAATCATGCGTGAAAGAAATGGATGAATCTTCCCCAATTGCACGAACAACCGGAAACCGAGACAAATTTTCAACCATCAACGTGACTTTTCCAAAGGGCTATGTTAAAAATTGTGGGTGTAATTTCGCAGTTGAGGCGCTACATACTTCTAACACAACCTATGCTTTCTTAGCCTGTATCGACCTCTGCTATGTAGGGTTGTACGGTAAACCAGTATTAGCATAATACTGCGATACTAATGAATCATATTCGAAACTATACCGCCTCTGAAAAGTACCTGACATCCACTGTAATGATACTAAGTACAGGAGCGTATCTAGTAGATACTACTATGATTACATCAATAGTTTTTAGCATTTTTATTGTGTTTCTGAACTCAGGAAATACATCCCTGGACACATGAGGACTTACATTATGACCAGAGACTTTTTTGCCCGTAATCATGCTTGAAAGAAATTGATGAATCTTCCCCAATTGTACGGACAACCGGAAACCGAGACAAATTTTCAACCATCAACGTGACTTTTGAAAGTGGCTACATTAAATTGTGGGTGCAATTTTGCAGTTGAGGCTCTACATACTTCTAACACAACCTATGCTTTCTCAGCCTGTATCGACCTCTGCTATGTAGGGTTGTACGGTAAACAAGTATTGGTATAATACCGCGATACCAATGAGTCATATTCGGAACTACACCGCCTCTAAAAAGTACCTAACATCCACTGTAATGATACTAAGTACAGGAGCGTATCTAGTGGATACTACTATGATTACATCAATATTTTTTAGCATTTTTATTGTGTTTATGATCTCAGGAAATACGTCCCCGGACACATGAGGACTTACATTATGACCAGAGACGTACTTGCCCATAATCATGCGTGAAAGAAATGGATGAATCTTCCCCAATTGCTTGAACAACCGGAAACCAAGGCAAATTTTCAACCATCAACGTGACTTTTCCAAAGGGCTATGTTAAAAATTGTGGGTGTAATTTCGCAGTTGAGGCTCACACATTACTAACACAACCTATGCTTTCTCAACCTGTATCGACCTCTGTTTTACGGTATACCAATATTAGTATAGTACCGCGATACTAATGAATCATATTCGGAACTATGCCGCCTCTGAAAAGTACCGAACATGCACTGTAATGATACTAAGTACAGGAGCATATCTAGTAGATACTACTATGATTACATTGATAGGTTTTAGCATCACAAATTCTTTTTTAGTTTTTAAAAAATGTATACTATGTTCATAAACCCGTCTCTGGACACATGAGGACTTACATTATGACCAAACGTTCTTGCCCATAATCATGCTTGAAAGAAATGGATGAATCTTCCAAATATTGTACGGATTACCGGAAACAGGGGCAATTTTTCAACCATCAATATGACTTTTGCAAATGGCTAAGTTAAATTGTGGGTGTAATTTCGCCGTTGAGGCTCTACATACTTCTAACACAACCTATGCTTTTTCAGCCTGTATCGACCTCTGCTATGTATTATTGTACGGTAAACCAGTATTAGTATAGTACCGCGATACTAATGAATCATATTTGGAACTTTACCGCCTCTGAAAAGTACCTGACATCCACTGTAATGATACCGAGTACAAGAGTTTATCTAGTAGATACTACTATGATTACATTGATATGTTTTAGCATCACAAATTATTTTTTAGTTTTTAAAAAATGTATACTATGTTCATAAAATCGTCCCTGGACACATGAGGACTTACATTATGACCAAACGTTCTTGCCCATAATCATGCTTGGAAGAAATGGATGAATCTTCCCCAATTGCACGAACAACCGGAAACCGAGAAAAATTTTCAACCATCAACGTGACTTTTCCAAAGGGCTATGTTAAAAATTGTGGGTGTAATTTCGCAGTTGAGGCTCTACACACTTCTAACACAACCTATGCTTTCTCAGCCTGTATCGACCTCTGCTATGTAGGGTTGTACGGTAAACCAGTATTAGTATAATACCGCTTTACTAATTAATCATATTTGGAACTTTACCGCCTCTGAAAAGTACCGAACATGCACTGTAATGATACTAAGTACAGGAGCACATCTAGTGGATACTACTATGATTACATCAATAGTTTTTAGCATTTTTATTGTGTTTATGAACTCAGGAAATACGTCCCTGGACACATGAGGACTTAAATTATGACCAGAGACGTACTTGCCCATAATCATGCGTGAAAGAAATGGATGAATCTTCCCCAATTGCACGAACAACCGGAAACCGAGGCAATTTTTCAACCATCAACGTGACTTTTCCAAAGGGCTATGTTAAAAATTGTGGGTGTAATTTCGCAGTTGAGGCTCACACACTTCTAACACAACCTATGCTTTCTCAACCTGTATCAACCTCTGCTATGTAGGGTTGTACGGTAAACCAGTATTAGTATAGTACCGCGATACTAATGAATCATATTCGGAACTTTACTGCCACTGAAAAGTACCGAACATGCACTGTAATGATACCAAGTACAGGAGCGTATCTAGTAGATACTACTATGATTACATTGATAGTTTTTTAGCATTTTTATTGTGTTTATGAACTCAGGAAATACGTCCCTGGACACATGAGGACTTACATTATGACCAAACGTTCTTGCCCATAATCATGCTTGGAAGAAATGGATGAATCTTCCCCAATTGCACGAACAACCGGAAACCGAGACAAATTTTCAACCATCAACGTGACTTTTCCAAAGGGCTATGTTAAAAATTGTGGGTGTAATTTCGCAGTTGAGGCTCTACACACTTCTAACACAACCAATGCTTTCTTAGCCTGTATCGACCTCTGCTATGTAGAGTTGTACGGTAAACCAGTATTAGCATAATACTGCGATACTAATGAATCATATTCGAAACTATACCGCCTCTGAAAAGTACCTGACATCCACTGTAATGATACCAAGTACAGGAGCGTATCTAGTGGATACTACTATGATTACATCAATAGTTTTTAGCATTTTTATTGTGTTTCTGAACTCAGGAAATACGTCCCTGGACACATGAGGACTTACATTATGACCAGAGACTTTTTTGCCCGTAATCATGCTTGAAAGAAATAGATGAATCTTCCCCAATTGTACGGACAACCGGAAACAGGGGCAATTTTTCAACCATCAACGTGACTTTTGAAAGTGGCTACGTTAAATTGTGGGTGCAATTTTGCAGTTGAGGCGCTACATACTTCTAACACAACCTATGCTTTTTCAGCCTGTATCGACCTCTGCTATGTAGGGTTGTACGGTAAACAAGTATTGGTATAATACCGCGATACTAATGAGTCATATTCGGAACTACACCGCCTCTGAAAAGTACCTACCATCCACTGTAATGATACTAAGTACAGGAGCGTATCTAGTGGATACTACTATGATTACATCAATATTTTTTAGCATTTTTATTGTGTTTCTGAACTCAGGAAATACGTCCCTGGACACATGAGGACTTACATTATGACCAGAGACTTTTTTGCCCGTAATCATGCTTGAAAGAAATAGATGAATCTTCCCCAATTGTACGGACAACCAGAAACAGGGGCAATTTTTCAACCATCAACGTGACTTTTGAAAGTGGCTACGTTAAATTGTGGGTGCAATTTTGCAGTTGAGGCGCTACACACTTCTAACACAACCTATGCTTTCTCAGCCTGTATCAACCTCTGGTATGTGGGGTTGTACGATAAACCAGTATTAGCATAATACTGCGATACTAATGAATCATATTCGAAACTATACCGCCTCTGAAAAGTACCTGACATCCACTGTAATGATAATAAGTACAGGAGCGTATCTAGTAGATACTACTATGATTACATCAAGAGTTTTTAGCATTTTTATTGTGTTTCTGAACTCAGGAAATACGTCCCTGGACACATGAGGACTTACATTATGACCAGAGACTTTTTTGCCCGTAATCATGCTTGAAAGAAATAGATGAATCTTCCCCAATTGTACGGACAACCAGAAACAGGGGCAATTTTTCAACCATCAACGTGACTTTTGAAATTGGCTATGTTAAATTGTGGGTGCAATTTTGCAGTTGAGGCTCTACATACTTCTAACACAACCTATGCTTTTTCAGCCTGTATCGACCTCTGCTATGTATTATTGTACGGTAAACCAGTATTAGTACAGTACCGCGATACTAATGAATCATATTTGGAACTTTACCACCTCTGAAAAGTACCTGACATCCACTGTAATGATACCGAGTACAATAGTGTATCTAGTAGATACTAATATGATTACATTGATATGTTTTAGCATCACAAATTATTTTTTAGTTTTTAAAAAATGTATACTATGTTCATAAAATCGTCCCTGGACACATGAGGACTTACATTATGACCAAACGTTCTTGCCCATAATCATGCTTGGAAGAAATGGATGAATCTTCCCCAATTGCACGAACAACCGGAAACCGAGAAAAATTTTCAACCATCAACGTGACTTTTCCAAAGGGCTATGTTAAAAATTGTGGGTGCAATTTCGCAGTTGAGGCTCTACACACTTCTAACACAACCTATGCTTTCTCAGCCTGTATCGACCTCTGCTATGTAGGGTTGTACGGTAAACAAGTATTGGTATAATACCGCGATACTAATGAGTCATATTCGGAACTACACCGCCTCTGAAAAGTACCTACCATCCACTGTAATGATACCAAGTACAGGAGTGTATCTAGTGGATACTACTATGATTACATCAATATTTTTTAGCATTTTTATTGTGTTTCTGAACTCAGGAAATACGTCCCTGGACACATGAGGACTTACATTATGACCAGAGACTTTTTTGCCCGTAATCATGCTTGAAAGAAATAGATGAATCTTCCCCAATTGTACGGACAACCGGAAACAGGGGCAATTTTTCAACCATCAACGTAACTTTTGAAAGTGGCTACGTTAAATTGTGGGTGCAATTTTGCAGTTGAGGCGCTACATACTTCTAACACAACCTATGCTTTCTCAGCCTGTATCAACCTCTGCTATGTAGGGTTGTACGGTAAACCAGTATTAGTATAGTACCGCGATACTAATGAGTCATATTCGGAACTACACCGCCTCTGAAAAGTACCAAACATCCACTGTAATGATACCAAGTACAGGAGCGTATATAGTGGATACTACTATGATTACATCAATATTTTTTAGCATTTTTATTGTGTTTATGATCTCAGGAAATACGTCCCTGGACACATGATGACTTACATTATGACCAGAGACGTACTTGCCCATAATCATGCGTGAAAGAAATGGATGAATCTTCCCCAATTGCACGAACAACCGGAAACCGAGACAAATTTTCAACCATCAACATAACTTTTGAAAGTGGCTACGTTAAATTGTGGGTGCAATTTCGCAGTTGAGGCTCTACACACTTCTAACACAACCTATGCTTTCTCAGCCTGTATCGACCTCTGCTATGTAGGGTTGTACGATAAACCAGTATTAGTATAATACTGCGATACTAATGAATCATATTCGAAACTATACCGCCTCTGAAAAGTACCTGACATCCACTGTAATGATACCAAGTACAGGAGCGTATCTAGTGGATACTACTATGATTACATCAATAGTTTTTAGCATTTTTATTGTGTTTCTGAACTCAGGAAATACGTCCCTGGACACATGAGGACTTACATTATGACCAGAGACTTTTTTGCCCGTAATCATGCTTGAAAGAAATAGATGAATCTTCCCAAAGTGTACGGACAACCAGAAACAGAGGCAATTTTTCAACCATCAACATGATTTTCGCAAATAGCTACGTTAAATTGTGGGTGTAATTTCGCAGTTGAGGCTCTACACACTTCTAACACAACCTATGCTTTCTCAGCCTGTTTCGACCCCCGCGATGCCAGCAGCCTCCAACATGTTTTTTGTGCACAAAACAAGCATGTCATTCCACACATTCCTGAGTGGAATCTCTGTTCTCTCGGCATGACCTGCAAAATTATCTCTCCATCGGAGCTTGTCTGCTTGGTGGAGAACTAAGTGAAGTGCTAGGTTCCGGTCCGTGAGTCCAAAGTCAATACGGACCGGCGAGCATGCAGCTTCCATACGCTGAAGACAATCACTACAGTGTAATGGGGACTTTGATCTTATTCCGGGTTCTGTATGAGAGGAACATCTGTGTGTGATTCTATGCTGGCACTGCCGTCACTGCCAACTCGTACCATCTCTGTCTGATTTCCACAGAATGGTGCGATGGCCGGCATCTGCTCCGGCAGCTGGCTCGCACACGCACGTTCCGCACGCTGCCAATGAGCGGTCCTGCTTGCTGGTTAGTGAAAAAAGTCATTAAGGCCGTCTCAATATTATTTTGTCTCCCCACAGTTTGTTTATCTGTGAGAAGTTCATCTTAATGTGTGGTTTGGATCGGTAAGTGGTCATAAATCTTGCAACTCTGGACAGACAGTCAGCTCGAGCTTTTGGCCTTGGGCGCGGAAAACCCTGCACTGTAAAGTACAGAGTATTTATTTGTGTCTTACATCGAGTAGGTAACGTTGCAAAAAATGACAAAGATGATTCATAGGGGGATACTCTTTAAGAAGGGGGACCAGAGGGTGTGTTCCAGCTATCCTGGGATCACACTCCTCAGCCTTCCCGGTAAGGTTTATTCAGGTGTACTGGAGAGGAGGCTACGCCGGATAGTCGAACCTCGGATTCAGGAGGAACAGTGTGGTTTTCGTCCTGGTCGTGGAACTGTGGACCAGCTCTATACTCTCGGCAGGGTTCTTGAGGGTGCATGGGAGTTTGCCCAACCAGTCTACATGTGCTTTGTGGACTTGGAGAAGGCATTCGACCGTGTCCCTCGGGAAGTCCTGTGGGGAGTGGTCAGAGAGTATGGGGTATCGGACTGTTTGATTGGGGCGGTTCGCTCCCTGTATGATCAGTGTCAGAGCTTAGTACGCATTGCTGGCAGTAAGTCGGACACGTTTCCAGTGAGGGTTGGACTCCGCCAAGGCTGCCCTTTGTCACCGATTCTGTTCATAACTTTTATGGACAGAATTTCTAGGCGTTGAGTGGTTCCGGTTTGGTGGCCGCGGGATCAGGTCTCTGCTTTTTGCAGATGATGTGGTCCTGATGGCTTCATCAGGACCACTGGATCGGTTCGCAGCAGAGTGTGAAGCGACCGGAATGAGTATCAGCACCTCCAAGTCCGAGTCCATGGTTTTCTCCCGGAAAAGGGTGGAGTGCCATCTCCGGGTTGGGGAGGAGACCCTGCCCCAAGTGGAGGAGTTCAAGTACCTAGGAGTCTTGTTCACAAGTGGGGGAAGAGTGGATCGTGTGATCAACAGGCAGATTGGTGCGGTGTCTTCCATAATGCGGACATTGTATCGATCCGTTGTAGTGAAGAAGGAGCTGAACCGGAAGGCAAAGCTCTCAATTTCCCGGTCGATCACGTTCCCATCCTCACCTATGGTCATGAGCTTTGGGTCATGACCGAAAGGACAAGATCACGGGTACAAGCGGCCGAAATGAGTTTCCTCTCCCTTAGAGATAGGGTGAGAAGCTCTGCCATCCGGGAGGAACTCAAAGTAAAGCCGCTGCTCCTCCACATCGAGAGGAGCCAGATGAGGTGGTTCGGGCATCTGGTCAGGATGCCACCCGAACGCCTCCCTAGGGAGGTGTTTAGGGCACGTCCAACCGGTAGGAGGCCACGGGGAAGACCCAGGACACGTTGGGAAGACTATGTCTCCCGGCTGGCCTGGGAACGCCTCAGGATCCCCCGGGAAGAGCTGGACGAAGTGGCTGGGGAGAGGAAAGTTTGGCCTTCCCTGCTTAGGCTGCTGCCCCCGTCACCCGACCTCAGATAAGCGTAAGAAAATGGATGGATGGATTGATACTTTTATGTTTGGATGTCGCGGCTGATCAAGGCGTCTTACAGGAGGCTTGACTTGAGTACTTTGTTATGGTTGCCAAGCGAGTTTCCATGGTCTCCCACTCCATTTAGGAGGGAGTCCAAACAGTATCTACACATGTTGATCAGATTGTGGCGGTGTTTGTGGCCCTATAAACTCAAACGCATGTCTGACTCCAGTAGAAATTGGGCTGATATCAACCTTGGCTTTGCACTTTTCTGCTTGAAATGTCAACTTCTCTTTAAGAAGTCATTTCAGGTTTTTTTAAACAAAGCATCATACTTAAATCTTATTTGTCCCTCAATGCTAGCCAAGAAGGCATCAAGGCCTGATGCAAATAAAGATGGGTCTGACAGATGTTTTTTTTAATAAAAATTTAAGTGGAGAGACCAGCTACTGCCTTTAAATATTAACGACTCTTATGTGTGACATGCTGAATGAGCATATTTCTGTGAATGAGCAGATAATACAGAGGAAAAGAAGCATCCGGATAGGCGCAACGTTCGAAAGCCAGCATCTGTGATGGTATGGGGGTGTATTAGTGCCCAAGGCATGCGTAACTTACACATCTGTGAAGGCACCATTAATGCTGAAAGGTACATACAGGTTTTGGAGCAACATATGTTGTCATCCAAGCAACGTTATCATGGACGCCCCTGCTTATTTCAGCAAGACGATGCCAAGCCAGGTGCTACAATAGCGTGGCGTCATAGTAATAGAGTGCGGGTACTAGACTGGCCTCCCTGTAGTCCAGAACGGAAGCGTAAATTACCACAATGGATACCCCGAACTGTTGAACAACTTAAGCTGTACATCAAGCAGGAATGGGAAAGAATTTCACCTGAAAAGCTTCAAAAATTGGTCTCCTCAGTTCCCAAACGTTTACTAAGTGTTGTTAAAAGGAAAGGCCATGTAACACAGTAGTAAAAATGCCCCTGTGTCAACTTCTTTGCAACGTTTTGCTGCCATTAAATTCTAAGTTAAAGGGGAATTTTATCACCAAACCTATGTAAGCGTCAATATATACCTTGATGTTGCAGAAAAAAGACCATGCATTTTTTTAACCGATTTCCGAACTCTAAATGGGTGAATTTTGGCAAGTTAAACGCCTTTCTGTTTATCGGTCTTTTAGCGATGACGTCAGAACGTGACGTCACCGAGGTAACACACCCGCCATTTTCATTTTCACATTACAAACACCGGGTCTCAGCTCTGTTATTTTCCATTTTTTCGACTATTTTTTGGAACCTTGGAGACATCATGTCTCGTCGGTGTGTTGTCGGAGGGTGTAACAACACTAACAGGGAGGGATTCAAGTTGCATCACTGGCAAGAAATCTGCCGCCAGACCCCCATTGAATGTACCAGAGTGTCTTCACATTTGACCGGCGATGCTAAGACAGACATGGCACAGAGATGTATGGATAACCTGCAGATGCATTTGCAACGATAAAGTCAACGAAATCACAAAGGTGAGTTTTGTTGATGTTGACTTATGTGCTAATCAGACATATTTGGTCAAGGCATGACTGCCAGCTAATCGATGCTAACATGCTACGCTAATCGATGCTAACATTCTATTTACGCTAGCTGTATGTACATTTGAAACTAGATACCCACATTTAATGCGAAACAAACACTTACCAATCGACGGATTTAAGTTGCTCCAGTGTCACAAGATGCGAAAGTCCTGATGGTTTGGTCCGCACATTTTACCGTCGATGCTAATAAGGCAGCCATGCTATGGGCCACTTCATTAGGTACACCCATGCTATGGCTATGAATCGCGTCAATAGCTATTCGCTCAATAGCTTCAGTTTCTTCTTCAATACTTTCATACTCCAACCATCCGTTTCAATACATGCGTAATCTGTTGAATCGCTTAAGCCGCTGAAATCCGAGTCTGAATCCGAGCTAATGTCGCTATATCTTGCTGTGCTAACCGCCATGTTTGTTTGTATTGGCAGCCCTGTATGACGTCACAGGGAAATGGATAGTCGTATCGCAAATAGCGAAAATCGAGAACTTTAAAGCTTTTTTTAGGGATATTCCGGGAGGTGTAAAATTTTGAAAAAAACTTTGAAAAATAAAACAAGCCACTGGGAACTGATTTTTATTGTTTTTAACCCTTTTGAAATTGTAATAATGTTCCCCTTTAAGGATTATTTGCACACAAAAAAAAAAATAGTTTCTCAGTTTGAACATTGAATATCTTGTCTTTGCAGTCTTTTCAATTGAACAAAAGTTGAAAAGGATTTGCAAATCATTGTATTCTGTTTTTATTTACGAATTACACAACGTGCCAGCGTCACAGGTTTTGGGTTTTGTAGATTCACTGCCGATATTCTTTGTGAAATAGTATCATTGAGCTATTGTTGTGGTTCATCCAATAATTTGAAACAGATGATGTATGTTGCCAAACACGTCTGCATTGTGCGTTTGGTATTTCACTCATTTTATAGTATTCAAAAAATCAGATGTAACGCCAAGTTGCTGCGCAGTTCTTTGGTTAGAAACCCAACAAGTGGCACATTTTGCAATGTGGCTGCAGAGTGAGACTGTTAAGTTCATTGGAGTTATTACAGAACCTCTGCTCCAGATGCAATGTCATTGAGTTTATTCAGTCTAGTGGTTCAGACATTTTGTTCAAACCACAAACATCAACCTTTTGCTGCTGGAGGCAAAAGACGCTTAGATTTATTGTCTGTAAACTGCGATGAACCAATAGAGGAGGGGTCACCAACTTGCCCACGGGCACCAGGTCGCCCGTAAGGACCAGATGAGAAGCCTGCTGGCCTGTTCTAAAAATATCTCAAATCGCAGCACTTACCAGTGAGCTGCCTCTAATTTTTGAATTGTATTTATTTACTAGCAAGCTGGTCTCGCTTTGCTCGACATTTTTAATTCTAAGAGAGACAAAACTCAAATAGAATTTGAAAATCCCCAAAAATATTTTAAAGACTTGGTTTACACTTGTTTAAATAAATTCATTTATTTTTTTACATTGCTTCTTAAAACTTTCAGAAAGACAATTTTAGAGAAAAAAATACAACATCAAAAATGATTTTAGGATTTTTAATCACATACCTTTTTATCTTTTAAATTCCTTCCTCTTCTTTCCTGACAATTTAAATCAATATTCATATTTTTTTTTATTATTGTAAAGAATAATAAATACATTTTAATTGAATTCTTCAATTTAGCTTCTGTTGTTTCGACGAAGAATATTTGTGAAAAATTTCTTCAAACTTATTATGATTGAAATTTTAAAAAATATATTCTGGCAAATCGAGAAAATCTGTAGAATCAAATTTAAATCTTATTTCAAAGTCTTTTGAATTTCTTTTAAAATGTTTGTTCTGGAAAATCTAGAAGAAATAATGATTTGTCTTTGTTAGAAACATAGCTTGGTCCAATTTGTTATATATTCTAAGTGCAGATTGGATTTTAACCTATTTAAAATGTATTTAAAACATGTCATCAAAATTATGAAAATTATTCTTAATCAGGAAAAATTACTAATGATGTTCCATAAATAATTTTACATTTAAAATGTAATTTTAAATTTAAATTTACAATTTAATTTTAAATTTACAATTTATTTAAAACACTTCATCAAATTTCTAAAAATGTATCTTAATCAGGAAAAATGACTAATGATGTTCCATAAATAATTTAAATTTGATTTTAAATTTAAAATAATTTAATTTTCAATTTAAATTTAAAATTTAATTGTAAATTAAAAATTTATTTAAAACATGTCATCAAAATTCTAAAAATTAATCTTAATCAGGAAAAATTACTAATGATGTTCCATAAAAAATTATTTTTATTTTTTCAAAAAGTATCGAATTAGCTAGTTTTTCTCTTCTTTTTTTTCGGTTGAATTTTGAATTTTAACGAGTCGAAATTGAAGCTAAACTTTGTTTCATTGTTTATATTTATTGTGATAAATCATTAAGATGATCAGTGTTTCAACAAAGATAAATACCATGACATATTAATAGGTATATTGAGAAAAGTGGCTATTTCTGGCAATTTATTTAAGTGTGTATCAAACTGGTAGCCCTTCGCATTAATCAGTACCCAAGAAGTAGCTCTTTGTTTCAAAAAGGTTGGTGACCCCTGCAATAGAGGTTATCCATCCATCCATTTTCTACCGCTTATTCCCTTTTGGGGTCGCGGGGGGCGCTGGCGCCTATCTCAGCTACAATCGGGCGGAAGGCGGGGTACACCCTGGACAAGTCGCCAGCTCATCGCAGGCAATAGAGGTTAAGTAATTTAAAATAATACCATGATGACTAAATCACAACTTTTAATATGCTATAATAAGTATTTTACCAAGAGGGATCGGGATAGAATTCGGTGCTTTTATACCAGTACAGATTTACATAAACTCAAACGGTTCTAATTTGATACCTGGGTTACGCGTGATAAACAAGTCCAGGTGCAGACTCTGCAACAACTCCGTCACTTGGCGGGCAAACAGGCGTATTCATGGTAGACTGTCTCTGGATGACGTTGTCCTTTTCAATTCATGCCGGGTGCGACGCTAACGTAATTCGATATGCCATATAGAATAGAAAAGAATAGAATAGAAAGTACTTTATTGATCCCAGTTTGCTCACAATAAACAATAATAATAATAAATAATATATTACATATATTATATTTATATAATATATGAATAATATAAATATATTGTACATTTAAGTGCAGTCAAGGAAAATATGCATTATACAGTCTGATGGCTGTCAGTATGAAGGACCTCCTGTCGTTCCGTGTTACATTTTGGGAGTCCGAGCCTTCCACTGAACGAGCTCATTCTCTCCGCAAGGTCCGGGTGTATACATGTGTATACTTACAATATACAGGCTGGGCTTCACGGTGGCAGAGGGGTTAGTGCGTCTGGCGCACAATACAAAGGTCCTGAGTAGTCCAGGGTTCAAATCCAGGCTGGGGATCTTTCTGTGTGGAGTTTGCATGTTCTCCCCGTGAATGCGTGGGTTCCCTCCGGGTACTCCGGCTTCCTCCCACTTCCAAAGACATGCACCTGGGGATAGGTTGATTGGCAACACTAAATTGGCCCTAGTGTGTGAATGTTGTCTGTCTATCTGTGTTGGCCCTGTGATGAGGTGGCGACTTGTCCAGGGTGTACCCTGCCTTCCGCCCGATTGTAGCTGATGTAGGCACCAGCGACCCTAAGCGGTAGGAAATGGATGTCATGTTTGTACTCCTACAGAAACCATCCATTTTCTACCGCTTGTCCCTTTTTGGGCCGTGGGGGGTGCTGGTACAGAAACCATATTATAACAATAAAATATAATATTTTTTCACATTTTCATACATGTTTTTAAAAGCTCCAGGGAGCCTCTGGGGCGGTGCTAAAGAGCCACATGCGGCTCTCGAGCCACGGGTTGCGGACCCCCGACCTATACGGACTGCCACACCTGTGCACCTGTGTAGGCGTTGGTTTCCTTTTTTTTTTAAAAACGGTTGTAGAAATGAATGAACGAACAATCCCTTCACTGACAAAGTGCAATGGAGCCGATGCCATGGATTCACTAAAACTGTTCATGGCAGCCTCAATGTTGTCTTTGTCTCAAACCTCCGCCCCGGCTGACAGAATTTATTCACACTCGCGGCAACGGCATGCTTGTAAAAACAGAGTTGCCCGAGAGCAATTTTGCTGTCATGAATTGATTTTTTTTTTCTTCACGTAAGGGGCGGGGGGGGGGGGGGGGGGTTAACAGAAACTTAGTGGCGCGCACAATATCCTGAGAATATTATGAGATAGCTCATGGAGATGTGTTCGAGTATCTGAGTAAAGCTTCGCAAGGCCTTTTTGCACATTAGTGCTATAGTCCAGTGGTTCTCAAATGGGGGTACTTGAAGGTATGCCAAGGGGTACGTGAGATTTTTTTTAAATATTCTAAAAATAGCAACAATTCAAAAATCCTTTATAAATATATTTATTGAATAATATTTCAACAAAATATGAATGTAAGTTCATAAACTGTGAAAAGAAATGCAACAATGCAATATTCAGTGTTGACAGATAGATTTTTTTGTGGACATGTTGCATAAATATTGATATGAAAGGCCTACTGAAACCCACTACTACCAACCACGCAGTCTGATAGTTTATATATCCATCCATCATCTTCCGCTTATCCGAGGTCGGGTCGCGGGGGCAGCAGCCTAAGCAGGGAAGCCCAGACTTCCCTCTCCCCAGCCACTTCGTCTAGCTCTTCCCGGGGGATCCCGAGGCGTTTCCAGGCTAGCCGGGAGACATAGTCTTCCCAACGTGTCCTGGGTCTTCCCCGTGGCCTCCTACCAGCTGGACGTGCCCTAAACACCTCCCTAGGGAGGCGTTCGGGTGGCATCCTGACCAGATGCCCGAACCACCTCATCTGGCTCCTCTCGATGTGGAGGAGCAGCGGCTTTACTTTGAGTTCCTCCCGGATGACAGAGCTTCTCACCCTATCTCTAAGGGAGAGACCCAAACTCATTTCGGCCGCTTGTACCCGTGATCTTATCCTTTCGGTCATGACCCAAAGCTCATGACCATAGGTGAGGATGGGAATGTAGATCGACTGGTAAATTGAGAGCTTTGCCTTCCGGCTCAGCTCCTTCTTCACCACAACGGATCGATACAACGTCCGCATTACTGAAGACGCCGCACCGATCCGCCTGTCGATCTCACGATCCACTCTTCTCGTGAACAAGACTCCTAGGTACTTGAACTCCTCCACTTGGGGCAGGGTCTCCTCCCCAACCCGGAGATGGCACTCCACCCTTTTCCGGGCGAGAACCATGGACTCGGACTTGGAGGTGCTGATTCTCATTCCGGTCGCTTCACACTCTGCTGCGAACCGATCCAGTGAGAGCTGAAGATCCCGGTCAGATGAAGCCATCAGGACCACATCATCTGCAAAAAGCAGAGACCTAATCCTGCGGTCACCAAACCGGATCCCCTCAACGCCTTGGCTGCGCCTAGAAATTCCGTCCATAAAAGTTATGAACAGATGATGAAATATTAACATTGCAACACATGCCAATACGGCCTTTTTAGTTTACTAAATTGCAATTTTAAATTTCTCGCGAGTAGGGGTGTAACGGTACACAAAAATTTCGGTTCGGTACGTACCTCGGTTTAGAGGTCACGGTTCGGTTCATTTCCGGTACAGTAAGAAATCAACAAAATATAAATGTTTTGGTTATTTATTTACCAAATTTGTAAACAATGGCTTTATACTTTTAACATTAGGAACACTATAATAATTCTGCCCACGTTAATCCACATTAAACTGCTTCAAGTTGTTGCTTTGATTAAATAAAATGAAAAAAACGTTCTTCTACATATACAAAGTTTAACATTAAACAGTTTCCATTGAAACTGTTTAATGTCAACTCATCATGTTTCATTTATTACAGCATTTGGGAAGCCTGTAGTTGACTTTTACTATGTAAATGTTGTATTTTTATTAACATGTGATAGCAGGGACCCTGCTATTCAAAACTAGACTGCTACATTACTAATGATTCATGTAACTATAGCTGAAAAAATAGTACAATAGCAATAGGAGAGACTATTCATCCCTGAACACCATGGAGTTCAATGAAATAAAAGACAGACAGGGCTTTGCTGCCCCTAAAACACGCACACGCACGCACGCACACACACACACACACACACACACACACACACAGAAAAATGAGCTAACGTTACGCTAAAAGCTAATTAGCCTTCATCTCAAGCTTATACTGTGAGCGAGCTGAGCTGCAGTTTAAGTTTCTAGAAGGTCAACGGGCTCATAGTGATGTTTGTAATAATTGTGACTGGGAAGTGTTTAGTATAATTTTGGTAGAGTCCGCTCCTCCCCTGCTAGACGAATATCTGCTCGACGCTAAAGCATTGAATACATCGTTCTGAAGTCTGAATACGCACTGCTGATTGGCTTTGTATGTAACCAATCAGATGGTTGTGTGGGCGGGACAATGAGGCAGAGACAGAGGCAGAAAGCAGAGCAGCTTGTGAAGACTTCTGCTTCCCAACTTGTTCGGTACGCTTGCGTGCCGAACCGAAACCCCCGTACCAAAACGGTTCGATACAAATGCACCGTTACACCCCTACTCGCGAAGGTATCCTGTTGAAAACGTCGCGGAATGATGACTCGTGCGCGTGACGTCGCGGACTGTCAGGAAATATTAGGTCAGCACCATCCATCCATCCATTTCTACCACTTATTCTGATTTGGGGTCGCGGGGGGTGCTGGCGCCTATCTCGGCTACAATTGCAGTTACGGCTAAAAGTCGTCTCTTTTCATCGCATAATTACACAGTATTTTGGACATCTGTGTTGCTGAATCTTTTGCAATTTGTTCAATTAATAATGGAGACTATAAAGAAGAAAGATGTTGGTGGAAAGCGGTGTATTGCAGCTGTCTTTAGAACCGAGACACAGTCGGTGTTTCTTTGTTTTTAACACAGAGCGGTCAAGCGAACATGTTTCTCTACGTCAACCAGCATGTTTTTGGATGGGAAAATTGTGATATTAAGTCGGCTCTTACCGGAGACATCAGTGGATTGTGCATCCTCCTGCAGTAGCTGTTTAAAAGGCAGCTGTGAGCTTGGCTCCTCTGCTTCTCTCCGAGACACTGCGTGTTCACCGCAGCCATCCGACCTCGAGGTATGTCTTTACAATCTCACTAAAGCACTATTAAAACAATAAGCAGATAAGGGATCTTCCAGAATTATCATAGTAAATGTGTCTAATTACATCTGAAACGCTCACACTTCCTCCGCCCAGAGCCGTCACTTTTTATTTATTTTTATTTTTTTATTTTTGTAGTCCTTCGCTATCAATATCATCATCCACGAATCTTTCATCCTCGCTCAAATTAATGGGGAAATTGTCGTTTTGTTGGTCCGAATCTACCTATCTCCCATCCCCAGCATGCCCACAACACTCGTAACTTAGATTTGATAACAGGTAAACATCGTTTACTGGCTTGTACCGCTCACAGTGTCGTATGCAGGGGATCAAAGATTTGGAACCAGCTTAATGAGAGCCTCAAGATGCTATATCCATTCTCCAACTTCAAAATGAAACTGAAAACTTACCTATTAACCACCTATCTTTAATGCCTCATGTGGGGTAGAGAATACTATTGGGTTTTGCATGGTTGAATGAATATATGTAATTATGTGTATGCTTGCTTTAGTACTATTATCTTGTGTTTATCATATAGCATTGTTGTTGTTTTGTTTTTGTTCTTTGTTGTTGTGCTTGCTACCATATTTGATCTTTCCATGTATATATTGTCCTTTGGACCCCCTGTTAAAAGCTTCTTCTAGCTTATTTGGAGGACCCTTTCACGTACCAACATCTTTAAATGATGATATTCACCACTATTTCAAATGTTATATGGTATTGTGAATAAACTTGTGAAACTTGTGAATAGCTCTTGCTGCTGGAGGCTCCTATTATAAACAATTTGAGGACGTGAGGAGCCCTCACCCTTGTGACATCATCGTCTGCTACTTCCGGTACAGGCAAGGCTTTTTTATCAGCACCAAAATTTGCGAACTTTATCGTCGATGTTCTCTACTAAATCCCTTCAGCAAAAATATGGCAATATCGCGAAATGATCAAGTATGACGAACAGAATGGACCTGCTATCCCCGTTTAAATAAGAAAATCTCATTTCAGTAGGCTTTTAATAAATCAGAAACTGATGACATAGTGCTGTATTTTACTTCTTTATCTCTTTTTTTGCAACCAAAAATGCTTTGCTCTGATTAGGGCAGGGGTCGGGAACCTTTTTGGCTGAGTGAGCCATACAAGCCAAATATTTTTTAAAGTATTTCCGTGAGAGCCATATAATGTTTTTTTAACACTGAATGCAACTATATCAATCAATCAATCAATGTTTACTTATATAGCCCTAAATCACTAGTGTCTCAAAGGGCTGCACAAACCACCACGACATCCTCGGTAGGCCCACATAAGGGCAAGGAAAACTCACACCCAGTGGGACATTGGTGACAATAATGACCCAGTGGGACGTCGGTGACAATAATGACTATGAGAACCTTAGAGAGGAGGAAAGCAATGGATGTCGAGCGGGTCTAACATGATACTGTGAAAGTTCAATCCACAATGGATACAACACAGTCGCGAGAGTCCAGTCCAAAGCGGATCCAACACAGCAGCGAGAGTCCCGTTCACAGCGGAGCCAGCAGGAAACCATCCCAAGCGTAGGCGGACCAGCAGCGCAGAGATGTCCCCAGCCGATACACAGGCGAGCAGTACATGGCCACCGGATCGGACCGGACCCCCTCCACACGGGAGAGTGGGACATAGAAGAAAAAGAAAAGAAACGGCAGATCAACTGGTCTAAAAAGGGAGTCTATTTAAAGGCTAGAGTATACAAATGAGTTTTAAGGTGAGACTTAAATGCTTCTACTGAGGTGGCATCGCGAACTGTTACCGGGAGGGCATTCCAGAGTACTGGAGCCCGAACGGAAAATGCTCTATAGCCCGCAGACTTTTTTTGGGCTTTGGGAATCCCTAATAAGCCGGAGTCCTTTGAACGCAGATTTCTTGCCGGGACATATGGTACAATACAATCGGCAAGATAAGATGGAGCTAGACCGTGTAGTATTTTATACGTGCATTTTATATGTATGTATGTATGTATATTTATATGTATATATGTGCATTTTTAAGAAAGACCAACATTTTTAGAGTATAATAAGTCTCTTATTCTTTTTAATAACATTGTTATTCTGAGGCTAACTAAAAATGAATAAAATAATTCTTACCATTAATGCGACTTCTTGAACAGGTGTGGTAGAAACCGGATGGATGGATGAAAATGCATGAGAATGTTTTATATTTTTGATCATAATTTTGACACTGTATTTATTTACCAGCGGAAGTATTCATTAAGCAATGTCAGCTAAGATTTATCTGAGAGCCAGATGCAGTCATCAAAAGAGCCATAGGTTCCCTACCCCTGGATTAGGGGGTACTTGAATTAAAAAAAAATTCACTGAAAAAAGGTTGAGAATCACTGCTATAGTCCACTTACGCCTAACAGGAAAATACCATTGGGTTAATTCTAGAAAGTATGTGCTCGCCTATAGCTGGAGTCAGTCAAATCATTGGAAAAATATGGCATAAGAGGTGTTTCGCAACAGTGGTTAAGTAGTTACTTAATTCCTTCCTCTTCTTTCCTGACAATTTAAATCAATATTAATATTTTTTTTTATTATTGTAAAGAATAGTAAATACATTTTAATTTAATTCTTCATTTTAGCTTCTGTTGTTTCGACGAAGAATATTTGTGAAATATTTCTTCAAACTTATTATGATTGAAATTTAAAAAAAAATATTCTGGCAAATCGAGAAAATCTGTAGAATCAAATTTAAATCTTATTTCAAAGTCTTTTGAATTTCTTTTAAAATGTTTGTTCTGGAAAATCTAGAAGAAATAATGATTTGTCTTTGTTAGAAACATAGCTTGGTCCAATTTGTTATATATTCTAAGTGCAGATTGGATTTTAACCTATTTAAAATGAATTTAAAACATGTCATCAAAATTATGAAAATTATTCTTAATCAGGAAAAATTACTAATGATGTTCCATAAATAATTTTACATTTAAAATGTAATTTTAAATGTAAATTTACAATTTAATTTTAAATTTACAATTTATTTAAAACATGTCATCAAATTTCTAAAAATGTATCTTAATCAGGAAAAATGACTAATGATGTTCCATAAATAATTTAAATTTGATTTTAAATTTAAATTAATTTAAATTAATTTAATTTTAAATTTAAATTTAAAATTTAATTGTAAATTTAAAATTGATTTAAAACATGTCATCAACATTCTAAAAATTAATCTTAATCAGGAAAAATTACTAATGATGTTCCATAAAAAATTATTTTTATTTTTTCAAAAAGTATCGAATTAGCTAGTTTTTCTCTTCTTTTTTTTCCGTTGAATTTTGAATTTTAACGAGTCGAAATTGAAGCTAAACTTTGTTTCATTGTTTATATTTATTGTGATAAATCATTAAGATGATCAGTGTTTCAACAAAGATAAATACCATGACATATTAATAGGTATATTGAGAAAAGTGGCTATTTCTGGCAATTTATTTAAGTGTGTATCAAACTGGTAGCCCTTTGCATTAATCAGTACCCAAGAAGTAGCTCTTTGTTTCAAAAAGGTTGGTGACCCCTGCAATAAAGGTTAAGTAATTTAAAATAATACCATGATGACTAAATCACAACTTTTAATATGCTATAATAAGTATTTTACCAAGAGGGATCGGGATAGAATTCGGTGCTTTCAATATGTGGAAATTAATAAGATTAAATCGCAGCCAAGAAGAGTAACTTGTGGTGTTCCACAAGGCTCGGTATTGAGCCCTAAGTTATTTATACTCTACCTTAATGATATTTGTTCAGTATCTAATAAATTGAAATGTATTATGTTTACAGATGATACAAATGTATATTGTTCAGGAGAAGACTTGAAGGAAGTGTTGAGGACAATAGAGGTTGGGTTAATTCAGCTGAAAAAATGGTTTGATATTAATAAGTTATCATTAAATGATAAGAAAACTAAATTTATGGTGTTTAGTGGTGCAAGGACAAATTGTGAAGCAAAATTAAAATGAAATCAAGTGGAAATTGATAGAGTATATGAAACCAAATTCTTGGGAATAATAATTGATCATAAACTGTGTTGGAAACCGCATATATAAACAATGGATGTCCGCTAACTTTTTGCAACTCAACGCCAAAAAAACGGAAATGCTGATTATCGGTCCTGCTAGACACTGAACTCTATTTAATAATACAACTCTAACATTTGACAACCAAACAATTAAACAAGGCGACACGGTAAAGAATCTGGGTATTATCTTCGACCCAACTCTCTCGTATAACAGTATCATGTTCTCATAGTCATCATTGTCACCGACGTCCCACTGGGTGTGAGTTTTCCTTGCCCTTATGTGGGCCTACTGAGGATGTCGTAGTGGTTTGTGCAGCCCTTTGAGACACTAGTGATTTGGGGCTATATAAGTAAACATTGATTGATTGATTGATATTGAATATATAAAAGGAAAAATATCCAAATCTATTTCTACTCTTTATAAAGTAAGACACATGCTGAATAAGACATGCCTGCATATGTTGTATTATTCTTTTATTTTTCCTTATTTAACGTATTGTGTTGAAATTTGGGGAAATGTTCATAAAACAAATATAGACCCAATAATAAAACTTCAAAAAAGGGTCATAAGAATAATACACAAAGCGTGCTACTATGAACATACCAATCCATTATTTATGAGTTCAAATGTGTTAAAATTTTCAGACATTGTGTTTTTAAAAACAATGGAATTTATGTTTCGGGTAAAAAACAACAGCCTTCCAGCTTGTATTCTCAGGAGAAAAGAGGAGAAAACTATAATTTACGGGGGATATCGATTTTTGAAATAGGTAAAGCGAGAACAAATATAAAATACAAATGTATTACAGTTCTAGGAGTTAAATGGTGGAAGAAGCTCAGTGATGAGCTGAAGACATGCACTTCTTTGGTAAGGTTTAAGAAAACATTAAAAGGTGAAATAACTGAAAATGATAAAATATAGTAACAATTACTTTCATCCCATTGATTTTTGATTTATTATTTTTTTTTTATGTTGATGTTCCAGGCAATCTAATCTCCTGTGAAGGTATAGGATAGGCAAATATAAGCTTTGGCTTCAGCCTATTTCTTTTTTGGTCATTCTTTTTCTTTTCTTTCGTGTGTAAATGTGCATTATTGTATACATCTAACATGTACTGTACAACTGATCACACGAAATGGTTGATTGATTTGATTTGATTGATTATATGACCGAAATAAACTTATTTATTTGGCGCAGTGGAAGAGTGGCCGTGCGCAACCCGAGGATCCCTGGTTCAAATCCCACCTAGTACCAACCTCGTCACGTCCGTTGTGTCCTGAGCAAGACACTTCACCCTTGCTCCTGATGGGTATATAATGTTTTTTTAACACAGTAGAAGCATTTAAGTCTCACCTTAAAACTCATTTGTATACTCTAGCCTTTAAATAGACCTCCTTTTTAGACCAGTTGATCTGCCGTTTCTTTTCTTTTTCTTCTATGTCCCACTCTCCCTTGTGGAGGGGGTCCGGTCCAATCCGGTGGCCATGTACTGCTTGCCTGTGTATCGGCTGGGGACATCTCTGCGCTGCTGGTCCGCCTCCGCTTGGGATGATTTCCTGCTGGCTCCGCTGTGAACGGGACTCTCGCTGCTGTGTTGGATCCGCTTTGGACTGGACTCTTGCGACTGTGTTGGATCCATTATGGATTGAACTTTCACAGTATCATGTTAGACCCGCTCGACATCCATTGCTTTCCTCCTCTCCAAGGTTCTCATAGTCATCATTGCGCCTTGCATGGCAGCTCCCTCCATCAGTGTGTGTGAATGTGTGTGTGAATGGGTAAATGTGGAAGTAATGTCAAAGCGCTTTGAGTACCTTGAAGGTAGAAAAGCGCTATACAAGTACAACCCATTTATCATTTATTCATTCAAGTCCGCGACATCACTCAAAGCACCGACATATGCTATCTAGTTTATGTCGGGTGTGGTCCAGGAGTTGGGTGCTGGTGTGCACTCCGTGTTTGTGTTATGGTTTTACGGCTCAAACTGCTCAGGCTTGTCATCCACTCTTAAATTCCCGGTGTAGTAAATCAGCCCGATGTGTAATTAATCACCTCGGAAAATGAGTGTTTTTTAAAAAGTTGCTTTTCGCGAGATCCGTCACAGTGCAAATGAAAGCTGGGGAAACATTTTTGCCGACCTTTAGTGCCGACGCTCTCGTCTCCCAGGGTAGAGCTCTGCGTCCTTAAAGCTGCCCAGATGTCTCCTTGACTACCACCAAAAAAAAATAAAAATACTGACTTCATAACATACCTCACCACTTGAGTTGAGAAACTCAGCATGGATTGTCAACACACCACATTTCCATGTAGTGAAGAGACATATTGCACAATGCTTAAGGGAGTGGGGGTTGGGGGGGGGGGGGGTTATTCTAAATAACACATAGCCTAAAGACTTCTGTTCCACCACGCTCACAATTAATGCCTTAGTTTCAGTCATGATTTAACTCAGGAGCAAAAAAATTCCCCCTGCTCCCACCTACCGGACGAACATAAATCTGTTTTAAGTCGGCACAGTCAGACAACTGGCAGCTTTTTGAGCTCCGGGGCTGTATTTCCTTTCACACAGACCAACCATTCTAAGTTCATTAACAGACTGCATGCATCCCCACTCTAACAGTCGTCTGGGAACGGCATTTGCACGACTTACCGCATTTCTTTCGGGAGGGTTTCTGGTGTGTACAAACCCCCTTTCCATATGAGTTGAGAAATTGTGTTAGAGGTCAATAAAAACAGAATACAATGATTTGCAAATCCTTTTCAACACACTGCAAAAACTGAAATCTAAGTAAGATGAAATATCTCAAATGAGGGGGATATTTGCTTCTTTTCTGTCTGATAAGATCATTCTTCTCACTAAGTAGATTTTATGTTAGTGTTTTACTTGTTTTAAGTGTTCAATCAATCAATCAATCAATGTTTATTTATATAGCCCTAAATCGCAAATGTCTCAAAGGACTGTACAAACCACTACGACTACGGCATCCTCGGAAGAACTCACATAAGGGCAAGGAAAACTCACACTTAGTTGGACGCCAGTGACAATGAAGACCATGAGAACCTTGGAGAGGACCTCAAATGTGGGCAACCCCCTTCCGCTAGGGCATGGAAAGCAATGGATGTCGAGCGGGTCTAACATGGTACTGTGAAAGTTCAATCCATAGTGGATCCAACACAGTCGCGAGAGTCCAGTCCAATGCGGATCCAAGACAGCAGCGAGAGTCCCGTCCACAGGAAACCATCCCAAGCGGAGTCGGATCAGCATCGTAGAGATGTCCCCAACCGATACACAGGCGAGCGGTCCATCCTGGGTACCGACTCTGGACAGCCAGTACTTCATCCATGGTCATCGGACCGGACCCCCTCCACAAGGGAGGGGGGAACAGAGGAGAAAAAGAAAAGAAGCGGCAGATCAACTGGTCTAAAAAAGAGGTCTATTTAAAGGCTAGAGTATACAAATTCTTCAGTCCAATGCGGATCCAAGACAGCAGCGAGAGTCCCGTCCACAGGAAACCATCCCAAGCGGAGTCGGATCAGCATCGTAGAGATGTCCCCAACCGATACACAGGCGAGCGGTCCATCCTGGGTACCGACTCTGGACAGCCAGTACTTCATCCATGGTCATCGGGCCGGACCCCCTCCACAAGGGAGGGGGGAACAGAGGAGAAAAAGAAAAGAAGCGGCAGATCAACTGGTCTAAAAAAGAGGTCTATTTAAAGGCTAGAGTATACAAATGAGTTTTAAGGTGAGACTTAAATGCTTCTACTGAGGTAGTGTTTCGGTCCTAAAGGATCTCCGTAAGATATTACAGCTTGTTGCTGAGATTTTATGACCTATTTTGAGGTAAAACATGCTTAAAACTAGAATATCAACTGTTGCAAAGCTGTGTCATTAACACTCATTCTTATTTCAAGCATTAAATAAAAAAAATATGACTTTGACACAGTTGTGTCTCATAATTAAAACAGATGAGGTAGGTAAGTATAGGTAGATGAAAATAAAAAGTAGGTAAAAATTGATAAAAGGTAAAAAAAAAAAAAAGTAGGTAATCGTAGGTAAAAAAAAGGTATAAGGTTGGAAATTATTGATAAAAGAAGGTAAAACGAAGGTGAACATTGATAAAAGGTAAAAAAAAAAAAGTAGGTAAACGTAGGTAAAAAAGGTATAAGGTTGGTCAAATATTGATAAAAGAAGGTAAAAAGTATAGGTAAATGAGGGTAAAAAGTAGGTAAGTACAGTTGGCACAGGACAGTAAACTGACAGTTAATATTTACATGTTTAACATGTGACATATATATATATATATATATATATATATATATATATATATATATATATATATATATATACTTCACGGTGGCAGAGGGGTTAGTGCGTGTGCCTCACAATACGAAGTTCCTGCAGTCCTGGGTTCAAATCCAGGCTCGGGATCTTTCTGTGTGGAGTTTGCATGTTCTCCCCGTGAGTGCGTGGGTTCCCTCCGGGTACTCCGGCTTCTTCCCACCTCCAAAGACATGCACCTGGGGATAGGTTGATTGGCAACACTAAATTGGCCCTAGTGTGTGAATGTGAGTGTGAATGTTGTCTGTCTATCTGTGTTGGCCCTGTGATGAGGTGGCGACTTGTCCAGGGTGTACCCTGCCTTCCGCCCGATTGTAGCTGAGATAGGCGCCAGCGCCCCCCGCGACCCCGAAAGGGAATAAGCGGTAGAAAATGGATGGATATATATATATATATATATATATAATATATATATATATATATATATATATATATATATATATATATATATATATATATATATATATATATATTCCGCACTTAGCGCGATGATGTCATGTTATGGATGGGAAAATGCATTTTTAGTTATTAGTGAGAATATACTTATTTTAAGATATTTTGGGGTTCATTGAGGTTAGCTAATTTTACGTGTTTTGGAAAGTCTTGACAAGCCAAATTTTCTTGTTCTATTGGCAGACAATTTTGCTAAGTTCAAGTAAAATATAGCTCACTTTTGTATTTTTCTTTTCTTGTTTTTTAACACAGACTTTTTGCAGTGCACATATTCAGTTGAATGCACTACAAAGACAAGATATTTGATGTTCAAACTCATAAACTTAATTTTTTGGGGGAAATAATAATTAACTTAGAATTTCATGGCTGCAACATGTGCCAAAGTAGTTGGGAAAGGGCATGTTCACCACTGTGTTACATCACCTTTTCTTTTAACAACACTCAATAAACGTTTGGGAACTGAGGAAACTAATTGTTGAAGCTTTGAAAGTGGAATTCTTTCCCAATTTTGTTTCATGTAGAGCTTCAGTCGTTCAACAGTCCGGGGTCTCCGCTGTTGTATTTCACGCTTCATAATGCGCCACACATTTTCCAT
Organism: Nerophis ophidion; assembly: GCF_033978795.1. Taxonomy (NCBI): domain Eukaryota; kingdom Metazoa; phylum Chordata; class Actinopteri; order Syngnathiformes; family Syngnathidae; genus Nerophis; species Nerophis ophidion. Next base: position 25,394,926 of record NC_084626.1, read on the forward strand.
GGGAGACAAGTCTGGACTGAAGGCCAGGAAAGTACCCGCACTCTTTTTTTTATGAAGCCATGTGCTGAATATGGCTTGGCATTGTCTTGCTGTAATAAGCAGGGGCGTCCATGAAAAAGATGGCACTTAGATGGCAGCATATGTTGCTCCAAAACCTGTATGTACCTTTCAGCATTAATGGTGCCTTCACAGATGTGTAAGTTACCCATGCCTTGGGCACTAATACACCCCCATACCATCACAGATGCTGGCTTTTGAACTTGCGACTGAGCAATTTTTGGGAAGCTGTTTTTATACCCGATCATGGCACCCACCTGTTCCCAATTAGCCTGCACCAAATAAGTGTTTGATGAGCATTCCTCAACTTTATCAGTATTTATTGCCACCTTTCCCAAGTTCTTTGTCACTTGTTGCTGGCATCAAATTCTAAAGTTAATGATTATTTGCACAAAAAAAAATGTTTATGAGTTTGAACATCAAATATGTTGTCTTTGTAGCATATTCAACTGAATATGGGTTGAAAATGATTTGCAAATCATTGTATTCTGTTTATATTTACATCTAACACAATTTCCTAACCCATATGGAAACGGGGTTTGTAGAAACTATCTACATTAAGCCGGATACCTCGTTAAACAAATAATTATTTATCCTAAGCTGCATGTCAGCCACCCTAAATCCCCTTCCTGGATAATTTTGTTACACGGGTAAATTCGCCGTCTATTTCTTGAATCTCTGACTCTTAGCTTTGTATGGACTCACTGATTGTTTACAAACTGAGCTCGGAGAGGAAGTGACGCCAGAAAGACCGCGCCCCACACAGGAAGTGACGGCAGAAAGACCGCGCCACAGCCAGCTTCATAATAAAGTGGTTTCTTAACTCAATCGCAAGTGTCTCAAAGGGCTGCACAAGCCACAACGACATTCTCGGTTCAGAGCCCACAAAAGGGCAAGGAAAAACTCCCAATCCAGTGGGACGTCAATATGGATGACTATGAGAAACCATGGAGAGGACCACAGATGTGGGTGATCCCCCCACCCCCTCTAGGGGGGGGCCGGGTGCAATGTACTTCGAGTGGGTCTAACATAATATTTTGAAAGTCCAGTCCATAGTGGTTTTAACATAACAGTGAGAGTCCAGTCCATAGTGGGGCCAGCAGGAAACCATCCCAAGCGGAGACAGGTCAGCAGTGCAGAGATATCCCCAACCGATGCCCCCCCACCCTTCACAAGGGCGAGAAGAAAAGAAACGGCAGATCAACTGGTCTAAAAAGGGGGTGTATTTAAATGCTAGAGTATACAAGTACGTTTTAAGATGATACTTAAATGTTTCTACTGAGGTAGCATCTCAAACTGTTACCGGGAAGGCATTCCAGAGTACTGGAGGCCGAATAGAAAACGCTCTATAGCCCGCAGACTTTTTTTGGGCCCTGGGACTCACTAATAAGCCAAAATACATCACCTATGATTTTTAAACAACTCTACTTCAGTGCTTAATCGTATTCAATAATTATATCTAACCTGCTTACAGTTTAACAGGTGAAGCCTAAAAAATAAGAACCTAAAAATAAATACTAATCAAATATACTCCAAAAGAAGGGGTCCATCAAAACTGAGGAAAATTCCAACTAAATAATAAATACTATTGATGTAGGTTTCTAAAATAAACTGTCAATAAGATTAAAGTGCAAATGAAAATACATCTTCCCCACTTAAGTCATAATTTTTGCGCTTTAAAAACTTCTTTATGACTTTAATGCTGGACTTCATCTGCGTGTTTAATACTGTCATTACTGCCACAGGTGGTGGAAAAGTGTATTACAACCGTTCTATGAAGGCAGATTTCTTGCCGGGACATATGGTAAAATACAATCAGGAAGATAGGACGAAGTTAACCACTGGAAATATGGAGACTAGTCATCCAGACATGCCCGTGTTTATCCTTCCGTCTGTATAGACCAGGGGTAGGGAACCTATGGTTCTAGAGCCAGATGTGGCTCTTTTGATGACTGCATCTGGCTCTCGGATAAATCTTAGCTGACATTGCTTAACACGATAATTATGAATAATTTTGCTGGTAATCACAGTGACAAAAATAACGTGCAAAATATAAAACATTCTCATGCATTTAAATCCATCCATTCGTTTTCTACCGCACCTGTTAAAGAAGTCGCATTAATGGTAAGAAGTATTTTATGTCACGATGGGGGGGGTCGCAGCTTGCTGCAGGGTCGTTCTCCCAGGAAGGCAGACGGACTACTCGGGACATGGCATTTAGGTAAAAACATGATTTAATTTAAACTAAAAAAAGATACAAACAAAAATCGCTCACAGCGGAGGCACAACTTGGGCTAAGGAACAAAGCTAATGCATAAACAGACTAAGAACATAAATCAAACAAAACTTACTTGGCATGGCATGAAGCACGAAACTATGGCAAGGCATGAAACAAGTCAGCACAGGGCGACTGACTGGCAAAGACGAACTTAAACACTGCCTCTGATTAGTGCTCGGGAAGCAGGTGAGCGGGCATTTCGTCCACCAGAGACAGGTGGACAAAATGAGTAACCAAGGAAACCAGACAAGGGAGTGGAAAAAAAACAGGAACTTAAAGAGTCCAAAGGACAAACAGCACTTGGCCAAACAAAAACATGATCAACAGACATGACATTTTATTTATTATTGGTTAGCTTCAGAATAACAATGTTATTAAAAAGAATAAGAGACTAATTATACTCTAGAAATGTTGGTCTTACTTAAAAATGCACGCATTTAGTTGTATTCAGTGTTGAAAAATATGATATGGCTTTCAAGGAAATACATTTTGAAATATTTGGCTTTCATGGCTCTCTCAGCCAAAAAGGTTCCCGACCCCTGGTACAGACACTTGTGGAAATCACACCTGAATACCTTAAGAGAAAGCGATTGCAGCTATTTGGGATACAACACTTCTCAGACAGCAAGAGAACTCTCCAAAGTCTAGGTCAGCTGTGATTTTACTTACTCCTAAATATTCCAAAGTCAACTGTCGGGTTTTATTATAAGAAAAGTGAAGAGTTTGGGAACAACAGCAACTCAGCCTCGGACTGCATTGTGCCCAGTGTAAAATTTGGTGGAGGAGGAATTATGATGTGGCGTTGTTTTTAAGGAGTTTGGCTTGGCCCCTTAGTTCCAGTTCCACATTTTGGAAAATTCCATGCTCACAACCTTGTGGGAACAGTTCAGAGCGAGCCCCTTCCTCTTCCAACGTGACTGTGCACCAGTGCACAAAGCAAGGTCCATAAAGACATACATGAGAGAGTCTGGTGTGGATGAACTTGACTGGCCTGCACAGAGTCCTGACCTTAACCCAATGGAACGCATTTTGGATGAATTACAACGGAGACTGAGAGCCAGGCCTTCTCGACCTCACCAATCTGCTTTTTGGAAGAATGCTGGTCAATTCCTATATAAAAAACAACACTCCGCAACCTTGTGGACAGCCTTCCAAGAAGAGTTGAAGCTGTAATAGCTGCAAAAGGTGGAACGGCATCATATTGAACCCTATGGGCGAGGAATGGGATGGCACTTCAGGTTCAAATGTGAGTCAATGTAGTGTGTTTGTTATGTTTGTTGCAAGGTGACCGATGGATTTCTTTGACATGTCATAGTCTCCCAATCCCATTCCATTTGTGGCATCGCACTGACATTTTTGTTTCCCAATCGCATCAGCGTGTCTCAGTGTAGAGTGATATATATATGTTGCTACCTGAGTGTGTATGCAGCCCCCTTTGACTTTACAGCAGTACTCTGCAGAAATTGCTTCTGACAGAAGACTTGAGTCAAGACTTTCTTCCGCCTCCAGCTCATCTTTCTGATTTTACTCAGAGCTGAGCGAAGTGGAGAATGGTGTGTGTGTTTGTGATCAAGACCTTAGACCTCAAGCGCTTCCCCAGAAAAACAACTTGAGAATCTGGATCGCCCCCCAAAATGTAATCAATTGTTCCTTATATGTAACATTTCCTGAAAGTTTAAAAACATTTTGCTCATCGCTTTTTCGAGTCATGCTGCTAACAAACAAAAACAATCAGAGTGCTTAACCTCCTGGCAAAGGTCATTAATGCCTGATTTGTCTGCTTAAAGAGTTAGGGTTGGACATCCGTCCATCCATCTTCTTCCGCTTATCCGAGGTCGGGTCGCGGGGGCAGCAGCCTAAGCAGGGAAGCCCAGACTTCCCTCTCCCAAGACACTTTTCCAGCTCTTTCCGGGGGATCTCGAGGCGTTCCCAGACATAGTCTTCCCAACGTGTCCTGGGTCTTCCCCGTGACCTCCTAGACACCTCCCTAAGGAGGCGTTCGGGTGGCATCCTGACCAGATGCCACCTCATCTGGCTCCTCTCCATGTGGAGGAGCAGCGGCTTTACTTTGAGTTCCTCCCGGATGGCAGAGCTTCTCACCCTCTAAAGCAGTGGTCCCCCAACCACCGATTGGTACCGGGACGCAGAAGATTTTTTTATTAATTTTTATTAAAAAAAATAAAATAAAAAAATTATTATTTTTTTATTTTTTATTAAATCAACATAAAAAACACAATATACACTTAAAATTAGTGCACCAACCACAAAAAACTCCCTTTTTCATGACAAAGAAAAAATAAATAAATAGATTTAAAAAATACAAAAAAAAGAACTCTTGCTGCTTGTTGTCACTTCTTCTGCAGCCGAGTTGTCGCAAGAAGGATCACTAGCGCCCTCTACCACCAGGAGGCGGGACGCATTTAATGACTCATATTTGACACCCGCAGCTACGGTATATTAATAAAAAATAGCTGCTTACTGTTCTTTTTAGCATATTCAATAGCTTGGACCTTAAATCCTACCGAATAGCTCTTAATCTTCTTCCTTTTATGCGATTTCAAATGATTGAAATCAGCCTACTCCATTTTGAAAATGATGACAGGTGAAGTAGGGCTTCACGGTGGGAGAGGGGTTAGTACGTCTGCCTCACAATACGAAGGTCCTGCCGTCCTGGGTTCAAATCCAGGCTCGGGATCTTTCTGTGTGGAGTTTGCATGTTCTCCCCGTGACTGCGTGGGTTCCCTCCGGGTACTCCGGCTTCCTCCCACTTCCAAAGACATGCACCTGGGGATAGGTTGATTGGCAACACTAAATTGGCCCTAGTGTGTGAATGTTGTCTGTCTATCTGTGTTGGCCCTGCGATGAGGTGGCGACTTGTCCAGGGTATACCCCGCCTTCCGCCCGATTGTAGCTGAGATAGGCGCCAGCGCCCCCCGCAACCCCGAAAGGGAATAATCGGTAGAGGATGGATGAATGGAATGGACAGGTGAAGTGTCACTCGTGACGTGACGAGTTTGAATGTTGTCTGTCTATCTGTGTTGGCCCTGCGATGAGGTGGCGACTTGTCCAGGGTATACCCCGCCTTCCGCCCGATTGTAGCTGAGATAGGCGCCAGCGCCCCCCGCGACCCCGAAAGGGAATAATCGGTAGAGGATGGATGAATGGAATGGACAGGTGAAGTGTCACTCGTGACGTGACGAGTTTGAATGTTGTCTGTCTATCTGTGTTGGCCCTGCGATGAGGTGGCGACTTGTCCAGGGTATACCCCGCCTTCCGCCCGATTGTAGCTGAGATAGGCGCCAGCGCCCCCCGCGACCCCGAAAGGGAATAAGCGGTAGAGGATGGACAGGTGAAGTGTCACTCGTGACGTGACGAGTTTGACCCGGTGGAAATTCTAGGCATATGCTAGTTGTTTGGCAAAAGGAGTTTGACTCGGCGGAAATTCTAGACATGGGCTAATAAAAATAATATTTTGCGAAACGAATTTGACCCGGCAGTAATTCTAGGCAGGCGCGTACTATATACCCGGCGGCAATTCAAGGAACTATGGTATACTTATACTTTATACTTGTACCGAAAGCTTCTCTTTACATGTAAACAGGAGCTTTTGGTACAAGTATAATAGAGCTCTGCCTTTCACAACACAAAGTGTCACACACCCACAGTGCTGAGTGAGCGACCTCGTCTCCAGCCTGCCTGCCTGCACAAGTCTCGACATAAATGTTTTGTACGTTGATAACGTTGTGCTCAGCGCATTAAAAGAACCAAAGCGCTATGCGTGGCCTCGTAAACACTCAGTATTAATAACCCCAGCCTTTAAATGTCAGCGTCCCATTTTCACATTATGACGCCAAGTAAATGTTCTTCGTGTTTTGTCTCCATAACAATAAGCATGCTGTTCCCTCCCAGTTTTTATTCGACATCAGGTCATTTGCATGCTTTACGGCTTTTAGCAGAACCAATGAAAGTATAAGAGGTGTATAGTTGAAGACATCAGTGTTGGTGGTTTTCCTGACGCCGTTGGAGCCTGAATACAACACAGTTCAGATTCCGAAAAAAAAAGTGTCTTTAATGCACAACTTTTCATGTGTGTTTGAGTGGGTCCATGTTTGTTTGGTTCACCTTGAAGGTACACATTCATCCAGTAAGGCTCGGTGGTAACCAGCAGCTCGCCAAGCGTACAACAGAGCATCTGTTGTGTGGACTCCTTTGGGCTGAACATGAAATAAAATAGAAATGCAATGGTTATAAATCTCCTGGGCACAGATTTGGTGACCACAGATAAAGCGCTAGCTGTCCAAAGTGAGGGACCCAAAGTGGACCACTCATCCGTGCATCAGTTGGGGAAGTCTATGCGCTGCTGACCTGGGTCCACTAAAGATGATCTCCTGCTGACCCCACTATGGACTGGACTATCACAATATTATGTTAGATCCACTACAGACTGGACTGTCAAACTATTATGTTAGATCCACTATGGACTGGACTCTCACTATTATGTTAGATCCACTATGGACTGAACTCTCACTATTATGTTAGATCCACTATGGACTGAACTCTCACTGTTAAGTTTGATCCACTATGGACTGAACTCTCACTATTATGTAAGATCCACTATGAACTGGACTCTCACTATTATGTTAGGTCCACTACAGACTGAACTCTCACTATTATATTAGATCCACTACGGACTAGACTCGCACAACATTATGTTAAATCCATTATGGACTGGACTCTCACTATTATGTTAGATCCACTATGGACTGGACTATCACAATATTATGTTAGATCCACTATAAACTGGACTCTCACATTATTAAGTTAGGTCCACTATGGACTGGACTTTCACTATTATGTTAGATCCACTATGAACTGGACTCTCACTATTATGTTGGATCCACTATGAACTGGACTCTCACTATTATGTTAGATCCACTATGGACTAGACTCGCACAATATTATGTTAAATCCACTATGGACTGGTTTCCCACGATTATTTAAGATCCACTATTAATTGGACTCTCACAATATTATGTTAAATCCACTATGGACTGGACTCTCACAATATTGTGTTAGATCCACTATGGACTGGACTCTCACAATATTCTGTTAAATCCACTATGAACTGGATTCCCACTATTATGTTAGATCCACGATGGACTGAACTCTCACTATTATGTTCGATCCACTACGGACTGGACTCTCACTATTATGTTAGATTTACTATGGACCGGACTCTCACTATTATGTTAGATCCACTATGGACTGGACTCTCACATTATTGTGTTGGATCCACTACGGACTGAACTCTCACTATTATATTAGATCCACTATGGACTAGACTCGCACAACATTATGTTAAATCCATTATGGACTGGTTTCCCACGATTATTTAAGATCCACTATGGGCTGTACTATCACAATTTTATGTTAGATCCACTATGGACTGGACTCTCACAATATTATGTTAAATCCACTATGGACTGGACTCTCACATTAATATGTTAGATCCGCTATGGACTGGACTCTCACTATTATGTTAGATCCACTATGAACTGGACTCTCACAATATTATGTTAGATCCACTATGGACTGGACTCTCACAATATTATGTTAAATCCACTATGGACTGGACTCTCGCATTATTATGTTTGATCCACTATGGACTGGACTCTCACAATATCATGTTAGATCCACTATTGACTGGACTATCACAATATTATGTTAGATCCACTATGGACTGGACTCTCACTATTATGTTGGATCCACTATGGACTGGACTCTCACTATTATGTTAGATCCACTATGGACTGGACTCTCACTATTATGTTAGATCCACTATGGACTGGACTCTCACTATTATGTTAGATCCACTATGGACTGGACTCTCACTATTATGTTAGATGCACTATGGACTGGACTCTCACAATATTATGTTAAATCCACTATGGACTGGACTCTCACTATTATGTTAGATCCACTATGGACTGGACTCTCACTATTATGTTAGATCCACTATGGACTTGACTCTCACTATTATGTTAGATCCACTATGGACTGGACTCTCACTATTATGTTAGATCCACTATGGACTGGACTCTCACATAATTATTTTAGGTCCACTCGACATCCATTGCACCAGTCACCACATCTGCGGTCCCTTCCAAGGTTTCCCATTGTCATCCTACTGGGTTGAGTTTTTCCTTGCACTGGTGTGGGATCTGAGCAGAGGATGTCGTTGTGGCTTGTGCAGCCCTTTGAGACACTCGTGATTTAGGGCTTTATAAGTAATTATTTGATTGATTGATTGATTGATTGATTGATTGCTGTATTTAGTCATCCAAAACATAATTCAAGTCGAGCCAAATGTGTCCCAACTCGCCGTGAAAAAAGTTAATACTGGATTAGAGGAGTTTATTTATCTGTTTAATCCTGACAAAGGTTTTCTGGAAAGAACCACAGCGGCAATGGAACTAATCTTATTTGTACACTTGAAAGCACATCATTCCCCAAAGTCTTACCCACTTCAAGCAAGAGAGTACATTTCCTCTAAAGTGAATCGTTAGTTGGATCTATTTTCTAGTGAATTGCCGGCTTAATTTTAATCTTTATTGCTTTGCCCGATCAATCCTTATTAATTACGCCAACACATCACTTGCGGACAACAAGTCCCCGACACGAACCGAGTGACCCCGATAAGGTAACAGCCGCGCCATCAAAGCACACGAAGAGATGATTTATCGCCACGGGCTTCTAATGACAGTCTGCTGAATCTCCTTCTTAATATGGTCGGTTTGTTCCCAAGACGGCTGAACGGGGGCCGAGCGAGGGGAGTAAGATGAAAATAAACACTGGGGGGGAAAGAAAACAAGCACGGGCTACTTTTCAGTTCTAAAGCCGAAGAGAGACGTGGACGCATCAAGGTTGGGACGCTTTCAACACGAGCGTCGCCGACTCCGTTGTGATTACTCGACGGTGGCGTTTGATAGTCACCACCTTTCATAATGGAAAGCAATAAAAAAGACTTTTAAAAAAAAATCCACACACATTCAGCCCCCCCCCCCACCCCACCACCCCCCAGTCACGAAGTTTGAAAACCATGGTAAGGGCTCTGTCTAATAATGAACGTAGAAACATTAAAAAAATTGTATTATTATTATTTTTTAATCCTTCTTTCTTAATACATTTTCTTCCGCTTGTTAACTCTCATAACCGCTCAGGCAAATCATAATGTTTAAAAAAGCATTTTCCCATCGAGAACAGGACATCCTCACACTCAGAATATGTATATATATATATATGAAGTGAAGTGAATTATATTTATATAGCGCTTTTCTCTAGTGACTCAAAGCGCTTTACATAGTGAAACATATATACATGTATATATCCATCCATCCATCCATTTTCTGCCGCTTATTCCCGTTCGGGGTCGCGGGGGGCGCTGGCGCCTATCTCAGCTACAATCGGGCGGAAGGCGGGGTACACCCTGGACAAGTCGCCACCTCATCGCAGGGCCAACACAGATAGACAGACAACATTCACACACTAGGGACCAATTTAGTGTTGCCAATCAACCTATCCCCAGGTGTATGTCTTTGGAGGTGGGAGGAAGCCGGAGTACCCGGAGGGAACCCACGCAGTCACGGGGAGAACATGCAAACTCCACACAGAAAGATCCCGAGCCTGGATTTGAACCCAGGACTGCAGGACCTTCGTATTGTGAGGCAGACGCACTAACCCCTCTTCCACCTTGAAGCCCACATGTATATATATATACATATATATATATATATATATACACATGTATATATATATATATATATATATATACACACACGTATATACATATATATATATATATATATATATATATATACACACACACACACACACATATATATATGTATATATACAAACTCCATATGAGTTGGGAAATTGTGTTAGATGTAAATACAAACAAAATGCAATACTTTGCAAATCATTTTCAAGCCATATTCAGTTGAATATGCTACAAAGACAACATATTTGATGTTCAAACTGATAAACTTTTTTTTTTTTTTTGCAAATAATCATTAACTTTAGAATTTGACGCCAGCAACACGTGACAAAGAAGTTGGGAAAGGTGGCAATAAATACTGATAAAGTTGAGGAATGCTCATCAAACACTTATGTGGAACATCCCACAGGTGTGCAGGTTAATTGGGAACAGGTGGGTGCCATGATTGGGTATAAAAGCAGCTTCCATGAAATGCTAAGTCATTCACAAACAAGGATGGGGTGAGGGTCACCACTTTGTAAGCAAATTGTCGAACAGTTTTAGAACAACATTTCTCAACGAGCTATTGCAAGGAATTTAGGGATTTTACCATCTACGGTCCGTAAAATCATCAAAAGGTTCAAAGAAATCACTGCACGTAAGCGATGATATTGCAGACCTTCCATTCCTTTAGGCGGTACTGCATCAAAAACCGACATCGGTGTGTAAAGGATATCACCACATAGGCTCAGGAACACTTCATAAAACCACTGTCAGTAACTACAGTTGGTCGCTACATCTGTAAGTGCAAGTTAAAACTCTACTATGCAAAGCAAAAGCCATTTATCAACAACTTTCAGGAACGCCGGCGGCCTGGCTGGGCCCGAGCTCATCTAAGATGGACTGATGCAGAGTGGAAAAGTGTTCTGTGGTCTGACGAGTCCACATTTCAAATTATATTTGGAAACTGTGGACTTGGTGTCCTCCCGAATAAAGTAGAAAATAACCATCCGGATTGTTATAGGCACAAAGTTGAAAAGCCAGCATCTGTGATGGTATGGGGGTGTATTAGTGCCCAAGGCATGGGTAACTTACACATCTGTGAAGGCACCATTAATGCTGAATGGTCCATACAGGTTTTGGAGCAACATATGTTGTCATCCAAGCAACGTTATCATGGACGCCCCTGCTTATTTCAGCAAAACAATGCCAAGCCACGTGTTACAACAGCGTGGCTTCGTAGTAAAAGAGTGTGTGTTGCGATCTGTGACTCGGATCTTTACATATTATTATTGTTTATTTTTCCATCTTTGTTCTCATTCTCATTTTGATCCGTTTATTTCCCGTTTAGTCCATCACCATGGTTACTTGGTAGTTTCAGCTGTTACTCCCGGTTCCTGCACACCTGTTCTCTGCTAATCACCTTTATAAGCCAGCCTCTTCTGTTTATTCTTTCTGGGACTCTAATTTGCTCACATGCAACAAGCAACGTCAGGTATGTTTTTCTCGCTAGCTCATTAGCTAAGCCACCTTGTTGTCATCTTTAGCTCACATGCTAATCATCTTTGTTTTTACTTTTTGTGCCATCGTGCCAAGTCTTAGTTCTTTATATTTCCTAGCTTTCACGCTAGCGTCTTTTGTTTCCCTTTTTATTAGCTCAGAGCTCACTTTTTGTTGATACATTTGTTAGATCTTACCTTTGTTGTCTTCTTCGTTTGACGCATCCTCGAGGGAATCGAACCCGGTACCACGATGCCGAACCGGCGTTACAGTGCGGGTACTTTCCTGGCCCGCCTGCAGTCCAGACCTGTCTCCCATCGAAAATGTGTGGCATATTATCCATCTATCCATTTTCTACCGCTTATTCCCTTTTGGGGTCGCGGGGGGCGCTGGCGCCTATCTCAGCTGCAATCGGGCGGAAGGCGGGGTACACCCTGGACAAGTCGCCACCTCATCGCAGGGCCAACACAGATAGACAGACAACATTCACACACTAGGGCCAATTTAGTGTTGCCAATCAACCTATCCCCAGGTGTATGTCTTTGGAAGTGGGAGGAAGCCGGAGTATCCGGAGGGAACCCACGCAGTCACGGGGAGAACATGCAAACTCCACACAGAAAGATCCCGAGCCTGGATTTGAACCCAGGACTGCAGGACCCTTCGTATTGTGAGGCAGACGCACTAACCCCTCTGCCACCGTGAAGCCCTGTGGCACATTATGAAGCGTAAAATACGACAACGAGACCCCGGACTGTTGAACAACTTAAGCTCTACATAAAACAAGAATGGTAAATAATTCCACTTTCAAAGCTTCAACAATTAGTTTCCTCAGTTCCCAAACGTTTATTGAGTGTTGTTAAAAGAAAACGTGATGTAACACAGTGGTGAACATGCCCTTTCCCAACTACTTTGGCACGTGTTGCAGCCATGAAATATAAGTTAATTATTATTTGCAAAAAAAATAAAAAGTTTATGAGTTTGAACATGAAATATCTTGTCTTTGTAGCATATTCAACTGAATATGGGTTGAAAATGACTTGCAAATCATTGTATTCCGTTTATATTTACATCTAACACAATTTCCCAACTCATATGGAAACGGGGTTAGTAAACAAACTGTTGCGTTCTGGCCCGCGGGCCTCGATTTTGACACGCAGGCTGTAATAGAACGATGCTTTGATCCCATTAGATGATCTCAGGAGAATGTGGCCGGATCTCCACCTCCCTCTTTGTCTCTTCTCTCTGTCCCCCCCCCCCCCCGTGCTATGTCTCTGATTCTCTGGCGTAACAACAGCGCACAGCTGCACACACAGCTGCGCGTCGGTCCACGGCGGATTCCCTCTTTATCAGCCTGATTGGTCACATCTGCCGCTATTCTACTTTGAGAGGGGGGGAGGGGGGTGCAGCACACGAGGTATTAGTTGGAAAAAGGAGTGGGTCGAACTTGCAGCAAGGAGCTCCTGGGGGCCTGGATATTGAGGTTTTAGCCAAAAGCAGCAGAGCTCTGTTTGTCTTTTGGTGGACGCCCTCCCCCAATCCCCCCTTTTAGCACACAGGACGTGAAGATGTTTTCATCGTGCTTTTGTCCTGGATTTAACGCACTGAATTGGCATGGAATTAGTTGGTCAACGTGCTTAGCGATGGGAATTTGAAGCCACTGTGTGCCGATCATTTCAGGATTGTTTGTTGACGAACCCCATGTTGCAGAGAAGGAGGCAGGCATTGAATGGGAAAACATGATTTAATTTAAATAATAGAACGAGAACAAACAAAAATCACGCACATGGGCGGAATAACAAACTAAGGGAGCTAGCACTGGAAGCTAGAAAACAAAAAGGAACTTTAGCATGGAAGCTAGTGGATAGCAAACAAAAAAAAATGGAAACAACTAACGGCTAACAAGAACAGCTTACCGCTACGACGACCAGGACAAAATGTAGCATGACAGGTAGTAGCTGTAACAAAACGACATGACAGGTAGCACGACAAGAGTGATATAATTTTAAAGAATTTATTTGTAAATTATGGTGGAAAATAACTTTTTTGGTCAACTATTCAAAGCTTTCAGTGATGGAAGGAGGTTTTTGTCAGAGTTATTTGGTGTCGAACCCCAGGATGCAGAGACGGAGGCAGGCATTGAATATGAAAACATGATCTAAACAAGAACAAACAAAAATCACGCACGTGGGCGGAATAACAAACTAAGGGAGCTAGCACTGGAAGCTAGAAAACAAAAAGGAACTTTAGCATGGAAGCTAGTGGATAGCAAACAAAAAAAAATGGAAATAACTAACGGCTAACAAGAACAGCTTACCGCTACGACGACCAGGACAAAATGTAGCATGACAGGTAGTAGCTGTAACAAAACGACACGACAGGTAGCACGACCAGAGTGATATAATTTTAAAGAATTTATCCGTAAATTATGGTGGAAAATAAGTATTTGGTCAACCATTCAAAGCTTTCAGTGATGGAAGGAGGTTTTTGTCAGAGTTATTTGTGTCGAACCCCAGGATGCAGAGACGGAGGCAGGCATTGAATATGAAAACATGATCTAAACAAGAACAAAAAAAAAGTCACGCACGTGGGCGGAATAACAAACTAAGGGAGCTAGCACTGGAAGCTAGAAAACAAAAAGGAGCTTTAGCATGGAAGCTAGTGGATAGCAAACAAAAAAAACTGGAAATAACTAACGGCTAACAAGAACAGCTTACCGCTACGACGACCAGGACAAAATGTAGCATGACAGGTAGTAGCTGTAACAAAACGACACGACAGGTAGCACGACAAGAGTGATATAATTTTAAAGAATTTATTTGTAAATTATGGTGGAAAATAACTTTTTTGGTCAACCATTCAAAGCTTTCAGTGATGGAAGGAGGTTTTTGTCAGAGTTATTTGGTGTCGAACCCCAGGATGCAGAGACGGAGGCAGGCATTGAATATGAAAACATGATCTAAACAAGAACAAACAAAAATCACGCACGTGGGCGGAATAACAAACTAAGGGAGCTAGCACTGGAAGCTAGAAAACAAAAAGGAACTTTAGCATGGAAGCTAGTGGATAGCAAACAAAAAAAAACTGGAAATAACTGACGACTAACAAGAACAGCTTACCGCTACGACGACCAGGACAAAATGCAGCATGACAGGTAGTAGCTGTAACAAAACGACACGACAGGTAGCACGACAAGAGTGATATAATTTTAAAGAATTTATTTGTAAATTATGGTGGAAAATAAGTATTTGGTCAACCATTCAAAGCTTTCAGTGACGGAAGGAGGTTTTTGTCAGAGTTATTTGGTGTCGAACCCCAGGATGCAGAGATGGAGGCAGGCATTGAATATGAAAACATGGTCTAAACAAGAACAAACAAAAATCACGCACGTGGGCGGAATAACAAACTAAGGGAGCTAGCACTGGAAGCTAGAAAACAAAAAGGAACTTTAGCATGGAAGCTAGTGGATAGCAAACAAAAAAAACTGGAAATAACTAATGGCTAACAAGAACAGCTTACCGCTACGACGACCAGGACAAAATGTAGAATGACAGGTAGTAGCTGTAACAAAACGACACGACAGGTGGCACGACAAGAGTGATATAATTCTAAAGAATTTATTTGTAAATTATGGTGGAAAATAAGTATTTGGTCAACCATTCAAAGCTTTCAGTGATGGAAGGAGGTTTTTGTCAGAGTTATTTGGTGTCGAACCCCAGGATGCAGAGACGGAGGCAGGCATTGAGTATGAAAACATGATCTAAACAAGAAAAAACAAAAATCACGCACGTGGGCGGAATAACAAACTAAGGTAGCTAGCACTGGAAGCTAGAAAACAAAAAGGAACTTTAGCATAGAAGCTAGTGGATAGCAAACAAAAAAAACTGGAAATAACTAATGGCTAACAAGAACAGCTTACCGCTACGACGACCAGGACAAAATGTAGAATGATAGGTAATAGCTGAAAAGAATCACAGACACGACAAGAGCAACATATGGCAACGACAAGTCCGAGTGACGATACAATGATCCAGCCCTGACTGGAGGAACAAAGCAGGTAAAATAGGAGCTGGCTGATTGACACCAGGTGTAACCAGATGCCAATCAGCCGCAGCTGAGTGAAAACAGGACACAGGGAGACAAACAGGGAGCTGAACCAAAATAAGAGCACTAGACAGGAACTAAGGACAGGAAATACTAAACACACAGAGGAGAAGCTAAAACACAAACAAACTGTCAGTGGCAACTCTGACAGATCAGACGTGTGCAGGACTGAGAAAAGCAGCAAGATGTATCATCACTTGGAACTGGCTAGTAGGGTAATATTTTGGTACTGGTACTGCTACCAAAATGTATTTTGATACTTCAACAAAAAATCGGTAACACTTTAGTATGAGGAACACACTACTTACATATTAACATGCAAATAAGTAGCATATTTGCTCTCAATTAGTCATTATGGGGTGGTGGAAGAGTGGCCATGCGCAACACAAGGATCCCTGGTTCAATCCCCACCTAGTACCAACCTCGTCACGTCTGTTGTGTCCTTGAGCAAGAGACTTTACCCTGGCTACT
The DNA here is from genome assembly GCF_033978795.1 of Nerophis ophidion. Classification (NCBI taxonomy): domain Eukaryota; kingdom Metazoa; phylum Chordata; class Actinopteri; order Syngnathiformes; family Syngnathidae; genus Nerophis; species Nerophis ophidion. Next base: position 25,411,089 of record NC_084626.1, read on the forward strand.
GATGAGTGCTGGTTAGCGCCTTGCATGGCAGCTCCCTCCATCAGTCTGTGAATGGGTGAATGTGGAAATCAATCAATCAATCAATCAATGTTTATTTATATAGCCCTTAATCACAAATGTCTCAAAGGACTGTACAAACCACTACGACTACGACATCCTCGGAAGAACCCACATAAGGGCAAGGAAAACTCACACCCAGTGGGACGCCAGTGACAATGCTGACTATGAGAACCTTGGAGAGGACCTCAAATGTGGGCAACTCCCCCCCTCTAGGGGACCGAAAGCAATGGATGTCGAGCGGGTCTAACATGATACTCCATCCATCCATCCATCATCTTCCGCTTATCCGAGGTCGGGTCGCGGGGGCAGCAGCCTAAGCAGGGAAGCCCAGACTTCCCTATCTCCAGCCACTTCGTCTAGCTCTTCCCGGGGGATCCCGAGGCGTTCCCAGGCCAGCCGGGAGACATAGTCTTTCCAACGTGTCCTGGGTCTTCCCCGTGGCCTCCTACCAGCTGGACGTGCCCTAAACACATCCCTAGGGAGGCGTTCGGGTGGCATCCTGACCAGATGCCCGAACCACCTCATCTGGCTCCTCTCGATGTGAAGGAGCAGCGGCTTTACGTTGAGCTCCTCCCGGATGGCAGAGCTTCTCACCCTATCTCTAAGGGAGAGACCCGCCACCCGGCGGAGGAAACTCATTTCGGCCGCTTGTACCCGTGATCTTATCCTTTCGGTCATGACCCAAAGCTCATGACCATAGGTGAGGATGGGAACGTAGATCGACCGGTAAATTGAGAGCTTTGCCTTCCGGCTCAGCTCCTTCTTCACCACAACGGATCGATACAACGTCCGCATTACTGAAGACGCCGCACCGATCCGCCTGTCGATCTCACGATCTAACATGATACTGTGAAAGTTCAATCCATAGTGACTCCAACACAGCCGCGAGAGTTCAGTTCAAAGCGGATCCAAGACAGCAGCGAGCGTCCCGTCCACAGGAGACCATCTCAAGCGGAGGCAAATCAGCAGCGTAGAGATGTCCCCAATCGATACAGGCGAGCGGTCCATCCTGGGTCCCGACGAGCGGTCCATCCTGGGTCTCGACTCTGGACAGCCAGTACTTCATCCATGGTCATCAGACCGGACCCCCTCCACAAGGGAGGGGGGGACATAGGAGAAAGAAAAGAAGCAGCAGATCAACTGGTCAAAAAAGGAGGTCTATTTAAAGGCTAGAGTATACAGATGAGTTTTAAGGTGAGACTTAAATGCTTCTACTGAGGTAGCATCTCGAACTGTTACCGGGAGGGCATTCCAGAGTACTGGAGCCCGAACGGAAAACGCTCTATAGCCCGCAGACTTTTTTTGGGCTTTGGGAATCACTAATAAGCCGGAGTCTTTTGAGCGCAGATTTCTTGCCGGGACATATGGTACAATACAATCGGCAAGATAGGATGGAGCTAGACCGTGTAGTATTTTATACGTAAGTAGTAAAACCTTAAAGTCACATCTTAAGTGCACAGGAAGCCAGTGCAGGTGAGCCAGTATAGGTATATATGTATGTATATATGTATATCAAGGTATATACAGTACAGGCGTAATGTGATCAAACTTTCTTGTTCTTGTCAAAATTCTAGCAGCCGCATTTTGTACCAACTGTCCAACCAATGTCTGTAGCTTCCTTCGTAGAGTATAAAAATGTCTAAGGTTCTATTCTGAGTGGTATTCCTCCAGCTCTCTAGCAGTGGGACTAGCAATCCAAAAGCCGATCCACCGAACTGATACGACCTCTTTTTCGGACCCAGGTTCTATGCCCAACTCTGTGTACTCTGTCCACCATCAGAAAATCATTGTTCTTTCTCCATGTTCTCCACCTCTACTCTGGGAAGACCTGGATCTAAACTCCCAGCCCCCAAGAGAAGCTGTTTCCTGCCATGACTCCACGCTGAAATCAGATCTCAACGATGCCGAGGCCTTGTTTTTCTTGGCAAGGCCCTCACGCAGACACTCAAATAGAGCTGAGGCTCCTGACCATTTCCACCCGCCATCAATGCCTCTTGTCTCCACCCCCCCTAACTTTCGCTTCACCTCTGCTCTTGTCTTCATGAATTCGCAGGAAAAGAAGCCATGTCTGATTCCCACACCATTTTTTTCTCAATCGTCCGGAATAAACACACGACAAAGACTTCGGTCCGCGATAGAGACTTGACGAGAAAAGATGCTGGGCTCACATCTATCCCGATGCATTTTCAGGGCGGTAATTTGAGCCGGCCATTTTTTTAATAACGTCTAAATATCTCCAGATGTAATTGGAAGTAGTTCAAAACAAAAAGCTTTTAAGATAACATTTGTATCTGCTAAAGACTGACGCATCATGTTTTATGACACTGAAAGTCCTCATAGGCTTGTCTTTGTCAAACTGACCCACATTCCATTGAGTTCACCCTCAGGATTTTTTTTTTTTTTTTCTTTCCTCTGTCCAGTTTGGAAGTTAACTATCTATTTCTCGGCTTGGCTGGAGAAAGGCTAACTTAGCTGAATGTGAAGCGAAAATAAGCGTATTGTTTTCCAGTGCGGGTCTGTGGCTTATGGGAACGGAGGTTTGTGAAGGATATGAAGTGTGCACTCTGGTCAGTCTGCTCATTGTCGTGTGGTGTTTACATGCCTTTGGCCCTCGGACCACCGCCAGGGCCTCAGGCATTTTAACGACAGAACAATGATGAGTTGGTGCTGTGTGCTGAAAAGGTGGTCTGTGTCAGGGCGGAGGAGCTCTCAGAATATGTTCTTGTCATGGCTGGGCAAACAAGGCTTGCATTTCTGATTCCGATCGTGTGCGAGTGTAAGCAAATTCCGAGTGAGTAGGGCTGCGAATCTTTGGGTGTCCCACGATTCGATTCAATATCGATTCTTGGCTTCACGGTGGCAGAGGGGTTAGTGCGTCTGCCTCACAATACGAAGGTCCTGCAGTCCTGCAAGCTAAGGGAGCTAGCACTGGAAGCTAGAAAACAAAAAGGAACTTTAGCATGGAAGCTAGTGGATAGCAAACAAAAAAAACTGGAAATAACTAAGGGCTAACAAGAAAAACTTACCGCTACAACGACCAGGACAAAATGTAGCATGACAGGTAGTAGCTGTAACAAAACGACACGACAGGTAGCACGACAAGAGTGATATGATTTTAAAGAATTTATTTGTAAATTATGGTGGAAAATAACTTTTTTGGTCAACCATTCAAAGCTTTCAGTGATGGAAGGAGGTTTTTGTCAGAGTTATTTGGTGTCGAACCCCAGGATGCAGAGACGGAGGCAGGCATTGAGTATGAAAACATGATCTAAACAAGAACAAACAAAAATCACGCACGTGGGCGGAATAACAAACTAAGGGAGCTAGCACTGGAAGCTAGAAAACAAAAAGGAACTTTAGCATGGAAGCTAGTGGATAGCAAACAAAAAAAACTGGAAATAACTAATGGCTAACAAGAACAGCTTACCGCTACAACGACCAGGACAAAATGTAGCATGACAGGTAGTAGCTGTAACAAAACGACACGACAGGTAGCACGACAAGAGTGATATAATTTTAAAGAATTTATTTGTAAATTATGGTGGAAAATAACTTTTTTGGTCAACCATTCAAAGCTTTCAGTGATGGAAGGAGGTTTTTGTCAGAGTTATTTGGTGTCGAACCCCAGGATGCAGAGACGGAGGCAGGCATTGAGTATGAAAACATGATCTAAACAAGAACAAACAAAAATCACGCACGTGGGCGGAATAACAAACTAAGGGAGCTAGCACTGGAAGCTAGAAAACAAAAAGGAACTTTAGCATGGAAGCTAGTGGATAGCAAACAAAAAAAACTGGAAATAACTAATGGCTAACAAGAACAGCTTACCGCTACAACGACCAGGACAAAATGTAGCATGACAGGTAGTAACTGTAACAAAACGACACGACAGGTAGCACGACAAGAGTGATATAATTTTAAAGAATTTATTTGTAAATTATGGTGGAAAATAACTTTTTTGGTCAACCATTCAAAGCTTTCAGTGATGGAAGGAGGTTTTTGTCAGAGTTATTTGGTGTCGAACCCCAGGATGATCTAAACAAGAACAAACAAAAATCACGCACGTGGGCAGAATAACAAACTAAGGGAGCTAGCACTGGAAGCTAGAAAACAAAAAGGAACTTTAGCATGGAAGCTAGTGGATAGCAAACAAAAAAAAATGGAAATAACTAACGGCTAACAAGAACAGCTTACCGCTACGACGACCAGGACAAAATGTAGCATGACAGGTAGTAGCTGTAACAAAACGACACGACAGGTAGCACGACAAGAGTGATATAATTTTAAAGAATTTATTTGTAAATTATGGTGGAAAATAAGTATTTGATTGGCAACACTAAATGGTCCCTAGTGTGTGAATGTTGTCTGTCTATCTGTGTTGGCCCTGCGATGAGGTGGCGACTTGTCCAGGGTGTACCCCGCCTTCCGCCCGATTGTAGCTGAGATAGGCGCCCTCGCCACCCGCAACCCCAAAAGGGAATAAGCGTTAGAAAATGGATGAAAACATAATGGAAGGGGTCGCGATTCGATAATATATCGATTTTTTTCGATTCAACGCGATTCTCGATTCAAAAACGATATTTTTCCGATTCCAAAGGATTCTGTATTTATTCAATACATAGGATTTCAGCAGGATCTACCCCAGTCTGCTGACATGCTAGCAGAGTAGTAGATTTAAAAAAAAAAGCTTTTATGATTATAAAGGACAATGTTTTATCAACTGATTGCAATAATGTACATTTGTTTTAACTATTAAACGAACCAAAAATATGACTTATTTTATCTTTGTGAAAATATCGGACACAGTGTGTTGTCAAGCTTATGAGATGCCATGCAAGTGTAAGCCAGTTCTTTTTATTTTCTTTTTATAAATGTCTAATGATAATGTCAATTTTTAATCACTGCTATGCTGAAATTATAACTAATATTGATACTGTTGTTGATAATATTCATTTTTGTTTCACTACTTTTGGTTTGTGTCTCCTCTCAATTTCTCTGTTTATTGCAGTTCTGAGTGTTGCTGGGTCAGCTTTGGTTTTGGAATTGGATTGCATTGTTATGGAATTGCTGTGTAGTGGTTTGTTGGATTGATTAAAAACAAAAACAAAAAAAAACATCGATTTTTAAAAAAATGAGAATCTATTCTGAATCGCACAACGCATTCGATTCGATTCGTATTTGAATCGATTTTTTCCCACACCCCTACAAGTGAGGATTGGAATTTACAATATTTTTTGGGGTTCCAATTCCACTTTTGATTCTGGTTAATGATTCGGTTCTCTTATTGATTCTTTTTTTATAAAAAAAAAGGTGCATTAACCTCAATTTTGTTGAGTTTAGAAGTAACATGACCTTACAAAGAGTGAGGTCAGATATGTAGGCTAGAAGAAAAACAGGTACTGTTTTGAAAATGTAATACAAAACCCAAAACCAGTGAAGTTGGCTCGTAGCGGTATAGCTCGGTTGGCCAGCAACTTGAGGGTTGCAGGTTCGATCCCCGCTTCAGCCATCCTAGTCACTGCCGTTGTGTCCTTGGGCAAGACACTTTACCCACCTGCTCCCAGTGCCACCCACACTGGTTTAAATGTAAAAATTAGATATTGGGTTTCACTATGTAAAGCGCTTTGAGTCACTAGAGAAAAAGCACTATATAAATATAATTCACTTCATTCCACTTCACTCGTTGCGTGAATCGTAAATAAAAATAGAATACAATGATTTGCAAATCCTATCCAAGCTATATTCATATTCATTGCAAAGACAAGTCACTTATTGTTCGAACTGAGAAACTTAAGCTTTGTTTTGCAAATAATCATTAACACATTGCAAAAAAGTTGGCACAGAGGCATTTTTACCACCGTGTTACATGGCCTTTCCTTTTAACAACGCTCAGTAAACGTTTGGGAACTGAGGAGACCGATTTTTGAAGCTTTTCAGGTGGAATTTTTTCCCATTCTTGCTTGATGGACAGCTTAAGTTGTTCAACAGTTTGTGTTGTGGTATTTGTCGCATCATAAAGACGTTGCTTGGATGACAACATATGTCGCTCCAAAACCTGTATGGACCTTTCAGCATTAATGGTGCCTTCACAGATGTGTAAGTTACCCATGCCTTGGGCACTAATGCACCCCCATACCATCACAGCTTTTGAACTTTGCACCTAGAACAGTCCAGAGGGTTCTTTTCCTCTTTGGTCCAGAGGACACAACGTCCACAGTTTCCCCAAAAAATTTGAAATGTGGACTCGTCAGACCACAGAACATTTTTCCACTTTACTTCAGGCTCGGGCCCAGCGAATCATCTCTGGGTGTTGTTGATAAATGGCTTTGGCTTTGCATAGTAGAGTTTTAGAGTTTGTCGCTCTACTCTAAAACTACAGTTTCAGAGTAGAGCGACAAACTGTAGTTACTGACAGTGGTTTTCTCAAGTGTTCCTGAGCCCATGTGGTGGTATCCTTTACACACTGATGTCGCTCTTTCAGGGATCAAAGGTCATTGAATTGCCGTTTACGTGCAGTGATTTCTCCAGATTCTCTGAACCTTTTGATGATATTACAAACCGTAGATGGTGAAATCCCTAAATTCCTTGCAATAACTCGTTGAGAAATGTTGTTCTTAAACTGTTCAACAATTTTCTTACGCATTTGTTCACAAAGCGGTGACTCTCGCCCCATCCTTGTTTGTGAATGACTGAGCATTTCATGGAAGCTGCGTTTATACCCAATCATGGCACCCACCTGTTCCCAATTAGCCTGTTCACCTGTGGGATGTTCCAAATAAGTGTTTGATGAGCATTCGTAAACTTTTTCAGTCTCTTTTGCCACTCGTGCCAGCTTTTTTGAAATATGTTACAGGCATTCAATTCCAAATGAGCTAATATTTGCAAAAAATAACAAAGTTTACCAGTTTGAACATGAAATATCTGGTCTTTGCAGTCTAATCAATTGAATATAGGTTAAAAAGAGTTTGCAAATCATTGTATTCTGTTTTTTATTTACGATTTACGCCAATTTCACCGGTTTTGGGTTTTGTAAGTAAATAATCTTCTGTGGAATTTAACAACATGTAGAAATTACACGAGAATGTGATATTATTACATGCAACGTGAGATATGTCAAGCCTTGATCGGTTATAATTTTGATGATAGCGGCCCACAGTTTATGAAAACCTTTAGTTAAAAATCTCAGAAAATGTGGGCTTTCAAAAAGTGTAAGCCAAGATCATCAAAATGATAATACAGGCTTGACATATTTCACTTTGCATCTTATCAGGTAATATCACAGATTAGTTTCACATTTGAAGTTCATTGCTGTGCTGAATGGACTTTTACACGATTTTAACATATTTTGAGTTTCACCTGTATCCCATAAGGACTGTGAAGAAATCTGGTGTGAGGAAAACATGCAACTTTTCTCTGACAACAAGTGAACATGCACCCACTAAAAATGAGTGTCTACTGTTGCTAAATAGGTGCAAGCTTTTGACCACGAACTTAGTCGCTGATCGGCCACAGTTCAGACGTGGACTGGGGTCAGTCAGAATCGGTTTCTCGTAGGGGTGTAACGGTACACAAAAATTTTGGTTCGGTACATACTTCGGTTTTGAGGTCACAGTTCGGTTCATTTTCGGTATAGTAAGAAAACAACAAAATATACATTTTTTGGTTATTTATTTACCAAATTTGTAAACAATGGCATAACATACATATATACACACAGGGTCCATTGCCAGGGTTAAAGTGGTCAACATGTGTAAAATAAAAACTAAATAAGATAAGGCTCAGAATGTTTTTTTTTTTATTGATTTATTGATACTTTTATTAGTAGATTGCACAGTAGAGTACATATTCCGTACATCTGACCACTAAATGGTAACACCCCAACAAGTTTTTCAACTTGTTTAAGTCGGGGTCCACGTTAATCAACATTAAACTGCCTCCAGTTGTTGCTCAGAATAAATAAAATGAACATTTTTTTCTTCTACATATAAAAAGTGCAACATTAAACAGTTTCAAGTCAACTCAGCCTCAGATTAACTTTTCTTCCCCCCCAGCCTGGCTAACTTGGCAGTAAGAGGATATATGGGCTTATTGTTCTTCCACCATAGAAGTGGGTCAAAATCTAATTGTAATGCAATGCAGCAACCCCCCGCAACCCCAAAAGGGACAAGCTGTAGAAAATGGATGAAATGATGGTCTCAAATGTGCTGCTATAAAAAAAAATGTTTTTGCTGTAGCCCTGCCTGGCTGGTCGAGGAGAAGCTGCTTGAATGCGGTGTTTGCACCACGCTCCTCTTTCTCTTCCTTAAAGCAAGCTTGACTTGGGGGTGGTGGCGCTTTAAAGGGGTTAGCATGTTTGACGAGTTGGCAGAAGCATACCCTACTGCTGCTGAACAATGTCGGCAAACCTCCGTCCTTCATTGTTGTATCGCACCGCAAAGCAGAAGTGTTCCCAAAGGGGAGATGTTAACGAGCTCTGGCTTTTGCATGTTGTCCTAGTCCGGTCGCCGCTAGCCTGCCGTGTGTTGTGCCTCGCTCTGCATTGTTTACACAACGTGCGGTGCTCTACCTAATATGTCCGTGTGGAAACTCGTTCGGTACACCTCCGAACCGAACCGAAACCCCCGTACCGAAACGGTTCAATACAAATGTACTATTATTTAATATATATCATTGTTTTAGTTGGTTAAAGGGGAACATTATCACGATTTCTAAAGGGTTAAAAACAATAAAAATAAGTTCCCAGTGGCTTGTTGTATTTTTTGAAATTGTTTTCAAAATTTTACCGGTCCCGGAATATCCCTAAATAAAGCTTTAAAGTGCCTTATTATCGCTATCTTCGAAACCACTATCCATTTCCCGGTGACGTCATACAGGGCTGCCAATACAAACAACATGGCGGATAGCACAGCAAGATGTAGCGACATTAGCTTGGATTCAGACTCGGATTCCAGCGGCTTAAGCGATTCAACAGATTACGCATGTATTGAAACGGATGGTCGGAGTATGGAGGCAGATAGCGAAAATTAAATTGAAGAAGAAATTGAAGCTATTGAGCGAATAGCTATTGACGCTATTCGGCCACAGCGTGGGTGTACCTAATGAAGTGGCCCATAGCATGGCTGCCTTATTAGCATCGCCGGTAAAATGTTCGGACCAAACGATCAGGACTTTCGCATCTTGTGACACTGGAGCAACTTAAATCCGTCGATTGGTAAGTGTTTGTTCCGCATTGAATGTGGTTATCTAGTTTCAAATGTACAAACAGCTAGCGTAAATAGCATGTTAGCTTCGAATAGCGTAGCATGTTAGCATCGATTATCTGGCAGTCATGCCGTGACCAAATATGTCTGATTAGCACATAAGTCAACAACATCAACAAAACTCACCTTTGTGATTTCGTTGACTATCGTTGCAAATGCATCTGCAGGTTATCCATACATCTCTGTGCCATGTCTGTCTTAGCATCGCCGGTCAAATGTGAAGACACTCTGGTACATTCAATGGGGGTCTGGCGGCAGATTTCTTGCCAGTGGTGCAACTTGAATCCCTCCCTGTTAGTGTTGTTACACCCTCCGACAACACACCGACGAGGCATGATGTCTCCAAGGTTCCAAAAAATAGTCGAAAAAACGGAAATTAACAGAGCTGAGACCCGGTGTTGGTAATATGTTGAAAATGAAAATGGCGGGTGTGTTACCTCGGAGACGTCACGTTCTGACGTCATCACCACATGACCGATAAACAGAAAGGCGTTTAATTCGCCAAAATTCACCCATTTAGAGTTCGGAAATCGGTCTTTTTTCTGCAACATCAAGGTATATATTGACGCTTGCATAGGTTTGGTGATAATGTTCCCCTTTAAGAGATATTTCTGGCTCTGAATTTGCTCATTGCTATTTTTATGTTTTTGTGCATTATTTGTTGCCGTAATCATTAAACAATCTCATCAGTTACTCAGTACTTGAGTAGTTTTTTCACAACATACTTTTTACTTTTACTCAAGTAAATATTTGGGTGACTACTCCTTACTTTATTTGAGTAATACATCTCTAAGGTAACTGTACTCTTACTTGAGTACAATTTCTGGCTACTCTACCCAACTCTGAATATAACTCCTCATCCCCACCGAGTGAAAGGACTTATCACACAATACAGCTGTTCAAATACATAGAATGCTCGCTGTGTCAAGTAGCCGACACGAACCGACTCCCCACTCTCCGATCACGCGGCCATAACCGCCCACCCCTGGGCTTATTTCGCTAGAACACAACTCCTCCTTTTTTCTGTCTGCCGCTCCCTGCGTTCGATGTCAGTCTCAACGGATGTTGATCTTTGCACATCACAATCTCTTGTTGTTCGTGTGAAATCTCCCTGTGTTCCCAGGACTACTAATTAGCTCTGTGAAGTGCGGGGCCAACGCGGGCCGGTGGGCGGGGAAGGTCAGGATGTGACGCTTGGGACATAGCGGCGCTTTTTTTTTTTTTTTTTAACCCTACAACCCCCTCCCCCCCCCTCTCCCCCGGCCCCGAGTGTGCGTTTCTCCAAATTAAAAGCCTTTGCCAGTGACGTTGGCGTGGAGTTGAAAGCTTCCCTCCGCGGCCGTGGAGAAACAGCTGCGCCGACTCCATGCTGTCTGTTCTAAGTTGTTGTCGCGCCTCAGAGAAAGGAGCCCGTGTCTCGTCGGGAGTTTTACAACCTGACACGCACAAAAAAAAAAACACACTCGTTCACACACACTTTTGGAGAGAACAGAGAAGACAGCCGCGTCCCCCCGCCCCCAAAAAAAACCCCAACCATATGTTTACTTCGAAGGCGGTGACTCTCATCCCCTTATTACGTGAGGATGGTAAGGTGCAATTACGGAAAAGATAGCACAATGCTGGCCTCAAAGGGGAACATTATCACCAGACCTATGTAAGCGTCAATATATACCTTGATGGTGCAGAAAAAAGACCATATATTTTTTTAACCGATTTCCGAACTCTAAATAGGTGAATTTTGGCGAATTAAACGCCTTTCTGTTTATCGCTCTTTTTGCGATGACGTCAGAACGTGACGTCTCCGAGGTAATACAGCCGCCATTTTTATTTTCAACACATTGCAAACATTGGGTCTCAGCTCTGTTATTTTCCATTTTTTCGACTATTTTTTGGGGACTCTGGAGACATCATGCCTCGTCGGTGTGTTGTCGGAGGGTGTAACAACACTAACAGGGAGGGATTCAAGTTGCACCACTGGCCCGAAGATGCCAAAGTGTCTGCTGCCAGACCCCCATTGAATGTACCAGAGTGTTTCCACAATTTACCGGCGATGCTAAGACAGACATGGCACAGAGATGTATGGATAACCTGCAGATGCATTTGCAACGATAAATTCAACGAAATCACAAAGGTGAGTTTTGTTGATGTTGACTTATGTGCTAATCAGACATATTTGGTTGCAACGTGACTGCCAGCTAATCGATGCTAACATAATGCTATTTACCGACGGTGCTAAAGCTGACATGGCACAGAGATGTATGGATAACCTGTAGATGCATTTGCAACTATAAAGTCAATGAATTCACAAAGGTGAGTTTTGTTGATGTTGACTGCCAGCTAATCGATGCTAACAATCGATGCTAACATGCTATTTGCTGGCGGTGCTAAAGCAGACATGGCACAGAGATGTATGGATAACCTGCAGATGCATTTGCAACTATATTACGTTTCCTTCCACCCACATTTAATGCGAAAAAAACACTTACCAATCGAAGGATTTAAGTTGCTCCAGTGTCAAGAGATGCGAAAGTCCTGATCGTTTGGTCCGCACATTTTACCGGCGATGCTAACGCAGCTATTCGGCCATGCTATGGCTATGAATAGCGTCAATAGCTATTCGCTCAATAGTTTCAGTTTCTTCTTCAATACTTTCATACTCCAACCATCCATTTCAATACATGCGTAATCTGTTGAATCGCTTAAATCGTTGAAATCCGAGTCTGAATCCGAGCTAATGTCACTATATCTTGCTGTGGTATTCCCATTGTTTGTTCACATTGGCAGCACTGTGTGACGTCACAGGGAATTGGATAGTCGCATCGCAAATAGCGAAAATCAAGCACTTTAAAGCTTTTTTTAGGGATATTCGGGGACCGGTAAAATTTAGAAAAAAACTTCAAAAAATACAACAAGCCACTGGGAACTGATTTTTATTGTTTTTAACCCTATTGAAATTGTGATAATGTTCCCCTTTAGGATAGTGGAAATGGAAGTGAATAATAGTTGGAAACAGATGTGTGCCGGCAAAAACTTTTTTAAAAACAAGAAATATCAGATCCTTCGCCAAACTGTAAAAAAAAAAAAAAAAAAAATCACATTTTTATGGTTAATTTACTCTAAATTTCTACTGTAATTTTTACATTTTCTTTTTAATAGGTTATAAAACTGTAGAATTGAAGACATTATCTGTAAATAAACAAACCGACTGTTATTTTAAGGAATATGTCAGTAATGACAAACTAGATGGATAAATAGATAGATAGATAGATAGATAGATAGATAGATAGATAGATAGATAGATAGATAGATAGATAGATAGATAGATAGATAGATAGATAGATAGATAGATAGATAGATAGATAGATAGTACTTTATTTATTCCGTCAGGAGAGTTCCTTCAGGAAAATTACAATTTTCAGCACAATCCTATTCAAGATTTAAAAACATTACAGGGAGACAGAACAGGATCGCTGACGGGTCTCCCGGCTTCCAGCGCCCCTTACAAAAAAGATGAGATACAGGTAAACAGGGGGGCGGGGGGATGGGAGAAAAAAATTGAAGAGTAAAATAAAATAAAATAAAAATCGGTCTTAGCCTGGGCCCTGGAGAGGGGGTGCAGACTCAGGCCAAGGGGAAAAAGAAAAGAAAAAAACCTCATAGCCATAGTACACATCCCTCTTACATGTGTGTAAGAGTGGAACATCAAACATCAAAGAACACAGAGGACATTAAAGACATATATATTTCAACTTTTTTTTTACAGAAAAATACCTAATTAATTATACATATAATTTTCTGTTTTCTCAAATTACTTTCAAATTCAAGTAAGATTACAGTAATTAACTTTCATTGAATATGTAACTTGTTGTGTAAAAGTCCATATGTAACAATCTAACAGTTTTATATATAATCTTATTTTTTTAATATTTATGTGTATTTTTACATTCAAGTCGAAATATATATGTAGCCTGTTTTATGAAGATTTATGCTCATACTAACAATTTGACATTTTTCTCTGTAGTATGACATACGTTAGTGCTTGCAAGACATACTTAATCAACAGCCGTACAGGTCACACTGAGGGTGGCCGTACAAACAACTTGTGTGTGTATATGTAGATATATTTAAATATATATGTGTATATATATATATATATATATATACACACATAAATTATATATATGTACATATATATATATATATATATATATATATATGTGTATATATATATATGTATATGTGTATATATACATATATATAAATGGGTTGTACTTGTATAGCGCTTTTCTACCTTCAAGGTACTCAAAGCGCTTTGACACTACTTCCACATTTACCCATTCACACACTGATGGAGGGAGCTGCCATGCAAGGCGCTAACCAGCACCCATCAGGAGCAAGGGTGAAGTGTCTTGCTCAGGACACAACGGACGTGACGAGGTTGGTACTAGGTGGGAATTGAACCAGGGACGCTCGGGTTGCGCACGGCCACTCTCCCCACTGCGCCACGCCGTCCCTATATGTATATATATATATATATATATATATATATATATATATATATATATATATATATATATATATATATATATGTGTGTATATGTATATATATTTAAATATATATGTGTATACATATATATACACACACATACATTATATATATGTACATATATATGTGTGTATATATGTATATGTGTATATATATACATATATATATATATATATTTATATATATATATATATATATATATATATATATATATATATATATATTTCGGCAATCTTCACATAAAACAAAGAACAACAACAACAACAATATATATATATATATATATATATATATATATATATACATATACATATATATATATAAATGTATGGCTAATGTTTTATCTAGCCATAAAACACAATCTTAAGGCAATCTTAAGCACTTTGAAAAATATATATATATATTTAATATACCGGTATATATTGGATATTCAGACTAAATATACAGCTGTAACAGTTTTGGTCTATATCGCCTCACCCTACTCTAAGATGAATGGATTGCCGAATGTTAATATTTTGATATTTTGCTACCCAGTATATCTTTTGACATAAATAAATGTAAAAATAAAAACTGTATCATACCATTGTTGGAGCTTGATGGAAACTGGCTTTAAGTGTATACTGGATGTATTCATGTCATTTCAAGCCGTATTGTTAGGACTTAAATCGGACATTGCATAAACGTAGCACATGTTTAAGGACAATTTTCATGACATTTTTTTCTTAAATGTATTGCTGCAAACAATTATATTCCCTCTGTTTAAATGATGAGACTCCTATTAGCAACATAGGTCAAAGGAATGTTGGGTGGCCTGTAGTCCCCACTAAAGAGTGAGTAGAAATGACAGTGTGGTGTGCAAGAAGTGACCACAAGAAACTCAGCAACTGAATGACTGAGGTCCGAGAGGTTTGTTTCAACCTAATTTTAAACCTGTGGACAGACGAGTGTAGCCAGCCGCCAGCTTCATTCCAGTCTCTGCTTATCTTGGTATTTGAGAGCGAGAGAGAGAGAGAGAGACGACTTCAGGCTTTTAAAGCCTCTTCCTCAGTCTCCCACATAGCTATTTCATCTCCTTCATCTGTTCTCTCCTTTTCTGATATTAGACATACTCGCAAGGGATGTGCTCTTCCAGCCTTCAGATTGGCCGGAAAAGGTGATATTTCGTACAAACCCCAAAACCGGTGAAGTTGGCACGTTGTGTAAATCGGAAATATAAACAGAATACAATGTTTTGCAAATCTTTTTCAACTTCTATTCAATTGAAAAGACTCCAAAGACAAGATACTTAACGTTCCAACTGAGAAACGTTGTTATTTTTGGGCAAATATTAGCTCATTTGGAATTTGATGCCTGCAACATGTTTCAAAAAAGCTGACACAAGTGGCAAAAAAAAAGACTGGGAAATGAGGAACGCTCATCAAACACTTATTTGGAACATCCCACAGGGGAACAGGCTAATTGGGAACAGGTGATTAGGTACAAAAGCAGCGTCCATGAATGGCTCAGTCATTCACAAACAAGGATTGGGCGAGGGTCACCACTTTGTGAACAAATGCGTGAGAAAATTGTCCATCAGTTTAAGAACAACATTTCTCAATGACCTATTGCAAGGAATTTAGGGATTTCACCATCTACGGTCGGTGATATCATCAAAAGTTTTACCGAATCTGGAGAAATCACTGCACTTAGGCCTTAACCTTCAATCCCATTAAAAAAAAAAGCAACAAAAACGTGTAAAGGATATCACCACATGGGCTCAGGAACACTTCACAAATCCACTGTCATTAAGTGAAGTGAAGTGAACTATATTTATATAGCGCTTTTCTCTAGTGACTCAAAGCGCTTTACATAGTGAAACCCAACATCGAATGTTTACATATAAACCAGAGTGGGTGGCACTGGGAGCAGGTGGGTAAAGTGTCTTGCCCAAGGACACAACGGCAGTGACTAGGATGACGGAAGCGGGAATCGAACCTGCAACACTCAAGTTGCTGGCACGGCCGCTCTACCAACCGAGCTATGCCGCCCCAACTACAGAACCTACTCAGTGGCCTAGTGGTTGGAGTGTCAGCCCTGAGATCGGTAGGTTTTCAGTTCAAACCCTTAATTGATTCTTGTCTCTGTTTAATTCCTTGCTTCTTGTCTGTTTAATAAATATCATCAGTGTTTGAACCTGACAGTTGTAATTGTTGTTAATAATGTTACATGGCTCTTACGGAAATACATTTTAAAATATTTGCCTTTCATGGCTCTCTCAGCCAAAAAGGTTCCCGACCCCTGGGTTAGAGTGTCCGCCCTGAGATCGGTAGGTCGTGAGTTCAAATTCCGGCCGAGTCATACCAAAGACAATAAAAATAGGACCTATTACCTCCCTGCTTGGCACTCAGCATCAAGGGTTGGAATTGGGGGTTAAATCACCAAAATGTATTCCCGGGCGTGGCCACCGGTGCTGCTCACTGCTCCCCTCAATTCCCAGGGGGTGAACAAGGGGATGGGTCAAATGCAGAGGACAAATTTCACCTCAATTAGTGTGTGTGTGACAATCATTGGTACTTAACTTTACTTTAACTTAAACTTTCAACCTGATATATCTTGTTTGTCCTCTTTTTGAGTGCATTTCACACAGCTGCAACACAACAGTGACTTAATTAGCACAACAGCTGTTTTCATTTGTTGCAACGGGCACCTGGGAGGATGTTTTCCATAAAAGAGTGTTTTCAATATTAAAAGTCACATCATTAAAAAAGCACAAAAAGAAAAAAACAGACATGACCCGATGCACAAAATATGTTCCAATGAGCAACTGAGTGAAATCTGGTATAATCGCATAAATCGCTGATTCAGCTGAGGTTGACCTACAGACAATATCAACTTGTTCTGGGTTATGATAATAGTGGCCGTTGTTCTGGAAAATATTGACTCAGCCTCCCCCTCCTCGTCCTCGTGGAGCCTTCCGCAACCTCTCCACTTAATGATCGGACTCTGCAAATCCTGCAATAGATGAGGGTCTTAACTCGGGAGAGTTTCCGTGGAAATGTAAGCGCATAATGTAGGAACAAAACGGGACGACCACCTCCTCTTTATCACTGAATGAAAAGAAGACAGAAGTGATAGTGTTTGGACTTAGTGGTACCTGTAAGCTCCCCCCTGGGCTTTGGTATCCACAGTGATTTTAAATTGGACCGTCAGATTGGCACAGTGGTGAAAGCCAGCTTCTTTTATTTATGTCAGCTTGCCAAGGTTAAAGGGGAACATTATCCCAAGTTCAGAAAGGTTAAAACCAATAAAAATCAGTTCCCAGTGGCTTATTTTAGTTTTCGAAGTTTTTTTCAAAATGTTACCCATCATGGAATATCCCGAAAAAAGGCTTTAAAGTGCCTGATTTTCGCTATCTGTGAATCCACCCGTCCATTTCCCTGTGACGTCACATAGTGATGCCAATACAAACAAACATGGCGGATAGGACAGCAAGATATAGCGACATTAGCTCGGATTCAGACACGGATTTCAGCGGCTTAAGCGATTCGACAGATTACGCATGTATTGAAACGGATGGTTGGAGTGTGGAGGCAGATAGCGAAAACGAAATTGAAGAACAAACTGAAGCTACTCTGCGATCGCCTTCTATCCAACTGGAGCAACTTAAAGCCGTCGATTGGTAAGTGTTTGTTTGGCATTAAATGTGGATGGAGGGAAAGGCCGGATGCAAATATAGCTACAAATGTACATATAGCTAGCCTAAATAGCACGTTAGCATCGATTAGCTGGCAGTCATGCCGTGACCAAATATGTCTGACTAGCACATAAGTCAATAACATCAACAAAACTCACCTTTGTGATTTCGTTGACTTTATCGTTGGAAATGCATCTGCTTTGAGTGTCGCAGGATATCCACACATTCTTGCCATTTCTGCCATGTTAGCATTGCTTAGCATGCCGTGCTAATCGACGCACACTCCACGTAAGAGAACTTGAATCCGTCCCTGATCGTGTTGTTACACCCTCCGACAACACACCGACGAGGCATGATGTCTCCAAGGTATGGGAAAACGGTCGAGAAAACGGAAAATAACAGAGCATATTTGACTTGGTGTGTGTAATGTGTTTGAGAAAATGGCGGATTGCTTCCCATTGTTACGTCACGGGTGAAAGGTCATCGCTTCGACAGCGAACAATTGAAAGGCATTCAAATCGCCAGATTCACCCTTTTAGAGTTCGGAAATCGGTAAAAAAAACATATGGTCTTTTTTCTGCGACATCAAGGTATATATTGACGCTTACATAGGTCTGGGTTTGAGACAGTAATCCATGCCTTCATTACATCTCGGCTGGATTACTGTAACTCTTTGTATTTTGGTATTAATCCATCCCCTCCCTCGCGTCTACAGCTAGCCCAAAATGTAGTTGCCCGACTTTTAACAAACACAAGAAAAAGAGAGCACATTACTCCTGTTTTAGCCTCCCTCCACTGGCTGCCTGTGTCTTTTAGAGTCCATTTTAAAATGATCTTACTCGTTTTTAAATCCCTACATGGTCTTGCCCCAGTTTACCTCTCTGAGCTGCTCCACCTCTATGCCCCCACCCGGACCCTCAGGTCAGAGGGGACAGAGCCTTCTCTGTTGTGGGTCCCAAACTCTGGAACCATCTCCTTCTCCATGTGAGACAGGCCCCTTCTTTGGCTATTTTTAAGACCCTTCTTAAAACCCATTTTATTTCCCGACTTTTAACCTTTGATTGATTGATTGATTGAAACTTTTATTCGCAGATTCCACAGTTCAGTACATATTCCGTACAATTGACCACTAAATGGTAACACCCGAATAAGTTTTTCAACTTCTTTAAGTCGGGGTCCACGTTAATCAATTCATGGTACAAATATATACTATCAACATAATACAGTCATCACACAAGTTAATCACCATAGTATATACATTGAATTATTTACATTATTTACAATCCGGGGGGTGGGATGAGGAGCTTTGGTTGATATCAGTACTTCAGTCATCAACAATTGTATCAACAGAGAAATTGGTCTTACTTAGTAGGATATGTACAGCCAGCAGAGAACATAGTGAGTTCAGATAGCATAAGAACAAATAAATTCATTAGAAGTACATTTGATTATTTACATTAGGTTATTTACAATCCGGGGAGATGGGATGTGAATGGAGGAGGGTATGAGTAAAGGGTTGAAGTTGCCTGGAGGTGTTGTTTTAGAGCGGATTTGAAGGAATATAGAGATGCACTTACTTTTATACCTGTTGGGAGTGCATTCCACATTGATGTGGCATAGAAAGAGAATGAGTTAAGACCTCTGTTAGATCGAAATCTGGGTTTAACGTGGTTTGTGGAGCTCCCCCTGGTCTTGTGGTTATGGCGGTCATTAAGGAAGTAGTTTGACATGTACTTCCTTAATGGGGCGGCATAGCTCGGTTGGTAGAGTGGCCATGCCAGCAACTTGAGGGTTGCAGGTTCGATTCCCGCTTCCGCCATCCTAGTCACTGCTGTTGTGTCCTTGGGCAAGACACTTTACCCACCTGCTCCCAGTGCCACCCACACTGGTTTAAATGTAACTTAGATATTGGGTTTCACTATGTAAAGCGCTTTGAGTCACTCGAGAAAAGCGCTATATAAATATAATTCACTTCTCTTCACTACTTCGGTATCAGGGAGGTGTAGTGGATTTTATAGACCAGGCTCAGTGCAAGTTGTTTGACTCTGTCGTCCACCCTGAGCCAGCCTACTTTGGAGAAGTGGGTTGTATTGAGGTGTGATCTGGGGTGGAGGTCCAAAAGTAACCGGACTACCTTATTCTGGGATGTTCGGAGTCTAGATTTGAGGGTTTTGGAGGCGCTGGGGTACCAGGAGGTGCAAGCGTAATCGAAAAAGGGTTGAATGAGAGTTCCTGCTACAATCTTCAAGGCGCTTGAGACTTTTAACTGTTTTTAACTTTTTTAACTGCTTTTTATCTAACACATTGTTCTTAGGGTCATTTGTATTTGCTATTTCAATGTGTGTTTTACTTCTGTTTTTAAATGTTGTAAATATTTGTTCTTCAACTGTGGTTGTTTTTAAAGGGCTTTATGAATAAAGTTGCTATTGTATGGTATGGTACTGCACTGAGAATTAGTCTGCAATCAGTTGGCAGTGGAAAGAGAGATTGATGTGTTCATCCGCCTCGTAGACTTGCCTTAATTGCGGCAAATTTTTACTCTATACGCTTTGTTCCGCCATGAAGAGGGCTGAAGAGACTCCGCCAGCCAGACAGCTGAGAGACAGACGGGATGCGTTTCCGTTGTGGGCCCCCATCCGCCCTTCTTTCCACTCCTTCCCTGTATGATTCCTTCCTTCCATAACTATATCTTCCGAGCCCATTCTCTTCTCTCTCCGTTCCTCCTCTCTGTAATCAGGATTTCTTTGAAGCAGGGCGTCAGGAGGGATTAGAAAGGGACCCGCAGGGTCTTTGCCCTGGGGTGAGCCGGCGGATGAGTAATTAGACGGGGAATTAGGAGGAGGCGAAGGCCCCTCCTCTCCTCCCTGTTGTATGGTTGCAACGTTGAGTAGCTTACCTTCCATTCTTTGCTTTTATTGAACGGAAATAGTCGGTGAAATTGTGCAAAATGTTGACCAAATGACTCTCCAATGCTAAATTTGTATATTGACAATAAAATGTATATTCTGTATCAGTGGTTCTCAAACGGGGGTACGTGTACCCCTGGGGGTACTTGAAGGTATGCCAAGGAGTACGTGAGATTTTAATAAATATTCTAAAAATCCTTTATAAATATATTTATTGAATAATACTTCAACAAAATATGAATGTAAGTTCATAAACTGTGACAAGAAATGCAACAATGCAATATTCAGTGTTGACAGAGATTTTTTGCAGAAATGTTCCATAAATATTGATGTTAAAGACTTTTAAGTCTTTGAAAAATGTTTGGGGGATTTTCAAATTCCATTTGAGTTTTGTCTCTCTTAGAATCAAAAATGTCAAGCAAAGCGAGACCAGCTTGCTAGTAAATAAATAAAATTTAAAAAATAGAAGCAGCTCTCTGGTAAGTGCTGCTATTTGAGCTACTTTTAGAACAGGCCAGCGGGCGACTCATTTGGTCCTTACGGGCGACCTGGTGCCCGCGGGCACCGCGTTGGTGACCCCTGCTATAGACGTTTTAATCTGGTGACATGGTACGGTTCTTCCAGAGCAGTGGTTCTTAACCTGGGTTCGATCGAACCCTAGGGGTCCTTTGTATCCGTGACATTTCCTGAATATATTTTACACCCCCGCACCCCCAACCCCGCCCACCTTACCGACGCAAGTGTCATGAATACAATACAAATGATTCTGGGTATTTGTTGTGTTGCGTTTATGTTGTGTTACTGGGAGGATGTTCTCCCGAAATGTGTTTGTCAATCTTGTTTGGTGTGGCTTCACAGCGTGGCGCATATTACTAAGAGTGTTAAAATTGTTTATATCACAATCATTAGTGTACTCTGTGTCACCCAGTATGCCTTGCAGTCGAGTGCGTGTTGCCGCGGAAGCCACACACGACATGATGCTGGACTGACAAGCAGATGGTACATGTTGTAGTAGGCGACAAAGTCAATGGTTTCGTAGCACGCCCTAATACTTATTATCTGGGTGACTACCGGCAGTCATTCAAGAGAATAATAGCGTCTCTAATTGTCTTCTTCGCTTTATGACACGGGTCTTAAATGGCTCTTTGAATGGCAAAGGATACCGATCACATCAAATATTTCTGGATGGTTCAACCGCCACCCGCCCGAATCTAATTAAAATCAATTTTTTCGTCATGTGAACCGTCCGAGCCGCGGTTTATCCGCGGATGAGACCGCAAACCGCGCTTCTCTAGTGCGTATGAAACTGGTGGGGTTCGGTACCTCCAACAAGGGTAAGAACCTTTTCCAAGATGGCGGCGCCCGGACGGGCTGCGTCCTCGCGGAGCTCCTGCTAAAGATGGAACATTTGGCAGAAATACCGGACAATTCCACAGACTTTATGGCTGGCTCACATCGTGGTCACTCCATGATCACGTATGACCGCCAGACACTTCTGGATGTGGACATATCGGGCCGTTTTGGACTGATAGACGCGTGCGTGCTAAACATGCTAACTAGCATGGGAATACGTCGGCGGCTACATCCAGCGGCCTGTGAAGCAGGGGAGTCTAGTAGCAGCGGGGGCCGTCTACGGAGCAGACGCCAGCGGTGTGATCGGAAACGCGGATGTCGAGCGGTAAAGAATCTGGGTATTATCTTCGACCCAACTCTCTCCTTTGAGGCACACATTAAAAGCGTTACTAAAACGGCCTTCTTTCATCTCCGTAATATCGCTAAAATTCGCTCCATTCTGTCCACTAAAGACGCTGAGATCATTATCCATGCGTTTGTTACGTCTCGCCTCGACTACTGTAACGTATTATTTTCGGGTCTCCCCATGTCTAGCATTAAAAGATTACAGTTGGTACAAAATGCGGCTGCTAGACTTTTGACAAGAACAAGAAAGTTTGATCACATTACGCCTGTACTGTATATACCTTTATATACATATATACATACATATATACCTATACTGTATATACCTTTATATACATATATACATACATATATACCTATACTGTATATACCTTTATATACATATATACATACATATATACCTATACTGTATATACCTTTATATACATATATACATACATATATACCTATACTGTATATACCTTTATATACATATATACATACATATATACCTATACTGGCTCACCTGCACTGGCTTCCTGTGCACTTAAGATGTGACTTTAAGGTTTTACTACTTACGTATAAAATACTACACGGTCTAGCTCCATCCTATCTTGCCGATTGTATTGTACCATATGTCCCGGCAAGAAATCTGCCTTCAAAGGACTCCGGCTTATTAGTGATTCCCAAAGCCCAAAAAAAGTCTGCGGGCTATAGAGCGTTTTCCGTTCGGGCTCCAGTACTCTGGAATGCCCTCCCAGTAACAGTTCGAGATGCCACCTCAGTAGAAGCATTTAAGTCTCACTTTAAAACTCATTTGTATACTCTAGCCTTTAAATAGACTCCCTTTTTAGACCAGTTGATCTGCTGTTTCTTTTCGTTTTCTTCTATGTCCCACTCTCCCCTGTGGAGGGGGTCCGGTCCGATCCGGTGGCCATGTACTGCTTGCCTGTGTATCGGCTGGGGACATCTCTGCGCTGCTGATCCGCCTCCGCTTGGGATGGTTTCCTGCTGGCTCCGCTGTGAACGGGACTCTCGCTGCTGTGTTGGATCCGCTTTGGACTGGACTCTCGCGACTGTGTTGGATCCATTGTGGATTGAACTTTCACAGTATCATGTTAGACCCGCTCGACATCCATTGCTTTCCTCCTCTCTAAGGTTCTCATAGTCATCATTGTCACCGACGTCCCACTGGGTGTGAGTTTTCCATGCCCTTATGTGGGCCTACCGAGGATGTCGTAGCGGTTTGTGCAGCCCTTTGAGACACTAGTGATTTAGGGCTATATAAGTAAACATTGATTGATTGATTGATTGAACCACTGTTCCAGAGTATAGTCTCATTTTAGTCATATTTCATCCCGGCATGTTGAGTTAGACAGTTAGCGCTTAAGTATGGCTTTCATTGCCCTCACCAGCTAAGCCCAGGCCCTATGTTTTTGAAACAGAGACCATCTAGAGGAGCACCCTGATGGCTAAATATGGTCATGAGTTTCTTTTGTCTCTGAGAGGGAGGTGAAAAGTGACACGGGCCGCCTTTCTAAAGAAACCGTTCTTAACATTCCTCATGTCTGTCTTTTTGTCTCCTTGTCTTACAGGTAAGCGCCATACCCAGTGTGTTCTGTGATCGGCAATCCAAGTTAAGTAGCAGTTCTCTCAACACATCCTTCCCTTCCGAACTTCCTTTCTTGGACGTGTGTGCAATGTGCGTGTTCATGTTCTCCCCGGGGATGTTATGACAAGGGGGCTTCACCCCAGCAGTATGACGAGATTGTTTGATTACCCGGAAGCTCCCATTCCTTAGCTTTTGGTGTGACGCCAATAATGCCGCTTGTCAATCAAGTGTGGACGCTGATTCCAGGCACAAGCCACGCTGCAAAAAGTCAGTGTTCATAAACAAGGATTAAAAACATACATAAATGAGGGGTATTTTGTTTGAAGTAAGCAACATTACCTGCCGATAGAACAAGAAAATTTGGCTTGTCAGGAATTTCCAAAACAAGTAAAATTAAAGGCCTACTGAAATGAGATTTTCTTATTTAAAGGGGAACATTATCACAATTTCAAAAGGGTTAAAAACAATAAAAATCAGTTCCCAGTGGCTTGTTGTACTTTTTGAATTTTTTTTTCAAAATTTTACCGGTCCCGGAATTCCAGGCACAAGCCACGCTGCAAAAAGTCAGTGTTCATAAACAAGGATTAAAAACATACATAAATGAGGAGTATTTTGTTTGAAGTAAGCAACATTACCTGCCAGTAGGCGGTATAGCTCAGTTGGTAGAGTGGCCGTGCCAGCAATTTGACGGTTGCAGGTTCGATTCCCGCTTCCGCCATCCTAGTCACTGCCGTTGTGTCCTTGGGCAAGACACTTTACCCACCTGCTCCCAGTGCCACCCACACTGGTTTAAATGTAACTTAGATATTGGGTTTCACTATGTAAAGCGCTTTGAGTCACTAGAGAAAAGCGCTATATAAATATAATTCACTTCACTTCACTTCACTAGAACAAGAAAATTTGGCTTGTCAGGAATTTCCAAAACAAGTAAAATTAAAGCCCTACTGAAATGAGATGTTCTTATTTAAAGGGGAACATTATCACAATTTCAAAAGGGTTAAAAACAATAAAAATCAGTTCCCAGTGGCTTGTTGTACTTTTTGAATTTTTTTTTCTAAATTTTACCGGTCCCGGAATGTCCCTGAATAAAGCTTTAAAGTGCCTTATTTTCGCTATCTTCGATGCCACTATCCATTTCCCTGTGACGTCATACAGGGCTGCCAATACAAACAAACATGGCGGTTACCACAGCAAGATATAGTGACATTAGCTCGGATTCAGACCCGGATTTCAGCGGCTTAAGCGATTCATCAGATTACGCATGTATTGAAACGGATGGTCGGAGTATGGAGGCAGATAGCGAAAACGAAATTGAAGAAGAAATTGAAGCTATTGAGCGAATAGCTATTAACGCTATTCGGCCATAGCGTGGGTGTACCTAATGAAGTGGCCCATAGCATGTCTGCCTTATTAGCATCGTCGGTAAAATGTGCGGACCAAACCATCAGGACTTTCGCATCTTGTGACACTGGAGCAACTTAAATCCGTCGATTGGTAAGTGTTTGTTTCGCATTAAATGTGGGTATCTAGTTTCAAATGTACATACAGCTAGCGTAAATAGCATGTTAGCATCAATTAGCGTAGCATGTTAGCATCGATTAGCTGGCAGTCATGCCGTGACCAAATATGTCTGATTAGCACATAAGTCAACAACATCAACAAAACTCACCTTTGTGATTTCGTTGACTTAATCGTTGCAAATGCATCTGCAGGTTATCCATACATCTCTGTGCCATGTCTGTCTTAGCATCGCCAGTCAAATGTGAAGACACTCTGGTACATTCAATGGGGGTCTGGCGGCAGATTTCTTGCCAGTGGTGCAACTTGAATCCCTCCCTGTTAGTGTTGTTACACCCTCCGACAACACACCGACGAGGCATGATGTCTCCAAGGTTCCAAAAAATAGTCGAAAAAACGGAAAATAACAGAGCTGAGACCCGGTGTTTGTAATGTGAAAATGAAAATGGCGGGTGTGTTACCTCGGTGACGTCACGTTCTGATGTCATCGCTAAAAGACCGATAAACAAAAAGGCGTTTAATTTTCCAACATTCACCCATTTAGAGTTCGGAAATTGGTTAAAAAAATACATGGTCTTTTTTCTGCAACATCAAGGTATATATTGACGCTTGCATCGGTTTGGTGATAATGTTCCCATTTAAACGGGGATAGCAGGTCCATTCTATGTGTCATACTTGATCATTTCGCGATATCGCCATATTTTTGCTGAAAGGATTTAGTAGAGAACATCGACAATAAAGTTAGCAACTTTTGGTGCTGATAAAAAAGCCTTGCCTTTACCGGAAGTCGCAGACGATGACATCACAAGGGTGAGGGCTCCTCCCATCCTCACATTGTTTATAATGGGAGCCACCAGCAGCAAGAGCTATTCGGACCGAGAAAACGACAATTTCCCCATTAATTTGAGCGAGGATGAAATATTCGTGGATGATGATATTGTTAGCAAAGGACTAGAAAAAATAAATAAATAAATAAAGTAAAAAAAAAAAAAAAAAGGCGATTGCATTGGGACGGATTCAGATGTTTTTAGACACATTTACTAGGATAATTCTGGGAAATCCCTTATCTTTCTATTGTGTTGCTAGTGTTTTAGTGAGATTAAATAGTACCTGATAGTCGGAGGGGTGTCTTGAGGCCAGTCTCTGAGGGAAGTCAACGGCAGCTGCTCAGCTGATCTCCGGTAAGAGGCGACTTTTTACCACAATTTTCTCACCGAAACCTGCCGGTTGACAAGTGGTCCGGAACCATGTTCGCTTGTCCGCTCTGATCCATAGTAAAGCTTACTCCGGGAATTTTAAACAAGGAATCACCGTGTGTTTGTGTGGCTAAAGGCTAAATCTTCCCACTTCCATCTTTCTACGTTGACTTCTCCATTATTAATTGAACAAATTGCAAAAGATTCAGCAACACAGATGTCCAGAATACTGTTTAATCGCGCGATGAAAAGAGACCACTTTTAGCCGCAAATGGTGCTGCCCTAATATGTCCTTACAGTCCGTGACGTCATCATTCCGCGACGTTTTCAACAGGACACTTTGCAGGAAATTTAAAATTGCAATTTAGTAAACTAAAAAGGCTGTATTGGCATGTGTTGCAATGTTAATATTTCATCATTGATATATAAACTATCAGACTGCGTGGTCGCTAGTAGTGGGTTCCAGTAGGCCTTTAAAGGGGATGTGCTCTCAGAGACTTAACCTGTATTGACTTTCCACTTTTTTTTTTGCATACTCCTTAATCTTGTGCTTAAGAGTAACTTGCAGTCAGGAGCGTGTGATTATGGCGAGTTAATAAAGCGGCGGGAAACGGATGTGATATAGCCACTAAGGGGCCGTGAAGTGAGGCCCATTGACAAATACGCGAGGCGGTTATGAAATTTAAAGACCCCTTTGTATTTTTTCCTTACGGATGATGGGGACGGCGTGGCGCGGTTGAGAGAGTGGCCGTGCTAGCAACCTGAGGGTTCCTGGTTCGATCCCCACCTTTTACCAACCACACTGCAAAAAGGCAGTGTTCAGAAAAATACTACAAACCCCGCTTCCATATGAGTTGGGAAATTGTGTTAGATAATAAATAAATAAATAAATGGGTTGTACTGTAGCTGAGATAGGCACCAGCGACCCCCGGCGACCATACTTGCCAACCTTGAGACCTCCGATTTCGGGAGGTGGGGGGGAGCGTGGTTAAGAGAGGAGTATAATTCACCAACTCGAGTATTTCATATATATTTCATACATACTGTAGATATATAAATATATGTATATGTATGAAATACCTTACTTTCAGTGAATTCTAGCTATATATTTATTTTGATATATATAAATAAAATAAATAGTTGAATTTCACACGGCACCTTTCAAATACACAGTAATAAAAACACAGTTATTCTACTAACTGTACTGTGCTTGCTGGTTACTAAAAAAAAAAACACTCACCTTTCACTATTTGAGTAACCTTTGTTCTGCCATTTGCGTGCTGGCGAGAGTCAGTTGCCGTCAGGTGCACAACATCACATAAATCGTTGGCCAATCAAAAAGCAACCCCATAACGCTATAGCCAACATTCCCCAGGATGATGGCGACAGACAACATAGAATCACTCTATTACAGACGGCTGTAACTTCCTCGTTCTTCTGCTTCGTCTCCTTGTGTGTGCAGTTTTTTATTTGAATCCGTAGATGTTGTAACGTGGTTGGGCAGGCATGCTGTTTATATAATAAATAAATAATAAATGGGTTGTACTTGTATAGCGCTTTTCTACCTTCAAGGTACTCAAAGCGCTTTGACACTACTTCCACATTCACACACACATTCACACACTGATGGAGGGAGCTGCCATGCAAGGCGCTAACCAGCACCCATCAGGAGCAAGGGTGAAGTGTCTTGCTCAGGACACAGCGGACGTGACGAGGTTGGTACTAGGTGGGAATTGAACCAGGGACCCTCGGGTTGCGCACGGCCACTTTCCCCACTGCGCCACACCGTCCCTTAATAAAATACCAGCTCAAACTGGTCTCTGATCCCAATACTTTTTTTTTTTTGCATGCATTTTTTCAAGTGGTCTTCTCACTTTGATTAGAAGTGTACTATATGTTTTATTGTGTGGTCCAAAAAAACAGATACTGTTTACTAAATATAAATATAAACAGAATACAATGATTTGCAAATCCTTTTCAACCCATATTCAGTTGAATATGCTACAAAGACAACATATTTCATGTTCAAACTGATAAACATTTTTTTTTTGCTAATAATCATTAACTTTACACGAGACAAAAAAGTTGGGAAAGGTGGCAATAAATACTGATAAAGAAATGCTCATCAAACACTTATATTAAACATCCCACAGGTGTGCAGGCTAATTGGGAACAAGTGGGTGCCATGATTGTGTCCTGTTTTCACTCAGCTGTGGCTGATTGGCATTTGGTCACACCTGATGTCAATCGGCCAGCTCCTATTTTACCTGCTTTGTTCCTCCAGTCAGTTCTGGATCATTGTATCGTCGTTGCCACATAATCACTCTTGTCGTGCTACCTGTCGTGTCGTTTTGCTACAGCTACTACCTGTCATGCTACATTTTGTCCTGGTCGCCGTAGCGGTAAGCTGTTTCTGTTAGCATTAGTTGTTTCCAGTTTTTTCTGTTTGCTATCCACTAGCTTCCATGCTAAAGTTCCTTTTTTGTTTTCTAGCTTCCAGTGCTAGCTCCCTTAGTTTGTTATTCCGCCCACGTGCGTGATTTTTGTTTGTTCTTGTTTAGATCATGTTTTCATATTCAATGCCTGCCTCCGTCTCTGCATCCTGGGGTTCGACACCAAATAACTCTGACAAAAACCTCCTTCCATCACTGAAAGCTTTGAATGGTTGACCAAATACTTATTTTCCACCATAATTTACAAATAAATTATTTAAAATTATATCACTCTTGTCGTGCTACCTGTCATGTCGTTTTGTTACAGCTACTACCTGTCATGCTACATTTTGTCCTGGTCGTCGTAGCGGTAAGCTGTTCTTGTTAGTCGTCAGTTATTTCCAGTTTTTTGTTTGCTATCCACTAGCTTCCATGCTAAAGTTCCTTTTTTGTTTTCTAGCTTCCAGTGCTAGCTCCCTTAGTTTGTTATTCCGCTCACGTGCGTGATTTTTGTTTGTTCTTGTTTAGATCATGTTTTCATACTCAATGCCTGCCTCCGTCTCTGCATCCTGGGGTTCGACACCAAATAACTCTGACAAAAACCTCCTTCCATCACTGAAAGCTTTGAATGGTTGACCAAAAAAGTTATTTTCCACCATAATTTACAGATAAATTCTTTAAAATGATATCACTCTTGTCGTGCTACCTGTCGTGTCGTTTTGTTACAGCTACTACCTGTCATGCTGCATTTTGTCCTGGTCGTCGTAGCGGTAAGCTGTTCTTGTTAGTCGTCAGTTATTTCCAGTTTTTTTTGTTTGCTATCCACTAGCTTCCATGCTAAAGTTCCTTTTTTGTTTTCTAGCTTCCAGTGCTAGCTCCCTTAGTTTGTTATTCCGCCCACGTGCGTGATTTTTGTTTGTTCTTGTTTAGATCATGTTTTCATATTCAATGCCTGCCTCCGTCTCTGCATCCTGGGGTTCGACACCAAATAACTCTGACAAAAACCTCCTTCCATCACTGAAAGCTTTGAATGGTTGACCAAATACTTATTTTCCACCATAATTTACAAATAAATTATTTAAAATTATATCACTCTTTTCGTGCTACCTGTCATGTCGTTTTGTTACAGCTACTACCTGTCATGCTACATTTTGTCCTGGTCGTCGTAGCGGTAAGCTGTTCTTGTTAGTCGTCAGTTATTTCCAGTTTTTTGTTTGCTATCCACTAGCTTCCATGCTAAAGTTCCTTTTTTGTTTTCTAGCTTCCAGTGCTAGCTCCCTTAGTTTGTTATTCCGCCCACGTGCGTGATTTTTGTTTGTTCTTGTTTAGATCATGTTTTCATATTCAATGCCTGCCTCCGTCTCTGCATCCTGGGGTTCGACACCAAATAACTGTGACAAAAACCTCCTTCCATCACTGAAAGCTTTGAATGGTTGACCAAAAAAGTTATTTTCCACCATAATTTACAGATAAATTCTTTAAAATTATATCACTCTTGTCGTGCTACCTGTCGTGTCGTTTTGTTACAGCTACTACCTGTCATGCTACATTTTGTCCTGGTCGTCGTAGCGGTAAGCTGTTCTTGTTAGCCGTCAGTTATTTCCATTTTTTTTGGTTTGCTATCCACTAACTTCCATGCTAAAGTTCCTTTTTGTTTTCTAGCTTCCAGTGCTAGCTCCCTTAGTTTGTTATTCCGCCCACGTGCGTGATTTTTGTTTGTTCTTGTTTGGATCATGTTTTCATATTCAATGCCTGCCTCCGTCTCTGCATCCTGGGGTTCGACACCAAATAACTGTGAAAAAAACCTCCTTCCATCACTGAAAGCTTTGAATGGTTGACCAAATACTTATTTTCCAGCATAATTTACGAATAAATTATTTAAAATTATATCACTCTTTTCGTGCTACCTGTCGTGTCGTTTTGTTACAGCTACTACCTGTCATGCTACATTTTGTCCTGGTCGTCGTAGCGGTAAGCTGTTCTTGTTAGTCGTCAGTTATGTCCAGTTTTTTGTTTGCTATCCACTAGCTTCCATGCTAAAGTTCCTTTTTTGTTTTCTAGCTTCCAGTGCTAGCTCCCTTAGTTTGTTATTCCGCCCACGTGTGTGATTTTTGTTTGTTCTTGTTTAGATCATGTTTTCATATTCAATGCCTGCCTCCGTCTCTGCATCCTGGGGTTCGACACCAAATAACTCTGACAAAAACCTCCTTCCATCACTGAAAGCTTTGAATGGTTGACCAAATACTTATTTTCCACCATAATTTACAAATAAATTCTTTAAAATTATATCACTCTTTTCGTGCTACCTGTCATGTCGTTTTGTTACAGCTACTACCTGTCATGCTACATTTTGTCCTGGTCGTCGTAGCGGTAAGCTGTTCTTGTTAGTCGTCAGTTATTTCCAGTTTTTTTTGTTTGCTATCCACTAGCTTCCATGCTAAAGTTCCTTTTTTGTTTTCTAGCTTCCAGTGCTAGCTCCCTTAGTTTGTTATTCCGCCCACGTGCGTGATTTTTGTTTGTTCTTGTTTAGATCATGTTTTCATATTCAATGCCTGCCTCCGTCTCTGCATCCTGGGGTTCGACACCAAATAACTCTGACAAAAACCTCCTTCCGTCACTGAAAGCTTTGAATGGTTGACCAAATACTTATTTTCCAGCATAATTTACGAATAAATTCTTTAAAATTCCTACAATGTGAATTCCTGGATATTTTTTTTCCCATTCTGTCTCTCACAGTTGAAGTGAACCTTTGATGAAAATTACAGACCTCTGTGAAGTGAAGTGAATTATATTTATATAGCGCTTTTCTCTAGTGACTCAAAGCGCTTTACATAGTGAAACCCAATATCTAAGTTACATTTTCAAACCAGTGTGGGTGGCACTGGGAGCAGGTGGGTAAAGTGTCTTGCCCAAGGACACAACAGCAGTGACTAGGATGGCTGAAGTGGGGATTGAACCTGCAACCCTCAAGTTGCTGACACGGCCGCTCTACCAACCGAGCTATACTGTCATCATTTGAAGTGGGAGAACTTGCACAATCGGTGGCTGACTAAATACTTTTTTGCCCCACTCTATCTCACGGCACAGTGGTTGAAAATCACTGATGTAGACCACAATGAATTGTTTTACATGAGAAAAAAAATAAAAATAATATGACCACTTAAATGCGCCCTATGGTCCGGAATATACGGTAAGCTTGTTATTCAGTATTCTGACCTCCTAGATCAGGAGTGTCAAACTCAAATACAGAGTGGGCCAACATTTAAAACTGAACAAAACCGCGGGCCAAGGTTGAACAAATTAACCTTTTAGGTGGTAGCGTGTATTGTAGAGTTAGTGCTGCAAGGGGTTCTGGGTATTTGTTCTGTTGTGTTACGGTGCGGATGTTCTCCCGAAATGTGTTTGTCATTCTTGTTTGGTGTGGGTTCACAATGTGGTGCATATTTGTAACAGTGTTACAGTTGTTTATACGGCCACCCTCAGTGTCACCTGTATAGCTGTTGACTAAGTATGCTTTGCATTCACTTACGAGTGTGTACAAGCTGCTTATATCATGACGCTGTTTATATGGAGGATAAGCGGACGTGACGACAGGTTTTAGAGGACGTTAAAGGCATTGCCTTTTAAGGCACGGCCCCCAATATTGTTGTCCGGGTGGAAATTGGGAGATATTCACGAGAATGGTTGCCCAGGGAGATTTTCGGGAGGGGCGCTGAACTTCGGGAGTCTCCCGGGAAAATCGGGAGGGTTGGCAAGTATGAGTATTAGCGGTGAATGCGGTGTTAAGCGGCACCGACGCTGTATAATACCGGCGGGCCAGTTCTAATGTTAATTTGATATTGCCTGAAGGGCCAAATGAAATTACATGGCGGGCCAGAGTTTGACACCCATGTCCTAGATCAGGGGTAGGGAACCTCTGGCTCTAGACCAGGGGTGTCAAACTCAAATACAGAGTGGGACAAAATTTTAAACTGAACGAAGCCGCGGGCCAAGGTTGAACAAATGAATCCTTTAATAGGGACCCAAACAAGTTTTGCATTGAATATTGACCAAGCAAGGCTTATATATGTCATACTCTACTCTATACTCTAGCCTTTAAATAGACTCCCTTTTTAGACCAGTTGATCTGCCGTTTCTTTTCTTTTTCTTCTATGTCCCACTCTCCTTTGTGGAGGGAGTCCGGTCCGATCCGGTGGCCATGTACTGCTCGCCTGTGTATCGGCTGGGGACATCTCTGCGCTGCTGATCAGCCTCCGCTTGGGATGGTTTCCTGCTGGCTCCGCTGTGAACGGGACTCTCGCTGCTGTGTTGGATCCGCTTTGGACTGGACTCTCGCGACTGTGTTGGATCCATTATGGATTGATCTTTCACAGTATCATGTTCTCATATGTTCTCATAGTCATCAGTATCATCAGTATCACAGTATCACGTTCTCATAGTCATCATTGTCACCGACGTCCCACTGGGTGTGAGTTTTCCTTGCCCGAGGATGTCGTAGTGGTTTGTGCAGCCCTTTGAGACACTAGTGATTTAGGGCTATATAAGTAAACATTGATTGATTGATTGATATAACTTTATAGTGATATGCATAATCGAGTTTTAAATAATAATAATAAAAAAAACATCAATGGCATATCAAACAAAATAAAAATACAAATTTAACGCCTCTTTTCGGCGGCGGGTTTGAGTTGGGGCGGGGTTTGGTGGTAGCGGAGGGTGTATATTGTAGCGTCCCAGAAGAGTTTGTGATGCAAGGGGTTCTGGATATTTGTTCGGTTGTGTTTATGTTGTGTTACGGTGCGGACGTTCTCCCGAAATGTGTTTGTCATTCTTGTTTGCTGTGGGTTCACAGCGTGGCGTATATTTGTAACAGTGTTAAAGTTGTTTATACGACCACCCTCAGTGTGACCTGTATGGCTGTTTACTAAGTATGCATTGAATACACTCGTGTGTGTGTATGAGCCGCATATATTATGTGAGTGGGCCGGCACGCTGTTTGTATGGAGGAACAGCGGACGTGGCGACATGTAGAGAACGCCAAAGGCAGTGCTTTTACGACCCGCCCCCAATATTATTGTCTGGGTGGAATTCGGGAGAAATTCGGGAGGGGCACTGAACTTCGGGAGTCTCCCGGGAAAATCGGGAGGGTTGACGCGTATGAGTATTAGCGGTGAATGTGGTGTTACAGTGGCGGGCCAGCTCTAATGTTAATTTGATATTGCCTCAAGGGCCAAATTTGGCCCGTGGGCCAGAGTTTGACACCCATGCTCTAGCGCCAGATGTGGCTCTTTTGATGACTGCATCTGGCTCTCGGATAAATCTGAGCTAACACTGCTTATTAACACAATGAGTAATGACTAATTCCACGTTAAAAATAACGTTCAAAATATTAAACATGCTCATGCATTTGAATCCATCCATCCTTTCTCTACCGCACTTTATTTATTAATATTTTTTTTAGGGCTTGCCCTCCTGGGGGTTCTTCCGACCACCAAGCACCGACATGAAAGCCTGTTTCAGGGTTACAATATTTTTTTATTTTTCAATAAGTCTCTCAGTTGCTTTCCAGCAATTGTATTTTTCTCTTTCGTTCTCGCTCGCGCTCTGGCTCCAGCTCCAACCCTGTCTCTCTTCCTGGCTGCTTCTTATAACAGAGCGACAGGTGATTAGATAACAAGGCCCAGGTGGGTTGTCTACGCACCTGTCGCTGATTTCAAGGCCGGTCCTGGCACACCCCGCTTCGCTGCAGGCCCGCAGGCCACGCCTCCACCAGAGTTAGCTTCAGAATATCAATGTTATTACAAAGAATAAGAGACCTATTATACTCTAGTACCTATACTTATACCTCAGTAGAAGCATTTAAGTCTCACCTTAAAACTCATTTGTATACTCTAGCCTTTAAATAGACTCCCTTTTTAGACCAGTTGATCTGCCGTTTCTTTTCTTTTTCTTCTATGTCCCACTCTCCCTTGTGGAGGGGGTCCGGTCCAATCCGGTGGCCATGTACTGCTTGCCTGTGTATCGGCTGGGGACATCTCTGCGCTGCTGATCCGCCTCCGCTTGGGATGGTTTCCTGCTGGCTCCGCTGTGAACGGGACTCTCGCTGCTGTGTTGGATCCGCTTTGGACTGGACTCTCGCGACTGTGTTGGATCCATTGTGGATTGACCTTTCACAGTATCATGTTAGACCCGCTCGACATCCATTGCTTTCCTCCTCTCCAAGGTTCTCATAGTCATCATTGTCACCGACGTCCCACTGGGTGTGAGTTTTCCTTGCCCTTATGTGGGCCTACCGAGGATGTCGTGGTGGTTTGTGCAGCCCTTTGAGACACTAGTGATTTAGGGCTATATAAGTAAACATTGATTGATTGATTGATAGTAATGTTGGTCTTACTTAAAAACGCACGCGTTTAGGTGTGTTCAGTGTTGAAAAAAAAATTATATACATTTTAAACTACTCGGATTCTTGGCTCTCTCAACCAGGTGTAAAGTGCAGAGACGTCCCTTTCTGAGTAAACACCGCCCTGTTTGACATCATCACTGGTCCGTCTATAGCTGGGCTTCCCTTGAAAAGAAACAGCTGTGTCACTCAAGCGTCGCGCAGAGCGTTTATTTCGGGTCCTTGTTTAAATAGCACATTTGAACTCACAACTTCATTTGGCCTGCCAGCCGAACTGTCAGGGTTGTTGAATGGCGCATGTTGTACATTCAACCTCATTTCCTTTGCAAAGCCTTCATGCACTTTGGCCAGACCACACATCCTCCAGGGTTCTGCTGGTCCGGCTCGTATTCCGCCTCGCACAGAGCCGTGCAGTTGTGACCTCAGTTTAGGCTCATATTCGGCCCCCGCTCCACTGCTAAACTACCCTCAATTACATTTGGGGTTACAGCTTAGCAGAGCTTGAGGTATCCCTCAGTATTTATAAACATCGATGATCGCATTTGCTCAATGACACCATCCGAAGTCGTCATTATTTAGAGTTGGCGTTGCTGTCAAGTAAACTCAATATGTATCGTGTGTTTTATGGAAATACCCTTATGGTGGTGGGACGCAGGCTCTAAAAGGCTCCGTATTACACGCGCCGGTGAGACCGAGGAGTCTCAATTGCGGTGTGCAGCGTTATGAGACGGAAAGATTCATGGAGGTACTGTACGGGATGACGGAAAAGCCTTGTGATGCAGGAAGAGGTGCAAATTAGTCTTGTCTTGCTTTCCAAAACACTGCGCCATCTGCTGCTTTCTCTGTAATTTATCTCCCCTGTCTAGAAGCGCCACCTTGTTCCCCCGCGTAAATTGTTTATTGGGGGTTTTTAACACAAGATTCCAACATATATTGTAATGTACAGGGCATTAGTAGGAATTAAGGAGCTGGAGCAAAGTATTTAACATACTTTCCAGAGAATAAAGCATACCGGTATTTAAGCCACACCCACAAATTTTTTTTAAATATTACATATTTACATACGTAAAGTAGAGGCCAAAAAATTGGACACCCATACATCCATTTTCTAACGCTTATTCCCTTTCGGGGTCGCGGGGGGCGCTGGCGCCTATCTCAGCTACAATCGGGCGGAAGGCAGGGTACACCCTGGACAAGTCACCACCTCATCGCAGGGCTAACACAGATAGACAGACAACATTCACACTCACATTCACACACTAGGGACGATTTTAGTGTTGCCAATCAACCTATCCCCTATGTCTTTGGAAGTGGGAGGAAGCCGGACGGTGGCAGAGGGGTTAGTGCGTCTGCCTCACAATACGGAGTTCCTGCAGTCCTGGGTTCAAAATTGGACACACCTTCTCAATTCAATGTGTTTTTGTCACGACGTGGCTAGCGCCGCTTACCGCGGGGTCGTTCTCCCAGGACTACAGACGGACCACTCTGTCTGTGGAACGCTCTCTCCCTGACCACCTGAGGGCATCACAGACTGTGGAAGCTTTGAAAAAAGCCTTAAAACCCTTAAAAAAAAAAAACGGCCTTTTTATAGATAAATGCCT
Organism: Nerophis ophidion; assembly: GCF_033978795.1. NCBI lineage: Eukaryota > Metazoa > Chordata > Actinopteri > Syngnathiformes > Syngnathidae > Nerophis > Nerophis ophidion. The sequence goes on from NC_084626.1 coordinate 25,447,970, forward strand.
ACTAGTTCTAGAGCAGTGGTTCTCAACCTTTTTTAAGTACCCCCTAGTCCAGGGGTCGGGAACCTTTTTGGCTGAGAGAGCCAAAAAGCCAAATATTTTAAAATATATTTCCGTAAGAGCCATATAATATTTTTTTTAACACTGAACACAACTAAACACGTGCATTTTTTAAGTAAGACCAACATTTCTAAAGTATAATAGGTCTCTTATTCTTTGTAATAACATTTTTATTCTGAAGCTAACTGTGGAGGGGCGTGGCCTGCGGGCCTGCAGCGACAGGTGCGTAGACGGCCCACCTGGGCCTTGTTATCTAATCACCTGTCGCTCTGTTATAAGCAGCAGCCAGGAGGAGAGACTGGGTTGGGGCTGGAAATACTATTGCTGGAAAGCAACTGAGAGACTTATTGAAAAATGAAACAATATTGTAACCCTGAAACAGGCTCTCATGTCGGTGCTTGGTGGTTTGAAGAACCCCCAGGAGGGCAAGCTCCACACTAACCAATAATAAATAAATAACTTCTTACCATTAACGCAACTTCTTGAACAGGTGCGGTAGAAAACGGATGGATGGATTAAAAATGCATGAGAATATTTTACATTTTGAACATTATTTTTAACACTGTGATTACAAGTGGAATTATTCATTACTTATCGTGTTAAGCAACGTCAGTTCAGATATAACAGAGAGCCAGATGCAGTCATCAAAAGAGCCACATCCGGCTCTAGAGCCATAGGTTCCCTACCCCTGTCCTAAACAGAGCAAAGCATTAAAAAAAAAGAGATAAAGAAGTAAAATACAGCACCATGTCATCAGCTTCGGATTTATTAAATTGTATAACAGTGCAAAATATTGCTCATTTGTAGTGGTCTTTCTTGAACTATTTGGGGAAAAAAATATAAAAATAACTAAAAACTTGTTGAAAAATGAACAAGTGATTCAATTATAAATAAAGATTTCCACACATAGAAGTAATCATCAACTTAAAGTGCCCTCTTTGGGGATTGTAATAGAGATCCATCTGGATTCATCAACTTCATTCTAAACATTTATTCACAAAAAAAAGGAATCTTTAACATCAATATTTATGGAACATGTCCACAAAAAATCTAGCTGTCAACACTGAATATTGCATTGTTGCATTTCTTTTCACAGTTTATGAACTTACATTCATATTTTGTTGAAGTATTAGGAGTGAAGGTAGGAGCAAGTTTTAATTACAATACAACAAAAGAACGTTTGAACAACGAGGAAAGAAAAGGTGTGCCAATGCACGGAAAGCTAAATGCTAATGTTAGCAAGGGTAGAGTTCTCAAGTCCAAACAATAAGATAAAACTTAGCAGAGTACATACAAGGAAGAATAACTCACCTAACTCTTGCATGAGCAAACGAACCAATCAGGCAGAACTCAGGTAGAAGGTGGGCTTGAATACAAAGAATATAATTACAAACAGGTGTGTGACCGGAGTGCGTGCGGGAGGCGTAATTAAGTAGCCATGGTGACCAATGTAAACAAGAAAGTGCGCTAACAAAGGGATCGGCAGAGTCCAGAAGTAAACAAAACAGGATTTGACATGAACACAAGATGTGATCCGGAACCGGATCACAACATATTAGGCTGTTCTAGTTTTATTTGTATTATCTTTTTATTATTATTATTATTATTGTTGTTTTTTTTAATACACTGTAGCACTTTGAGGTTGTTTGTTCAATGTGAAGTGCTTTTTACAAATAAAATCTATTATTATTATTAATATTGACTATAAGTTATTAAAGGGGAACATTATCACAATTTCGAAAGGGTTAAAAACAATAAAAATCAGTTCCCAGTGGCTTGTTGTATTTTTTGAAGTTTTTTTCAAAATGTTACCGGTCCCGGAATATCCCTAAATAAAGCTTTAAAGTGCCTTATTTTCGCTATCTTCGAAACCACTATCCATTTCCCTGTGACGTCATACAGTGCTGCCAATACAATCAACATGGCGGATAGCACAGCAAGATATAGCGACATTAGCTCGGATTCAGACTCGGATTTCAGCGGTTTAAGCGATTCAACAGATTACGCATGTATTGAAACAGATGGTCGGAGTATGGAGGCAGATAGCGAAAACCAAATTGAAGAAGAAATTGAAGCTATTGAGCGAATAGCCATTGACGCAATTCGGCCATAGCGTGGGTGTACCTAATGAAGTGGCCCATAGCATGGCTGCCTTATTAGCATCGTCGGTAAAATGTGCGGACCAAACGATCAGGACTTTCGCATCTTGTGACACTGGAGCAACTTAAATCCGTCGATTGGTAAGTGTTTGTTTCGCATTAAATGTGGGTATCAAGTTTCAAATGCACATACAGCTAGCGTAAATAGCATGTTAGCTTCGATTAGCGTAGCATGTTAGCATCGATTAGCTGGCAGTCATGCTGCAACCAAATATGTCTGATTAGCACATAAGTCAACATCAACAAAACTCACCTTTGTGATTTCGTTGACTTAATCGTTCCAAATGCATTTGCAGGTTATCCATACATCTCTGTGCCATGTCTGTCTTAGCATCGCCGGTCAAATGTGAAGACACTCTGGTACATTCAATGGGGGTCTGGCGGCAGATTTCTTGCCAGTGGTGCAACTTGAATCCCTCCCTGTTAGTGTTGTTACACCCTCCGACAACACACCGCCGAGGCATGATGTCTTCAAGGTTCCAAAAAATAGTTGAAAAAACGGAAAATAACAGAGCTGAGACCCGGTGTTGGTAATGTGAAAATGAAAATGGCGGGTGTGTTACCTCGGTGACGTCACGTTCGAACGTCATCGCTAAAAGACCGATAAACAGAAAGGCGTTTAATTTGCCAAAAATTCACCCATTTAGAGTTCGGAAATCGGTTAAAAAAATACATGGTCTTTTTTCTGCAACATCAAGGTATATATTGACGCTTACATAGGTCTGGTGATAATGTTCCCCTTTAAGAGTTTGAAAATCCATCCATTTTCTACCGCTTATTCCCTTTCGGGGATGCGGGGGGCGCTGGCGCCTATCTCAGCTTTAATCGGGCGGAAGGCAGGGTACACCCTGGACAAGTCGCCACCTCATCGCAGGGCCAACACAGATAGACAGACAACATTCACACTCACATTCACACACTAGGGCCAATTTAGTGTTGCCAATCAACCTATCCCCAGGTGCATGTCTTTGGAAGTGGGAGGAAGCCGGAGTACCCGGAGGGAACCCACGCAGTCACGGGGAGAACATGCAAACTCCACACAGAAAGATCCCGAGCCTGGATTTGAACCCAGGACTGCAGGACCTTCGTATTGTGAGGCAGACGCACTAACCCCTCTGCCACCGTGAAGCCCGAGTTTGAAAATCATCGTATTCTATTTTTATTTACGATTCAAACCACGTGCCAACATCACTGCTTTTGGGTTTTGTAATTTAGTAATCCTAACACAGACATTTGTAAATACGTTAGCATGATTACATTACAAAGCAACGTACAAATATGCATGAAAACACCCCTGCAGACTTTGGTAAGCGTGAATTGTTTTAGTTACATTGTACAACTTACAAACGTTGCTTGGAGTGAAGAATGATGAATCTTTTCAAGCAGAAACCCCGCGGACGAATTGTGAACGACTCTTGGGAAAGAAATGGAAGAGAAGAAAACAAAAGTTCTGGTTATTACTGTACGTCAACGAGAAATGAAAGTCATTTTCTACAGATAACGAGCTCAAACAGCTCTATGCAGTGTCATGTGTTTCTTCTCTTCATGCTGCATAATTAAAACAAGAGTGACATGATGTCAGGCTCCAATGATGTCACACCATTTTTATGTCGCTGACGCGGCTATCGCTGAATCCCGTTAGAAACGCCGCCTGATTGTGGTTTACCATTCCGTACTCGTCGAGAACGATAATAAATTGTATTCCTTTTTCTGGTTTTAAGCGTCCGTAGCTCCCACGCTCTCCAGTGTGAAATGATGACAAGTTATAATTGTGTGGCGGAATCCTGACAAATCAGCCTCCGATGCCACTTCACCGCTCAAACCTCAGTCGTCGTAAACTTCGCCGCGGTGAAATCCGATATGTATCCGGGAGGAGAGAAAGAGCCAGGCTCTAACAAGGCTGTGCTTGTTTTTAACCCATCGAGCTGTGCAATTTAACCCAATTTTTGTCAGCTGGAATGAGTTCTGCTCCCTGGATAAAAAAAAAAAAAAAAAAAAAAATTGTCTGTTTTAGCTCTCATTTTCAAGAATAGAAATATGAGCTTTCATGTCTAGTGTGTGCATGCGTGCTGTTGTTTTTTTTCCATGGACTGCTTGTTAGTACAATCCGAGAGCCGTCCATCAGGGACATCCCTCGCCAACAGTTCTGATTCACTTCTCTGTTTACTTCTTCAGCTCCCAGCTCTTACTTCCTGTTTTCCACGAGCTTTTCTGAGTCCTTATTTCATAAGCGAGAGGATTTTCTGGGTGATTGTTTTGTACGACCTCTTGTTTTTAAAGTTTGGCTTTTCTTTACTATAAAAGTTGCATCGAGGATAGGCAACCTTGAGACCTCCGAATTCGGGAGATATGGGGGTGGAGGTGGGCGGAGTTGGAGGGGAGAATGGGATATCCTTTACACACTGATGTCATTTTTTGATGGAGAACCGCCTGAGGGATCAAAGGTCCGTAATATCATCGTTTACACGCAGTGATTACTAAATTGGCCCTAGTGTGTGAATGTGAGTGTGAATGTTGTCTGTCTATCGGTGTTGGCCCTGCGATGAGGTGGCGACTTGTCCAGGGTGTACCCCGCCTTCCGCCCGATTGTAGCTGAGATAGGCGCCAGTGCCCCCCGCGACCCCGAAAGGGAATAAGCGGTAGAAAATGGATGGATGGATTTCTCCAGATTCTCTGAACCTTTTGATGATTTTACGGACCGTAGATGGTAAAATCCCTAAATTCCTTGCAATAGCTCGTTAAGAAATGTTGTTCTAAAACTGTTCGACAATTTGCTTACAAATTGGTGACCCTCGCCCCATCCTTGTTTGTGAATTACTTAGCATTTCATGGAAGCTGCTTTTATACCCAATCATGGCACCCACCTGTTCCTAATTAGCCTGCACACCTCTGGGATGCTCCAAATAAGTGTTTCATGAGCATTTCTCAACTTTATCAGTATTTATTGACACCGTTCCCAACTTCTTTGTCACGTGTTGCCGGCATCAAATTCTAGAGTTAATGATTATTTGCACAAAAAAAAAAAAGTTTATCAGTTTGAACATCAAATATGTTGTCTTTGTCGCATATTCAACTGAATATGGGTTGAAAATGATTTGCAAATCATTGTATTTTGTTTATATTTACATCTAACACAATTTCTCAACTCATATTGAGTTTGTATAATATACATACATATATATATATATGTAGGTGTGGGGAAAAAATCACAAGACTACTTCATCTCTACAGAACTGTTTCATGAGGGGTTCCCTCCATCTCCTGATGATTGAGGGAACCCCTCATGAAACAGTTCTGTAGAGATGAAGTAGTCTTGTGATTTTTTTCCCACGCCTACATATATATATATATATATATATATATATATATATATATATATATATATATATATATGTATATATATATATATATATACATATATATATATATATATATATATATATATATATATATATATATATACATATATATATATATATATATATATATATATATATATATATATATATATATATATTTTCAGAGTGCGAGGATGTCATGTCATCAATGGGAAAAGTCTTTTTTAAACATTATGATTTGCCTGAGCGGCTATGAGACACCGAGAGTAACAAGCGGTAAAAAAAAGTATTAGAAAAGACAGATTAAAAAGAAATAATAACACCATTTTTTTCTACGCGATTCATTATTAGACAGAGCCTATTACTTTTTATTAGTAGTTTAGAGTCTAGTTTAGTCGACTATTGTGTGCATGTGTGTGGATTTTTCTTTTAGTCTTTTTTTTAATGCTTTCCATTATGAAAGGTGGTGACTATCAAGCGCCACCGTCGAGTAATCACAACGCAGTCGGCGACGCTCGTGTTGAAAGCGTCCCAACTTTGATGCGTTCACGTCTCTCTTCGGCTTTAGAACTGAAAAGTAGCCTGTGCTTGTTTTCTTTCCCCCCAGTGTTTATTTTCATCTTACTCCCCTCGCTCGGCCCCCGTTCAGCCGTCTTGGGAACAAACCGACCATATTAAGAAGGAGATTCAGCAGACTGTCATTAGAAGCCCGTGGCAATAAATCATGTGTCCACTACAGGAGGTTTATATTGTAGCTGCAAGGGATTCTGGGTATTTGTTCCGTTGTGTTACGGTCCGGATGTTCTCCCAAAATGTGTTAGTCATTCTTGTTTGCCGTGGGTTCACAGTGTGGCACATATTTGTAACAGTGTTAAAGTTGTTTATACAGCCACCCTCAGTGTGACCCGTATGGCTGTTCACCAAGTATGCCTTGCATTCACTTATTGGTGTGTAAAAGCCCTTTGTATAATGTCAGTGGGCCGGTACGCTGTTTGGTAAGGAGAAAAAGCGTCCGTCACGACAAGTTGTAGAGGACGCTAAAGGTAGTGCCTTTAAGGCACGCCCCCAATATGGTTTTCCGGGTGGGAATCGGGAGGATGGTTACCCCGGGAGATTTTCGTGAGGGGCACTGAAATTTGAGAGGGTTGGCAAGTACAAACGGAAACGGTTCCATATGAGTTGGGAAATTGTGTTAGATGTAAATATAAACAGAATACAATGATTTGCAAATCCTTTTCAACCCATATTCAGTTGAATGCTCTACACAGACAAGATATTTGATGTTCAAACTCATAAACTTTATTATTTATTTTTTTTGCAAATATTAATTAACTAAGAATTTCATGGCTACAACACGTGCCAAAGTAATTGGGAAAGGGCATGTTCAAAAAATTTTCATCAGTTTGAACATCAAATATGTTGTCTTTGTAGCATATTCAACTGAATATGTGTTTAAAATGATTTGCAAATCATTGTATTCCATTTGTATTTACATCTAACTTAATTTCCCAACTCATATGGAAACGGGGTTTGTATGTTGGAAGTGCTCAGCCCATTTGGTTTAGAACAGGGGTGTCAAACGTACGGCCCTGATTTTTTTTGATGAAGGAAACAGCTGTTCTAAATGTGTCCACTAGATGTCGCATGAGCAATTATTTGTATCTTTGTTTACCTTTAGTTATCTTGTTATCTTTAGTTATTAGAGACGTTTGGTCTTGGGACACATTTCCGGCGTTGATGTTGCACTAGTGAGGCACGGACGAGGAGATGCTGCTCCGTTATTGATTGAAGTAAAGTCTGAATGTCATTAAAACAGTTAGCTCCATCTTTTGACACTTCTTCCACTCCCGTCCTTGCACGCTACACCGCTACAACAAAGATGACGGGGAGAAGACGATGTCGAAGGTGAGCTACGTAGATAATATCGCCAACAAAACGGCGCAGAAAGCTACTTGAAAATGGTCTGTAAAACATCATCTATGCAACACTTTATGTGGAGCACACGATAGTGTTTTAAATCTAGAAAATAATCATAATATGAACCCTTTAATACGCCTTATAATCCAGTACGCCTTTTGTATGAAAAAAGACCTGAATAAACCTGCTCATGGGCAGTGCGCCTTTTATCCGGTGTGCCCTATGGTCCGAAAAATACGGTATATACTGTTTGTCCCGATACGGTCCCTTTTTTTAATTTTTATTTTGTACAACCCATTTGAATCCTGTTTGTTGCTCGCTTTCACATTGTAAACAAGTCCTTCATCCAACAAAAACCTCTACCCAGCCCCCACAATGCATTGCAAAATCACCTTGCTTTCCGAGCCTTGTATTGCGGCAGAACCATCAATCATCAATCAATGTTTATTTATATAGCCCCAAATCACAAATGTCTCAAAGGACTGCACAAATCATTACGACTACAACATCCTCGGAAGAACCCACAAAAGGGCAAGGAAAACTCACACCCAGTGGGCAGGGAGAATTCACATCCAGTGGGACGCCAGCGACAATGCTGACTATGAGAAACCTTGGAGAGGACCTCAGATGTGGGCAACCCCCCCCCCTCTAGGGGACCGAAAGCAATGGATGTCGAGCGGGTCTAACATGATACTGTGAAAGTTCAGTCCATAGAGGCTCCAAGACAGCAGTGAGAGTCCCGTCTACAGGAAACCATCTCAAGCGGATAAGCAGCGTAGAGATGTCCCCAACCGATACAGGCGAGCGGTCCATCCTGGGTCCCGACGAGCGGTCCATCCTGGGTCTCGACTCTGGACAGTCAGTACTTCATCCCTGGTCATCGGACCGGACCCCCTCCACAAGGGAGGGGGGGACATAGGAGAAAGAAAAGAAGCGGCAGATCAACTGGTCTAAAAAGGAGGTCTATTTAAAGGCTAGAGTATACAGATGAGTTTTAAGATGAGACTTAAATGCTTCTACTGAGGTAGCATCTCGAACTTTTCCCGGGAGGGCATTCCAGAGTACTGGAGCCCGAACGGAAAACGCTCTATAGCCCGCAGACTTTTTTTGAGCTCTAGGAATCACTAATAAGAAAGGTGCTTGATTAGTCGAACCTACTAAACACATCATCTGCCGTGCAATGTACTAATAGATTAAATGAAGCCACCGTGGAATAGAAGAATAGCCTGCAGAGACTCTTTGATTGATGTGTTTATTTCGCAATGCAATTGTATGCAAATGAAAATGTGTCTTAAGGAGAACGCCATTTAGTCCAGTTGTTGATTCGATTACATCTTCTTGCTCCGGAGAGTTGACTGTTGTTTTGCGAGCTCTCCTCCGACAGACTCAGCCTGTCCTGTCTGAAAAGTGCATTCAAAAACAAATTTCACTCACATTGACGACATTAGCGTGATTAATATCTGATACATTCTGCCAAATAGTGAACATTTGCCTCTATTGGCAGACGACAAACAGCTAATATACACTATATTGCCAAAAGTATTTGGCCACGTCCAAATGATGAGAACCAGGTGCCCTAATCACTTGGCCCGGTGTATAAAATCAAGCACTTAGGTATGGTGACTGTTTCTACAAATATTTGTGAAAGAATGGGATATCCTTTACACACTGATGTCATTTTTTGATGGAGAACCGCCTGAGGGTTCAAAGGTCCGTAATATCATCGCTTACGTGCAGTGATTTCCCCAGATTCTCTGAACCTTTTGATGATTTTACGGACCGTAGATGTTAAAATCCCTAAATACCTTGCACTAGCTCGTTGAGAGATGTTGTTCTAAAACTGTTCGACAATTTGCTTACAAAGTGGTGACCCTCTCCCCCATCCTTGTTTGTGAATTGCTTAGCATTTCATGGAAGCTGCTTTTATACCCAATCATGGCACCCACCTGTTCCCAATTAGCCTGCACACCTGTGGGATGTTCCAAATAAGTGTTCGATGAGCATTCCTCAACTTGATTAGTATTTATTGCCAGCTTTCCCAACTTCTTTGTCACGTGTTGCTGGCATCAAATTCTAAACTTAATGATTATTTGCAAAACAAAACAAAATGTTGATCAGTTTTAACATCAAATATGTTGTCTTTGTAGCATATTTAATTGAATATGGGTTGAAAATGTTTTGCAACTCATTGTATTCCGTTTATATTTACATCTAACACAATTTCCCAACTCATATGGAAACAGGGCTTGTCGAACCACAATCCACCTGTGCAACAAATCCGATCGTGAAATCTCCTCGCTCCTAAATATCCCTAAGTCAACTTCATTATAAGAAAAGTGAAGAGTTTGGGAACAACAGCAAGTCAGCCACCAAGTGGTAGGCCACGTAAACTGACAGAAAGGGGTCAGCGGATGCTGAAGTGCATAGTGCAAAGACTTTCTACACAGTCAGTTGCTACAGAGCTCCAAACTTCATGTGAACTTTCAATTAGCCCACGTACAGTACGCAGAAAGCTTAATGGAATGGGTTTCCATGGCCGATCCGCTGAATCTAAGCCATACATCATCAAGTCCAATGCAAAGCGTCGGCTGCAGTGGTGTAAAGCACGTCGTCACTGGACTCTAGAACAGTGGAGATGATTTCTCTGGACTGATGAGTCACGCTTTTCCATCTGGGAATCTGACGGATCAGTCTGGGTTTGGAGGTTGCCAGGAGAACGCTTCATTTCGGACTGCATTAAGCCGAGTGTAAAATTTGGTGGAGGAGGAATTATGGTGTGGGGTTGTTTTTCAGGAGTTTGGCTTGGTCCCTTAGTTCCAGTGAAAGGAACTTTGAATGCTCCAGGATACCAAAATATTTTGGACAATTCCATGGGATGCCACTTCAAGTTCATATGTGAATAAAGGCAGGTGGTCAAATATTAGGGGTGTGGGAAAAAATCGATTCGAATAAGAATCGTGGTTCTCACGTTGTACGATTCAGAATCGATTCTCATTTTCAAAAAAATTAATTTTTTTATTTCATTTATTTTTTTATTTTTTTGTTCTTATTTTTTTATCAATCCAACAAACCACTACACAGCAATACCGTAACAATGCAAACCAATTCCAAAACCAAACCAGACCTAGCAACACTCAGAACTGCAATAAACAGAGCAATTGAGGAGACACAAACACGGCACAAAAAGTAGTGAAACAAAAATGAATATTATCAACAACAGTAACAATATTAGTTATAATTTCAACATATCAATCAATCAATCAATGTTTACTTATATAGCCCTAAATCACTAGTGTCTCAAAGGGCTGCACAAACCACTACGACATCCTCGGTAGGCCCACATAAGGGGAAGGAAAACTCACACCCAGTGGGACGTCGGTGACAATGATGACTATGAGAACCTTGGAGAGGAGGAAAGCAATGGATTAAAAATCCCTTATTGACATCCATCCCCCCATCCCATCCATTTTCTACCGCTTATTCCCTTTCGGGGTCGCGGGGGGCGCTGGCGCCTATCTCAGCTACAATCGGGCGGAAGGCGGGGTACACCCTGGACAAGTCGCCACCTCATCGCAGGGCCAACACAGATAGACAGACAACATTCACACTCACATTCACACACTAGGGCCAATTTAGTGTTGCCAATCAACCTATCCCCAGGTGCATGTCTTTGGAAGTGGGAGGAAGCCGGAGTACCCGGAGGGAACCCACGCACGCATTCACGGGGAGAACATGCAAACTCCACACAGAAAGATCCCGAGCCTGGATTTGAACCCAGGACTGCAGGAACTTCGTATTGTGAGGCAGACGCACTAACCCCTCTGCCACCATGAAGCCCCCCTTATTGACATATTAGACATTTTTAAAAAATTTTAAAACAGAACAATAGTGTCACAGTGGCTTACACTTGCATCGCATCTCATAAGCTTGACAACACACTGTGTCAAGTATTTTCACAAATATAAAATAAATCATATATTTGGTTCGTTTAATAGTAAAAACAAATGTACATTATTGCAATCAGTTGATAAAACATTGTCCTCTACAATTATAAAAGCTTTTTTTTTTTTTAAATCTACTACTCTGCTAGCATGTCAGTAGACCGGGGTAGATCCTGCTGAAATCCTATGTATTGAATGAATACAGAATCGTTTTGAATCGGAAAAGTATCGTTTTTGAATCGAGAATCGCGAAAAAATCGATATATAATCGAATCGCGACCCCAAGAATTGATATTGAATCGAATCGTGGGACACCCAAAGATTCGCAGCCCTATCATATATGTTTGGCAATATAGTGTAGCTTAATGACTTTACCCGTACATTAACAATGCTGCTATGAAACATTACCCTTACAGCATTTATCCAGTCGAGTCCACCTACAGTATCACCGCACCTTACGGCTATCGTGACGTAAAACTATTAGACCACAACTTACGGTTTCCACTGCCCGACAACAAAGAGCCTACACTGACATTCTACACAAGGAAGAACAAACATCAGAAAGAATGCGAAAAAGAGACAACTGGAAAGTTTACCAGAAGCCGAAAACAAAAATCCAGACAGGACATGTTAAACTCAGCCATATCTGATCATTGCAAAATATATACCCACATCATGGACTTGGGACAACGGCAAAATCGTCTGGACAGAAAGTAAAAAATTCCAACGATGATCGAACTGAGGAAGCGGCCCAAGGAAACCATCAATCGGGATGAGTGAGCATTCATGCTCTCACATACCTGGGACTCTCTCCTCCATTAACCACCAGGTAGACTTGACAGGTCTGCCTGGTTGTCCCCGCCTATAAAAACAGCTGAAACAATCGAAACATACCAGGTAAAGATTTCATCTAATATACCGAAAATATGGTCTGATTACAAGAAAATTTGAAAGAGACCCTAGACCAGTCCACATATGTGGTGTGTCTACGGGTATTCTCATTCATCCAGATGATTGTTTTCCCAAGGCATTCAATCGATCAAAACTGGACTGTTCTGTTTGTCTTAGAAGACGTTCGGTCTCTCATCCGAGCAGGGGTCATCAGTTCATGCTCATAGGTATGTGGTAGACATTTTTTATGTGGTCTCATTTCGTCTCAGAATGTCAAAACGTTGACTCAAACCGATCGTGAGCCGTAGACCTTGGTCATTGAAATTATTTGAGTCGAGTAATGGACTTCATTCGGCCCTGAAAAGTGAACAGGAATTTGATTTTGGTTGCAATTCCCACGGTCCAAACTTGTTCAAAGGTAAAGTTGTTCGGTGCAAAAGTGTCAGTGAGAAAACCCGCAGGGTTTGATTTCATAAGGGAAAGTGATGAAAGAACACCCCGTAGTTCAAGAGGTCCCATTCCTCCTTATCAGCTTTGACCTTTGAAATCTGTGCTTGTATTTTGACCCCCGCGTACAGACCCCTTTTTAGGGGGCACTGCCTTTTCATTTCCCTGTCCTCAAGTGACTTCAAAAGGGAGTGGTGCTCATCCTTTTTGTAGCCAGAGCTTCCCGCTAATCTGTGAGCGCACACCTGACACCTCCAACCTCTTCAACCCTCCATTTATTTTGTCTGCCACTAGGTTCAAACGCCGCGTCGTCTGCGCATAAAAAGTTCCCAATCCTTCAAAGCTGGATTGTGTGCACTGTGAAGTCCATCCTTGTTACGACCTCAAACCAGACCATGTTTAATCTGCTGATCAAAGCCGGGGTTAGGGAGCAGATCACAGCTTGAGTCAAAGTAGTTGTTCGGTAATGGCAATTGCTCTCTCTCTCTCTCCGCTCTGCTTGAGGACACATAGTCAGGAGTCAATCAATCAATCAATCAATGTTTATTTATATAGCCCCAAATCACAAATGTCTCAAAGGACTGCACAAATCATTACGACTACAACATCCTCGGAAGAACCCACAAAAGGGCAAGGAAAACTCACACCCAGTGGGCAGGGAGAATTCACATTCAGTGGGACGCCAGCGACAATGCTGACTATGAGAAACCTTGGAGAGGACCTCAGATGTGGGCAACCCCCCCCCTCTAGGGGACCGAAAGCAATGGATGTCGAGCGGGTCTAACATGATACTGTGAAAGTTCAATCCATAGTGGCTCCAAGACAGCAGTGAGAGTCCCGTCCACAGGAAACCATCTCAAGCGGATCAGCAGCGTAGAGATGTCCCCAACCGATACAGGCGAGCGGTCCATCCTGGGTCCCGACGAGCGGTCCATCCTGGGTCTCGACTCTGGACAGTCAGTACTTCATCCATGGTCATCGGACCGGACCCCCTCCACAAGGGAGGGGGGGACATAGGAGAAAGAAAAGAAGCGGCAGATCAACTGGTCTAAAAAGGAGGTCTATTTAAAGGCTAGAGTATACAGATGAGTTTTAAGATGAGACTTAAATGCTTCTACTGAGGTAGCATCTCGAACTGTTACCGGGAGGGCATTCCAGAGTACTGGAGCCCGAACGGAAAACGCTCTATAGCCCGCAGACTTTTTTTGAGCTCTAGGAATCACTAATAAGCCGGAGTCTTTTGAACGCAGATTTCTTGCCGGGACATACGGTACAATACAATCGGCAAGATAGGATGGAGCTAGACCGTGTAGTATTTTATACGTAAGTAGTAAAACCTTAAAGTCACATCTTAAGTGCACAGGAAGCCAGTGCAGGTGAGTCTTGAATTATGGAAACCAAAATGTACTCGATGAAGTAATCCATACTACGACTTGGTATTTAGAGACATAGACAATTCTTGAACTAAAAACAGATACCAACTGTGTTGTTTCTGCCAACAAAATCAAGAGTTTTTGAAATGGAGGACCGAATTGTTTCTGGGTAGGGTTGTCTCTCTCCCTCCTGTGGTTGGTACTCTTTGTTTGTGGAGGTGCGTGGACAAACTGCCCATCGTTGCACCTTATTTATCTGATTGTCATTGGCGATGGCGACGTTGGTGTTGGGAGGGATCCTCTCCCCCGTTACTGTCCTCGTGGGACTATCACTGTCTTTGTTATTGTATCCATTGTTCTCTATCTCAACCCAGCTAGTTTTGCAACCAAACCCAACGTATTGCTCTGGATCATCCATTGAACTGGCTGTTAATTCCCTGCAGAAATCTTTTGTCACTGTGCAGAATTCACTCATTGACTTGAAACTTGTTCTCAAGGCTGACAAGACAAAACGTATGCGGTTTTCCAAACATAGGAAGGTTCCTCATACTCCCCCCGGTAGAGTCCACTCTTGAAGGGAATGCCATAGAAAGTGGTGCAGGAATATAAATACCTTGGTGTTTTAATCGATGACTCTCTCACTTTTAAACATTGTATTGATCAACTGGTGAAGAAACTAAAACTTAAATTGGTTTTTTTCTTCCGTAGTAGGAGATTTTTTCTTTTGGTGCAAAAAAAAAATGCCTTGTCTCTGCCACATTTTTATCTGGCTGGATTCATTCCGGTCTTCAGATGGTGGACTTTGATTGATTGATACTTTTATTAGTAGATTGCACAGTACAGTACATAGTCCGTACAATTGACCACTAAATGGTAACACCCCAATAAGTTTTTCAACTTGTTTAAGTCGGGGTCCACGTTAATCAATTCATGGTACAAATATATACTATCAACATAATACAGTCATCACACAAGTTAATCATCATAGTATATACATTGAATTATTTACATTATTTACAATCCGGGGGGTGGGATGAGGAGCTTTGGTTGATATCAGAACTTCAGTCATCAACAATTGCATCAACAGAGAAATGTGGACATTGAAACAGTGTAGGTCTTATTTAGTAGGATATGTACAGCCAGCAGAGAACAGAGTGAGTTCACATAGCATAAGAACAAGTATATACATTAGAAGTACATTTGAGGTGTTTATAATCCGGGGAGATGGGATGTGAATGGAGGAGGGTATTAGTAAAGTGTTGAAGTTGCCTGGAGGTGTTGTTTTAGAGCGGTTTTGAAGGAATATAGAGATGCACTTACTTTTATACCTGTTGGGAGTGCATTCCACATTGATGTGGCATAGAAAGAGAATGAGTTAAGACCTTTGTTAGATCGGAATCTGGGTTTAACGTGGTTTGTGGAGCTCCCCCTGGTGTTGTGGTTATGGCGGTCATTTACGTTAAGGAAGTAGTTGGACATGTACTTCGGTATCAAGGAGGTGTAGCGGATTTTATAGACCAGGCTCAGTGCAAGTTGTTTGACTCTGTCCTCCACCCTGAGCCAGCCCACTTTGGAGAAGTGGGTTGGATTGAGGTGTGATCTGGGGTGGAGGTCTAAAAGTAACCGGATTAGCTTATTCTGGGATGTTTGGAGTCTAGATTTGAGGGTTTTGGAGGTGCTGGGGTACCAGGAGGTGCAAGCGTAATCGAAGAAGGGTTGAATGAGAGTTGCCGCTAGAATCCTCAAGGTGCTTTTGTTGACCAGAGAGGAGATTCTGTAGAGGAATCTTGTTCTTTGGTTGACCTTTTTGATCACCTTGGTTGCCATTTTATCACAGGAAAGATTAGCCTCTAGAATGGAACCTAGGTAGGTGATCTCATCCTTCCTGGTGATAACAATGTCACCCACTTTTATAGTGAAGTCACTGACCTTCTTAAGTTTGATATGGGACCCAAGCGTTTACCATGCTTCTTTGAAGTTCATTACAACCCGTAGAGCATGGGTGTCAAACTCTGGCCCGCGGGCCCAATCTGTCCCGCTGTCTAATTTAATTTGGCCCTTGAGACAATATCAATTTAGCATTAGAGCTGGCCCGCCGGTGTTATACAGCGTCGGTGCCGCTGTAACACCGCATTCACCGCTAATACTCATACTTGCCAACCCTCTTAATTTTCCCGGTAGACTCCCGAAGTTCAGTGCCCCCCCCAAAAATCTCCCGGGGCAACCATTCTGCCGAATTTCTACCGATTTCCACCTGGACAACTATATTGGGGGCGTGCATTTAAGGCACTGCTTTTAGCGTTCTCTACAACCTGTCGTCACGTCCGCTTTTCCTCCATACTAACAGCGTGTCACATAATATTTGTGACTTTTACACACACGCACAAGTGAATGCAAGGCATACTTGGTCAACAGCCATACAGGTCACACTGAGGGTGGCCGTATAAACAACTTTAGCACTGTTACAAATATGCGCCACACCGTGAACCCACACCAAACAAACATGTTCGGGTGAACATCCGCACCGTAACACAACAGAACAAGTACCCAGAACCCCTTGCAGCACTAACTCTTCCGGGAAACTTCCAGCAAACTGACCAATATTTAACGTTTTATTCATGCATTTTCTCTTGCTCCTTCAAGGCTTGAATATTTGGTTCATTTTACTCTCAAATGTATTATTAGCCTGTGGAAAAAAATGGATATTTACCTCAGAGGATTGCAAATAGAACGCCTCCCTAGGGATGTGTTTAGGGCACGTCCAGCTGGTAGGAGGCCACGGGGAAGACCCAGGACACGTTGGAAAGACTATGTCTCCCGGCTGGCCTGGGAACGCCTCGGGATCCCCCGGGAAGAGCTAGACGAAGTGGCTGGAGATAGGGAAGTCTGGGCTTCCCTGCTTAGGCTGCTGCCCCCGCGACCCGACCTCGGATAAGCGGAAGATGATGGATGGATGGATGGATTGCAAATAGAAAAAAAGGCATAACATTTTTATTTACATCCATCCATCCATCCATCCATTTTCTACCGCTTATTCCCTTTCGGGGTCGCGGGGGGCGCTGGCGCCTATCTCAGCTACAATCGGGCGGAAGGCGGGGTACACCCTGGACAAGTCGCCACCTCATTTTATTTGATATGCCATTGATATTTTTTTAATTATTATTATTATTATTTGAAACTGGATTTTGCATGTCACTTAAGTTATATAAGCCTTGCTTGTTCAATATTTAATACAAAACTTGTTTGGGTCCCTATTAAAAGGTTCATTTGTTCAACCTTGGCTTTGTTCAGTTTTACATTTTGGCCCACTCTGTATTTGAGTTTGACACCCCTGCCGTAGAGGGTGGGATGGCCTTCTCTGTCCATTAGGGAACAGTCTCATTGGTACATTTTTATTTACAAGGCTCTTCTAGGACTATTGCCCGAAAACATTGGGGCATTGATTTCATAAAGAAGTACGAACTCTTATGCACTGAGATCCAACGATCAGCTGTTGCTCTTTGTCCCTTTTTGCTCGCACTGAGCTGGGGGAAAAAAATCTTATGTCTCTGCAGCTCCTTACGCTTGGAACATCAATCAATCAATCAATGGTTATTTATATAGCCCCAAATCACAAATGTCTCAAAGGACTGCACAAATCATTACGACTACAACATCCTCGGAAGAACCCACAAAAGGGCAAGGAAAACTCACACCCAGTGGGCAGGGAGAATTCACATTCAGTGGGACGCCAGTGACAATGCTGACTATGAGAAACCTTGGAGAGGACCTCAGATGTGGGCAACCCCCCCCCTCTAGGGGACCGAAAGCAATGGATGTCGAGCGGGTCTAACATGATACTGTGAAAGTTCAATCCATAGTGGCTCCAAGACAGCAGTGAGAGTCCCGTCCACAGGAAACCATCTCAAGCGGATCAGCAGCGTAGAGATGTCCCCAACCGATACAGGCGAGCGGTCCATCCTGGGTCCCGACGAGCGGTCCATCCTGGGTCTCGACTCTGGACAGTCAGTACTTCATCCATGGTCATCGGACCGGACCCCCTCCACAAGGGAGGGGGGGACATAGGAGAAAGAAAAGAAGCGGCAGATCAACTGGTCTAAAAAGGAGGTCTATTTAAAGGCTAGAGTATACAGATGAGTTTTATCTTGTCTTTGTAGTGCATTCAACTGAATATGGGTTGAAAAGGATTTGCAAATCATTGTATTCTGTTTATATTTACATCTAACACAATTTCCCAACTCATATGGAAACGGGGTTTGTAGACTTGCTCTATGCGTGAAGTGCTTTGCGATAATTTGCATTGTGAATTGGCGCTATGTAAAGAAATCTGGCTTGACTTTTGACGAAAACACTGGAGTTAAGAATACATCACTGTCAGGATTCTTGGTCTTCGCTAGGTCTATTCTCCTTTCCACAGTTGAACACAGTTTTTTTTAAGATATTACCAGTTTTCACTTTGTTTTATTTCCAAGCGGTGAACGGTCTCCAGGGAATAAATATGACTAGCATGCTAATACTTTGCCAAGAGCCTCTGGGATTGAGTGAACTTGATAGCATGAATATGTATGCACCATCGGGCCCATCCTCGGTCTAGAGCGAAGAAGCAAACAGGAAGTGTACCGAGTACCGCACTGGTGTGAACTTATCCGCCTGCCTTGGGCTTTTTCTCGATGTAATTATTTTCCTGGGAATCTGTGAAAGATAAAGATCGATGTGAGGGTCGGAACCACGCAAAAAACCACCCCCGCCCTAGCCGTTTACGCCATCCCTTGGTTTTTTCCCCCTCATCTGCTTCTTTTCTTCCTCTAAATCTCTATTCGTCCTCTCATGCCCAACAGTAATTACAGCAGCTCCTCAGCTCCACCACCAGAATGAGTTGTTTACATTGGGCGGCTTGTCTCTGGCTGCTGTGACCAGACTGTCATCCCCCGGCTGAGCCTCGCTGTGAAGCAGCCACACAGTCACCAAAATGCAACTCTGCCTGACCGAATCCACCCCCCCTGAGGCGTAGCTCACCCACACAGCTGTGCTCCGCCCGAAACCTCACCAAGATTTGTCAGTCCTACAATCTTCTCTCTCCCCCACTTCTTTGTAGCGGAAGCTCACTCCAGTTTGGATTTCCCAGGCAGCCGCCGAGGGAAAACCATTGAAAAGTTTCGGTTTAAAGACCCAGACGTGAGAACCGACTGCACATGAACGACATGCCGGCTCCTTTGTGTTTTCAGCTCTCAGAGGGCTCAGGCGGAAAGAAAAGTTCCTCTGTGCCGTTCCCGCATCCAGAGGAGTTGTGTTTGTTTACGCACAGGCAGCCTGCGAGTTCTGTTTGGAGTTTCAGGGTCTGCACAGGCTCCTTCTCGTTGAACTGATGATGTGTTAAGTTGGGTTGTGCTCGGGGTCCCTCGGCGTTCTTTGGCCCTTGGAACCAGGTGTTTCCTGTCTCCTATAGCAGGAAAAAGTGCAAGTGCGCCAATACCGGACTGAGTCAGCCATGAGTCTTGCATCACTGTTGAGCTTTTTTGACGTCCGAATAGTTTTCCTCTGACTCTTGTTCGATTTTCTGGGTTTATTTATTTATTTACGGATTTATTTACGGACAGACATTGTATTGTATTTCAATATTGTTTCTTTATGTTAACATCGGTGTTATGTTCAGTAGAAGCATTTAAGTCTCACTTTAAAACTTCATTTGTATACTCTAGCCTTTAAATAGACTCCCTCTTTAGACCAGTTGATCTGCCGTTTCTTTTCTTTTTCTTCTATGTTCCACTCTCCCTTGTGGAGGGGGTCCGGTCCGATACAGTGGCCATGTACTGCTTGCCTGTGTATCGGCTGGGGACATCTCTGCGCTGCTGATCCGCCTCCACTTGGGATGGTTTCCTGCTGGCTCCGCTGTGAACGGGACTCTTGCTGCTGTGTTGGATCCGCTTTGGACTGGACTCTTGCGACTGTGTTGGATCCATTATGGATTGAACTTTCACAGTATCGTGTTAGACCCGCTCGACACCCATTGCTTTCCTCCTCTCCAAGGTTCTCATAGTCATCATTGTCACCGACGTCCCACTGGGTGTGAGTTTTCCTTGCCCTTATGTGGGCCTACCGAGGATGTCGTAGTGGTTTGTGCAGCCCTTTGAGACACTAGTGATTTAGGGCTATATAAGTAAACATTGATTGATTGATTGATGTTCCGCTGCCCGGATCATACATTATTTGGTTTTTGAGTCCTTTTGTATATCTTGTTTGTCCTTGGACCGTGGGGCGGTATAGCTCGGTTGGTAGAGTGGCCGTGCCAGCAACTTGAGGTTTGCAGGTTCGATCCCCGCTTCTGCCATCCTAGTTACTGCCGTTGTGTCCTTGGGCAAGACACTTTACCCACCTGCTCCCAGTGCCACCCACACTGGTATAAATGTAACTTAGATATTGGGTTTCACTATGTAATGCGCTTTGAGTCACTAGAGAAAAGCGCTATATAAATATCATTCACTTCACTTCACTCTTTCGATCCTTAGTTGGTGCACTTCCTTGTTTGTTTCATCACCGTGGTAACTTGATTGTTTACCCGCCTTGTTCTCACACCTGTTTTTGATCAGAGACTCTATTTAAGCCTGCCTTTTCCGTACACTCGTCTCCACGTTGCATAGTGTACATACCTTTTGTGTTTCACGAGTGACGACTTGGCTATCTGTTTTTGGACTCGCTAGCTTCTGTGCTTAGCCTTTTGTGTTCCTAGCTCACATGCTAGCGTTTTGTTTTGCCTATTGTGCCTCTTACCATGAATTGATTAACGTGGACCCCGACTTAAACAAGTTGAAAAACGTATTCGGGTGTTACCATTTAGTGGTCAATTGTACAGAATATGTACTGAACTGTGCAATCTACTAATAAAAGTATCAATCAATCAATCAATCAATCTATGCAAGTGTTCTGTTTGTTTCTCTAGCTCACATGCTAGGAGCTCTTTGTTTTGTCTTTTAGTGCCAAGTGCAAGTTGTTTCTGTTCTTAGTCTGTTTTTAGTTTTAATAAAACGATCCTTCTTACCTTAATGCTGTGTCCGTGCTCGATCTACACCCTGAGCTCCACCCGCATAACGATGCCTCGAAGTCGTCACAATCAGAGTCCGTTCTGCAAAATGGTCATCCCTAAAAGCACACAGCTTATGGACAGGGACCCACAGTTAAAATATACAACATCATTTAATATACCGAATTTTCGGATTATAAATCGCTCCGGAGTATGCATCGCACCGGTCGAAAATGCATAATAAAGAAGGAAAATACCATATATAAGTCGCACTGGAGTATAAGTCGGGAAATTTATTTGATAAAATCCAACACCAAGAATAGATATTTGAAAGGCAATTTAAAATAAATAAAGAATAGTGAACAACAGGCTGAATAAGTGTACGTTATATGAGGCATAAATAACCAACTGAGAAGGTGCCTGGTATGTTAACATAACATATTATGGTAAGAGTCATTCAAATAACTATAACATAAAGAACATGCTATACGTTTACCAAACTATCTGTCACTCCTAATCGCTAAATCCCATGAAATCTTCTTCCTCGATGTCGCTTCTAAACAACTCTGCCAACTCCAAAGGTATGCGCCGCTTCCTCTTGTCGTTTTCTGCTGCATATTTCACTACATCCAGCTTGTAATCTGCAGTACATGATTTCCTTCCATCCATCCATCCATCTTCTTCCGCTTATCCGAGGTCGGGTCGCGGGGGCAGCAGCCTAAGCAGGGAAACCCAGACTTCCCTCTCCCCAGCAACTTCGTCTAGCTCTTCCCGGGGGATCCCGAGGCGTTCCCAGGCCAGCCGGGAGACATAGTCTTCCCAACTTGTCCTGGGTCTTCCCCGTGGCCTCCTACCGGTTGGACGTGCCCTAAACACCTCCCTAGGGAGGCGTTCGGGTGGCATCCTGACCAGATGCCCGAACCACTTCATCTGTCTCCTCTCGATGTGGAGGAGCAGCGGCTTTACTTTGAGTTCCTCACGGATGGCAGAGCTTCTCACCCTATCTCTAAGGGAGAGACCCAAACTCATTTCGGCCGCTTGTACCCGTGATCTTATCCTTTCGGTCATGACCCAAAGTTCATTACCATAGGTGAGGATGGGAACGTAGATCGACCGGTAAATTGAGAGCTTTGCCTTCCGGCTCAGCTCCTTCTTCACCACAACGGATCGGTACAACGTCCGCATTACTGAAGACGCCACACCGATCCGCCTGTCGATCTCACGATCCACTCTTCCCTCACTCGTGAACAAGACTCCTAGGTACTTGAACTCCTCCACTTGGAGCAGGGTCTCCTCCCCAACCCGGAGATGGTATTCCACCCTTTTCCGGGTGGAATGCCATCTGTAGCCGAGGATCGGACCGCCAAGTGCCCTGCCAGTGGTGAGCCCATTGGAGGGGTGACCCACGTTGCCTCTTTGGGCTGTGCCCGGCCGGGCCCCATGGGAACCAGGCGTTCGCCATCGTGCCCCACCTCCGGGCCTGGCTCCAGAGGGAGGCCCCGGTGATCCGCATCCGGGCGAGGGAAATCTGGGTCTATGTTTTTTCTTCTTCATAAAGGTCTTCGAACTGCTCTTTGTCTGATCCCTCACCTAGAACCTGTTTGCCTTGGGAGACCCTACCAGAGGGCATAAAGCCCCCGGACAACATAGCTCCTCGGATCATTGGGACACGCAAACTCCTCTACCACGATAAGGTGGCAGCTCAGAGACATGATTTCCTTTTCGGTGCAATTTTTGTTCAACCCTTCTCAGTTTTTATAAGTTACCGCCAACGATGAAATGATCCCATCCATTTTTGTGAATTACTTAGCATTTCATGGAAGCTGTTTTTATACCCAATCATGGCACCCACCTGTTCCCAATTAGCCTGCACACCTGTGGGATGTTCCATATAAGTGTTTGATGAGCATTCCTCAACTTTATCAGTATTTATTGCCACCTTTCCCTACTTCTATGTCATGTGTTGCTGGCATCAAATTCTAACGTTAAAGATCATTTGCAAAAAAAAAAAAAAAGTTTATCAGTTTTAACATTAAATATGTTGTATTTGTAGCATATTCAACTGAATATGGGTTGAAATTCAATCAATCAATCAATCAATCAATGTTTGCTTATATAGCCCTAAATCACTTGTGTCTCAAAGGGCTGCACAAACCACCACGACATCCTCGGTAGGCCCACATAAGGGCAAGGAAAACTCACACCCAGTGGGACGTCGGTGACAATGATGACTATGAGAACCTTGGAGAGGAGGAAAGCAATGGATGTCGAGCGGGTCTAACATGATACTGTGAAAGTTCAATCCATAATGGATCCAACACAGTCGCGAGAGTCCAGTCCAAAGCGGATCCAACACAGCAGCGAGAGTCCCGTTCACAGCGGAGCCAGCAGGAAACCATCCCAAGCGGAGGCGGATCAGCAGCGCAGAGACGTCCCCAGCCGATACACAGGCAAGCAGTACATGGCCACCGGATCGGACCGGACCCCCTCCACAAGGGAGAGTGGGACATAGAAGAAAAAGAAAAGAAACGGCAGATCAACTGGTCTAAAAAGGGAGTCTATTTAAAGGCTAGAGTATACAAATGAGTTTTAAGGTGAGACTTAAATGCTTCTACTGAGGTAACATCTCGAACTGTTACCGGGAGGGCATTCCAGAGTACTGGAGCCCGAACGGAAAATGCTCTATAGCCCGCAGACTTTTTTTGGGCTTTGGGAATCACTAATAAGCCGGAGTCCTTTCAAGGCAGATTTCTTGCCGGGACATATGGTACAAAACAATCGGCAAGATAGGATGGAGCTAGACCGTGTAGTATTTTATACGTAAGTAGTAAAACCTTAAAGTCACATCTTAAGTGCACAGGAAGCCAGTGCAGGTGAGCCAGTACAGGCGTAATGTGATCAAACTTTCTTGTTCTTGTCAAAAGTCTAGCAGCCGCATTTTGTACCAACTGTAATCTTTTAATGCTAGACATGGGGAGACCCGAAAATAATACGTTACAGTAGTCGAGACGAGACGTAACAAACGCATGGATAATGATCTCAGCGTCTTTAGTGGACAGAATGGAGCGAATTTTAGCGATATTGATTTGCTAATCATTGTATTCCGTTTCTGCGATGAGGTGGCGACTTGTCCAGGGTGTACCCCGCCTTCCGCCCGATTGTAGCTGAGATAGGCGCCAGCGCCCCCCGCGACCCCGAAAGGGAATAAGCGGTAGAAAATGGATGGATGGATGGATGTATTCCGTTTATATTTACATCTAACACAATTTCCCAACTCATATGGAAACAGGGTTTGTACAAGCACTGTGTGGGGCGGTATGGCTCGGTTGGTAGAGCGGCCGTGCCAGCAACTTTAGGGTTCCAGGTTCGATCCACGCTACCGCCATCCTAGTCACTGCCCTTGTGTCCTTGGGCAAGACACTTTACCCACCTGCTCCCAGTGCCACCCACACTGGTTTAAATGTAACTTAGATATTGGGTTTCACTATGTAAAAGCGCTTTGAGTCACCTAGAGAAAAGCGCTATATAAATATAACTCACTTCACTGTGGAATCTGTTGCACTCGGTAAGATTCAGAATATTGTACCCATAAAAGAGAAGATTTGAGGGAGCATTAAAGTTAATTGTCAGCCATTGAGAACCCCATCATTTTAGTTGCATATGCATTTCATTATTTTTGGATCGCATGAGTGTATTTAATTTCTGATTACATTCGACAAAGTGAAAAATAAAGAACACAATTAAATACCCTCTGCTCTAAATGAGGGTTTACTGCTTTTAGCGATTCCAAATAGTATTTATATGCTGCTTAAACAATTAAACAGATATAGCCGGAGATGCCCTCTGCTAAAAAAAAAAAAAACACGGGTCTGGGTTCAAAAGCTGCACACTGCTGGCTGACTGGGTTGCTTCTTCTATGACCGTGGTTCTCAAATGGGGGTACGCGTACCCCTGGGGGTACTTGAAGGTATGCCCAGATTTTTAAAATATTCTAAAAATAGCAACAATTCAAAAATCCTTTATAAAGATATTTATTGAATAATACTTCCACAAAATGGGCTTCACGGTGGAAGAGGGGTTAGTGCGTCTGCCTCACAATACAAAGTTCCTGCAGTCCTGGGTTCAAATCCAGGCTCGGGATATTTCTGTGTGGAGTTTGCATGTTCTCCCCGTGACTGCGTGGGTTCCCTCCGGGTACTCCGGCTTCCTCCCACTTCCAAAGACATGCACCTGGGGATAGGTTGATTGGCAACACTAAATTGGCCCTAGTGTGTGAATAATGTCTGTCTATCTGTGTTGGCCCTGCGATGAAGTGGCGACTTGTCCAGGGTGTTCACCACCTTCCGCCCAATTGTAGCTGAGATAGGCACCAGCGACCCCCGGCGACCATACTTGCCAACCTTGAGACCTCCGATTTCGGGAGGTGGGGGGGAGCGTGGTTAAGAGGGGAGTATAATTCACCAACTCGAGTATTTCATATATATTTCATACATACTGTAGATATATAAATATATGTATATGTATGAAATACCTTACTTTCAGTGAATTCTAGCTATATATTTATTTTGATATATATAAATAAAATAAATAGTTGAATTTCACACGGCACCTTTCAAATACACAGTAATAAAAACACAGTTATTCTACTAACTGTACTGTGCTTGCTGGTTACTAAAAAAAAAAAACACTCACCTTTCACTATTTGAGTAACCTTTGTTCTGCCATTTGCGTGCTGGCGAGAGTCAGTTGCCGTCAGGTGCACAACATCACATAAATCGTTGGCCAATCAAAAAGCAACCCCATAACGCTATAGCCAACATTCCCCAGGATGATGGCGACAGACAACATAGAATCACTCTATTACAGACGGCTGTAACTTCCTCGTTCTTCTGCTTCGTCTCCTTGTGTGTGCAGTTTTTTATTTAAATCCGTAGATGTTGTAACGTGGTTGGGCAGGCATGCTGTTTATATAATAAATAAATAATAAATGGGTTGTACTTGTATAGCGCTTTTCTACCTTCAAGGTACTCAAAGCGCTTTGACACTACTTCCACATTTACCCATTCACACACACATTCACACACTGATGGAGGGAGCTGCCATGCAAGGCGCCAACCAGCACCCATCAGGAGCAAGGGTGAAGTGTCTTGCTCAGGACACAACGGACGTGACGAGGTTGGTTCTAGGTGGGATTTGAACCAGTGACCCTCGGGTTGCGCATGGCCACTCTCCCACTGCGCCACACTGTCCCTACAATGACATCTGTTTTGTATGATCCGCCGTTTTACTGCCGTGTGACAGACACCATTTGGAAAAAGTTAAGGTATGTAAATAAAAATTTAAAAAATATTTCTGTGTAAACCACTCCTTTCACAATGTATATATCTGCAGCTTACAGTCCGGTATGGCTAATATATGGAAAAAAAAATGTATTCTAAAATTTTGTAGGTACGTCTCATATCCCGGTGCACTGTATAGTCAGGAAAATACGGTATTAAAATGCTGGAAATGTAATACTGGAGGATCTACTATATGGGTATAAAAGGTGTAGCTCTTACTATATAGTGGGAAAGCGCCCACTCAGGTCCGCATGGAGCTGGAGGGGGCGTGGGAGATTTTCGGGAGAAAGTTTCTTCCGGGAGGTTTTCGGGAGAGACGCTGAATTTCGGGAGTCTCCCGGAAAATCCGGGAGGGTTGGCAAGTATACCCGCGACCCCAAAGGGGAATAAGCAGTAGAAAATGGATGGATGGATGGACTTCAACAAAATATGAACTGTGAAAAGAAATGCAACAATGCAATATTCAGTGTTGACAGCTAGATTTTTTTGTGGACATGTTCCATAAATATTGATGCTAAAGATTTCTTTTTTTGTGAAGAAATGTTTAGAATTAAGTTGATGAATCCAGATGGATCTCTATTACAATCCCCAAAGAGGGCACTTTAAGTTGATGATTACTTCTATGTGTAGAAATATTTATTCATAATTGAATCACTTGTTTATCTTTCAACAAGTTTTTTAATCCAACTTTTTTTATGGACTTTTTCAAATAGACGGAAAAAAAAGTACAAGTTGAAACAGTGCAATTTTCAAGTCCGTGAAGACTTCACACCCTTACCCCTAAAACCACCTAGCCACCCTCCCACCCCACTCAGGTCAAACCAACCAGGGACACATGGCACAAAAAAAACAACAAGTAAGACGACAAAAACAGACACACTCACACACACACACACACACACACACACACACACACACACACACACACACATTAAAAGCCAGAAACAGACAGAGACTGAAAGGAGAGAGAAAGGGAGAAAAAGAGAAAAAAATTTAAATAAAAAAAATATATATATATATGTAAAAAAAATAATAAGGTAATAATAATGAATAAAAGGGAGATTATTCCTCATCTGTGTCTGGACATAAATCAAGAAAGTTGACATTTCCACAAGTTTTTTGTTGTTTTTATATCTGTTTTTCCAAATAGTTCAAGAAAAGACCACTACAAATGAGCAATATTTGGCCCTGTTATCCATCCATCCATTTTCTACCGCTTATTCCCTTGTTTTGGGGTCGCGGGGGGGGCTGGCGCCTATCTCAGCTACAATCGGGCGGAAGGCGGGGTACACCCTGGACAAGTCGCCACCTCATCGCAGGGCCAACACAGATAGACAGACAACATTCACACACTAGGGCCAATTTAGTGTTGCCAATCAACCTATCCCCAGGTGCATGTCTTTGGAAGTGGGAGGGGCCTATCCCCAGGTGCATGTCTTTAGAGGTGGGAGGGGCCTATCCCCAGGTGCATGTCTTTGGAGGTGGGAGGAAGCCGGAGTACCCGGAGGGAACCCACGCATTCACGGGGAGAACATGCAAACTCCACACAGAAAGATCCCCAGCCTGGATTTGAACCCAGGACTGCAGGAACTTCGTATTGTGAGGCAGACGCACTAACCCCTCTGCCACCGTGAAGCCCTGGCCCTGTTATACAATTTAATAAATCAGAAACTGATGACATAGTGCTGTATTTTACTTCTTTATCTCTTTTTTTTTCAACCAAAAATGCTTTGCTCTGATTAGGGGGTACTTGAATTTAAAAAAAAAAAATGTTCACCGGGGGTTCATCACTGAAAAAAAGGTTGAGAACTACTGGTCTATGAGGTTAATTTCTGAGATCATACATCCATCCATCCATTTTCTACCGCTTATTCCCTTTCGGGGTCGCGGGGGGCGCTGGCGCCTATCTCAGCTACAATCGGGCGGAAGGCGGGGTACACCCTGGACAAGTCGCCACCTCATCGCAGGGCCAACACAGATAGACAGACAACATTCACACTCACATTCACACACTAGATCAAGTCTGACTTATTTCCAACAAGCTCCCTCCCCTCCCTGCAAAAAATAGAAAATCTGGAGGAATGGGGGCAGCCCCTAGTGGCCATAGTGCAGAACTACAACAACTAGAGCCAAATCTCAAATTTCCAAGCATCAAAACAATGACTGCTGTTGTTTTTGTTTAGTTTTGTTTTCAGCCAGAGTCATTGTTTATTTTAATTTACAATCAATCAATCAATCAATGTTTATTTATATAGCCCCAAATCACAAATGTCTCAAAGGACTGCACAAATCATTACGACTACAACATCCTCGGAAGAACCCACAAAAGGGCAAGGAAAACTCACACCCAGTGGGCAGGGAGAATTCACATCCAGTGGGACGCCAGCGACAATGCTGACTATGAGAAACCTTGGAGAGGACCTCAGATGTGGGCAACCCCCCCCCCTCTAGGGGACCGAAAGCAATGGATGTCGAGCGGGTCTAACATGATACTGTGAAAGTTCAATCCATAGTGGCTCCAAGACAGCAGTGAGAGTCCCGTCCACAGGAAACCATCTCAAGCGGATCAGCAGCGTAGAGATGTCCCCAACCGATACAGGCGAGCGGTCCATCCTGGGTCCCGACGAGCGGTCCATCCTGGGTCTCGACTCTGGACAGTCAGTACTTCATCCATGGTCATCGGACCGGACCCCCTCCACAAGGGAGGGGGGGACATAGGAGAAAGAAAAGCCAACACATCGTCATTCATTTGTCAGGTTTCAGTTTCAGCCCTAATTTGACAACATTAACCAACATTTTGTGGCCTCTCCTAAGGTTTTAATTTCTTCTATTTGACAGAAAGCTTAGGAAACATATCCTGTTGCTGTCAAACATGCAAAAATGTGCAGACTTACAGAACCCGTTCAAACGTCTCCTCTCCTGCCCGAAGCATGACTCATCAGATGAGTCCGTCTCATTTTTCTGACGGCGGCATTAATGAGCTGACAGGAGCATGTGACTAAGAAGGGGAGATGCCACTCGCTTGGCGTATGATAGGTGCAGTAATTTAGTGTTTAGTAGTTACTTAAAGGTACAATGCAGCTGTCAGCCCAGTCAGACGCCGAGATTCTGCATCTGCTGATAAGCCTGAGACCGGCTGGGTGGCAACAGGAATCCAGGGTGACTATCAGCAGTCTGGGATTCTTTTGAATATGCTCTAGGGCAGGGGTGTCAAACTCAAATACAGAGTGGGCCAAAATTTTAAACGGAACAAAGCCGCGGGCCAAGGTTGAACAAATGAACCTTTTTAATAGGGACCCAAACAAGTGTTGCATTAAATATTGAACAAGCAAGGCTTACATAACTTTAGTGACATGCAAAATCCAGTTTCAAATAATATTAATAATCATTAAAAAAATATCAAATAAAATTTAAAATAAAAATGTTATGCCTTTTTTTTTTTGCAATCTTCTGAGGTAAATATATATTTTTTTCCCACAGGCTAATAATAAACTTGAAAATAAAATAACAATAATGAATGAACCAAACATTCTAGCCTTGAAGTAGCAAGAGAAAATGCATGAATAAAACGTTAATTATTGGTCAGTTTGCTGGAAGTTTACCGGAAGAGTTAGTGCTGCAAGGGGTTCTGGGTATTTGTTCTGTTGAGTTACGGTGCGGATTTTCACCCGAAATGCGTTTGTCATTCTTGTTTGGTGTGGATTCGCAGTGTGGCCCATATTTGTAACAGTGCTAAAATTGTTTATACGGCCACCCTCAGTGTGACCTGTATGGCTGTTGACCAAGTATGCCTTTCATTCACTTGTGCGTGTGTGTAATAGCCACAAATATTATGTGACACGCTGTTAGTATGGAGGAAAAGAAGACGTGACGACAGGTTGTAGAGAACGCTAAAGGCAGTGCCTTAAATGCACGCCCCCAATATAGTTGTCCAGGTGGAAATCGGTGGAAAATCGGGAGAATGGTTGCCCCGGGAGATTGTCGGGAGGTGAAGTGAAGTGAATTATATTTATATAGCGCTTTTCTCAAGTGACTCAAAGCGCTTTACATAGTGACACCCAATATCTAAGTTACATTTAAACCAGTGTGGGTGGCACTGGGAGCAGGTGGGTCAAGTGTCTTGCCCAAGGACACAACGGCAGTAACTAGGATGGCACAAGCGGGAATCGAACCTGCAACTCTCAAGTTGCTGGCACGGCCACTCTACCAACCGAGCTATGCCGCCCCATAGCCCCGTATTTGTTCTGTTGTGTTACGGTGCGGATGTTCACCCGAAATGTGTTTGTCATTCTTGTTTGGTGTGGATTCGCAGTGTGGCCCATATTTATAACAGTGCTAAAGTTGTTTATACGGCCACCCTCAGTGTGACCTGTATGGCTGTTGACCAAGTATGCCTGGCATTCACTTGTGCGTGTGTGTGTGTGTGTGTAAAAGCCACAAATATTATGTGACACGCTGTTAGTATGGAGGAAAAGAGGACGTGACGACAGGTTGTAGAGAACGCTAAAGGCGGTGCCTTAAATGCATGCACTAACCCCTCTGCCACCGTGAAGCAGGCTAATAATACATTTGAAAATAAAATAACAATAATGAATGAACCCCCGCGACCCCAAAAGGGAATAAGCGGTAGAAAATGGATGGATAGATGGATGAATGAACCAAACATTCAAGCTTTGAAGTAGCGAGAGAAAATACATGAAAAAAACATTAATTATTGGTCAGTTTCCTATAAGTTTACCGGAAGAGTTAGTGCTGCAAGGGGTTCTTGGTACTACTTATATAGCGATTTTCTCAAGTGACTCAAAGCGCTTTACATAGTGACACCCAATATCTAAGTTACATTTAAACCAGTGTGGGTGGCACTGGGAGCAGGTGGGTAAAGTGTCTTGCCCAAGGACACAACGGCAGTGACTAGGATGGCACAAGCGGGAATCGAACCTGCAACTCTCAAGTTGCCGGCACGGCCACTCTACCAACCGAGCTATGCCGCCCCATAGCCCCGTATTTGTTCTGTTGTGTTACGGTGCGGGTTTTCACCCGAAATGTGTTTGTCATTCTTGTTTGGTGTGGATTCACAGTCCATCCATCCATCCATCATCTTCCGCTTATCCGAGGTCGGGTCGCGGGGGCAGCACCCTAAGCAGGGAAGCCCAGACTTTCCTATCTCCAGCCACTTCCTCTAGCTCTTCCCGGGGGATCCCGAGGCGTTCCCAGGCCAGCCGGGAGACATAGTCTTCCCAACGTGTCCTGGGTCTTCCCCGTGGCTTCCTACAGGCTGGACGTGCCCTAAACACCTCCCTAGGGAGGCGTTCGGGTGGCATCCTGACCAGATGCCCGAACCACCTCATCTGGCTCCTCTCGATGTGGAGGAGCAGCGGCTTTACTTTGAGTTCCTCCCGGATGGCAGAGCTTCTCACCCTATCTCTAAGGGAGAGGAAACTCATTTGGGCCGCTTGTACCCGTGATCTTATCCTTTCGGTCATGACCCAAAGCTCATGACCATAGGTGAGGATGGGAACGTAGATCGACCGGTAAATTGAGAGCTTTGCCTTCCGGCTCAGCTCCTTCTTCACCACAACCGATCGATACAACGTCCGCATTACTGAAGACGCCGCACCGATTCGCCTGTCGATCTCCCGGATTCACAGCGTGGCCCATATTTGTAACAGTGCTAAAATTGTTTATACGGCCATCCTCAGTGTGACCTGTATGGCTGTTGACCAAGTATGCCTTTCATTCACTTGTGCGTGTGTGTAATAGCCACAAATATTATGTGACACACTGTTAGTATGGAGGAAAAGTGGACGTGACGACAGGTTGTAGAGAACGCTAAAGGCAGTGCCTTAAATGCACGCCCCCAATATAGTTGTCCAGATGGAAATCGGTAGAAATTCGGGAGAATGGTTGCCCCGGGAGATTTTCGGGAGTGGCACTGAACTTCGGGAGTCTACCGGGAAAATTAGGAGGGTTGGCAAGTATGAGTATTAGCGGCGAATGCGGTGTTACAGCGGCACCGACGCTGTATAACACCGGCGGGCCAGCTCTAATGCTAAATTGATATTGTCTCAAGGGCCAAATTAAATTACATGGCGGGCCAGTTTTGGCCCGCGGGCCAGAGTTTGACACCCATGCTCTAGGGTAAACGCTGTATTTTGCGCAAGAGTTAAACGAGTTCATTCTAAAAGTCAGCACTTCAACCACCGTCAACGTATTGGGTAGCCGCTTTGTTCAGGGGGTGAGAAGGTCGAAGAAAAGTTGATCAAAAATGCTGATCGTAAAGATATAGGAAAGAACAGTTTGTCATTTGCCTAGGGGAATTGTGGTTGGGGCTTCACGGTGGCAGAGGGGTTAGTGCGTCTGCCTCACAATACGAAGGTCCTGCAGTCCTGGGTTCAAATCCAGGCTCGGGATCTTTCTGTGTGGAGTTTGCATGTTCTCCCCGTGAATGCGTGGGTTCCCTCCGGGTACTCCGGCTTCCTCCCACCTCCAAAGACATGCACCTGGGGATAGGTTGATTGGCAACACTAAATGGTCCCTAGTGTGTGAATGTTGTCTGTCTATCTGTGTTGGCCCTGCGATGAGGTGGCGACTTGTCCAGGGTGTACCCCGCCTTCCGCCCGATTGTAGCTGAGATAGGCGCCAGCGCCCCCCGCGACCCCAAAAAAAAGGGAATAAGCGGTAGAAAATGGATGGATGGATGGAATTGTGGTTGTTGGTTCGAACCCGGGCCCGAACTTTGCAACATGACCGCTAGGGGTGTGGGAAAAAATCGATTCGAATACGTTGTGCGATTCAAGAATCTATTCTCATTTTTTTTTAAATCCGTTTATTTTTTTTAATCAATCCAACAAACCACTACACAGCAATACCATAACAATGCAATCTAATTCCAAAACCGAACCTGACCCAGCAACACTCAGAACTGCAATAAACAGAGCAATTGAGCGGAGATATCAAACAAGACAAAGAACAAACCAAAAGTAGTGAAACAAAAATGAATATTACCAACAACAGTATCAATATTAGTTGTAATTTCAGCATAGCAGCGATTAAAAATCCCTCATTGACATTATCATTAGACATTTATAATTATTAAAAAAAAGAACAATAGTGTCACAGTGGCTTACACTTGCATCGCATCTCATAAGCTTGACAACACACTGTGTCCAATGTTTTCACAAAAATAAAATAAGTCATATTTTTGGTTCGTTTAATAATTAAAACAAATTTAAATTATTGCAATCAGTTGATAAAACATTGTCCTTTACAATTATAAAAGCTTTTTACAAAACTCTACTACTCTGCTAGCATGTCAGCAGACTGGGGTAGATCCTGCTGAAATCCTATGTATTGAATGAATACAGAATCGTTTTGAATCGGAAAAATATCATTTTTGAATCGAGAATCGAATAGAAAAAATCTATATATTAGCAAATTGTGACCCCGAGAATCGATATTGAATCAAATCGTGGGACACCCAAAGATTCGCAGCCCTAATGACCGCCATTACGTATGCTCCAACCACAGTAAGTGTCTGGCTCTCATTGTAATCTTTACCTGCCTAAGGTCTTACTTTTTTCGTACACTTTGAACCCTGCGGCTTAAAAGAGGTTAGGTCGCAGGGGCAGCAGCCTAAGCAGGGAAGCCCAGACTTCCCTCTCCCCAGCCACTTCGTATATGTCAGAGTTAGTTTGTGACGAACCCCAAGATGCAGAAAAGGAGGCAGGCAGTTTGCAGGTAAACATGATTTAATTAAAATACTACAACAAGAACAAAAGGGGTACAACAAAAAGCGTGCACGAGGCGTATAACAAAACTAAAAGAGCTAGCATGGGAGCTTGAAAACAAAAGGAGCTTAGCATGGAAGCTAGCAAAAACAAAAGGGCCTAGCGTGGAAGCTAGCGGGTAGCGAGCAGGAAAACAGAAGTCGTTACTTGTAGAATGAACACAAAACGGAAGCAGGGAACAAAAGACAGTAAGCTACAAACAGATACCAAAATATAGCTTACCGCTACGCTGCAATAACACGACAGGAGCGACAATACGGAAGTGACATCGACAATAATCCAGCACTGACTGGAAGCATTTAATTAGACTCCCTTTTTAGACCAGTTGATCTGCCGTTTCTTTTCTTTTTCTTCTATGTCCCACTCTCCCTTGTGGAGGGGGTCCGGTCCGATCCGGTGGCCATGTACTGCTTGCCTGTGTATCGGCTGGGGACATCTCTGCGATGCTGATCCGCCTCCGCTTGGGATGGTTTCCTGCTGGCTCCGCTGTGAACGGGACTCTCGCTGCTGTGTTGGATCCGCTTTGGACTGGACTCTCGCGACTGTGTTGGATCCATTGCGGATTGAACTTTCACAGTATCATGTTAGACCCGCTCGACATCCATTGCTTTCCTCCTCTCCAAGGTTCTCATAGTCATCATTGTCACCGACGTCCCACTGGGTGTGAGTTTTCCTTGCCCTTATGTGGGCCTACCGAGGATGTCGTGGTGGTTTGTGCAGCCCTTTGAGACACTAGTGATTTAGGGCTATATAAGTAAACATTGATTGATTGATTGATTGATTAAATAGGAGCGGGCTGATTGACGCCAGGTGTGGCCAGGTGTCAATCAGCCGCAGCTGAGGGGACACAGTACTCAGGGAGAAAGACAGGAAACAGACAAAATAAGAGCGCTGACAGGAACTAAAGACAGGAAATACTACACACACACACAGGAAAAACTAAAACACAAACAAACTGTCAGGGGCAAGCCTGACAGTCCAGCTCCTCCCGAGGGATCCCGAAGCATTCCCAGGCCAGCCGGGAGACATAGTCTTCCCAACGTGTCCTGGGTCTTCCCCGTGGCCTCCTACCGGTCAGACGTGCCCTAAAACGCGTTCGGGTAGCATCCTGACCAGATGCCCGAACCACCTCATCTGGCTCCTCTCGATGTGGAGGAGCAGCGGCTTTACTTTGAGTTCCTCCCGGATGGCAGAGCTTCTCACCCTATCTCTAAGGGAGAGGAAACTCATTTGGGCCGCTTGTACCCGTGATCTTGTCCTTTCGGTCATGACCCAAAGCTCATGACCATAGGTGAGGATGGGAACGTAGCTCGACCGGTAAATTGAGAGCTTTGCCTTCCGGCTCAGCTCCTTCTTCACCGCAACAGATCAATGCAGCGTCCGCATTACTGAAGACCTTGTCGACTTCACGAACCACAAGACAAAAAATATATATATTTTAGTTATAAACAAGCAAAAACATTAAGAGAGTGTTCTATTGTTTGTGCTATGGCGCCATCTTGTGGGCAAATTTTCTTACAATGTCCTTCCAATTAGTGCTTTCAACAACCGGAAATAGAAGTTGAGTCTTCTCGCCGTCCGTAGCCTTACCACTCTTATGGACTCTTCAGTCATCACTCCGAGCAATGTTTGCAAGTTTTACAATATAACTAAAACTGTTTCAAAGACACGCACCTGGGGATAGGTTGATTGGTAACACTAAATTGGTCCTAGAGTGTAAATACTGTCTGTCTATCTGTGTTGGCCCTGCGATGAGGTAGCGACTTGTCTAGGATGTACGCCACCTTCCGCCCGAATGCAACTGAGAAAGGCTCCATTATCACCAGCAACCCAGAAAGGGACGAACGGTAGATGGATGGATGTCTCGACTTACTAAACCGTTCAATGTGTGATGTCTGTAATCTAATAATGCTAGCGTCGTAAGCATTAGCTAATATGCTAACACTTTTACGAGTTTTAGTATTACTAACTTACAATGGCATTCTTTTTGTTTTGTTTTATTTTTACAAACTCCTCAGGAAATTCACCAAAACGCTACCTTGGAGTTATTGAGTTTGTTTCGCTGATTGGAGAGCTAGCTTCCACAGCTAGTGGGTCCACGACGATGACTTCTGTTTTCTTTTAATCGGCCGTTTTACTGCCGTGTGACAGGCACCGTTTGGGTATGTAAAGTTAAAGTACCACTTAGAGTCACACACACACTAAGTGTGGTGAAATTACCCTCTGCCTTTGACCCATCCCCTTGCTCCACCCCCTGGGAGTTGAGGGGAGCAGTGAGCAGTAGCACTGGCCACGCTCAGGAATCATGTTAGTGATTTAACCCCCAATTCCAACCCAGGATGCTGGGTACCAAGCAGGGAGGTAATGGGTCCCCTTTTTAAATAAAGATTTACAGAATCGTACTGTGTTCGCAACATATATATCTGTGGCTTATAGTCCGGTGCAGCTAATGTGTGGAGAAATATTTATTTTTTCAAAACTTAAGTGGGTGCGGCTTATATCCCGGTGCGCTCTAAAGTCCGGAGAAGTTCGAGTTCATGCGCAAGTTTGAGGTTAGAATCGGTACACCCGGCAACACGGTTAGTGTAGTATTTATGTGTGTTTTCACTGCCATCCATCCATGACACCATTTATTTTTTTCTCGACTTTGACCTTTCCTGGACAGCTGAGGTTCAACCGGTTCAGTCCACTCACTAGAACCTTTCCGTAGCTGTAAATGATTACGTCTGGATCGGACCCGGTAACTGTAAACCATTTCCAAGTTGGCCAGCGGAGCAGAGGTTTTTATGAACTTGTTTGTGACAGACTGCAGAACATGATTCCGCGTAACGGCATATTGGCTTTACCTT
Organism: Nerophis ophidion; assembly: GCF_033978795.1. Lineage (NCBI taxonomy): Eukaryota > Metazoa > Chordata > Actinopteri > Syngnathiformes > Syngnathidae > Nerophis > Nerophis ophidion. The sequence continues at coordinate 25,485,086 of NC_084626.1, forward strand.
GTTCCTTTTGGTTCCGTGTGATGTCTAAATGTACAACTGGGCAACAGGGACAGGTACCTGAGTCAGCTGTGCACACAGAAGTTGGACGGAGAGAGGGATTCCGTGCGAGGATCTGCTGTTTTCATTTCATCGCCATAGCTTTGATTCATTGGACAGGCGGGCCGTTCCTTCCCCTCGGTGTCGGTAGATTTGTTCACCCTTCTCATGTGACCCAGTTCTCTTCTCCGGTCTGAAGCACAGCCAGGTCTCTGTGTTATGGCTGCACAGAGAGACCAATGCACAGGGATAGAAGCAGCCAAAACAAACTCTGCTGTAATGTTTTTCACCCACTTATCATCGCTCTTTTTGTTGGTTGGTAGGTAGGTAGGTCGGTCGGTCGGTCGGTCGGTCGGTAAGTAGGTCGGTCGGTCTTTATTGTCATTGCACAAGTACAACAAAACTTTGTTTTCAGCAGAAACCCGTTCAGGATTAGACAAACAAACAGTGTACAGGGTTACAGAACAAAAACGCTGATGGGTCGCAACAAGGCGCCCCGTAAAAGATGGGAAAAAAGTAAACGCTGGGAAAGGATGAGTAAAAAACAACACAATCTAGACTGGGCTCCTTTGGGGGCCCGTTCTGGAGTCGGGGAAAAAAACTCCACAGCAAAGCGCCTATACATAATACAACATATATCTCGAGATATCTAACAACAGGGAGGGGGGGAGTGAGGGGCCACAGTGGCCGGCTGCAGCTCTTCAGGCGCTGCCCAGCCGTCCATTATACAATAGAATAAAATGGACTTTATCGTCATTATTTTTGCATATAACGAGATTAAGGACTCCAATTTAAGGTGCGGTAGTGGGAACAAATATTGGATACAAATAAATTACACAAGAAGTAATGAAGATAAAACTAAGAATTGAAATGAATAGACTACTATCCAATAAAAATAATAAGCAATCCTGTACAATATGGGGCGGCATAGCTCGGTTGGTAGAGTGGCCGTGCCAGCAACTTGAGGGTTGCAAGTTCGATTCCCGCTTCCGCCATCCTAGTCACTGCCTTTGTGTCCTTGGGCAAGACACTTAAACCACCTGCTCCCAATTCCACACACACTTGTTTAAATGTAACTTAGATATTGGGTTTCACTACGTAAAGTGTTTTGAGTCACTAGAGAAAAGCGCTATATAAATATAATTCACTTCACTTCACAATATACAAAACAAGACACGAGTACCGGAGTGATAACAATCAGTGTTGCACTCGAAGGGTAATATTGCCTAAGGGATTCGTGTCAAGGGCGTTGGATGGGGGGGGTAATATATGCATGGCGTAGATTTTTTGTAGATGCATGTGGAAGCCTGCCGCCTGTCTCTGTTCCGCGTCCTTGGTGTCGTGCAGTCACTAGTTCCAAATCAACAACGACAGGTGTGTGTCCATGAGAGACAAGAAGGGACTTTGTTGTGTCTTCGCCGCACTGTCCTTCAGGAGAGTCTCGAAGCCAGGGAAACAATCCAAGTTAGAATGTTTTGTTTGTGAGTGAAAATAAAATGTAGCTTTTCACTCTAAATCAGGGGTCACCAACCTTTTTGAAACCAAGAGTACTGATTAATGCGAAGGGCTACCAGTTTGATACACACTTAAATAAATTGCCAGAAATAGCCAATTTGCTCAATTTACTATATATATATATATTTATATATATATATATATATATATATATATATATATATATATATTATAAAAACCTTTTTACGGAAGGTTTATTTGTAGAGAATAGATGATGAAAAAAAACACTTAATTGAACGGTTTAAAAGAGGAGAAAACAGGAAAAAAATGAAAACAAAATTTTGAAACATAGTTTATCTTTAATTTTGACTCTTCAAAATTCAATATTCAACCGAAAAAAGAAGAGAAAAACTAGCTAATTCAAATCTTTTAGAAAAAGTTAAAAAAAGGATTTATGGAACTTCATTAGTAATTTTTCCTGATTAAGATTAATTTTAGAATTTTGATGACACGTTTTAAATAGGTTAAAATCCAATCTGCCTTTTGTTAGAATATATAACAAATTGGACCAAGCTATATTTCTAACAAAGACAAATCATTGTTTCTTCTAGATTTTCCAGAACAAAAATTTTAAAAGAAATTCAAAAGACTTTGAAATAAGATTTAAATTTGATTCTAAAGATTTTCTAGATTTGCCAGAATATATATTTTTTAATTTTAACCAAATAAGTTTGAAAAAATATTTCACAAATATTCTTTGTCGAAAAAACAGAAGCTAAAATGAAGATTTAAATTAAAATGTATTCATTATTCTTTACAATAAAAAAATAGATTTACTTGAACATTGATTTAAATTGTCAGGAAAGAAGTAGAAGAAATTTAAAAGGTAAAAAGGTATATGTGTTTAAAAAGTTTTAAAGTTGTACAGTATTTTTTCTCTAAAATTGTCTTTCTGAGAGTTATAAGAAGCAAAGTAAAAAAAATAAATGAATTTATTTAAACAAGTGAAGACTAAGTCTTTAAAATATTTTCTTGGATTTTCAAATTCTATTTGAGTTTTGTCTGTCTTAGAATTAAAAATGTCGAGCAAAGCGAGACCAGCTTGCTAGTAAATAAATAAAAATTTAAAAAAATAGAGGCAGCTCACTGGTAAGTGCTGCTATTTGAGCTATTTTTAGAACAGGCCAGCGGGCGACTCATCTGGTCCTTACGGGCACCGCGTTGGTGACCCCTGCTCTAAATTGTCTATGACTGGTCCTCAATATTCATCCTGTGGGGTAGACTCTTTTTATTGCTCTGAGCAGATGGAACGAGAGACATTGAGATGCAGGTTAAAGGGGGGGTGAAAGTGAGTATCTGACCTCACTGATTACAGAGACTTGAGTACGGGGGCTCGGCAGTTGTGTTTTGCTACATGTTTTGTGTGTTTTCCCCCAAGGGCATGGATGCTCTTAAACTGAGTCATGCTCGACCGGAGCCGTGGTTGCAACTCCCCATGCGTCGTTACCCGTCTTCCTGTTTCCTGTCCTCGCACTGCAGACTTAACCAGCTGGGCTTCTGAAACATGCAAACACACTTGATTCCAAGGAGATGATTGGAGAAAAACAGAAAAAAAATGGGCGGGTGATGTCAAGCCCACATTGAGATTGATACGCTGCTGTAGAATCTAGCATGTAAACACCACTGTGGCCCCTCCTCCCCCTGCAGGGACGCTACTACGCGGTGGGATTGGAAGCTTTTTCGAAACCAACCCGTGTCGTGTCCACCTATTTAAAATCTCCTAATTGTTTACATTTGCCTTCCTTTTAACACACCATTTATTTTCCTGCTCAACATCAGCTTGTTTTGCAGTGCCTCAACACTTTTTAACATGGCCAGTAGGTGGCAATATGACCCTGTAATAAATAAAATACCAAGTTCAGTTCAGTTCATCCGTCCAATTTTCTACTGCTTGTCCCTTTTCAATTTCAGTTTATTGCCAAGATGCATACGATACAATGTAATGCATCACATATTTCCAGTTTTTTCATTACAGCACATCCGAAAAGGAGTAGGAAGAAGCAGAGCTTATTTAATACCCCTTTTCATACAATATCAATTTTATCCAATTTCCTCCAAAACAGTGGACACATAAATAATACAAAAATAATATACCATAGTACGCAAACAAGAATTAAATACATACATACTATTTGTCTCAGAATTCTTTTTTACAAAGGTTTCAAAATCTTCATCATAGTCTCTTAAACTGAATCATGATTAATTAATGATTAATTTGGTTAAGCCGTTCCATAATTTAATTCCACATACTGATATGCTAAAGGTTTTAAGTGTTGTACGAGCACACAAATGTTCATCCCAATTCAATCAGAATCAGAAATATTTTATTAATCCCATAGGGGAAATTAAAATTGTCATTAAATCATTAAATGATAAATGGGTTGTACTTGAATAGCGCTTTTTTACCTTCAAGGTACTCAAAGCGCTTTGACACTACTTCCACATTCACCCCTTCACACACTGATGGAGGGAGCTGCCATGCAAGGCGCTAACCAGCACCCATCAGGAGCAAGGGTGAAGTGTTTTGCTCAGGACACAACGGACGTGACGAGGTTGGTACTAGGTGGGGATTGAACCAGGGACCCTTGGGTTGCGTACGGCCACTCTTCCACTGTGCCACGCATTCAATTAAGGTTATATTTCTCCTCTTTTGTTGAGAAGAATTATTGGGTAGCAGGTTATAGTTTGCATTACATCGTGTGAGGCAATGCAAATTAAACAATAAAAAAACTAATAACGGTTTAAATTGGTACAGGTTATCGGGGACTGTTATTACTGACGGACAGGTGTCGCCGTGTCACTGCAGCCCGGCACGTAAGACAATTCTCGTCTCCATGGCAACGTCTCTGTCGCTTTCAATCATTTGCCGCTTTTCCACTAATGCAGGGGTAGGCAACCCAGAACGTTGAAAGAGCCATTTAGGACCCAAATAACACACCGCTGTCAAGCACCATTTATATAAAAATAGCGGGGCGCACTAACATTAAACTTTCATATTAATGCGGGGGCTGCAAAATAACGTCTCGGGGGCCGCGTGTCTGAGACCCCTGGTCTAGAACATCCATCCATCTACTTCCGCTTATCCGAAGTCAGGTCGTGGGTGCAGCAGCCTAAGTAGGGAAAGGTCTAGAACATGTTTTGCTTTATTCGTTATCGATGTTTTTCTTGTTCCTTTATGTTGCATATTTTTTTACATGACATTTCAGTCAATTTACAAGTCGTCAACATGCTATTTTATAGTGTTCATCATACCAGCTGCGGAACTATGCACTACAATAGATTTGTAGCATTTGCCAAAATATCCATGAATGAGTTAGTGTTTATTGACGGGTATAGACAGTTGTGGTCACTTGTAAAGGATATAATGTCATGGCTGTCTTAAGTTTCCAATAATTTCAACAACTCTTATTTTTTTGTGATAGAGTGATTGGAGCACATACTTGGTTGGTCACAAAAAACATTCATGAAGTTTGGTTGTTTCATGAATTTATTATGAGTCTACTGAAAATGTGAGCAAATCTTCTGGGTCAAAAGTATACATACAGCAATGTTAATATTTGGTTACATGTCCCTTGGCAAGTTTCACTGCAATAAGGGACTTTTGGTAGCCATCCACAAGCTTCTGGTAAGCTTCTGGTTGAATTTTTGACCACTCCTCTTGACAAAATTGGTGCAGTTCAGCTAAATGTGTTGGTTTTCTGACATGGAATTGTTTCTTCAGCATTGCAGTATGAGAAGGCCTTTCTAAAACCTTAATTCTAGCCTGATTTAGCCTTTCCTTTACAACTGTTGACATAGGTTTGGGGTCATTGTCCTGTTAGAACACCCAACTGCGCCTAAGACCCAACCTCTGGGCTGATGATTTTAAGTTTTCCTGAAGAATTTGGAGGTAATCCTCCTTTTTCATTGTCCCATTTACTCTCTGTAAAGCACCAGTTCCATTGGCAGCAAAACAGGCCCAGAGCATAATACTACCACCACCATGCTTGATTTTAGGGTTGGTGTTCCTGGGATTAAAGGCTTCACCTTTTCTCCTCCAAACACATTGCTGGGTATTGTGGCCAAACAGCTCAATTTTTTGTTTCATCTGACATCACATGGACAAAGATGAGACCTTCTGGAGGAAAGTTATGTAGTCGGATAAAAGAAAAATTGAGCAGTTTGGCCACAATACCCAGCAATATGTTTGGAGGAGAAAAGGTGAGGACTTTAATCCCAGGAACACCAGGGCCGTGCCAGCAACTTGAGGGTTGCAGGTTCAATTCCCGCTTCCACCATCCTAGTCACTGCCGTTGTGTCCTTGGGCAAGACACTTTACCCACCTGCTCCCAGTGCAACCCACACTGGTTTAAATGTAATTTAGATATTGGGTTTCACTATGTAAAGCGCTTTGAGTCACTAGAGAAAAGCGCTATATAAATATAATTCACTTCACCATACCTACCATGCTACCAAAAGCACCTTATTGCAGTAAAACTTGCCAATATAACAATGCTGTATGTATACTTTTGACCCAGCTTATTTGTTCACATTTTCAGTAGACCCATAATAAATTCATAAAAACCAAACTTGATGAATGTTTTTTTTTTACCAACAAGTATGTGTTCCAATCACTCTATCACAAAAAAATAAGAGTTGTAGAAAGTATTGAATAATCAAGACAGCCATGACATTATGTTCTTTACAAGTGTATGTAAGCTTTTGACCAAAACTGTATATATGATAGTGTGACATTAAGTAATTACCCCAATTAAGTAAAACATTTCCATTACACATAGTCCAGATTGCGGTCTGGGAATGACGATCCCTTGTCCTGTCATCTGTCTGTAGTTCGTAGTCCTTTTCCCTAGGGTTTGAAGTGAGGAATTTTTTCTTTGTTTGTTTCTCCTCTTGGTTGTGGCTTGTTAGCTCAACTACATGCCAGAGAGATTTTGTGTGTGTGTGTGTGTGTGTGTGTGTGTGTGTGTGTGTGTGTGTGTGTGTGTGTGTGTGTGTGTGTGTGTGTGTGTGTGTGTGTGTGTGTGTGTTCTGGCAATGCTGACTTAATGGGGACATCGCTCTGTCACCTTTAGGGGACCTCTGACGGTATGGGGACCAAAGAACAGGTCCTTTTAAAGGGAAACCTTTTTAAATGATTTGCTTTGACATTTAAGTGGTGACACGTCCTCAGTAGTCACGTACAAATGTGTGTAAGTTATGCAAAATTATTTAAATTTGGTCCCCACGAACCATATTAACTCTTTGTTTTCCCCAGGGTCCCCAGTAAGACTGAACAGCGCATTCATCAATCCAGAGATTTAAAGACGCGTATGAGCTAACTGGGCAGTGGCTATTTTACCTTTTTTTTCATGCCTCCACAGCCTGTAGAAAGGGTGGTCCCCACAAGTCACGAACAACAACTTGGTCCCCATTCCAAATGATAACCTGTGTGTGTGTGTGTGTGTGTGTGTGTGTGTGTGTGTGTGTGTGTGTGTGTGTGTGTGTGTGTGTGTGTGTGTGTGTGTGTGTGTGTGTGTGTGTGTGTGTATTTTACCTTTTTTTTCATGCCTCCACAGCCTGTAGAAAGGGTGGTCCCCACAAGTCACGAACAACAACTTGGTCCCCATTCCAAATGATAACCTGTGTGTGTGTGTGTGTGTGTGTGTGTGTGTGTGTGTGTGTGTGTGTGTGTGTGTGTGTGTGTGTGTGTGTGTGTGTGTGTGTGTGTGTGTGTGTATTTTACCTTTTTTTTCATGCCTCCAGAGCCTGTAGAAAGGGTGGTCCCCACAAGTCACGAACAACAACTTGTTCCCATTCCAAATGATAACCTGTGTGTGTGTGTGTGTGAGTGTGTGTGTGTGTGTGTGTGTGTGTGTGTGTGTGTGTGTGTGTGTGTGTGTGTGTGTGTATGTGTGTGTGTGTTTAATTTAATTTTAACTTTTTTTTTTTAATGGTCCTTAGTAGTCACATACAAGTTTTTGTGAGTTATGCAAAATTATGTAAATTTGGTCCCCACGAACCATATTAACTCTTTATTCCCCAGGTTCCCCAGTAAGACTGAACAACACATTCATCAATCCAGAGATTTAAGGACATGTATGAGCTAACTGGGCAGTGACTATTTTACCTTTTTTTTTCATGCGTCCACAACCTGTAGAAAGGGTGGTCCCCACAAGTCACGAACAACAACTTTGTCCCCATTTCAAATGATAACCAGTGTGTGTGTGTGTGTGTGTGTGTGTGTTTACACAGTCACCTTTAGGGAACTTCTGACGGTATAGGGACAAAAAAAAACAGTTCCCCTAAAGAGAAACGTTTAATTTAATTTATTTTAATTTGAATTTTTTTTTTTAATGGTCCTTTGTAGTCACATACAGATTTGTGTGAATTATGCAAAATTGTTAAAATTTGGTCCCCACGAACCATATTAACTCTTTTTTACCCCAGGGTCCCCAGTAAAACTGAACAGCACAATCATCAATCCAGAGATTTAAAGACTTGTATGAGCTAACTGGGCAGTGGTTATTTTGCCTTTTTTTTCATGCCTCCACAGCCTGTAGAAAGGGTGGTCCCCACAAGTCACGAACAACAACTTGGTCCCCATTCCAAATGATAACCAGTGTGTGTGTGTGTGTGTGTGTGTGTGTGTGTGTGTGTGTGTGTGTGTATTTTACCTTTTTTTTCATGCCTCCACAGCCTGTAGAAAGGGTGGTCCCCACAAGTCACGAACAACAACTTGGTCCCCATTCCAAATGATAACCTGTGTGTGTGTGTGCGTGTGTGTGTGTGTGTGTGTGTGTGTGTGTGTGTGTGTGTGTGTGTGTGTGTGTGTGTGTGTGTGTGTGTTCTGGCAATGCTTACTTAATGGGGTCATCCCTCTGTTTACACAGTCACTTTTAGGGGACCTCTGGCGTTATGGGGGAAAAAAAACAGGTCCCCTAAAGGGAAACATTTAATTAAATGTAATTTAATTTTAACTTTTTTTTTTTAATGGTCCTTAGTAGTCACATACAGGTTTTTGTGAGTTATGCAAAATTATGTAAATTTGGTCCCCACGAACCATATTAACTCTTTATTCCCCAGGTTCCCCAGTAAGACTGAACAACACATTCATCAATCCAGAGATTTAAGGACATGTATGAGCTAACTGGGCAGTGACTATTTTACCTTTTTTTTCATGCGTCCACAACCTGTAGAAAGGGTGGTCCCCACTAGTCACGAACAACAACTTGGTCCCTATTCCAAATGATAACCAGTGTGTGTGTGTGTGTGTGTGTGTGTGTATTTTACCTTTTTTTTCATGCCTCCACAGCCTGTAGAAAGGGTGGTCCCCACAAGTCACGAACAACAACTTGGTCCCCATTCCAAATGATAACCTCTGTGTGTGTGTGCGTGCGTGTGTGTGTGTGTGTGTGTGTGTGTGTGTGTGTGTGTGTGTGTGTGTGTGTGTGTGTGTGTGTGTGTGTGTGTGTGTGTGTGTGTGAGTGCGTGTGCATGTATTTTACCTTTTTTTTCATGCCTCCACAGCCTGTAGAAAGGGTGGTCCCCACAAGTCACGAACAACAACTTGGTCCCCATTCCAAATGATAACCAGTGTGTGTGTGTGTGTGTGTGTGTGTGTGTGTGTGTGTGTGTGTGTGCGTGTGTGTGTGTGTGTGTGTGTGTGTGTGTGTGTGTGTGTTCTGGCAATGCTTACTTAATGAGGTCATCGCTCTGTTTACTTTAGGGGACCTCTGACGGTATGGGGACAAAAAAAACAGGTCCCCCTAAAGGGAAACATTTAATTAAATTCAATTTAATTTTTAATTTTAACTTTTTTTTTTAAAATGGTCCTTTGTAGTCACATACAAATGTGTGTGAGTTATGCAAAATTATTTCAATTTGGTCCCCACGAACCATATTAACTCATTGTTTTCCCCAGGGTCCTCAGTAAGACTGAACAGCACATTCATCAACCCAGAGATTTAAAGACGTGTATGAGCTAACTGGGCAGTGGTTATTTTACCTCATTTTCTTTTAATGCCTCCACAACCTGTAGAAAGTGTGGCCCCCACAAGTGATGAGCAAAAACTTGGCCCCCATTCCAAATGCTAACCATTGTGTGTGTTTGTATGCCATCAGAGGTGGAGTCAACAATCCAAATCTCAGCCCTGCATTGGCAGAAGGGCGCCGTTTTGGGGGGGGGGGGGGGGGGGGGGGGGGGGCGGATTTATGATGTAATCAGGCGTTAATCTCCGCTCTGTTGTTTGCCGATCAGACCCAAAGGGGCCTGTCAACCTATGCATGTAAACCTCACCCTCAATAACGCGTTCACCCACCGGATTAGTGGCGCTGCATCCAGTCCCCGATCCCCCGTCATAATCTTGTTACTGAAGTGAGTCCAGTGAAAGGGAAATAATCGCATAAAGAGCAGCATTAAAACACACTAGATGGAGTAATAACATTCCCTGGCTCGGGTTGCGTAACAGGACTATTGTGAAGCCGAGCTGCTGCGCGGCCAATGAGCCAGAAAACAAATCTGTTTGTATTTGAGGTATTTTACGACATGCCGAAACATCAGCATTCCTTTTGTGAAAAAGGAATGCTTTAGCTTGTTTTCTGCATGTGCTCTACCTAGATAACCTGAGTAAGAACGTTGAATAACTCGTCGAATGGAGCCCTTAATTTTAGGACGCACGTTGCCATAGCGATGATTAATCGCATAATTACACAGTATTTTGGACATCTGTGTTGCTGAATCTTTTGCAATTTGTTCAATTAATAATGGAGACTATAAAGAAGAATGCTGTTGGTGGAAAGCGGTGGATTGCAGCTGCCTTTAGCAACCAAAACACAGCCGGTGTTTCTTTGTTTGTTGTGAAGCTTTAATATGAAACAGAGCGGTCAAGCGAACATGTTTCTCTACCACATGTCAACCAGCAAGTTTTTGGATGAGAAAATTGGGATATTAAGTCGGCTCATACCGGAGACTTGAGCGGAAATTGCGTCCTCCTGCAGCAGCTGTCAAAAAGGCAGCTGTGTGACTTTCTTGGCTCCTCCATATGGCTTCCCTCAGAGACACTGGCGGTCACCGCAGCCCTCCGACTTTCAGGTATGACTTTATAATCTCACCAAAACACTAGTAACACAATAAGCAGATGATGGATTTTCCTGAATTATCCTAGTAAATGTGACTAATAACATCTGAATTTATTTATTTCCTAGTTCTTCACTCTAACTTTCCTCATCCACAAATCTTTCACCCTCGCTCAAATTAATGGGGAAATTGTCGCTTTCTAGGTTCGAACTGCGCTTGCTGCTGGTGGCTATGATTATAAACAATGTGAGGATGTGAGGAGCCCTCACACCGGTGACGTCACGCACACATCGTCTGCTACTTCCGGTACAGGCAAGGCTTTTTTATTAGCGACCAAAAGTTGCAAACTTTATCGTCGATGTTCTCTACTAAATCCTTTCAGCAAATATATGGCAATATCGCGAAATGATCCAGTATGACACATAGAACAGACCTGCTATCCACGTTTGAATAAGAAAATCTCATTTCAGTAGGCCTTTAAGTACATAACTCCACGTTTTTATTTTAGTATTGTTCCAATACCAATATTTTGGTACCGGTACCAAAATTATTTCAATACTTTTCGGTACTTTTCGATGCTTTTCTAAATAAAGGGGATCACAAAAATTGTATTATTGGCTTTATTTTAACAAAAAATCTTAGGGTACATTAAATATGTGTTTCTTATTGCAAGTTTGTCCTTAAATAAAATAGTGAACATACAAGACAACTTGTCTTTTAGTACCAAGTAAACAAACAAAGACTCCTAATTTAGTCTGCTGACATATGCAGTAACATATTGTGTCATTTTCCGTTCTGTTATTTTGTCAAAATTATAAAGGACAAGTGGTAGAAAATGAATTATTAATCTCCTTGTTCATTTACTGTTAATACCTGCTTACTTTCTCTTTTAACATGTTCTGTCTACACTTCTGTTAAAATGTAATAATCACTTATTCTTCTAGTGTTTGGATGCTTTACATTAGTTTTGGATGATACCACAAAATGTGGGTATCGATCCGATATCAAGTGGTTACAGGATCATACATTAGTCATATTCAAAGTCCTCATGTCTCCAGGGAGGTATTTCCTGAGTTTATAAACATAATATACATTGCAAAAAACTAAAGAAGATATTGTGATGCTAAAAAATTGGTTAGGAATCATAATAGTATCTACTAGATACACTCCTGTACTTGGTATCATTACAGTGGATTTCAGGTGTAGATACATCCATGGCGTTTGTTTACATTGTGATGCAGGTGCAGGGATGATACTTGTAAGAAATGGACTTCATTTGTCGCCATGGAGGCCGGGATTAGTGATTTTGAAGTCACTAAAACCCTGCAGAATGGGGCTGGACTTTAGCCCCTAGCTAGCTAGCCACGTCTTAGAGCACCTCTTCCTGAGGGCGTTTCAGAGATTAAGCTTCACCTTTATCGTTAGTTTTTAGTCCAAAATGCCTCCGTTCTCCCTTTTCTGTCTACACACTGTGTCCATACTTGCCAATCTTAAGACCTCCGAATTCAGAGCTGTCCTGGATTAACTGAAATCATCGTTTCCAATCATTTTGGAACTTGCTCGTAAACCAACAATGACACGGCGTGGCGGGGGGGGGCGCGGTACTTTTCAGGGGCGGTATAGTACCGAGTATGATTCATTAGTATCGCGGTACTACACTAATACTGGTTTTCAGCCCTCGTTCATTCATAGTTGTGATGCCTTCAGGGACAATCTACAATGTAATTAGTCATTTTAATAAAGGAATCGCATGGAATGAGAAGGTGTGTCCAAATTTTAGCGCTCTTTTGACTCTGCCGTCCATACGTGGAACTTTCCTAAAACCAAACAACAATTCCCTACTGGTTTCCTTGATTAGGTTGTTGTCAGTTGTTGTAATCGTACCCATGGTGCATTGCTCTCGTGCTACATTCAGCTGTCGGGCCTCAGCAGCCAGCTGTTCTGCCCCTCATATGATGGTTTTTTTCCAAGGCACAGGGCGGCAGTAAGCTGCTGGCGCGGGGGCGGGGGGGACACTGCCCTATAGTCAAGGACCTCTCACCTCACTTTTTGTGCAGACCCACACCAGCATCTCGACAGTTTGTCGGTGGCATAGCTTGATTGACAGGCACAAAGTAACTACACAGTGTTCCGGGGGTTCTAGACTCACCCCTGTCACTCAGCTTTCCCGGAACAATACCGGGCCCTTGCACCCGCTGGATCGGACCCTCATGCTATTCTCGACTTTATTAAAGGCCTACTGAAACCCACTACTACCCACCACGCAATCTGATAGTTTATATATCAATGATGAAATATTAACATTGCAACACATGCCAATACAGCCTTTTTAGTTTACTAAATTGCGATTTTAAATTTCCCGCGAGGTATCCTGTTGAAAACGTCGCGGACTTTCAGGACATATTAGCGCAGCACCATTTGCGGCTAAAAGTCGTCTCTTTTCATCGCGCAATTAAACAGAATTCTGGACATCTGTGCCGCTGAATTTTCTTTGCAATTTGTTCACTTAATAATGGAGAAGTCAAAGTAGAAAAATGGAGGTGGGAAGCTTTAGCCTTTAGCCACACAAACACACGGTGATTCCTTGTTTAAAAATTCCCGGAGGTGAAGCTTTACTATGGATCAGAGCGGTCAAGCGAACATGGATCCCGACCGCTTGTCAACCGGCAGGTTTCGGTGAGAAAATTGTGGTAAAAAGTCGCCTCTTACCGGAGATCAGCTGAGCTTGCGCCGTCCATGCAGCACCGTCGACTTCCCTCAGAGACTGGCGTCAAGACACCCGTGGACACACCCCTCCGACTATCAGGTACTATGTTTTGGAGCCACTATGGACTGAACATTTCACAGTATCATGTAAGGGTGCCCAGATATGTGGTCCTCTCCAAGGTTCTCATTGTCCTCATTGTCACCGACGTCCCACTGAGGGTGAGTTTTCCTTGCCCTTATGTGGGCCTACCGATGATGTCGTAGTGGTTTGTGTTGTGGCTTGTGCAGCCCTTTGAGACACTAGTGATTTATGGCTATATAAATGAACATTGATTGATTGATTGATTGATTGATTTAATCTCACTAAAACACTAGCAACACAATAGAAAGATAAGGGATTTTCCAGAATTATCCTAGTAAATGTGTCTAAAAACATCTGAATCCATCCCAATGCAATCGCCTTTTTTTTTTAACTTTATTTTATTTTGTATTTTTTTTCTAGTACTTCGCTATCAATATCATCATCCACGAAACTTTCATCCTCGCTCAAATTAATGGGGAAATTGTCAATTTCTCGGTCCGAATAGCTCTTGCTGCTGGAGGCTCTTATTATAAACAATGTGAGGACGTGAGGAGCCCTCACCCTTGTGATGTCATTGTCTGCGACTTACAGTACAGGCAAGGCTTTTTTATCAGCACCAAAAGTTGCGAACTTTATCATCGATGTTCTCTACTAAATCCTCTCAGCAAAAATATGGCAATATCGCGAAATGATCAACTATGACACATAGAATGGACCTGCTATCCTCGTTTAAATAAGAAAATCTCATTTCAGTAGGATTTAAAATGACAAAACAGACCGGGCGGGTGCGTTTTTCTGAGTAATTGAAAACGTGGGATTAAAAACCGGCAGGAATGTGCCCCAGTAAACTGGGTCCTGTGAAAGATGATATCGGCAGGTGCTAGCGTCATTAGGGGGACTTAACCAATTCCTTTGTAGGTTCAGAGCACATCGGCATTATGTTAGGCGATTAATAGGACCGTGCCAACCTTTAAAATGAAGTCACGTATGAGGTGTACCACGTCGGACAGGGACCGACCTTTCAAAGAGCTCATTGACTCCGTGAACATCTGCTGTTGTCAGTATCTTTGCAGGCTTCTGTCCCAACATTCAAGGGCTTTAACATGTAACGTTTCTCAGCTTCAGGCTCGGTCCTCCATGCACATATCGGTCTGTCCATTGTAGAAGTCTTAGGGATTTAGTTCTGGGAAGATCTTGTGATTTTTCACCTGATTTAATTATTTACTGCGTGAGCTTGTGATTCACACGTGGTCTCCTCAAGCCCGCTTGCAGGGTAATTTGATTTGGACAAACATGGAGAGGATGGTCTAATTTAGTGTTTTCATTGGACAATTTTAAAATAGGTGTTAAAGTTACCATCTAAAATAGAGAAGTTCCTTGACATAAAAGTTGTATTTGGTTTGTTACTTCAGATACTTGTACATCTGTCAGGCTTGCCCCCTATGTTTTAGTTTTTTCCTCTGCATTTGTCTGTTTCCTGTGTTTAGTATTTCCTGTCTTTTAGTTCCTGTCAAGTGCTCTTAATTTGTCAGCTTCCTGTCTTGTTCCCTGGGTGCTGTGTTCCTCCTCAGTGTGTTTAATATTTCCTGTCCTTAGTTCCTGTCTAGTGCTCTTATTTTGTCAGCTTCCTGTCTTGTTCCCTGAGTGCTGTGTTCCTCCTCAGTGTGTTTAGTATTTCCTGTCCTTAGTTCCTGTCTAGTGCTCTTATTTTGTCAGCTTCCTGTCTTGTTCCCTGAGTGCTGTGTTCCTCCTCAGTGTGTTTAGTATTTCCTGTCCTTAGTTCCTGTCTAGTGCTCTTATTTTGTCAGCTTCCTGTCTTGTTCCCTTAGTGCTGTGTTCCCCCTCAGTGTGTTTAGTATTTCCTGTCCTTAGTTCCTGTCTAGTGCTCTTATTTTGTCAGCTTCCTGTCTTGTTCCCTGAGTGCTGCGTTCCTCCTCAGTGTGTTTAGTATTTCCTGTCCTTAGTTCCTGTCTAGTGCTCTTATTTTGTCAGCTTCCTGTCTTGTTCCCTGAGTGCTGTGTTCCTCCTCAGTGTGTTTAATATTTCCTGTCCTTAGTTCCTGTCAAGTGCTCTTAATTTGTCAGCTTCCTGTCTTGTTCCCTGAGTGCTGTGTTCCGCTTCAGCTGCGGCTGATTGGCATCTGGCCACACCTGTTGCCAATCAGCCTGCTCCTATTTGTACCTCCTTTGTCTTGTGTCAGTTGCTGGATCATTGTATTGTCGTTGCCACATATCACTCTTGTCGTGCTACCTGTCGTGTCGTTTTGTTACTTGCTACATTTTGTCCTGGTTGTCGTAGCGGTAAGCTGTTTCTGTTAGCATTAGTTATTTCCAGTTTTTCTGTTTGTTGTCCTCTGGCTTCCATGCTAAAGTTCCTTTTTGTTTCTTGTTAGCTTCTAAGCTAAAGGCCTTTTGTTTTGTATCCGCCCACGTGCGCGCTTTTGGTTTGGACCCTTTGTTTGGTTTTGTCTTAGTATTTATATTATAATCATGTTTCCTCACTCCATGCCTGCCTCCATCTCTGCATCTTGGGTTTCGTCATCAAATAACCCTGACAACATCAAATCAATGTTGCCCATTTAAATGAACTGAAACACCATTAATTAGAGATGTCCGATAATGGCTTTATTGCCGATATCCTGTCCGACTCTTAATTACCGATTCCGATATCAACCGATACCGATATATACAGTCGTGGAATTAACACATTATTATGCCTAATTTTGTTGTGATGCCCCGCTGAATGCATGAAACAATGTAACACAGTTTTCCAAAATGAATCGGTTCAAGTTATGGGGAAAAAAAAAATGCCAACATGGCACTGCCATATTTAATATTGAAGTCAGAAAGTGATTTTTTTTTTTCTCAAAACAGCAGCTTGGAATTTGGGACATGCTCTCCCTGAGAGAGCATGAGGAGGTTGAGGTGGGCGGGGTTGGGGGTTAGTGGGGGTGTATATTGTAGCATCCCCGGAAGAGTTAGTGCTGCAAGGGGTTGTGGGTATTTGTTCTGTTGTGTTACGCTGCGGATGTTCTCCCGAAATCTGTTTGTCATTCTTGTTTGGTTTGGGTTCCCAGTGTGGCGCATATTTGTAACAGTGTTAAAGTTGTTTATATGGCCACCCTCAGTGTGACCTGTATGGCTGTTGACCAAGTATGCGGTGCATTCACGTGTGTGTGTGAAAAGTCATAGATATTATGTGATTGGGCCAGTAGGCAAAGGCAGCCTTTAAGGTTTATTGGCGCTCTGTACTTCTCCCTATGTCTGTTTACCACTCCGTACAGTGGCATTTTTTAAAAAATCATAAATTTTACTTTTTGAAACCGATACCGATAATTTCTGAAATTACATTTTAAAGCATTTATTGGGCGATAATATCGGCAGTCCGATATTATGGGACATCTCTACCATTAATTCATTCTGGGACCAAGAAAATCATGAAATATATTCTTAATCTACAGGGGCTTCCAAACCTTTTGACTCATTCAATGTGTTTTCTTTATTTTCATGACTACTTACATTACAGATTGTCCCTGAAGGCATCAACACTATGAATGAACACATGTGGAGTTATGTACTTAACAAAAAATGTGAAATAACTGAAAACATGTTTTATATTCTGGTTTCTTTAAAATAGCCACCCTTTGCGTTGATTACTGCTTTGCGCACTCTTGGCATTCTCTCGATGAGCTTCAAGAGGTTGTCTCCTGAAATGGATTTCACTTCACAGGTGTCATAGTTATGATGCCTTCAGTGACAATCTACAATGTAAATAGTCATGGAAAAAAATATAACGCATTGAAATGAGAAGGTGTGTCCAAACTTTTGCTCTGTACTGTATATGTAAATATATATATATAAATATTAGGGTTGCAACTAACGATTATTTTGGTAGTCGATTAATCAACGATTATCTTAACGATTAGTCGACTAATCAGATAATAAATCGTACACATATTTAATGTCTCTAATTTTTCCACAAACGTCTAAATGCAGCTTAAGTTATTTTAGGCATGTGCTTACTAACAACAAAGATGACTAATTCCGTCATAAATATTTATTTATACTGTGACTTTGCTGCTCATTCAGCTGTTATTGTTATGATCCGCTGGCCGGATCATAGTATGTTTACGTTTTTGAGTCTCTTGTGTTTTCAGTACCTCTTTGAGTTTGTTTTATTTCAGTTGCCATGACGGCAGATTGCACTCACCTGCCTCTGGTTAGTGTTCGGGACACTCACCTGTTGCCCGGGCACTAATCAGAGGGCTATTTAGTCTATGTAAATAGAGGACAGTTTTCGATTCCTGCTCTGTACCTGCTAGCTCCCACGCTAGCCCCCTTAGTTTTGCCTTCCGTGCTATGAGCACGTTTTTCTTTGTTCCTGTCTGATTTATTTTTAAAATAAATAATTTCCTACCGGCACCCTGTGTTTGAAGTCCGTTTGCATCCCGGGAGAACAAACCCCGCATCACCATGTGACCCCGTCGTCACAGTTACAAAAATTTAAAATGACTAATATAATGTTGTCCATTTAAAAGAAAGGAAAGGTAATGTGCAAAAAATGTAATTGTCCGTGTTCATCTGTTGAAAAACAGCTAAAATAGTTGCAAATAAAACAAACAACAAAATGCAAAATCACACCGCCATCAGTCTTAGCTAAAGGCATGTCACTTTCAATTCAAGTTATAACTACATTTTTTTATACCATGTCACAAAAAAAAGACATACGGATAATTGGGGTCGGTAGTAATCTCCAGGCTGTTTTTAACTCATCTTTCTTGCCTGGGTTTATTCCGCCGTGTTTAAGTACTGTGTGTAGGGACTATTTCTTCCAAGAGAAGTGCTTAAGGGGGGGTAATTGTTTCCTTGGCGGGGTGTCGGGCCTCATGTAGGTGTGCTCTGTGCTCATTACTTCCCGTGATTACCTTAAT
This sequence comes from Nerophis ophidion, assembly GCF_033978795.1. Classification (NCBI taxonomy): domain Eukaryota; kingdom Metazoa; phylum Chordata; class Actinopteri; order Syngnathiformes; family Syngnathidae; genus Nerophis; species Nerophis ophidion. The sequence continues at coordinate 25,503,410 of NC_084626.1, forward strand.
CCTCCGGATGAACCAGGCCTGTCACATGGAAGGTCAAGGATCAAATCAGTGTCTCCTCATTAAACTACAGCCTCTACATCCTTGGCTTTAGGAAAAGGTTCTCTTTCCAATCCCAAACCCCACCCACCTCTTCATCTATCTTCTCCCCTCTCTTGTTTTTTTCCTTCTTGTAGCTCCGTCCTTCATAAAAGGCTGTGAACCGACAATATAATTGGCTGTGTGGGCCACTTAAAATGTAATTAGCGGATTTTCCAGACTATGAAGCTATATATTAGCCGCACAGGACTATAAGCTGCACATATATATACAGTCTGAGATATGTTATTCACACAGAAATATTGTGTAAATGTTTATTTAGATACCTTGATTCCAAACAGTGTCTGGAACAAGGCAGTAAAACGGCTGGTCGAACAAAACAGAAGTCACCATCATGGACGTTTGAGTGAATTTACTGAGGAAGTTGTGAAACGGAAACAATACAAAAGAATGCCATTGTGAGTTAATAATACTAACACAGGTACTCGTTAACGCGTTAGCATATTAGATATTTCCCACATCTGTGGTCCCCTCCATTGTATCCCATTGGGTTGAGTTTTTTTCTTGCCCCGATGTGGGATCTGAAGCGAGTTAGTGAAGTGAATTATATTTATATAACCCAATATCTAAGTCACATTTTTAAACCAGTGTGGGTGGCACTGGGAGCAGGTGGGTAAAGTGTCTTGCCCAAGGACACAACGGCAGTGACTAGGATGGCAGAAGCGGGGATCGAACCTGGAACACTCAAGTTGCGGGCACGGCCACTCTACCAACTGAGCTGCACCTGTCATGATCCGCTACTTTGATCATGTCATATTCTGCTTTTGTTCCGTCTGTGTATCATGTTTTGTTATTTGACTTCCTTAGTTCCTGGTGGCACCTGTTTTGTTTCCATTGCCATAGTCACGTTTTAGTGTCACCTGCATCCTGTTTTTTTTACGCGCACCTGCCTGGTGATTACGTTCTTGTATTTAAGCCTGCCTTCGTTGTTCATTCTTTCTCACAGTCTAGTTTCTGTTCGATGCAATAGGTGACGTCGCTGATCCCCGATTGTGGTAAAGACTTTTTGTACTTGTTAGCTTCCATGCTATTCCTTTCTTTATTTCCCTGGCTCACATGCTAGCGCCTTTAGTTCATTCTAGCTCTCATGCTAGTTCTGTTTGTTTTGTCTTACCACCTTGTTTTACCATGAATTGATTAACGTGGACCCCGACTTAATCAAGTTGAAAAACTTATTGGGGTGTTACCATTTAGTGGTCAATTGTACGGAATATGTACTGTACTGTGCAATCTACTAATAAAAGTATCCATCAATCCATCAATCAATCAATCAATTAAGTCTTTAGTGCCTTGTGCAAGTGTTTTTTGTTCTTAGTCTGTTTTGTTACCATAAATAAATCCTCCTGTGTCCAAGTCCGACTGCATAATTTGAGAGAACGAACCAACACCACGATGCCAGCGAAGCCGAGAATGTCGTTGTGGCTTGTGCAGCCCTTTGAGACACCCGTGATTAAGGGCTATATAAATAAACTTTTATTTATTGATTGATTGATTGATTGATTGATTGATGGATTTGGTGCTTTTTGGATGTGAGAAAAAACCTTTGGCTCTGGGCAGCTTCTTTGGAGGCATGGGCATCCTCATTGGCTTTCGAGGCACCGTCATGGCGATGCTCACATTCCGCGTGGCGAGTGAGCCACGTGTTTTGTTTTGTTTTTTCAATCTTCACGGGATGTCTTCCTCTCAAGGAGTGACAAAGTCCTGCACAATTGACCCCGTGTTTGTTTACACTGTGAGCTGTCGTTAGCTCAGGGGGACGTTTACCCCCAGCAGGCACAAGATCACTAAAACAACGTTGAGGTCTTGTTGAATTAGGTCCTGGCGTTGAGCAACTCCAACATAACGCTTAAACAACGTGCTTTTTGACTACGTTTAATCAAGTTCTGACCCATACTTGCCAACCCTCCCGAGTTTCCCGGTAGACTCCCGAATTTCAGTGCCCATCCCGAAAATCTCCCGGGGCAACCATTCTCCTTAATTTCTCCCGATTTCCACCCGGACAACAATATTGGGGGGCCTTTAGCGTCCTCTACAACCTTTTCCCCCATACAAACAGTGTGCCGACCCGGTCACGTAATATATGCAGCTTGTACACACGTAAGTGAATGCAAGGCATACTTGGTCATACAGGTCACACTGAGGGTGGCCATATAAACAACTTTAACACTGTTACAAATATGCGCCACACTGTTAACCCACACCAAACAAAAATGACAAACACATTTCGGGAGAACATCCGCACCGTAACACAACAGAACAAATACTCAGAACACCTTGCGGCACTAACTATTCCGGGTTGCTACAATACACACCTCCCACTACCTCCAAAAGTGGAAAAGTCGGGCCCCAAGGTCAGAAAGGTTAAAGGCCTACTGAAATTAAATGTTCTTATTCAAACAGGGATAGCAGATCCATTCTATGTGTCATACTTGATCATTTCGCGATATTGCCATATTTTTGCTGAAAGGATTTAGTAGAGAACATCCACGATAAAGTTCGCAACTTTTGGTCGCTAATAAAAAAGCCTTGCCTGTACCGGAAGTAGCAGACGATGTGCGCGTGACGTCATGGGTTGTCGGGCGCCTCACATCCTCACATTGTTTATAATCATGGCCACCAGCAGCAAGAGTGATTCGGACCGAGAAAGCGACGATTTCCCCATTAATTTGAGCGAAGATTAAAGATTCGTGGATGAGGAAAGTTAGAGTGAAGCACTAGAAAAAGAAAAAAAAAGGCGTGTTCAGTGAGAGCGATTCAGATGTTATTAGACACATTTACTTGGATAATTCTGGAAAATCCCTTATCTCATTATTATGTTACTAGTGTTTTAGTGAGATTATAAATAGGGGAAACAGTGAGGCGCAGTGGGAGAGTGGCCGTGCGCAACCCGAGGGTCCCTGGTTCAATCCCCACCTAGTACCAACCTCGTCACGTCCCTTGTGTCCTTGAGCAAGACTCTTCACCCTTGCTCCTGATGGGTGCTGGTTAGCGCCTTGCATGGCAGCTCCCTCCATCAGTGTGTGAATGTGTGTGTGACTGGGTAAATGTGGAAGTAGTGTCAAAGCGCTTTGAGTACCTTGAAGGTAGAAAAGCGCTATACAAGTACAACCCATTTATCATTTATTCATACCTGAAAGTGGGAGGGGTGTGTTGACCGCCAGTGTCTCTGATGGAAGCCAAGAAAGTCGCAGCTACCTCTTTGACGATGCAAGCTCCGCTGAAGTAAGAGCCGACTTATTAAATAAATAAATAAATGGGTTGTACTTGTATAGCGCTTTTCTACCTTCAAGGTACTCAAAGCGCTTTGACACTACTTCCACATTCACACACACATTCACACACTGATGGAGGGAGCTGCCATGCAAGGCGCCAACCAGCACCCATCAGGAGCAAGGGTGAAGTGTCTTGCTCAGGACACAACGGACGTGAGGAGGTTGGTACTAGGTGGGATTTGAACCAGTGACCCTCGGGTTGCGCACGGCCACTCTCCCACTGCGCCACGCCGTCCCTATTACCACAATTTTCTCACCGAAACCTGCTGGTTGACATAAATAATAAATAAATGGGTTGTACTTGTATAGCGCTTTTCTACCTTCAAGGTACTCAAAGCGCTTTGACACTACTTCCACATTTACCCATTCACACACACATTCACACACTGATGGAGGGAGCTGCCATGCAAGGCGCTAACCAGCAGCCATCAGGAGCAAGGGTGAAGTGTCTTGCTCAGGACACAACGGACGTGAGGAGGTTGGTACTAGGTGGGATTTGAACCAGTGACCCTCGGGTTGCGCACGGCCACTCCTCCACACCGCCACGCCGTCCCTATTACCACAATTTTCTCACCGAAACCTGCTGGTTGACATGTGGTAGAGAAACATGTTCGCTTGACCGCTCTGTTCCATATTAAAGCTTCACAACAAACAAAGAAACACCGGCTGTGTTTTGGTTGCTAAAGGCAGCTGCAATGCACCAACAGCATTCTTCTTTGACGTCTCCATTATTAATTGAACAAATTGCAAAGGATTCAGCAACACAGATGTCCAAAATACCGTGTATTTTAGCCGTGAGTGGTGCTGTAATAAAATGTCCGCTCCAACCAATAACGTCAACATAAGCATTATCAAGCGTCATCAAAATTTAAAATTGAAATTTAGTAAAGTAAAAAGGCTGTATTGGCATGTGTTGCAATGTTAATATTTCATCATTGATATATAAACTATCAGACTGCGTGGTCGCTAGTAGTGGCTTTCAGTAGGACTTTAAAAAACACCTGGAATATCACACTGTGTGCACCTTTTGGATAATACATTCGTCTTTTCACGTCATAAAAAAACGTGTTTATAAACAAATGTGTAGAATCACACAAGTGCTCATGTTAGCAAATATTGTGATGCAAATCACACCTTGCTTCTATGTGGAGATTTAAAGTCATATCACAGTTGTCATGGGGTTTAGAACCATCTGGCAACCACTCAAGCCTGACCTTCGGAAGAGCAGCATCTCTCTTTGAAAGTGCTCACCGGCTCAGCAAAGAACAACAGGGGAGGCTAAAAAAAAAAAAAAAAAAAATCTTGACGTTGCTGCCCATTAGACCTCGGAGGTCACTGCATGACCTGACTAATGGGCCCGGGGGTCACATGGTAAGGAGATTTACTGACTGGCCAAGATGAGCGTTCCTTGCACTTTCATTAAATACCTGCAGAGGACTTAAAATGGGTAAGACTGTAAAAAAAAAAAAAAATCATAATTCTTCAACAGGGGTTGACTTCTTTCATCACAGCTGACGTTGAGTCGTAAAACCCGACTATTGGTCCGGAGACGTTTGAGTGATTCGAGGCACCGTGTCCGTCACTTACCTCTCGGTGACCTCACTCACTCACAGGCGCTAATTTGTTAGAAGTGCCGTAACGTAATGAGATGGCGGACTGAAATACTGCCCTCGGGCCATAACTCAATCGGTAGCACTTTTCGTTCAAACAAACGTTTTCCCCGCAGAACCCTGAACACGCCGTTTGAAGTACTTACAGTTCCGTCAGCTTGACTGACGACTTGTGAGCATCTTTGAGGCAGGACAGCGCGCTGGATTAAATACGAGGGCACAATATTTGAGTTGACGACCGCCGTGTGCCTCCTCTGCAGGAATGCCGTGGCATTTGGATAATAGGCTGTAAATTGTGTTTCAATAATAATGGGGCCATTATTTAAAAGCCACTGCTGTTTTATAATGGCAAAGGTTAGTTAGACGTTTAACTCCGCTTATTCGTCCCAATCAGCCGATTCACAACCGGTGATAGCTTTCAGCCCGCAAATCTTGAGACAAGTTGAATTACTGAGCTTGTCCCTCTCCATGAAAAGCAACACATTTGAGAGAGCATTTCAGTAGTGTGTATAAGAGTGTTTCAGTAGTATATATGAGAGTGTTTCAGTAGTGTGTGTGTGTGAGAAAAAAACATATAACTTTTTTATTTGAGAGCATTTCATTAGTGTGGATAAGAGGGTTTCAATAGTGTGTGAGAGAGAAAAAACATTCAGTTTTTTATTTGAGAGCATTTCATTAGTGTGGATAAGAGGATTTCAATAGTGTGTGAGAGAGAAAAAACATTTCAGTTTTTTATTTGAGAGCATTTCAGTAATGTGGATAAGTGTTTCAGTAGTGTGTGAGTGTTTCAGTAGTGTGTATGAGAGGAAAACATTTCAGTTGATTATGTGAGAGCATTTCAGTAGTGTGCATAATAGTGTTTTAGTAGTGTGTATGATAGTTTTTCAGTAGTGTGTATAAGAGTGTTTCAGTAGTGTGTGTGAGAGTGTTTTATTAGTCTGTGAGAGTGTTTCAGTAGTGGGTGTAAGAGAAAATTATTTCAGTTGTTTGTGAGAGCTTTTCAGTAGTGTGTATAATAGTGTTTCAGTCGTGTGTATGAGTTTTTCAGTAGTATGTATAAGAGTGTTTCAGTCGTGTGTGAAAGTGTTTCAGTAGTGTGCATGAGAGGAAAACATTTCAGTTGTTTATTTGAGAGCATTTCAGTAGTGTGGATAAGAGGGTTTCAATAGTGTGTGAGAGAGAAAAAACATTCCGTTTTTTATTTGAGAGCATTTCAGTAATGTGGATAAGTGTTTCAGTAGTGTGTGAGAGTGTTTCAGTAGTGTGTATGAGAGGAAAACATTTCAGCTGATTATGTGAGAGCATTTCAGTAGTGTGCATAATAGTGTTTTAGTAGTGTGTATGATAGTTTTTCAGTAGTGTGTATAAGAGTGTTTCAGTAGTGTGTGTGAGAGTGTTTTATTAGTCTGTGAGAGTGTTTCAGTAGTGGGTGTAAGAGAAAATTATTTCAGTTGTTTGTGAGAGCTTTTCAGTAGTGTGTATAATAGTGTTTCAGTCGTGTGTATGAGTTTTTCAGTAGTGTGTATAAGAGTGTTTCAGTCGTGTGTGAAAGTGTTTCAGTAGTGTGCGTGAGAGGAAAACATTTCAGTTGTTTATTTGAGAGCATTTCAGTAGTGTGAATAGGAGTGTTTCAGTAGTGTGTAGATGAGTGTTTCAGTAGTGTGTGTGAGGGAAAAGCATTTCAGTTGTTTATGTGAGAGCATTTCAGTAGAGTATATAATAGTGTTTCAGTAGTGTGTATGAGAGTTTTTCGGTAGTGTGTATAAGAGTATTTCAGTAGTGTGTGTGAGAGTGTTTTATTAGTCTGTGAGAGTGTTTCAGTAGTGGGTGTAAGAGAAAATTATTTCAGTTGTTTGTGAGAGCTTTTCAGTAGTGTGTATAATAGTGTTTCAGTCGTGTGTATAATAGTGTTTCAGTCGTGTGTATAAGAGTGTTTCAGTCGTGTGTGAAAGTGTTTCAGTAGTGTGCGTGAGAGGAAAACATTTCAGTTGTTTATTTGAGAGCATTTCAGTAGTGTGGATAGGAGTGTTTCAGTAGTGTGTAGATGAGTGTTTCAGTAGTGTGTGTGAGGGAAAAACATTTCAGTTGTTTATGTGAGAGCATTTCAGTAGAGTATATAATAGTGTTTCAGTAGTGTGTATGAGAGTTTTTCGGTAGTGTGTATAAGAGTATTTCAGTAGTGTGTGTGAGAGTGTTTCAGTAGTGTTTGTGAGAGAGAAACATATCAGTTGTTCATGTGAGAGCATTTCAGTAGTGTGTATAATAGTGTTTCAGTAGTGTAAATGAGAGTTTTTCAGTAGTGTGCATAAGAGTCTTTCAGTAGTGCGTATAAGAGTGTTTCAGTAGTGTGTATGAGAGAAAAACATCTCAGTTATTTATGTGACAGAATTTCAGTAGTGTGTATAATAGTGTTTCAGTAGTGTGTATAAGAGTGCTTCAGTAGTGCATATAAGAGTGTTTCAGTAGTGTGTATGATTGTCTTTCAACAGTGTGTGAGAGAAAAACATTTCAGTTGTTTATGTGAGAGCATTTCAGTAGTTTGTATAAGAGTGTTTCAGTAGTGTGTATGAAAGTGTTTCAGTAGTGAGTGTGAGAGAAAAACATTGAAGTGGTTTCTGTGAGAGCATTTCAATTGTGCGTATGAGTGTTTCAGTTGTGTGTATGAAAGTGTTTCAGTAGTGTGTGAGAGAAAAAACATTTCAGTTTATGTGAGAGCATTTCAGTTTTTTTTTTTTTTTAACCGTTTGTTTTGTCATTTATAATTATTGTTAAGATTTTATCGACACAATACCTTTATCGGTATTTGTTATCAAAACCAGTATTTACCAGTACTCTTTTCTGTGCTGTATGTAATTGGTGTAAATAAAGATGTGGGGGGAAAATGCATTTTTAATTTGCACAAGAGGCTGTACACCTTTTTACTCAATTTAGATTAAACGTAACGTTAATTAAACAAAATTAATCGTAGTTAATGACTTACACGATCGAAATTTACGTTTGAAAAACAATATTTCGACACAAATGCACACAGAGGCATACTCAAACATGTTTTACTTCCATACATGTAATTTCTTCGCTCAAAACATGATATTAGTATTATTTATTATTATAGTCATTATCATTTAGTGTGTTTTAAAGCAAAATTTTCCTCTTTAATCTTTGCTCTGACATATGATCACTGGTCGAACAGCAACCGGCAAGCCATTGCAGGTTAAACCTTTGCAGTTAAGTGTGTAGTTAATATGCATTTTTACGTAATGAATGCAATAATTTTCTGCATCTTGAAAATGACAGTGATAATATTTATTGTAAACATATTTGCGGGCTAAGTGCTTACTCTGGGTATATACTGTCCATGTACGTATGTCAGAAGCAAAACAACTCTGGCGTGCAACAGTATTGTTTGTGCCTATAACTCTTCCCCTAGCACCCTGCACCACTTTTGCGATGAGCAGTTGCATTGCTCACATGTGCTTCTTATCATATGACATAGTCCAGGCTGCCGTGGCAGGCTAAGGCATCATCTGTTGGGTCAGCTCAAATGTGCTGACACAGGGATAATCTACCAGACGGTTTCCAGTAAGAACCAAGGGGATAAGCAACCATTAGGAATGCAGATTGTTTCTTTACAAACTGAACTGTTTATTCCTGGTGTAGTATGAATACTGCCGTGCTTTGCATGTTTTCCGCAGATCCATTATAAAAAGTGACTGTTTTGATAAACTCGTTTTAGCTCAGGGCCCGCATGGAGGAAAATCTGTGCACACGTGGGCCGGACTATTAAAATCATGGCATTAAAACTACAAAAATAAAGATCAATCAATCAATCAATCAATGTTTACTTATATAGCCCTAAATCACTAGTGTCTCAAAGGGCTGCACAGACCACCACGACATCCTCGGTAGGCCCACATAAGGGCAAGGAAAACTCACACCCAGTGGGACATCGGTGACAATGATGACTATGAGAACCTTGGAGAGGAGGAAAGCAATGGATGTCGAGCGGGTCTAACATGATACTGTGAAAGTTCAATCCACAATGGATCCAACATAGTCGCGAGAGTCCAGTCCAAAGCGGATCCAACACAGCAGCGAGAGTCCCGTTCACAGCGGAGCCAGCAGGAAACCATCCCAAGCGGAGGCGGATCAGCAGCGCAGAGATGTCCCCAGCCGATACACAGGCGAGCAGTACATGGCCACCGGATCGGACCGGACCCCCTCCACAAGGGAGAGTGGGACATAGAAGAAAAAGAAAAGAAACGGCAGATCAACTGGTCTAAAAAGGGAGTCTATTTAAAGGCTAGAGTATACAAATGAGTTTTAAGGTGAGACTTAAATGCTTCTACTGAGGTGGCATCTCGAACTGTTACTGGGAGGGTATTCCAGAGTACTGGAGCCCGAACGGAAAACGCTCTATAGCCCGCAGACTTTTTTTGGGCTTTGTGAATCACTAATAAGCCGGAGTCCTTTGAACGCAGATTTCTTGCCGGGACATATGGTACAATACAATCGGCAAGATAGGATGGAGCTAGACCGTGTAGTATTTTATACGTAAGTAGTAAAACCTTAAAGTCACATCTTAAGTGCACAGGAAGCCAGTGCAGGTGAGCCAGTACAGGTGTAATGTGATCAAACTTTCTTGTTCTTGTCAAAAGTCTAGCAGCCGCATTTTGTACCAACTGTAATCTTTTAATGCTAGACATGGGGAGACCCGAAAATAATACGTTACAGTAGTCGAGGCGAGACGTAACAAACGCATGGATAATGATCTCAGCGTCTTTAGTGGACAGAATGGAGCGAATTTTAGCGATATTACGGAGATGAAAGATAACTTCACATTGGTCACAAGCGATCCCTCAGAAAGCTGGCGGGCACAAGTGATGAGACTCTTGTTTTGTTAGCGCAGGAAGCATGAAGCAGGGCTTTTATTGTGAAGATAGGAAATGTGCAGTCGGCCTTTAGAGTTTTGACGGAAGGGACGGCGCGAAAGTCTGTTGAAATAAAAAGTGTTTCTCGCCTTCCTCTCTGTCATTTTTTCATAATAATGAACTGGCAGCAGCCAGCGTCATCTCACAAGACCCTCGGGTGCCGTGAATGTCAATCAAGCAAGCTACGGAATTTGCCGCCAATGTTTTTCTTGTAAAGTGTATGGAAGCTGGATGAATTAGATGCCAAAAACCAACCACTTTCATGTGGTATTGTACAGAAAGGACAACTTTTTTTTCTCCTCCATTTGAAAATGTGGGCGTTATCATCATTACTGTCTGATTCCAATCAATGCAAGTCATCAGAATCAGGTAATACACCAACTTATATTCTTGTCTTTGTGAAAGAAAGACATCTATATGTGTTACACATGCTTGTATTATCATTAAACACATTTAACTTGTTTACTAAAATGTCTCTTTCATAAATAAATAAATATAAATGATATATATAAATGAGGTAGATCCCCTCGAGTTGGTCAATTGAAAAGTAGCTCGCCTGCAGAAAAAGTGTGGGCACCCCTGGTCTAAATCTTAGGCATTTTTTACCTGTTAGAGCCTAGGATTTACAGGGTTTGTCTATGCGTCGTAACCCTTAGTCACACGCTATTTTTCCTTTGTAATTCAAAACGTATTCACTGAAATCTGCGTTCCTTCCTCTTGTCCTCGGCATTTTCCGTCAATCCTCAGATCCCAGCCTGGGTGAAGAAAAGCTGCTCCTCAATTGGAGATATGGTTGCCATGGTATTCTGATTTTACTCACCCGGCTGGAATCGTCTGACGTGTTGGAATCCGTTTTGAAGTACCAAGATGTCAGGTTAAAACACCGATGACATTTATTAAACAGACGAGAAGCAAGGAATCGTGCAGAGACAGAGTTAAATTTGGCTGAATTTTTAGGCGGTACTGTAGTTATAGATCCAAACTACGCTCTAAAGTCCAGCCCACGTACTTCCTCTATTTATTTGGGTGGTCCCTGGTTTCATCACTGAAGCTGCTGCTGATGGAGGTGGGGTAATCAGCAGCCTCAGACACAATATATGATTATACAAAAATGCAAATGTGGAGACGTGATATCGCCCTGTCTCTGCTTTGTCTGCATCACGGCGGTGTTCGGCCTTGGCAGTCAGCAGGCCGTTCCCGGACACAGACACTGATACGAGACGACTTCCAATCTTTGGATTTGCAAGTTGTCTCTTTGCACAGATAGAGAAGTACTACTTCAACACCATGGATAATAACAATAGCAACGGCTCTTAAGCATAAGAGTTGTGTGATAATTTATACATAATTATTCTAACAGACCCTGAACCTTTACTGTGGGACCCCATTTTTATGACTTGATGAGGGACCCCTGTTTGAAAAATCCCAGCGCCAACACTGATGGAGTATTGGTGCGTGCAAAACAGCAGCAAGTGGCTGTGGGCTGCAGGGCGGTTCTTATACTAATCAAATATCATCCTGGGGCCATAGATAATCCGGTCCTTGGGCTTTGACTTTGACACCACTGATCTATAATCTTTGGTGTTATATTAAGATACTGATATTATTCACTGCCTTACATTTCATTCTGAGACTACTTATGTACCCAGTTTTTAAAATGTCAAAATATTGTTCTTTACGTCTGCAGTGTCTCGGGAGAGTACTAATTTCCAATGCCGCAGACTTAAACAAAATACGGTGCTTCCCCTGTCATTGGATCCCCAAAGAATTGGGATTGTCGCTACGTTTACATCCACAGTTGGCGTCCGAACGGGATAATCAGTCTTGTTCAACACCCAACGAAACTTCAATTATTACACTAAAATAATGGCCCTTGGCATTGTCTTGCTGAAATAAGCAGGGGCGTCCATAATAACATTGCTTGGATGGATGACAACATATGTTGCTCCAAAACCTGTATGGACCATTCAGCATTAATGGTGCCTTCACAGATGTGTAAGTTACCCATGCCTTGGCCACTAATACACCCCCATACCATCACAGATTCTGGCTTTTGAACTTTGCGCCTATAACAATCCGGATGGTTATTTTCCTCTTTGTTCCGGAGGACACCACGTCCACAGTTTCCAAATATAATTTGAAATGTGGACTCGTCAGACCACAGAACTCCTTTCCACTTTGCATCAGTCCATCTTAGAGGAACTCGGGCCCAGCCAAGCCAGCGGCGTTCCTTGCTATTGTTGATAAATGGGTTTTGCTTTGCATAGTAGAGTTTTAACTTGCACTTACAGATGTAGCGACCAACTGTAGTTACTGACAGTGGTTTTATGAAGTGATGCTGAGCCCATGTGGTGATATCCTTTACACACTGATGTCGGTTTTTGATGCAGTACCGCCCGAGGGATCAAAGGTCTGTAATATCATCGCTCCACAGTTGGCGTCCGAACGGGATAATCAGTCTTGTTCAACACCCAACGAAACTTCAATTATTACACTAAAATAATGGCCTTGTCTTAGCAACCAATGAAGTTGTTTCAGTAGCTGTCATTGAGACCGGCCACAGTCCCTGCTGGCACAAGATTTGGCTCGGAGTACAAATAGGACTACAAAGCTGACAGCTGTCTGATGAATTATGCACAGCTCGGCGTTTCCGAGATGAATACACACACAAACACACACCTACACGTTTCCTCACACGCTCAGTGGTTCAGTTGCGAGAGTCTGGCTTATTTAACTACTTCACATATTTTGTCGGTTTCCTCTACTCTGCGGGCTCTAACATTCCACAGAAGTGTTCCATGACTTCCTTGCAGTATTCCGTGCCGACACAATCGGCTCACCTGGCATTTCCATTAGAGCTGTTGCATGGTGAATACCGTATTCCTCTCATATCCTCTGCAGATTATAAGGCTAATGTGATGTCTTAGGGCCCGGCCAAATGGCGGCGACTAAAGTAAAACCAGATTCGACTTGAGGAAGCCTTTTAATCCTCCTTTTCCTCCTCCTTGCAAGGACGGATCTGTGTCAAGTAAAACGGGCAGGATTCCTTGATCCAAATGTTGCACCGATTGATGCACTGGAATGTTGTCAAATTTAGGTTTAACTGAGTTTATGACAACCTTCAGAAGTAACTGGGGAATATTCCTGAAGATGACTGATATTGACACACAAAACATTTTCTTGGACGATAAGTTGACCTACTAAATATTGCTGATAAACGATTGTATCGTCAGCTTTTATTTTGAGATCAAATGAACCTCTGACATAATGATAATACATAATAAAATTGCAAGTACCGTATTTTCCGGACCGTAGGGCGCTCCGGATTATAAGGCGCACTGCCGGTGAATGTTTTGTTTTAGATCTTTTTTCATCTATAAGACGCATTAAAGGAGTCCATCCATCCATCCATCCATCATCTTCCGCTTATCCGAGGTGGGGTCGCGGGGGCAGCAGCCTAAGCAGGGAAGCCCAGACTTCCCTCTCCCCAGCCACTTCGCCTAGCTCTTCCCGGGGGATCCCGAGGCGTTCCCAGGCCAGCCGGGAGACATGGTCTTCCCAACATGTCCTGGGTCTTCCCCGTGGCCTCCTACCGGTTGGACGTGGCCTAAACACCTCCCTAGGGAGGCGTTCGGGTGGCATCCTGACCAGATGCCCGAGCCACCTCATCTGGCTCCTCTCGATGTGGAGGAGCAGCGGCTTTACTTTGAGTTCCTCCCGGATGGCAGAGCTTCTCACCCTATCTCTAAGGGAGAGGAAACTCATTTCGGCCGCTTGTACCCGTGATCTTATCCTTTCGGTCATGACCCAAAGCTCATGACCATAGGTGAGGATGGGAACGTAGATCGACCGGTAAATTGAGAGCTTTGCCTTCCGGCTCAGCTCCTTCTTCACCACAACGGATCGATACAACGTCCGCATTACTGAAGACGCCGCACCGATCCGCCTGTCGATCTCACCATCCACTCGTCCCTTACTCGTGAACAAGACTCCTAGGTACTTCAACTCCTCCACTTGGGGCAGTGTCTCCTCCCTAACCTGGAGATGGCACGCCACCCTTTTCCGAGCGAGAACCATGGACTCGGACTTGGAGGTGCTGATTCTCATTCCGGTCGCTTCACACTCAGCTGCGAACCGATCCAGTGAGAGCTGAAGATCCCGGTCAGATGAAGCCATCAGGACCACATCATCTGCAAAAAGCAGAGACCTAATCCCACTGCCACCAATGCCTTGACTGCGCCTAGAAAGTCTCTATTAAAGGAGTCATATTTTTTTTCTAAATGTAAAAGACTTCCTTGTGGTCTACATAACATGTAATGGTGGTTCTTTGGTCAAAATGTTGCATAGATTATGTTTTACAGATCATCTTCGAACCGCTTTCTGACAGTTGCTTCAGGATGCGCCGTTTTGTGGGCGGTCTTATTTACATGGCTCACCTTCGGCAGCGTCTTCTCCCCGTCTTCTTTGTTGTAGCGGTGTAGCGTGCAAGGACGGGAGTGGAAGAAGCGTCAAAAGATGGAGTTAACTGTTTTAATGACATTCAGACTTTACTTCAATCAATAACGGAGCAGCATCTCCTCATCCGGAAACAACAACACCGGAAATGTGTCCCGTGAAAATATGTCCGACCAGAACTCTGATAAGTAAAGTTCCTTGGGGAAACAATGTAAACTCACTACACCGGTATGTTTTCGCCATTTTATGGCAAGTTTATTGACAGATATAAGTAAGAACTTTACACTACTTTATGTTAGAAATGGTGACAGCTGTTGTATTTTATGCTTCATAATGAGCCACACATTTTCGATGTGAGACAGGTCTGGACTGCAGACGGGCCAGGAATGTACCCGCACTCTTTTACTATGAAACCACGCTGTTGTAACACGTGACTTGGCATTGTCTTGCTGAAATAAGCAGGGGCGTCCATAATAACATTGCTTGGATGGATGACAACATATGTTGCTCCAAAACCTGTATGGACCTTTCAGCATTAATGGTGCCTTCACAGATGTGTAAGTTACCCATGCCTTGGGCACTAATACACCCCCATACCATCACCGATGCTGGCTTTTGAACTTTGCGCCTATAACAATCCGGATGGTTATTTTCCTCTTTGTTCCGGAGGACACCACGTCCACAGTTTCCAAATATAATTTGAAATGTGGACTCGTCAGACCACAGAACTCCTTTCCACTTTGCATCAGTCCATCTTAGAGGAACTCGGGCCCAGCCAAGCCAGCGGCGTTCCTTAGTATTGTTGATAAATGGGTTTTGCTTTGCATAGCAGAGTTTTAACTTGCACTTACAGATGTAGCGACCAACTGTAGTTACTGACAGTGGTTTTATGAAGTGATGCTGAGCCCAGGTGGTGATATCCTTTACACACTGATGTCTGTTTTTGATGCAGTACCGCCTGAGGGATCAAAGGTCTGTAATATCATCGCTTACGTGCAGTGATTTCTCCAGATTCTTTGAACCTTTTGATGATTTTACGGACGGTAGATGGTAAAATCCCTAAATTCCTTGCAATCGCTCGTTGAGAAATGTTGTTCTAAAACTGTTCGACAATTTGCTTACAAAGTGGTGACCCTCGCCCCATCCTTGTTTGTGAATTACTTAGCATTTCATGGAAGCTGCTTTTATACCCAATCATGGCACCCACCTGTTCCCAATTAGCCTGCACACCTGTGGGATGGTCCAAATAAGTGTTTGATGAGCATTTCTCAACTTTATCAGTATTTATTGCCATTTTTCCCAACTTCTTCGTCACATGTTGCTGGCATCAAATTCCAAAGTTAATGATTATTTGCAACAACTAAAAATGTTTATCAGTTTAAACATCAAATATGTTGTCTTTGTAGCATATTCAACTGAATATGGGTTGAAAAGGATTTGCAAATCATTGTATTCCGTTTATATTTACATCTAACACAATTTCCCAATTCATATGGAGACGGGGTTTGTACAAGTATCATCAGATTTAAATAATAATATAAGTCCTTCATTTACTTTGGAATCAGCAAAAGTGTATGATGTTCTACTGTCATACAACTTGTTCACATACAACACAGAGCAGCCTTAGGACCCATCAAGTCTCTCTTTAGGAAGACATTAGACATTTTAGACATTTAGTAAGTAAAATATTGTACATTTGGATAACTAATCACGGTTTTTCGGTCATTTTAATTTATTACAATAATAATAATAATAATAATAATAATTTGTGGACTTGGAGAAGGCATTTGACCGTGTCCCTCGGGAAGTCCTGTGGGGAGTGCTCAGAGAGTATGGGGTATCGGACTGTCTTATTGTGGCGGTCCGTTCCCTGTATGATCAGTGTCAGAGCTTGGTCCGCATTGCCGGCAGTAAGTCGGACACGTTTCCAGTGAAGGTTGGACTCCGCCAAGGCTGTCCTTTGTCACCGATTCTGTTCATAACTTTTATGGACAGAATTTCTAGGCGCAGTCAAGGCGTTGAGGGGTTCCGGTTTGGTGACCGCAGGATTAGGTCTCTGCTTTTTGCAGATGATGTAGTCCTGATGGCTTCATCTGACCGGGATCTTCAGCTCTCACTGGATCAGTTTGCAGCCGAGTGTGAAGCGACCGGAATGAGAATCAGCACCTCCAAGTCCGAGTCCATGGTTCTCGCCCGGAAAAGGGTGGAGTGCCATCTCCGGGTTGGGGAGGAGACCCTGCCCCAAGTGGAGGAGTTCAAGTACCTAGGAGTCTTGTTCACGAGTGAGGGAAGAGTGGATCGTGAGATCGACAGGCGGATCGGTGCAGCGTCTTCAGTAATGCGGACGTTGTACCGGTCCGTTGTGGTGAAGAAGGAGCTGAGCCGGAAGGCAAAGCTCTCAATTTACCGGTCGATCTACGTTCCCATCCTCACCTATGGTCATGAGCTTTGGGTCATGACCGAAAGGATAAGATCACGGGTACAAGCGGCCGAAATGAGTTTCCTCCGCCGTGTGGCGGGGCTCTCCCTTAGAGATAGGGTGAGAAGCTCTGCCATCCGGGAGGAACTCAAAGTAAAGCCGCTGCTCCTTCACATCGAGAGGAGCCAGATGAGGTGGTTCGGGCATCTGGTCAGGATGCCACCCGAACGCCTCCCTAGGGAGGTGTTTAGGGCACGTCCAACCGGTAGGAGGCCACGGGGAAGACCCAGGACACGTTGGGAAGACTATGTCTCCCGGCTGGCCTGGGAACGCCTCGGGATCCCCCGGGAAGAGCTAGACGAAGTGGCTGGGGAGAGGGAAGTCTGGGTTTCCCTGCTTAGGCTGTTGCCCCCGCGACCCGACCTCGGATAAGCGGAAGATGATGGATGGATTGACAATAATAATAACCGTCAGTAGTGGTGATCATTGTTGCTGATTTTGTGCAAATTGTACAAACGTCCTCAGCAGCTGAACTTACACAAAAGACAGACCGCCCTTGTAACTTTTAACATTGCATGGTGGTTATCGATACCGGAAAAGATACCGACTTTAACTTCATTTATAGTTCAGTAAATTGACTTATCGAACAAGGGCCCAGGCCTAATCGTGTGTCTGCAGTCGCTGGTCCTAACATGGACTAGGCTACATAACAAGGACGCATTCTTTATGGATTTTTCATATCACTTTATCATTGCCTAATCTCGCAGCCTTCACCTTTTCCTGCATCCTGCTGTCTGGACAGTGCATTAAGTCTGAGGTGGACCTGATTCCTTTTTTACTATCGCTTTCAGCCATCAGTGACACCTTCTGCATATGCGGTAAAGTCCACATCGGGGGAAAAAAATAGTCTTATCTCTGCCGTGATCATGAAGGTCTCACTTTTGCAGGACTAAGCTATCCGGTTCTCCATAAGACTTAACTGAAATACTGAGGTCAGGCAATGAACAATTCCGCAAATATTGAGTGTGTTTGACTCCTCTGCACTCAACTTGAGTCAATTTAACTCAGGGGTCTCAAACTCAATTTACCTGGGGGCCACTGGATGCAGAAACTGGGTGAGACTGGGCCACAAGAAAAGATTTATTAAAACAATTTAATGAATTCACCTGCTTTGAATGGCTTTCCTGCCCTAGCAACATACTTGCCAACTCTCGCGATCTTTCCGATAAGCACCCAAATATCAGTGCGCCTCCCGACAATCTCCCGGGGCAGTCATTCTCCCGGTTTTCACCCGGATAACAATACTAGGGGCGTGTCACATATTGTATCAGGCTTCTGCAGACCCACGGAAGAGACTGCAAGACATGCTAGGTCAACAGCAATACAAGTCACACTGAGGGTGGCCGTATAAACAACTTTATCACTGTTACAAATATGCGTCACACTGTGAACCCACACCAAACAAGATTGACAAACACATTTTGGGAGAACATCCGCACCGTAACACAACATAAAACACAACAGAACAAATACCCAGAATCCAATGCAGCCCTAACTCTTACGGGCTACAATGGGGGGCGGGGTTGGGGGTTGTATATTGTAGCCCGAAAAAGTTAGAGCTGCATGGGATTCTGGGTATTTGTTCTGTTGTGTTTATGTTGTGTTACGGTGCGGATGTTCTCACAAAATGTGTTTGTCATTCTTGTTTGGTGTTGGTTCACAGCGTGGCGCATATTACTAAGAGTGTTAAAATTGTTTATATTACAACCAGTAGTGTACTCTGTGTCACCCAGTATGCCTTGCAGTTGTGTGCGTGTGTCTGCGGAAGCTACACACAATATGTTGCTGGACTGACAAGCAGATCGTACATGTTGTAGAAGGCAACAAAGCCAATGGTTTCATAGCACGCCCTAATACTTATTATCTGGGTGATTGCCGGCAGACATTCTAGAGAACGTTTGCGTATCCTAGTATCTTCTTCGCTTTTGACACGGGTCCTAAATGGCTCTTTGAATAGTAAAGGATACCAATCCCTGAACCATGTATATCAAATATTTCCGAATGGTTCAACCGCCACCCGCCCGAATCTAATTAAAATCTATTTTTTTCGTCATGTCACCCGCCCGACCCGCGGTTTATCCACGGACTCCGCGGATGAGACCGCAAACCGCGCATCTCTAGCTGGAACCGAGAGTAGCAGGTGGAACTAATATGTAACAATGGTGACAGACTATAAAGGAATTAAGGAGTCAAACGACGGAGAGTGACACAAAAAGGAATCAAAACTACAAAATTGAACAACATATATGGGGCGTAGTGTATATTTCTAATTGACTTTTTCTGGAGCTGTTGACTCGGTCTTTCCTCTCTGGTGGGGAAAATGAGGCAGTTAAATCACGTTTTACATTGACCTTAAGTCAGTGACGAGACAAGGTTAAGAAAAAAAAAAGACTAAACCACACAAAGACGCCCAATGTGAGGACCACCTGATCCCACCGCCAAAGTAAAACCGGGACTGTTAAACCGGCCGGCCCCTGTGGGACATTGACCTAACAGCCCTCATGAATATTAACGATCCAGCCAAGCATAGATCAAATATACCAAAAGGAGGCGCCTTTGAAATGGTTTTGGTTTGTTCAAACAACGACCCACGTTGTGCTGTTGTGTTATTGTTTGGTCTTCAGAACCTTCTCTCATACGGAGTCCAGACCAGAGATGAATAAAAGCTTTAGCCAGAGATCAGCATGTCGTATTATCCTGCCGATCAAACTACACAACACGGACCAGAAAGGCTTTGTCACCTGAAATGAGTTTATGTCTAAACTCAATCTCTGAACACAATGAAGGAGCATGTGGGGATTATTCACCAGCTGTTTGCACTCGAAGAAGCCCTCACTTGACTTTCTTTCTCCACAGTCTATTGCTGCAGATTATTATTTTAATATGCACATTTTTGCGGCGCGGCAGCATAAAACCCAGAGCACACTTGTTCGTATCGCAGCGTTGCCTCCGCTTTGTAACGGGATAATCTCAGTGTGAAAGAAAGATTAGTCGGACGAGAGAGCGCCGGCTACAACTCTCCGCTGATCCCAGCCCCGGGCGCAACAGTAGCGCTAATGTGAGCGTAGAATTGCTTTTCACGGTACGCTGGATGAAAGTTTCTGCCCTACGCCCAACTGAGTTCTGTAGTAATTAGGAGTGGTTGCTAAAATTCCCACAGACACCTTTTAGTTTGCCCTTGGCAAGTTTTTAACAGCACATGTTGTGTTTTGTTTTTTTTGTAAGATCCTTGACATTGTCCAGTTTCTGGTTGGCCGTGAGAAAAATGTGGTTTGCTTTTTATAATATAAAGAAAAACTAAAAATAAATAGGAATCATGTGTATCGGTATATAAGTAAAAACTGAACTTACCCAACTTCAATACACTTCTCATACTGGAAAACTAGAAGTACCTTATGAGATTATTTAGGGAAAGGTTATCAACTACTGCAGTGGTTCTCAACCTTTTTTCAGTGATGTACCCCCCTGTGAAATTTTTTTAAATTCAAGTACCCCCTAATCAGAGCAAAGCATGTTTGATTGAAAAAAAGAGATAAAGAAGTAAAATACAGAACTTTGTCATCAGTTTCTGATGTATTAAATTGTATAACAGTGCAAAATATTGCTCCTTTGTAGTGGTCTTTCTTGAACTATTTGGAAAAAAGATGTAAAAAATAACTAAAAACTTGTTGAAAAATAAACAAGTGATTCAATTATGAATAAAGATTTCTACACATAGAAGTAATCATTAACTTAAAGTGCCCTCTTTGGGGATTGTAATAGAGATCCATCTGGATTCATCAACCTAATTCAATCAATGTTTATTTATATAGCCCCAAATCACAAATGTCTCAAAGGACTGCACAAATCATTACGACTACAACATCCTCGGAAGAACCCACAAAAGGGCAAGGAAAACTCACACCCAGTGGGCAGGGAGAATTCACATCCAGTGGGACGCCAGTGACAATGCTGACTATGAGAAACCTTGGAGAGGACCTCAGATGTGGGCAACCCCCCCCCCCTCTAGGGGACCGAAAGCAATGGATGTCGAGCGGGTCCAACATGATACTGTGAAAGTTCAATCCATAGTGGCTCCAACACAGCAGCGAGAGTCCCGTCCACAGGAAACCATCTCAAGCGGATCAGCAGCGTAGAGATGTCCCCAACCGATACAGGCGAGCGGTCCATCCTGGGTCCCGACGAGCGGTCCATCCTGGGTCTCGACTCTGGACAGTCAGTACTTCATCCATGGTCATCGGACCGGACCCCCTCCACAAGGGAGGGGGGGACATAGGATAAAGAAAAGAAGCGGCAGATCAACTGGTCTAAAAAGGAGGTCTATTTAAAGGCTAGAGTATACAGATGAGTTTTAAGATGAGACTTAAATGCTTCTACTGAGGTAGCATCTCGAACTGTTACCGGGAGGGCATTCCAGAGTACTGGAGCCCGAACGGAAAACGCTCTATAGCCCGCAGACTTTTTTTGACACTGAATATTGCATTGTTGCTTTTCTTTTCACAGTTTATGAACTTACATTCCTATTTTGTTGAAGTATTATTCGATAAATATATTTATAAAGGATTTTTGAATTGTTGCTATTTTTAGAATATTTTCAAAAAATCTCACGTATCCCTTGGCATACCTTTAAGTACCCCCAGGGGTACGTGTACCCCCATTTGAGAACCACTGAACTACCGTAGTTTCTGGACTATAAGGTGCAATTTGATTTTTTTTTTCTCAACACTCAACAGTGCGCCTTATAACCCGTTGCGCCTAATGTAAGAAATAACTCTGGTTTTGCTTACCGACCTCAAAGCCATTTTATTTGGTACATGGCAAAAGGATAAGTGTGACCAGTAGATGGCAATCAAACATAGGAGATACGTGTAGATTGCAATATAACGGCAGTCACACACAAGAGAAAGGTGTAAGATAACGCCAACATTGTATATGTTCCATTTAAAATATAGAACATTACACACAAAAATCTATCAAAATGTTTGAGTATAACTTTGGTAAGCTATGAAGCCGCGCCGCTTGATGGATTGTACTGTGATTCAACAAACAAGTATTATTATGGTGTGTGTATAAGGTAAGACATATTATCTTGGTGTTTTGTTTCACAATATTATGCAAAAGCAACTTTTATTACCCTCTTTTATTACCCTCTTTTATTACCTTGGGATCTGCAAAAGTCCTGAAAAATTGCACGCGTTTGCCTTTGTAGTCCGTGTCTACACATTGTCGATAAGTATCTTCTTTTTCTCTGTCTTCTTGTTCTGGGACATTCATCAATCGCTCTTGCCATTTCTAATATAAAGTAGTGGGAAGTTCTTACTTATATCCGTCAGTAAACTCGCCATGAAAGCGCTAAAACATACCGGTGTATTGAGTTTACATTATTCACCCAAGGAACTTTAGTTATTAGAGAGTTCTGGTCTGACTGTTTTTCACGGGACACATTTATGGCGAATGAGGAGATGATTTAAGTTAAGTGTGAATGTCATTAAAACAGTTAGCTCCATCTTTTGACACTTCTTCCACTCTCGTCCTTGCACGCTACACCGCTACAACAATGATGACGGGAAGAAGACGCTGCCGAAAGTGAGCCACGTAAACAAAATGGCGCATCCTGAAACGACTGTCAGAAAGCGGCTTTAGGATGATCTGGAAAATATAATCTATGCAACATTTTGACCAAAGAACCACCATTACTTGTTATGTAGACCACAATACAGTCTACATAACATGGGTGGGGGTTGATGTACGAGGGGGTAGCAGTGGGGTATAAATTGAAAAGCGTCCGGAAGAGTTAGTGTTGCAAGGGTTTCTGGGTATTTGTTCTGTTGTGTTACGGTGCAGATGTTCTCCTGAAATGTGCTTGTCATTCTTGTTTGGTGTGGGTTCACAGTGCGGCGCATTTTTGTAACACTGTTAAAGTTGTTCATACGGTCACCCTCAGTGTGACCTATATGGCTGTTGACCAAGTATGCCTTGCATTCACTTGTGTGTGTGAAAAGCCGTAGATATTATGTGACTGGGCCGGCACGCAAAGGCAGTGCCTGTAAGGTTTATTGGCGCTCTGGACGTCTCCCTACATCTGTGTACACAGCAGTATTTTAAAAAGTCATCAATTTTACTTTTTGAAACCGATACCGATCATTTCTGATATTACATTTTAAAGCATTTATCGGCCGATAATATTGGCAATCCGATATTATCGGACATATGTGAATTGTGAGTGAATTATATTTACATAGCGCTTTTTCTCTAAATGATAAATGGGTTGTACTTGTATAGCGCTTTTCTACCTTCAAGGTACTCAAAGCGCTTTGACACTACTTCCACATTTACCCATTCACACACACATTCACACACTGATGGAGGGAGCTGCCATGCAAGGCGCCAACCAGCATCCATCAGGAGCAAGGGTGAAGTGTCTTGCTCAGGACACAACGGACGTGACGAGGTTGGTACTAGGTGGGGATTTGAACCAGGGACCCTCGGGTTGCGCACGGCCACTCTCCCACTGCGCCACGCCGTCCCTAGTGAGTCAAAGCGCTCTACATAGTGAAACCCAATATCTAAGTTACATTTAAACCAGTGTGGGTGGCACTGGGAGCAGGTGGGTAACGTGTCTTGCCCAAGGACACAACGGCAGTAACTATGATGGCGGAAGCGGGGATCGAACCTGCAACCCTCAAGTTGCAGGTTCGAGCTATATCTAGTTTTGAACTGAACTCGGGGGCCCGGTAAGGCCGTATTTGTCCCCCTGGCCGCAAGTTGAGTAGCTCTGATTAAGGGTCATAAATGTACATACAGTGCAGTCGATCAAATGAAGTGACCTTTATCACATTTAAAACATAACAGTAAGAAAGGGAACGACTAAGTCACTTATTTGCATGTAATACAATGTAAACTCCCGAAGTTGGAACATTTTTATAGGTAGGAGTTGGGCCAAAGTTCGGAGTACAGCCACGTCTGAGAAATTGTGAGTGAATGAATTATGGTTGGTAACTGAATAACTGTGCATTGAAATGCACTGAGTAACTAGAGCCTACACGGTCCGACTATTAACGCAGTCGTCTTAAAGATGTGCTGCTTGCCTAAAACCGCCCTCCTACTATTACCCATGCCTTGAGACCTCGCTACAATATGCGGTCACTTGCAGCAATCCATCATTTGTCAGGAATTGGCAGGATTGTGTTGAACAAACTCTGCAAGGATGTTACCACTCGTTCACCTTGTATGTCGTATCCTGAATTCCTATAAAGTCAAACTCTAATCGCATTTTCCGCGACTATCTCGACTGGACATGTACTGTATTTCCCGGTCACTTTGCATCGGAATAAACCGGGGGACTGATGCCAGTTCTTACATGGCGAGGCGAGTTGTCCACACGTAGGGCCGTGGCCGAGGCTCCAATGTTGGTCTGGCTAAGCTCGAGCATGTAATTTATTAGTTTTTCCTTGGCTTCGAATGGCATGACTTTATGGAAAAATGCACTGGGATTTAATTGTTTGCTTTTTTGGATGGATTAGCGTACTAAAGTCAGCACAGTTTGTGTGAGTATCCAACCACTACTGTGGTGGATATTCCTTTTCCCAGTACTCATGGTGAGAGGATGAAAAAGTTCAAAGACGCATCTGTTCTCAAATTCATCACCCCTAAATGACAAGCGCCGACCCTAATAACGGAATTATAACCTACTGTATACAAAACACAACATTTCCCGGAGACATTCGACACAAAAACATTCATATAAACAAATGTGTTAGCTCAATGCTAATTTAGAAGGAAAATCCCAGTTACAGTGGGGCAAAAAAGTATTTAGTCAGCCACCAATTGTGCAAGTTCTCCCACTTCAAATGATGACAGAGGTCTGTAATTTTCATCATAGGTACACTTCAACTGTGAGAGACAGAATGAGAAAAAAAAATCCAGGAATTCACTTTGTAGGAATTTTAAAGAATTTATATGTAAATAATGGTCGAAAATATGTATTTGGTCAACCATTCAAAGCTCTCACTGATGGAAGGAGGTTTTGGCTCAAAATCTCACGATACATGGCCCAATTCATTCTTTCCTTAACACGGATCAATCGTCCTGTCCCCTTAGCAGAAAAACAGCCCCAAACCACAATGTTTCCACCCCCATGCTTCGCAGTAGGTGTGGTGTTCTTGAGATGCAACTCAGTATTCTTCTTCCTCCAAACACGACGAGTTGAGTTTATACCAAAAAGTTCTATTTTGGTTTCATCTGACCACATGACATTCTCCCAATCCTCTGCTGTATCATCCATGTATCCATTTTGGTATAAACTCAACTCGTCGTGTTTGGAGGAAGAAGAATACTGAGTTGCATCCCAAGAACACCACACCTACTGTGAAGCATGGGGGTGGAAACATCATGCTTTGGGGCTGTTTTTCTGCTAAGGAGCTGGTGTGTATTTACTTAAAACCCCTTAATTTAATGGATGTTACATACAGTGGGGCAAAATATTATTTAGTCCGCCACCGATTGTGCAAGTTCTCCCACTTAAAATAATGACAGAGTTCGGTAATTTTCATCATAGGTACACTTCAACTGTGAGAGACAGAATGTGAAAAAAAAATACAGGAATTCACATTGTAGGAATTTTAAAGAATTTATTTGTAAATTATGGTGGAAAATAAGTATTTGGTCAACCATTCAAAGCTCTCACTGACGAAAGGAGGTTTTGGCTCAAAATCTCACGATACATGGCCCCATTCATTCTTTCCTTAACACGGATCAATCGTCCTGTCCCCTTAGCAGAAAAAACAGCCCCAAACCACGATGTTTCCACCCCCATGCTTCGCAGTAGGTGTGGTGTTCTTGGGATGCAACTCAGTATTCTTCTTCCTCCAAACAAGACAAGTTGAGTTTATACCAAAAAGTTCTATTTTGGTTTCATCTGACCACATGACATTCTCCCAATCCTCTGCTGTATCATCCATGTATCCATTTTGGTATAAACTCAACTCGTCGTGTTTGGAGGAAGAAGAATACTGAGTTGCATCCCAAGAACACCAGACCTACTGTGAAGCATGGGAGTGGAAATATCACTGTTTTTCTGCTAAGGGGACAGGACGATTGATCCGTGTTAAGGAAAGAATGAATGGGGCCATGTATCCTGAGATTTTGAGCCAAAACCTCCTTCCATCAGTGAGAGCTTTGAATGGTTGACCAAATACTTATTTTCCACCATAATTTACAAATAAATTCTTTAAAATTCCTACAATGTGAATTCCTAGATTTTTTCTTCACATTCTGTCTCTCACAGTTGAAGTGTACCTATGATGAAAATTAAAGACCTCTGTCATCATTTTAAGTGGGAGAACTTGCACAATTGCTGGCTGACTAAATACTTTTTTGCCCCACTGTAGGTGCTAGTGATTAGTATTATCGATTATACAAATTTCTAACACCTCCATCTACAACAGTTAAATAGACAACTAAGGTGTGCATAAACCAAGCCTTGGGCAATTATTTTGACTCAGGGGCCAAATTTAGAGAAAAAAAATGTCTGGGGGCCGGTATATCTATTTTTTTAAGAACATTAATACAAAACCTCACAATAACTTCTAATTAAATATTGAAAACGTTATGACGGACCGTCTTAAAATAACGGGACGGAATTTTACATTTTTGTTACTGAATGAGACACCCAGAATGTAAATCTAAAAAAAAAGTGTGATTTACAATATTAACTATGAACGATAAAACACTGAATATTGACAACATGTGAACGACACCCACCCCCTCGATCGACGTATTATACAATCAAGCGAAACGCAGTAAAAATTCAACAGACACAGCGAAAAATGAACGTAAAAGGTAAAAAATAAACCCACTTACAATCTGATACATCTGATATATGACTTAGCTTTAGAACTTTGTTGTAAAAATCTCCTTCCGCGTCTGTCCCTGACACCCACATTTCAGGCTGGCCTCTCTGGAAACGCTCTGTGGAAACGCTCCCCACCCACACTGCTTGGTGCTGCTGTGACTTAGATTACCATAGTAACTGATTACATTACCATAGTAACTAGATTACCAAAGTAACTAGTATATCATGCAAAAGCGCAGATTCCAACCACTGACATACTTTGAATAGTTCCAGATTTATAGTCATTGGAAAACATCACTGCACATCAATTATTAGAGACTTTTATCACGGGACACATTTCCGGCGTTGTTGTTGCACTAGTGAGCCACGGATGAGGAGACGCTGCTCCGTTATTGATTCAAGTAAAGTCTGAATGTCATTAAAACAGTTAGCTGGCTGTCCAGAGTCAGGACCCGGGGGTGGACCGCTCGCCTGTGCATCGTTTGGGGATATCTATGTACTGCTGACCCGTCTCCGCTCTATTATTTTAGATTCACTATGGACTGGACTCTCACTATTATGTTAGATCCACTATGGACTGGACTGTAACAATATTATATATAACAATATAACAAGGTTTCTCATTGTCATCTCACTAGGTTGAGTTTTTCCTTGCCCTGATGTGGGATCTGAACAGAGGACTTCGTTATGGCTTGTGCAGCTCTTTGAGACACTCGTGATTCAGTTCTATAGAAATAAACATTGATTGATGATTGATTGAGCTCCATCCTTTGACATTTCTTCTACTCTCGTCCTTGCACGCTACACCGCTGCAACAAAGACGACGGGGAGAAAACACTGCCGAAGGTGAGCCACAAAACGGCGAATCTTGAAGCGACCGTCAGAAAGCGGCTTGAAGATGATCTGTAAAACATAATGACTCCTTTAATGCGCCTTATAATCCGGTGCGCCCTAGGGTCCAGAAAATATGGTACGATGTTGAATGAAATCGTTTCAATCGTTTGGGGTGGACCGCTCGCCTGTGCATCGTTTGGGGACATCTCTGCGCTGCTGACCCGTCTCCGCTCGGGATGGTCTCTTGCTGGCCCCTTTATGGACTGGACTCTCACTATTATGTTAGATCCACTATGGACTGGACTTTAACAATATTATGCAAGATCCACTCGACCTCCATTGCACTGGTCGCCCAGGAGGGGATCACCCACAGCTGCGGTCCTCTCCAAGGTTTCTAATTGTCTTCTCATTGGGTTGAGTTTTTCCTTGCCCTGATGTGGGATCTGAACAGAGGACTTCGTTATGGCTTGTGCAGCCCTTTGAGACACTCGTGATTCAGTTCTATATAAATAAACATTGATTGATGATTGATTGAGCTCCATCCTTTGACATTTCTTCTACTCTCGTCCTTGCACGCTACACCGCTGCAACAAAGACGACGGGGAGAAGACACTGCCGAAGGTGAGCCACGTTAATAAGACCGCCCACAAAACGGCGAATCTTGAAGCGACCGTCAGAAAGCGGCTTGAAGATGATCTGTAAAACATAATGACTCCTTTAATGCGCCTTATAATTTGTTGCGCCTTTTTTTTTTTTAAATAGACCATCGGCAGTGCGCCTTATAATCCGGTGCGCCCTAGGGTCCAGAAAATACGGTACGATGTTGAATAAAATCGTTTCAATCGTTTGGGGTGGACCGCTCGCCTGTGCATCGTTTGGGGACATCTCTGCGCTGCTGACCCGTCTCCGCTCGGGATGGTCTCTTGCTGGCCCCTTTATGGACTGGACTCTCACTATTATGTTAGATCCACTATGGACTGGACTTTAACAATATTATGCAAGATCCACTCGACCTCCATTGCACTGGTCGCCCAGGAGGGGATCACCCACATCTGCGGTCCTCTCCAAGGTTTCTAATTGTCTTCTCACTGGGTTGAGTTTTTCCTTGCCCTGATGTGGGATCTGAACAGAGGACTTCGTTATGGCTTGTGCAGCTCTTTGAGACACTCGTGATTCAGTTCTATATAAATAAACATTGATTGATGATTGATTGAGCTCCATCCTTTGACATTTCTTCTACTCTCGTCCTTGCACGCTACACCGCTGCAACAAAGACGACGGGGAGAAGACACTGCCGAAGGTGAGCCACGTTAATAAGACCGCCCACAAAACGGCGAATCTTGATGCGACCGTCAGAAAGCGGCTTGAAGATGATCTGTAAAACATAATGACTCCTTTAATGCGCCTTATAATCCGTTGCGCCTTTTTTTTTTTAAATAGACCATCGGCAGTGCGCCTTATAATCCGGTGCGCCCTAGGGTCCAGAAAATACGGTACGATGTTGAATAAAATCGTTTCAATCGTTTGGGGTGGACCGCTCGCCTGTGCATCGTTTGGGGACATCTCTGCGCTGCTGACCCGTCTCCGCTCGGGATGGTCTCTTGCTGGCGCCTTTATGGACTGGACTCTCACTATTATGTTAGATCCACTATGGACTGGACTTTAACAATATTATGCAAGATCCACTCGACCTCCATTGCACTGGTCGCCCAGGAGGGGATCACCCACATCTGCGGTCCTCTCCAAGGTTTCTAATTGTCTTCTCACTGGGTTGAGTTTTTCCTTGCCCTGATGTGGGATCTGAACCGAGGACGTCGTTGTGGCTTGTGCAGCCCTTTGAGACACTCGTGATTCAGTTGTATGTAAATAAACATTGATTGATGATTGATTGAACTCCATCTTTTCACACTTCTTCCACTCCCGTCCTTGCACGCTACACCGCTGCAACAAAGACGACGGGGAGAAGACGCTGCCGAAGGTGAGCCACGTAAATAAGACCGCCCACAAAACGGCGAATCTTGAAACGACCGTCAGAAAGCGGCTTGAAGATGATCTGTAAAACATAATGACTCCTTTAATGCGCCTTATAATCCGTTGCGCCTTTTTTTTTTTAAATAGACCATCGGCAGTGCGCCTTATAATCCGGTGCGCCCTAGGGTCCAGAAAATACGGTACGATGTTGAATGAAATCGTTTCAATCGTTTGGGGTGGACCGCTCGCCTGTGCATCGTTTGGGGACATCTCTGCGCTGCTGACCCGTCTCCGCTCGGGATGGTCTCTTGCTGGCCCCTTTATGGACTGGACTCTCACTATTATGTTAGATCCACTATGGACTGGACTTTAACAATATTATGCAAGATCCACTCGACCTCCATTGCACTGGTCGCCCAGGAGGGGATCACCCACATCTGCGGTCCTCTCCAAGGTTTCTAATTGTCTTCTCACTGGGTTGAGTTTTTCCTTGCCCTGATGTGGGATCTGAACAGAGGACTTCGTTATGGCTTGTGCAGCCCTTTGAGACACTCGTGATTCAGTTGTATATAAATAAACATTGATTGATGATTGATTGAGCTCCATCCTTTGACATTTCTTCTACTCTCGTCCTTGCACGCTACACCGCTGCAACAAAGACGACGGGGAGAAGACACTGCCGAAGGTGAGCCACGTTAATAAGACCGCCCACAAAACGGCGAAACTTGAAGCGACCGTCAGAAAGCGGCTTGAAGATGATCTGTAAAACATAATGACTCCTTTAATGCGCCTTATAATCCGTTGCGCCTTTTTTTTAAAAATAAACCATCGGCAGTGCGCCTAAAAATCCGGTGCGCCCTAGGGTCCAGAAAATACGGTACGATGTTGAATGAAATCGTTTCAATCGTTTGGGGTGGACCGCTCGCCTGTGCATCGTTTGGGGACATCTCTGCGCTGCTGACCCGTCTCCGCTCGGGATGGTCTCTTGCTGGCCCCTTTATGGACTGGACTCTCACTATTATGTTAGATCCACTATGGACTGGACTTTAACAATATTATGCAAGATCCACTCGACCTCCATTGCACTGGTCGCCCAGGAGGGGATCACCCACATCTGCGGTCCTCTCCAAGGTTTCTAATTGTCTTCTCACTGGGTTGAGTTTTTCCTTGCCCTGATGTGGGATCTGAACCGAGGACGTCGTTGTGGCTTGTGCAGCCCTTTGAGACACTCGTGATTCAGTTCTATGTAAATAAACATTGATTGATGATTGATTGAACTCCATCTTTTCACACTTCTTCCACTCCCGTCCTTGCACGCTACACCGCTGCAACAAAGACGACGGGGAGAAGACGCTGCCGAAGGTGAGCCACGTAAATAAGACCGCCCACAAAACGGCGAATCTTGAAGCGACCGTCAGAAAGCGGCTTGAAGATGATCTGTAAAACATAATCTATGCAACATGTTGACCCAAGAACCACCATTACATGTTATGTAGACCATAAGGAAGTGTTTTACATTTACAAAAAAATATATAATGACTCCTTTAATGCACCTTATAATCCGTTGCGCCTTTTGTTTGAAAATAGACCATCGGCAGTGCGCCTTATAATCCATTGCACTGGTCGCCCAGGAGGGGATCACCCACATCTGCGGTCCTCTCCAAGGCTTCTCATTGTCATCTCGCTGGGTTGAGTTTTTCCTTGCCCTGATGTGGGATCTGAACCGAGGACGTCGTTGTGGCTTGTGCAGCCCTTTGAGACACTCGTGATTCAGGGTTATATAAATAAACATTGATTGATGATTTATTGAGCTCCATCTTTTGACACTTCTTCCACTCCCGTCCTTGCACGCTACACCGCTGCAACAAAGACGACGGAGAGATGCTAGATCCACTCGACTTCCATTGCACTGGTCGCCCAGGGGGGGGTCACCCACATCTGCGGTCCTCTCCAAGGTTTCTCATTGTCATCTCACTGGGTTGAGTTTTTCCTTGCCCTGATGTGGGATCTGAACCGAGGACGTCGTTGTGGCTTGTGCAGCCCTTTGAGACACTCGTGATTAAGGGCTATAAACATAAACATTGATTGATGATTGATTGAGCTCCATCCTTTGACACTTCTTCTACTCTCGTCCTTGCACGCTACACCGCTGCAACAAAGACGACAGGGACAAGACGCTGCTGAAGATAAGCCACGTTAATAAGACCGCCCACAAAACGGCGAATCTTGAAGCGACCGTCAGAAAGCGGCTTGAAGATGATCTGTAAAACATAATGACTCCTTTAATGCGCCTTACAATCCGGTGCACCTTTTGTTTGAAAATAGACCATCGGCAGTGCGCCTATGGTCCAGAAAATACGGTACGATGTTGAATAAAATCGTTTTAATTTGCTGTCCGGCAATCCAAACAATGTCTTGAGGGCAGGCACCTAGTCATGCATGAACTCCTTATGTCACACATTGATTCGGACGTTATCCCTTTGAATGATAGCGTATTAGCCCCATGGTAATACCATTCGGGGGTTAGCCCCGTCTCATGAATAATCAATGAGCGGCCGTTGAATAAACATGAGGGGGTGCATAAAGCGCCGCTCGGGCTCCGGCCACCAGTAGTTCGGCAGAGGGGCTCGGCGAGAGGGAGCATGTGAGGTGAGGCGGGGGTGGGGGAAGTGTGTTCGAGACCGAGGGTTGAGCCACAAGCTGGGGGGTGGAGGGTGGGGGGGGGAGTCCAGCGTGCTCGGCCAAACAGAGGCAATCATTCCAGACCGGGAAGGAGATCTGCTTCTTGTCTGTTACTGCCCGAGCGGCCGCAGGGGGAACCTGCATGCTGTGACCTCCTCCACCATGGGATGCAGCCTCTGTGCCCTGCAGAAGCCCGAGGAACATTACAAACTTCTCTATGAAGTCTGCAAGGTACCGTACCCCCCTCCGTCTCCCCCCTGCAGGAGTGGCTTGTGCAAGGTTTTTTTTTTTTTACCCCCGAGTGTGTTTCCTCAGCAGCCTGCTCGCCCGTCGGAAAGCTTCCCTCGCCGCGTGGGAGTGAGAGCGAATCGGGGTGTTGTCGTGCGGCTGAGCGTGCCTGAACTCTGGTTCCGCCAGGGGTCATCGCGAGGTGGCGCGCTTTGCTTAAAAGGGAGAGGGTGATGAAGAGGCGACAGCACCCTCAATGTGTCCGTGCGAGCCGCTGCCCACCTCCTCATTGTCGTCCCCTGCCGATGCTGACGCCGCGCTTTCCGCATTTAACCCCGGTTTGACTTCTACTTAAGTTGATATTTGACGTCGCGCTGCTTGTTTTGCTCTTCTTCTTCTTCTTTTTTTTTTTGTCAGGCGGCAGGCAAAACCAGAACCCTGAACAGGTCTTTAAAAATGGTGCGATGTTGGGGTGACTCCTAATTAGTGTCTTGGTAATTGATGTTCTGTTTTTTTTGTTTTTGTTTTTTTTATTTCTATTCATCGTTTTAATTGGTCTGCAATGAGGTGGCTACTTGTCCGGGGTGTATCCACCTTCCACCTGATTGTAGCTGAGATAGGCACCAGCGACCCCAAAGGGAATAAGCGGTAGAAAATGAATGGATGGATGGATGTTTTAATTGGTTTTACGCTTTAAAATTGTATTTAATCATATTTATTATTATTTTTAATGAGGTGGCGACTTGTCCAGGGTGTACCCTGCCTTCCGCCCGATTGTAGCTGAGATAGACGCCAGCGACCCCCGCGACCCTGAAAGGGAATAAGCGGTAGAAAATGGATGGATGGATTTGTATATCGGTTTTATTTTTTATTCAGTAATTGGTGGAACTAAGGATATTTGAATATTGTTTTTAATATTGTTGTGCAGCACTTTGGAAACATTTATATTGTTTCAAAGTGCTTTGCAAATAAAGTGGATCGGATTGGATTGGTTTTAAAATATTGATTTGTTAAGTTGTTAATTCCCTTTGTTAAATCCTCATTGAAATACAATACGTTGGAGTCTAAACATTATATTTATTACAATGATTTTGTCGCATCAAATAGTGCTGTCAAACGAGTATTTTTTAATTCAGATTAATAACTCTTTTTAATTTGGATTAGTCACAGGTTATACTTACTGGCATATTTCCTATTATTCATTTATTTATTATTATCCATCCATCCCATCCATTT
The DNA here is from genome assembly GCF_033978795.1 of Nerophis ophidion. Taxonomy (NCBI): domain Eukaryota; kingdom Metazoa; phylum Chordata; class Actinopteri; order Syngnathiformes; family Syngnathidae; genus Nerophis; species Nerophis ophidion. The sequence goes on from NC_084626.1 coordinate 25,537,054, forward strand.
TCTACTGCTTATTCCCTAAGGCAGGGGTCGGGAACCTTTTTGGCTAAGAGAGCCGAGAAGCCAAATATTTTAGAATGTATTTCTGTAAGAGCCATATAATATTTTTTTTAATACTGAACACAACTAAACGCCTGCATTTTTAAGTAAGAGCAACATTTCTAGACTACAGTAGGTCTCTTATTCTTTGTAATAACATTGTTATTCTGAAGCTAACTGTGGAGGGGGTCGTGGCCTGCGGGCCTGCAGCGAAGCGGGGTGTTGCCAGGATCAGCCTCAAAATCAGCGACAGGTGCGTAGATGGCCCATCTGGGCCTTGTTATCTAATCACCTGCCGCTCGGTTATAAGTACCAGCCAGGAGGAGGGACGGGGTTGGAGCTGGAGCCAAAGCACAAGCGAGGACGAAAGACAAAAAGACAATTGCTGGAAAGCAACTGAGAGACTTATTGAAAAATAAAACAATATTGTAACCCTGAAACAGGCTCTCATGTCGGTACTTGGTGGTCTGAAGAACCCCCAGGAGGGCAAGGCCCACCCTAACCAATAATAAATAAATAACTTATTACCATTAACGCCACTTCTTGAACAGGTGCGGTAGAAAACGGATGGATGGATTAAAAGTGCATGAGAATGTTTTATATTTTGAGCATTATTTTTAACACTGTGATTACAAGTGGAATTATTCATTACTTATCGTGTTAAGCAATGTCAGCTCAGATTTATCCGAGAGCCAGATGCAGTCATCAAAAGAGCCACATGTGGCTCTAGAGCCATAGGTTCCCTACCCCTGCCCTAAGGAGTCGCAGTGGGTCGCTGGTGCCTATCTCAGCTATAATCGGGCGGAAGGCGGTGTACACCCTGGACAAGTTACCACCTCATCGCAGGTTTTATTTATTTATTTTTTAATTTCTTTGTAAAAAAAGACCCAATATTTGAACACACTGCAATTTTACATTCTTTAAATTACCGTATTTTCCGGACCATAAGGCGCACTGCCGATGAAGAGGTCTCATCAGGTCTATATTCATACAAAAGACCAGTTGATCTGCCGTTTCTTTTCTTTTTCTTCTATGTCCCACTCTCCTTTGTGGAGGGAGTCCGGTCCGATCCGGTGGCCATGTACTGCTCGCCTGTGTATCGGCTGGGGACATCTCTGCGCTGCTGATCAGCCTCCGCTTGGGATGGTTTCCTGCTGGCTCCGCTGTGAACGGGACTCTCGCTGCTGTGTTGGATCCGCTTTGGACTGGACTCTCGCGACTGTGTTGGATCCATTATGGATTGATCTTTCACAGTATCATGTTCTCATAGTCATCAGTATCATCAGTATCACAGTATCATGTTTTCATAGTCATCATTGTCACCGACGTCCCACTGGGTCATTATCGTCACCGATGTCCCACTGGGTGTGAGTTTTCCTTGCCCTTATGTGGGCCTACCGAGGATGTCGTAGTGGTTTGTGCAGCCCTTTGAGACACTAGTGATTTAGGGCTATATAAGTAAACATTGATTGATTGATTGATTGATTGATTGATTAAAGTGGTCATATTATTTATTTTTTGTAAATGTAAAAATTTTACTTGTGGTGTTTTTTTGGTCAAAATGTTGCATAGGTGATGTTTTACAGATCATCTTCAAGCCGCTATCTGACGGTCGCTTCAGGATGCGCCGTTTTGTGGGCGGTCTTATTCAACGCGGCTCACCTTCGGCAGCGTCTCATCCCCGTCATCTTTGTTGTAGCGGTGTAGCGTGCAAGGACGAGAGTGGGAGAAGTGTCAAAAACAACGCCGGAATTGGGTCGTTGCACCGCTTGATGGATTGCACTCAACATACGAGTAACATTATGTGGCGTTTTGTTGCGCAATATTATGCAAAAGCAACTTTTCTTACCTTCTCGTACCTGCGGATCAGTTTTTGAAATCTGCATAAATCCTGAAAAATTCTGCGCGTTTGCCTTTGTAGTCCGTAGCGACACCATAGTCGATAAGCTTCTTCTTTTTCTCTATCTTCTTGTTATGGGACATTCATCCTCCGCTGTTGCCCTTTCTAATGTAAAGTAGTGTAAAATTCTGACTTATATCTTGGACTTTGACTTAGACTTCCTTTTTATTGTCTTTACAGTACAGATAACGACAAAATTGTGTTGCATTAGCTCGAGGTAGTGCATGATAAAAAGCAATAAGATGCATATATAAATAAATAGATTACTGTACTGATATATATATTGCACCTTTGCATATGCATCCAGGTTTATGGATGTATGTTATATTGTCTTTTATATTCCAGCGAATTTATCCATTTTCTGGGGGAATTGAGAGGATTATTATGATGCGTTCAAGAGTCTTACGACCTAAGGGAAGAAGCCGTTACAGAACTTTGGGGTTCTGCTTCGGAACATCTTTTTACAGTCCTTGGTAGGGGTGGGAGGAGTCTCTGCAGATTTTCTGAGCGCTGGTCAGGCAGCTGCTTTTTGCAATCTCCTGGATAGGATCAAATGGAGTCCTGATTAGCATGGATTGATTAACGTGAATTCTGGGAAATCTCTTATCTTTCTATTGTGTTGCTAGTGTTTTAGTGAGTTAAATAGTACCTGATAGTCGGAGGGGTGTGTCCACGGGTGTGTTGACGCCAGTGTCTGAGGGAAGTCACGAAGCTGCAGCAGGACAGAAGCTCCGCTGATATCCGGTAAGAGGCGACTTTTTACCACAATTTTCTCACCGACCACATGTGGTCGGAATCCATGTTCGCTTGACCGCTCTGATCCATAGTAAAGCTTCACCTTTGGGACTTTTAAACAAGTGTGTTTGTGTGGCTAAGGGCTAAAAGCTTCCCACCTCCATCTTTCTACTTTGACTTCTCCATTATTAATTGAACAAATTGCAAAAGATTCAGCAAGACAGATGTCCAGAATACTGTGTAATTGCGCGATGAGAAGAGACGACTTTAAGTGGTGCTGGGCTAATATGTCCCCTCCAATCAATAACGTCACAAACACAACGTTTTCAACAGAAAACTCAGCGGGAAATTTAAAATTGTAATTTAGTATTGGCATGTGTTGCAATGTTAATATTTCATCATTGATGTATAAACTATCAGACTGTGTGGTCGCTAGTAGTGGCTTTCAGTAGGCCTTTAAACAATGGATGTCCGCTAACTTTTTGCAACTCAACGCCAAAAAAACGGAAATGCTGATTATCGGTCCTGCTAGACACCGAACTCTATTTAATAATACAACTCTAACATTTGACAACCAAACAATTAAACAAGGCGACACGGTAAAGAATCTGGGTATTATCTTCGACCCAACTCTCTCCTTTGAGGCACACATTAAAAGCGTTACTAAAACGGCCTTCTTTCATCTCCGTAATATCGCTAAAATTCGCTCCATTCTGTCCACTAAAGACGCTGAGATCATTATCCATGCGTTTGTTACGTCTCGCCTCGACTACTGTAACGTATTATTTTCGGGTCTCCCCATGTCTAGCATTAAAAGATTACAGTTGGTACAAAATGCGGCTGCTAGACTTTTGACAAGAACAAGAAAGTTTGATCACATTACGCCTGTACTGGCTCACCTGCACTGGCTTCCTGTGCACTTAAGATGTGACTTTAAGGTTTTACTACTTACGTATAAAATACTACACGGTCTAGCTCCATCCTATCTTGCCGATTGTATTGTACCATATGTCCCGGCAAGAAATCTGCGTTCAAAGGACTCCGGCTTATTAGTGATTCCCAAAGCCCAAAAAAAGTCTGCGGGCTATAGAGCATTTTCCGTTCGGGCTCCAGTACTCTGGAATGCCCTCCCGGTAACAGTTCGCGATGCCACCTCAGTAGAAGCATTTAAGTCTCACCTTAAAACTCATTTGTATACTCTAGACTTTAAATAGACCTCCTTTTTAGACCAGTTGATCTGCCGTTTCTTTTCTTTTTCTTCTATGTCCCACTCTCCCGTGTGGAGGGGGTCCGGTCCGATCCGGTGGCCATGTACTGCTCGCCTGTGTATCGGCTGGGGACATCTCTGCGCTGCTGGTCCGCCTACGCTTGGGATGGTTTCCTGCTGGCTCCGCTGTGAACGGGACTCTCGCTGCTGTGTCTTGGATCCTCTTTGGACTGGACTCTCGCGACTGTGTTGTATCCATTGTGGATTGAACTTTCACAGTATCATGTTAGACCCGCTCGACATCCATTGCTTTCCTCCTCTCTAAGGTTCTCATAGTCATCATTGTCACCGATGTCCCACTGGGTGTGAGTTTTCCTTGCCCTTATGTGGGCCTACCGAGGATGTCGTGGTGGTTTGTGCAGCCCTTTGAGACACTAGTGATTTAGGGCTATATAAGTAAACATTGATTGATTGATTGATTGATTTAAGTGGTTAGGTCCTTCCTTTTATTTTATTTTTTGCACGTTGACTTCCTTTTATTTTATTTTTTGCACGTTGACCGAGAGCCAAGAACAAGGATTCTTTCACTGTTTCATTGTTGATTGTCAACTTTAATTGGAAGCACACGTCCCCACGCTGCTTTATTCATCTCCTAGTGTTTGGATTGAGGTGCCAGTGCGGTGTAACGACTGAACACAGACTTGTCTTGGCAGCACCATGGATGACGCTGACGGACCGTGTTGCTTGGCTTAGTTGGGCAGTTTCTGCTACACTTTCAGATCTTTTTTTTTGGCCCTTCTTTTCATCCCCTAATGGACCCCGACCAAGCATTTTCATCCCATCACGCCAAATTACATCCCCATTTACGTCCTCGGGTGGCGGCTGCCTTTAAACGGATGTAATGATCGAGCTCTCTCTCGGGGTCGGGATGAAAAACGGGCTCTTCCGTTGTGCCGGCAAAAAGGTGTGCCTGGCCTTTTCTAAAAGGAAGGATACCATACGGCAAAACACTCTTATTAAATGAATTATGAGCGCTAATGTGGAGGTCGTTTGTCCTGTTAATTAGGTCAGTCACTGCCTTTTGTTCTGACTCTTCTTGGTTCATGATGAATAATGAGCTACCCAGCCAATAGTCTCATGATTCACTTTAAGGTTTTACTACTTACGTATAAAATACTACACGGTCTAGCTCCAGCCTGTCTTGCCGACTGTATTGTACCATATGTTCCGGGAAGAAATCTGCGTTCAAAGGACTACGGCTTATTAGTGATTACCAGAGCCCAAAAAAAGTCTGCGGGCTATAGAGCGTTTTCCGTTCGGGCTCCAGTACTCTGGAATGCCCTCCCGGTAACAGTTCAGGATGCTACCTCAGTAGAAGCATTTAAGTCTCACCTTAAAACTCATTTGTATACTCTAGCCTTTAAATAGACCCCCTTTTTAAACCAGTTGATCTGCCGTTTATTTTCTTTTTCTCCTCTGCCCCACTCTCCCTTGTGGAGGGGGTCCGGTCCGATGGCCTTGGATGAAGTACTGGCTGTCCAGAGTCGGGACCCAGGATGGACCGCACGCCTGTGTATCGGTTGGGGACATCTCTGCGCTGCTGATCGGCCTCCGCTTGGGATAGTTTCCTGTTGGCTCCACTGTGGACGGGACTCTCGCTGCTGTGTTGGATCCGCTTTGGACTGGACTCTCGCAGCTGTGTTGGATCCACTATAGATTGAACTTTCACAGTATCATGTTAGACCCGCTCGACATCCATTGCTTTCGGTCCCCTAGAGGGGGGGGGGGTTGCCCACATATGCGGTCCTCTCCAAGGTTTTAAGGTTTTACTACTTACGTATAAAATACTACACTGTCTGGCTCCAGCCTGTCTTGCCGATTGTATTGTACCATATGTCCCGGGAAGAAATCTGCGTTCAAAGGACTCCGGCTTATTAGTGATTCCCAGAGCCCAAAAAAAGTCTGCGGGCTATAGAGCGTTTTCCGTTCGGGCTCCAGTACTCTGGAATGCCCTCCCGGTAACAGTTCGAGATGCCACCTCAGTAGAAGCATTTAAGTCTAGCCTTTAAATAGACCATCTTTTTAGACCAGTTGATCTGCCGTTTCTTTTCTTTTTCTCCTCTGTCCCACTCTCCCTACAAATGAGGTATAATGATGCAATATGTACATACAGCTAGCCTAAATAGCATGTTAGCATCGTTTAGCTTGCAGTCATGCCGTGACCAAATATGTCTGATTAGCACACTCCACATAAGTCAATAACATTAACAAAACTCACCTTTGTGATTTCGTTGACTTTATCGTTGGAAATGCGTCTGCTTTGAGTGTCGCAGGATATCCACACATTCTTGCTATCTCTGTCGTAGCATAGCTGTCGTCGGTACAGTGTGCGGAACAAACGAGGGACTTTCGCATCTTTTGACCACTGTTGCAACTTGAATCCGTCTCTGTTCGTGTTGTTACGCCGACGAGGCATGATGTCTCCAAGGTACCAGAAAACAGTCGAAAAAACTGAAAATAACAGAGCTGATTTGACTTGGTGTGTGTAATGTGTTTGAGAAAATGGCGGGTCGCTTCACGATGTGATGTCACGAGTGAAAGGTCATCGCTCCGACAGGCGAACAATTGAAAGACGTTTAAATCGTCAAATTCACCCTTTTAGAATTCGGAAATGGGTTAAAAACACATATGGTCTTTTTTTCTGCAACTTCAAGGTATATATTGACGCTTACATAGGTCTGGTGATAATGTTCCCCTGTTATTGTATGCGCTGATATCATTTTGTACAGTGGTAGAAGTGCGCACTTGTAAAAAAAAATGATAGTAAATGACCGTTGATCTTTAAATGTGTTTGGGCTTGTTGCATGGAAAGGTTGCCAGAAATTCTAACCAGGTATGAAAAGGAGATTTTCACTATCGTAGACTATATCACTAAAACTGTGTGCAAAAAGCCAATTGAGCAAACATTATTAAGATTTATCGTGATGGTGTTCTAGAGAATTTTTCCCCCTTTTACATTATGACCATTAAAATCCTCGGCTTTGTCAGCCACGGGGCTTCCCTTTTGAACTTGACCCTCAGCCCTCTCTTGAAAGCAAAAAAGGTAAGCACCATGCCGGGATGCAAGTTGAGCTGCTTTTGTCAGGGACTATGTGGTACAAGCTCGGAGACTCAGCCTGACAGTCCAAGTGCGCTTAATCTCTCCCCAAAGCACCCCTGTGACGGCCACGGCTCTTTGAGGACCCGGAGCTTAATTGGAACCCTCAGCCAAGGATGACAATCAATGCTCTGATCCACACTGGGTCAGTTTAGACAACGGTTTGTTGGCTCAGTCCTTGGCTTTCTTCAGTCTCTACCGACTCATCCCCGTCGTCCTTGCCCACATCGTTTTTAAGCAGTAAGGGTTCATCTGCTGAGCCATTGGGGTCAGTGCCTCCCTCATCTAAAGAATCCAAGTGGTCGTTTTGCCAGATTAAATCTATTGAACATCCTGGCAAATTGAGACGTTTACGTTAGACGCAGCCAGCCATCTGCCCCACTGTCAGACACCACCGCCATCAGAGCGGTGACTAAAACACAAACGACTCTCCTACGGATTCAACTCCGTAATGAGTCTTGACGCTGAGGGTGTCGAGTGACAAAGAAGGGATCATAATCCCAGAGTGAGGCTACCGAAGCCTGACACTATGGCTTTTTTAATAACGGCCTGCTGTGCCGTCACATCTGTTAAGACACCGGAGCAGGTGGTCTCTGCCGTGGGGGGAGCCGGAGTCGACTTATTGTGTGTTCAAAGCACATGTCGGGGAGCTCGCAGTCCCAACCGTGGGCATACAATGGCCCGAAAACAACCCGCATTACAGATCGAATGCGCTTATGGTCGTGGTCAAAAGGACTTGTTTTTTTAGCATTGGCCACATGTTTAAGTCAGGACTTTGGGAAGGCCATTCTAAAACCTTAATTCTGATTTAGCCATGCCTTTACCACTTTTGACGTGTGTTTGGGGTCAAACTCCGGGCTGATGATTTTAGTTTGTCCTGAAGAATTTGGAGGTAATCCTCATTTTTCATTGTCCCATTTACTCTCTGTAAAGCACCCGTTCCATTGGAAGCAAAACAGGCCCAGAGCATGATACTACCACCACCGAGGACTAGAACAAAGACTCGCAGTGAGGAGGCGGTTTTTAGAAGAAGCTTATGGATAGCTACCAAAAGCTTATCAACCTGCCGGAGAGCCTCGGGACTGCAGAGACTGTTGATATTTAAAAAAACATTTATTTAAAAGATTAAAGGGGAACATTATCACCAAACCTATGCAAGCGTCAATATATACCTTGATGTTGCAGAAAAAAGGCCATGTATTTTTTTAACCGATTTCCGAACTCTAAATGGGTGAATTTTGGCAAATTAAACGCCTTTCTTTTTATCGGTCTTTTAGCGATGACGTCAGAACGTGACGTCACCGAGGTAACACACCCGCCATTTTCATTTTCAACACATTACAAACACCGGGTCTCAGCTCTGTTATTTTCCGTTTTTTCGACTATTTTTTGGAACCTTGGAGACATCATGCCTCGTCGGTGTGTTGTCGGAGGGTGTAACAACACTAACAGGGAGGGATTCAAGTTGCACCACCGGCAAGAAATCTGCCGCCAGACCCCCATTGAATGTACCAAAGTGTCTTCATATTTTACCGGCGGTGCTAAGACAGACATGGCACAGAGATGTATGGATAACCTGCAGACGATTAAGTCAACGAAATCACAAAGGTGAGTTTTGTTGATGTTGTTGACTTATGTGCTAATCAGACATATTTGGTCACGGCATGACAGCTAATCGATGCTAACATGCTACGCTAATCGATGCTAACATGCTATTTACGCTAGCTGTATGTACATTTGAAACTAGATACCCACATTTAATGCGAAACAAACACTTACCAATCGACGGATTTAAGTTGCTCCAGTGTCACAAGATGCGAAAGTCCTGATGGTTTGGTCCGCACATTTTACTGGTGATGCTAATAAGGCAGCCATGCTATGGGCCACGCTATGGCCGAATAGCGTCAATAGCTATTCGCTCAATAGCTTCCGTTTCTTCTTCAATTTCGTTTTCGCTATCTGCCTCCATACTCCAACCATCTGTTTCAATACATGCGTAATCTGTTGAATCGCTTAAATCGCTGAAATCCGAGTTTGAATCCGAGCTAATGTCGCTATATCTTGCTGTGGTATTCCCATTGTTTGTTTACATTGGCAGCACTGTGTGACGTCACAGGGAAATGGATAGTGGTTTCGAAGATAGCGAAAATAAGGCACTTTAAAGCTTTATTTAGGGATATTCCAGGACCGGTAAAATTTTGAAAAAAACTTTTAAAAAATACAACAAGCCACTGGGAACTGATTTTTATTGTTTTTAACCCTTTTGAAATTGTGATAATGTTCCCCTTTAAAGACACATGTTTTTAATCAGGCTTTAATACTGATCATTTGTTTGTTTTAGTATATATGCTATTTGTGTTGTTATTGTTATGTTGTATTAACTTATTAATGTATACATTTATATTTGACATATATGTTATCATTTGGATCATACTATTTTTTAGATGCCGTTAATTTTAGATTTAAAGTGTGGATGCCTCAAAGGAGGTGTTTTTCCTCAATCCTCAGTGCCATGCCATGTTTTATTTTGTGTTTTCTTCTCTTTTTTGTGTAAAACACTTTATTTGCATCTTGCCTGTGTATGAAAAGTGCTATGTCGTTTAAGTTTGACTGTGGAAATCCTTAAGACTAGACAGAGAGGTTAGGGAAGGACTGGGACATCAGAGTGTTTTTTGGGTTAATGAAGTCTGACCTGTCACTGGTTTTTCTAGCTGTTGGCTGATATGATTTTCAATATAAAGGCCATTTGGCGCTTCTGTACCTATAACACAAGTTATATTGATGTTTATCTATCGTAGGGTTTATCTCTACAGGTCCAAATTGCCCTTGAAGGCATAGATATAATTAGATTTGTATGAGAAAATGTTAAATTCGAGTAAATTCAAATGAATGATTCCAGAATCAACTACTCACATTTCTCAACCGATTCAAACTGTTCCAACGTTAAAATACTCAACTCATTCAGGACATTTAGCACTCTGTGCATTTAGTGCTGTCATGTTTGGTCAGGTCTACTCAACTGGCCGCATGCTGGTCAAATCCGTTCAGTTCAAAACTTGGCAGAGACCTCTCGTTTTGCAGCTAATTCCTAAAACCACCGACAGATACTTGCATTGCAAATTCAACCTCCGAAAAGCAAGTGGAAACTTATATTTTGTATAACAAAGCTAATATTTTTCAGAAATATGTACCTTTTTGACAATAAAATACACCAAAAAGAATAACAGTGAAGGGAGAAGTCTGGTCCCCCCCGGTCCTTAGTTTTCGAGAAATGTAGCCCTTTGAACAATTTAGTTGAATAGCCCTTGTGCTAGGTGCTAGCATGCTAAGCATTAAAACTTTTGCGAATTAAAGTGATGGTTATTGCTACTTTTCAAATGGTGGAAAAATATATAATTTCCCAGAATACCTTATCTAGATATCTAAAAATTTGGGAATTTGTGTTTGTTTAGTCTTTAGTATTTTAGCCAATTTGTTTGATAAACATGTCAAATTCTTCCTATTAGCGATGAGAAGTTTCTCCGATTTGCAATGAATTAAAATCCATAAATTTTAATATCCTGTTGGGTGGAATTTCACATTCCAAATTTTTATCTGATATACAAAGGCATCAAAACGGTTAATCTCAACACATATCTCAACATGTAAATAATAAAATGTTTCTTGGTTGTCCGTTTATCTGTCAGTGACCAGTCGTGTCTTTGATCAATTGATCAAACATCTCCAGCTAGGATCTAGCTGTTTTATCCCGTAATCTTTGGTGACATCCTGTCCCTCAGTTGTAACAAAAGACTGCTATATGTTCTTTGCTGTCAGTTTGTTCAGATTCAAAGACACACTTAAAAGGGTACGTACGAACACATTTAGATATCTTTGACTGGTCCTAGAATTTTGTTCAGTCATCCTTTTGAAAATGGTTGCTTTACGTGAAATAAAAGAGGGATTAACGGTGCTTTTCAAGCTAAATGGCCTATATTCAGGCTGCTACACCGTTTCCCAAAATAAGGGTCTGAAAACGCTTAAGAAATTTTTTCAGACAAGAGGAAAGCATTCAGCTGTTCTTAAAATGTTTACCTATTGGGTGAACTTCCCAGGGTTTTCTCTCCCTGAGTATCAAACACATTATTTTGCATGTGTTCACCCAAAAATGTGGTAGAAACGTTGGCTTTTGAATGGAGTTTGAGTTCTCTTCATTAAGGGATTATGAGGTAGTTGAGTTGCTAACCATACCTTTCTGTTTTGATAAAACAACTTGTACCTTTTTTAGGCACTATTCAACTACATTAGTCATAGTTTATCCTGTGGATTGCGGAAGACTGGCATACTGCAGGTCTGTTACGCATGAAGTTCTGTTACATGCTATGAAATGGATATACAGGTCAATTGTCGAGGTACAGAGATCCGTTCCATAAGGGTACTACAGTATGTTTCATACGGATACAGGTCTATTGCATCGGAACTTTTAGATAGATAGAACTTCAGGAGTGTCTTTGCATTGAGAATTTAGTTTTGTTACATGGGGATACAAATCTGTTACATTGGGATACTGTTCTGTGCCGTACACTGGGTACACATTCAAATTGTAGCTGGTTTTAAAACATTGCAGACCTGTCATACCAGCTTACTTAAAAGGTACAAGTTTGTTTTTTAGGATTCTTGTCTTTTTCATGGGGATTCAGGTATGTTGCATGAAGATACTTTTGGTCTGTTATGCATGATGTTCTGTTACAGGATATAAAATGGATATACAGGTTGATTGTAGAGGTATACAGTTCTGTTCCATAAGGGTACTACGGGATGGTTCATAGGGATACAGTTCTTTTCAATAGGGGATCTAGTTTTGTTAGATGTAGATACAGATCTACTAAATGGGGATACAGATCTGTTACATCGGGATACTGGTCGGTGTCATAGGTACACATGCAAATTCTTGCTGATTTCAAAGAAATGCAGGCCTGTTGTATCGGTATCGGTCCGTTCCTTAGAAATACTGGTATGTTACACGAAGATAAGGTAGGTCTTACGCATGATCTGTTACATGCTATTAACGCTTTGAATTGAACTCTCGTGGCTGTATTGGAGCCACTATGGATTGTACTTTCACAGTATCATGTTAGACCCATTCGCCATCCATTGCTTTCGGTCCCCTAGAGGGGGGGGGTTGCCCACACTTGAGGTCCTCTTCAAGGTTTCTCATAGTCATCATTGTCACTGGCATCCCACTGGGTGTGAGTTTTCCTTGCCTTTATGTGGGTTCTTCCGAGGACGTCGTAGTCGTAGTGGTTTGTACAGTCCTTTGAGACATTTGTGATTTAGGGCTATATAAATAAACATTGATTGATTAAATGGATATACAACTCGATTGTAGGGGTATACAGTTCTGTTCCATAAGGATAGTATGTTTCATACGGATACGGGTCTGTGGCATCTGTTTCATTGAGGATCTGGTCTGCTGCTGCATCGGGAAATTGGTCAATGTCATAGGCATGTCATGAGCAAATTCTAGCCAATTTCAAAGGGCTAAAAACCTGTTTGAACGACATATGAGTCTTTTACTTGATGGTACAAGTGAGTTTTTTTGGATACGTATCTTTTTCATGGGGATACAGGTCTGTTACATGAAGATATTGTTGGTCTGTTTTGCATGACATTCTTTTACATGATATAAAATAGATATACAGGTTGATTGTAGAGGTATACAGTTCTGTTCCATAAGGGTACTATGGGATGGTTCAGAGGGATAGAGTTCAGTTGCATTGGGACTCAAGTCTGTGGCATTGAGGATCTAGTTTTGTTAGATGTGGATACAAGTCTGCTAAATAGGGATACGGATCTGTTACATCAGGATGCTGGTCTGTATCATAGGTATACATGCAAATTCTTGCTGATTTCAAAGAAATGCAGGCCTGTTCTGCCGATATCGGTCTGTTCCTTAGGAGTACACATATCTTAATCATGGGGATACAGGTATGTTACACGAATATAAGGTATGTCTTACGAATTATCTGTTACATGCTATTAAATGGATATACAAGTCGATTGTATTGGTATACAGTTCTGTTCTATAAGGATACTATGTTTCATAAGGATTCTGGTCTGTTGCATTGATGCTACGGTCTGCTACCGCATCGGGATATTGATCAGTTTCACGAGGAAAATCATAGCCAATTTCAAAGGGCTACAAACCCGTTTTAACGACATATGGGTCTTTCCTTGATGTTACAAGTTGGGTTTATTGGATACGTGTCTTTTTCATGTTTGTTACATGAAGATACCGGTCGACTAGCAATGATTTACAACACCACTACAGAGCTGCGTAAAACGCCTCACCTGCCAATAACAAAGCATTCGTGATGTGATTGGGAACAAATTAGTAGTCCTTTAAGTAGGACCATGCTGCCCTCTTGTCATTAAATTGATTTAACAGAGACCTCTCTGAGAGGAAGCACCAGACGTTGTCAGAGTCATTTCTGCATGACAGTCACGGTTCGTTATGTCAGCTCAAGTGCATCTCCAAGGTGAACCTGGCCTGAGGTCAAGAAGTCATTTTGCGTTGGACCTTTACAACTTTTTTTTTTACTTGGAAATACATCACCTATGATTTTTAAACAACTGCACTTAATTTTCTACACAGGGTCACCATAGTGTCGTTTTTGACATCTCTCTGGCGATTGGTGTATTGTGTCAGGATGAGTGTTGTGGGGTTTTTTTCCCCAACTGTGCCGCAAAGCACCGCTCTGTGTCAGAGGTGAGGGGAGTGAATAGAGTTCTGTGGGACCCCCTCCACAGCTGGGAGGAGACTCCCCCCATTGAGAGCACTGAAGCAGAATGCTCCAGGCCCAACAGAAGAAGGGGGCTAAAGGCTTTGTCTCGGGTTCACCGCCTTCAAGTAGCTCAAGGATTCCTGGCAACCAGGTTTGACTGCTGGAGACAACTTGCAGAGGGGAAGAAAGCACAAAAGAGCTTGTATTCCTCAGCTGATGTGCAACACCGCGGCCGGCTGTGGGTCACAGATAGGAATCGGGGGTCAGATACCTCACACACTCAAAAGAACAAGAATATGGTACACAAAGAAATAGAGCAAGATTCAAATCTGATCTCAAGGTCGCAACCGGAGCAAAGTTTTAGATATCATGCAGGTGGTTATTCAAAAAGTTCACCTGACTTGTGCATGGAAACTCTGTACCCACGTGTATGATAATTGAGTTGTAACTTCCACCTCCACCCCAATCCCCTGCTGTTCAGGGTCATGGTTGAGTTGGGCAGCTGTCTTTTGGGCGAGAGGCAGCGAACTGTTAGTTCTCGGTGATTCTGTTCCCTGGAACTAAAAGGTTCCTGTGGCCATTTGTGTTTTTGCTGGAAAGTGTATGTCAATCAAGCTGATGAAGCACCAAGCGTGGCTAAATTCAACCTGCATCCTCGGTCCTTAAAGGGGAACATTATCACAATTTCAAAAGGGTTAAAAACAATAAAAATCAGTTCCCAGTGGCTTGTTGTATTTTTTGAAGTTTTTGTCCAAATTTTACCGGTCTCGGAATATCCCTAAATAAAGCTTTAAAGTGCCTTATTTTCGCTATCTTCGAAACCACTATCCATTTCCCTGTGACGTCACACAGTGCTGCCAAAGTAAACAAACAATGGGAATACCACAGCAAGATATAGCGACATTAGCTCGGATTCAAACTCAGATTTCAGCGATTTAAGCGATTCAACAGATTACGCATGTATTGAAACGGATGGTTGGAGTATGAAAGTATTGAAGAAGAAACTGAAGCTATTGAGCGAATAGCTATTGACGCTATTCATAGCCATAGCATGGCCGAATAGCTGCGTTAGCATCGCCGGTAAAATGTGCGGACCAAACGATCAGGACTTTTGCATCTTTTGACAGCAACTTAAATCTGTCGATTGGTAAGTGTTTTTTTTTCGCATTAAATGTGGGTGGAAGGAAACGTAATATAGTTGCAAATGCATCTACAGGTTATCCATACATCTCTGTGCCATGTCTGCTTTAGCACCGCCGGTAAATAGCATGTTAGCATCGATTAGCGTAGCATGTTAGCATCGATTAGCTGGCAGTCAACATCAACAAAACTCACCTTTGTGATTTCGTTGACTATCGTTGCAAATGCATCAATCAATCAATCAATGTTTATTTATATAGCCCCAAATCACAAATGTCTCAAAGGACTGCACAAATCATTACGACTACAACATCCTCGGAAGAACCCACAAAAGGGCAAGGAAAACTCACACCCAGTGGGCAGGGAGAATTCACATCCAGTGGGACGCCAGTGACAATGCTGACTATGAGAAACCTTGGAGAGGACCTCCCCTCTACGGGACCGAAAGCAATGGATGTCGAGCGGGTCTAACATGATACTGTGAAAGTTCAATCCATAGTGGCTCCAACACAGCCGCGAGAGTTCAGTTCAAGCGGATCCAAGATAGCAGCGAGAGTCCCGTCCACAGGAAACCATTTCAAGTGGAGGCGGATCAGCAGCGTAGAGATGTCCCCAACCGATACACAGGCGAGCGGTCCATCCTGGGTCCCGACGAGCGGTCCATCCTGGGTCTCGACTCTGGACAGCCAGTACTTCATCCATGGTCATCGGACCGGACCCCCTCCACAAGGGAGGGGGGACATAGGAGAAAAAATAAAATAATTGGCAGATCAACTGGTCTAAAAATGAGGTCTATTTAAAGGCTAGAGTATACAGATGAATTTTAAGGTGAGACTTAAATGCTTCTGCAGGTTATCCATACATCTCTTTGCCATGTCTGTCTTAGCATCGCCGGTAAAATGTGGAGAAACTCCAGCACATTCAATGGAGGTCTGGCGGCAGACACTTCGGCATCTTCGGGCCAGTGGTGCAACTTGAATCCCTCCCTGTTAGTGTTGTTACACCCTCCGACAACACACCGACCAGGCATGATGTCTCCAAGGTTCCAAAAAATAATAAAAAAAACGGAAAATAACAGAGCTGAGACCCGGTGTTTGTAATGTGTTGAAAATGAAAATGGCGGGTGTGTTACCTCGGCGATGTCACATCCTGACGTCATCGCCTCCAATAAACAGAAAGGCGTTTAATTCGCCAAAATTCACCCATTCAGAGTTTGGAAATCGGTTAAAAAAATAGATGTTCTTTTTTCTGCACCATCAAGGTATATATTGACGCTTACATAGGTCTGGTGATAATGTTCCCCTTTAAAGTAGTCATGTTGATCCATCCATGCCCTGCAAAGGAAGTACATCCGAGACCATACAAATGTTGCTTCGTTCCTGGGTAAAGTGCAAAAGGGGCTCTGGCTTTCAAACCCAAATAACCTTGTTCAAAAACGACTATTAGTCGTATTACACACTTAACTGAAATCAGCCCTTTGAAGAACCGTGAACTTTGAGTTCTTATGTAGGTTGGTTCAAGTCCCATCTGTTATCCTCCTCTATGCCTGAACCTTTTACTTCAATTAATCTTCTCGGGTTAATAGATGGCACATAATCCAAGGTTTGTGACGGGAGGTTAAATACTCTATTTCCGGACTTTGCTAAAGTAAAGACCTTGCATGTACGTAATTATTTTTGATTAATTCAAGAAAGGGTACACTTAATTAAAGTTTTGTTGTGTTTGGTCTGACTCTGACTCGGTAACATAACCTCACATACTAATGACTCGTTAGCCAAGAAGAATATTATTCTCTGTTCAAGGCGGTTTCATGTCTTATTAAGTAAACACAGTAGTACCTCGGAATAGAGTTGATTTAATTCGGTGACACAGCTCGCACCGTGAAATAAATATACAGTAGTACCGCCGCTTATAATTGTTTTCTATGATTCTAATCGGATTCAATTATTATATCTAACCTGCTTACAGTTTAACAGGTGAAGCCTAAAAAATAAGAACCTAAAAATAAATACTAATCAAATATACTGCAAAAGAAGGGATTCATCAAAACTGATAATAAATACTATTGATGTAGGTTTCTAAAATAAACTGTCAATAAGATTAAAGTGCAAATGAAAATATATCTTCCCCACTTTAGTCATAATTTTTGCGCTTTAGAGACTTCTATGACTTTAACGCCAGATTTCATCTGTGTGTCTAATACTGTCATAGGTGGTGAAAAAGTGTATTACGGCCGAGTACCGCTGCAGCCCATACAGACCACAGCTAAGAAACATTTTTTGGCGGCCCTCTAGGGGGCGCTTAAGACCCAACAATGAGCTACACACATTTTTGACTCACTTACTTCATTCCACTTGTTGGAAAAACCAAATTATATCAATCCATAGCTATAAGCTAGTGCTAGCAAGTAAGACATTGGCGTTTTTGTCAGATCTTACGAATTGACATTTGGCACTGTGGCATTTTCTACGCCGGTTGGGAGGCTCGTCACCGGATATTTTACTCGCAACTTAACGCATTACCATTAACCAAAAGACAGCTATCTTGAATAACTTGACACACGTATCCTGGGACACCAATGTCCTAAAAAACAATTGGATAAGTTACTGTCCATCCATCCATCCATTTTCTGCCGTTTATTCCCTTTTTGGGGTCGCGGGGGGCGCTGGCGCCTATCTCAGCTACAATCGGGCGGAAGGCGGGGTACACCCTGGACAAATCGCCACCTCATCGCAGGACCAACACAGATAGATGGACAACATTCACACTCACATTCACACACTAGGGCCAATTTAGTGTTGCCAATCAACCTATCCCCAGGTGCATGTCTTTGGAGGTGGGAGGAAGCCGGAGTACCCGGAGGGAACCCACGCATTCACGGGGAGAACATGCAAACTCCACACAGAAAGATCCCGAGCCTGGATTTGAACCCAGGACGGCAGGACCTTCGTATTGGGAGGCAGACGCACTAACCCCTCTGCCACCGTGAAGCCCGATAAGTTACTGTATGCTTCCAAAATATTTTGAACACACCACAAATGTACCGCCTGAGGGACATTTGAGGGATTCCTCAGGTGGTACTGTATCAACAACCAACATCAGTGTGTAAAATATATCACCACATGGGCTCAGAAACACTTCAGAAAACTCCTATCACTAACTACAGTTTGTCGCTACATTTGTAAGTGCAAGTTAGAACTCTCCTATGCAAAGAGAAAGCCATTTATCAACAACACCCAGAAACGCTGCCGGCTTCGCTGGGCCCGAGCTCACCTAAGATGGACTGATGAAAAGTGTAAAAGTGTTCTGTGGTCTGACGAGTTCACATTTTATATTGTTTTTCGAAACTGTGGAAGTTGTGTCCTCCGGAACAAAGAGGAAAAGAACCAACCGGATTATTCCAGGCGCAAAGTTTAAAAACCAGCAGCTATGATGGTATGGGGGTGTATTAGTGCCCAAGGCATGGGTAACTTACACATCTGTGAAGACACCATTAATGCTGAAAGGTACATACAGGTTTTGGAGCAACATATGTTGCATCCGTGGACCCCCCTGCTTATTTCAGCAAGACAATGCCAAGCCACGTGTTACAAAAGCGTAGCTTCATAGTACAAGAGGGCGGGTACTAGACTGGCCTGAATGAGAAAAAATTCCACTTGAAAAGCTTAAAAATTTCACCGGTTTTGTATTTTACAGTTAAATGACTGTAATGATCATGAATGATACATCTTGCATGACAAATTGTGTTTTCAGTTCTGTAAAAATATATTTTTTTTCTGTGCTCCTTCTTTCAGGTCAACAGCAAAGATCTCTCAACAGCAACTCATGATCAGGCGGTGGAGGCCTTCCGTACCGCCAAGGACCCCATCATGGTGCAGGTTTTGCGCCGCGCCCCACCGCCCAAAGTGGTCAGCCCTACCAGCGACTTGCAGATGTCAGATATCAGCACCCAGACAGAAATCACCATGCAGCACATCATGCCCCTTACCCTTACCCAGCTGCAGCAACCGTCGCCCTCCTTGACCGTGCTTGAGGAATACCTGCTTCCGGACACGTAAGTGCCAGTCCGGTCTACGGAATCCCAGTCCGGTCTATGGAATGTGTAGCTTGCCAATTTTGTATTTCAATCTAACTGGTAGAAAGCCTTTTTTTTCATGTTGTTTTGCAATAAGTTACCGTATTTTTCGGACTATAAGTCGCAGTTTTTTTCATCGTTTGGCCGGGGGTGCGACTTATACTCCGTAGCGACTTATGTGTGAAATTATTAACACATTACCCTAAAATATGAAATAATATTATTTATCTAATTCGCGGAAGAGACGAAGAAAATGTAAGCAATCGTCACACACGCGTCAACCGATAAGAATTTGGCGGATAGGGTCATGGCAGAAGTGCATTGTGGGTCATGGAATGCTAACTGCTATATAGCTACTGCCGTAGCTATTCAAATGGATCATTCCATCGTTGGCGGTAACTTGTAAAAACTGAGAAGGGCTGAACAAAAATTAGACCAAAAAGGAAATCATGTACTGCAGATTACAAGCTGGACGTAGTGAAATATGCAGCAGAAAACGACAAGAGGAAGCGGCGCATACCTTTGGAGTTGGCAGAGTTGTTTAGAAGCGTCATCGAAGAAAAAGATTTCATGGGATTTATCGATTAGGAGTGACAGATTGTTTAGTAAACGTATTGTCAGGCTTGCCACTGACAGTTTGTTTGTGTTTTAGTTTTTCCTCTGTGTGTGTTTAGTATTTCCTGTCCTTAGTTCCTGTCAGCACTCTTATTTTGGTTCAGCTTCCTGTTTGCTGTTTTCCCCTCAGCTGCGGCTGATTGGCAATGTGCGATAATTGTGGAAAATAAACTTGTCAGAAGTGTTGCTTGCCCGTCCCGTTTGTAAGCCAAGACATTGCTCGCACACAGAGGCATATTTGGCACGATGCAAAGGTTCGTAAACAAAAAATGTCGCACATAGAAGTGTTCGTAGATCGAGGTTCCACTCTATATTAGGGTTGTACGGTATACCGGTACCTACTGCAATAGTAATGAATCCTATGCGGTACTATACCGCCTCTAAAAAGTACCGGTCCCTTCTTTTTAACGGGCATGAAGACGCGTCTTGACACTGCTGGTTTACGAGCAGAGGAGCATGTTCGGCAGCGCACAATCACAGAGTACTTACAAGCAGGCACAGCTGTAGACAGAAAAGGGAGAACGGACGCATTTTGGCTCCAAAAACTAACGATACAGGGGAAGTTTTAACACTGAAACGCTTTAAGACAGACTGCGGCTTTTAGCTACTTCTAAATCACTAATCCTCGCCTCCATGGCGACAAAGTAAGTTTCTTACAGGTATCATCCCTGCAGGACGAGGAATAGTTAAAAATGCTTCGCTGCACACCGTAGCTCACCGGTGTCACAATGTAAACAAACGCCACAGGTGAAAATACACCTGACATCCACTGTAATGATACCAAGTACAAGAGCGTATCTAGTCGATACTACTATGATTACATTGATAATTTTTTTTTAGCATCACAACATATTTTTTCCTTTTTTTTAAAATGTATACATTATAAACTCCCCGCGACCCCAAAAGGGAATAAGCGGTAGAAAATGGATGGATGGATGGATATTATAAACTCAGGAATTATGTCCCTGGACACATGAGGACTTTGACTATGACCAATGTATGATGCTTGGAGACCAAATTTGTGGTCTCCATCCGTCCATTTCTACCGCTTGTCCCTTTTGTGGTCTCATCCAAAATGAATTTTAAGTGTGAAACAACAATCCAATCCAATCCAATCCACTTTATTTATATAGCACATTTAAACAACAATAACGTTTCCAAAGTGCTGCACAGCCATGTTAAAAACAATTGTAAAAAAAAATTAAAAAAAATAAATAAATAAATAAATTAAATTGAATTTAAAAAAAATGTATATATATATATATATATATATATATATATATGTATATATATATATATATATATATTATGCTCCACCAATGACTGAATAAAAACAAAAAATAAATAAATATAAAACCAATAAAAACAATATAAAACAAATATGATTAAAAACTATTTTAAAGGGTAAAATCAATTAAAACAGTAAAAAAAATAAAAAATAAAAAATAAAAATAAAAAAAAGTATATATATATATATATTATGCTCCACCAATGACTGAATGAAAACAAAAAAATAAATAAATATAAAACCAATAAAAACAATATAAAAACAAATATGATTAAAAACTATTTTAAAGGGTAAAATCAATTAAAACAGTAAAATAGAAATCAACAGAAGACTAAGTGATTATTACATTTGAACAGAAGTGTAGATAGAACATGTTAAAAGGGGAAAGTAAGACCATATTAACAGTAAATGAACAAGTAGATTAATAATTAATTTTCTACCACTTGTCCTTAATAATTTTGACAACATAATAGAATGATAAATGACACAATATGTTACTGCATATGTCAGCTGCTAAATTAGGAGCCTTTGTTTACTTCCGTACTCCTAAAAGATAACTCATTTCGTATGTTCACTATTTAAAATTAAAGACAAACTTGCAATAAGAAACATATGTTTAATGTACCGTAGGATTAAAATAAAGGCAATGATACAAATGTTGTGGTCTCCTTTATTTAGAAAAGTACCGAAAAGTATCAAAATACATTTTGGTACCGGAACCTAAATATTGGTGTCAGGACAACCCTACTCTATTGCAATGTTTACCATGGTATCAATCTCGTATGTTCACTATTTTAATTTAAGAACAAACTTGCAATAAGAAACATATGTTTAATGTACCGTAGGATTAAAATAAAGCCAATAATAAAATATTTTGTGGTCTCCTTTATTTAGAAAAGTACCGAAATGTATCGAAATACATTTTGGTACTGGGACCTAAATATTGGTGTCAGGACAACCCTACTCTATTGCAATGATTACCGTGGTATCGATCTGGTATGTTCACTATTTTAATTTAAGGACAAACTTGCAATAAGAAACATATGTTTAATGTACGGTAGGATTAAAATAAAGCCAATAATAAAATATTTTGTGGTCTCCTTTATCTTGAAAAGTACCGAAAAGTATCAAAATACATTTTGGTACCGGAACCTAAATATTGTTGTCCGGACAACCCTACTCTATTGCAATGATTACCATGGTAACGATCTCGTTTGTTCACTGTTTCTATTTAAGGACAAACGTGCAATAAGAAACATATGTTTAATGTACCGTGGGATTAAAATAAAGCCGATAATAAAACATTTTGTGGTCTCCTTTATTTAGAAAACTACCGAAAAGTATCAAGATACATTTTGGTACCGGAACCTAAATATTGGTGTCAGGACAACCCTACTCTATTGCAATGCTTACCATGGTATCGATCTCGTATGTTCACTATTTTAATTTAAGGACAAACTTGCAATAAGAAACATATGTTTAATATACGGTAGGATTAAAATAAAGCCAATAATAAAATATTTTGCGGTCTCCTTTATTTAGAAAAGTACCGAAAAGTATCAAAATACATTTTGGTACCGGAACCTAAATATTGGTGTCAGGACAACCCTACTCTGTTGCAATGCTTACCATGGTATCAATCTCGTATGTTCACTATTTTAATTTAAGGACAAACTTGCAATAAGAAACATATGTTTAATGTACCGTAGGATTAAGATAAAGCCAATAATAAAATATTTTGTGGTCTCCTTTATTTAGAAATGTACCGATAAATATTGAAATAAATGTTGGTACCAGAACCTAAATATTGGTGTCAGGACAACCCTACTCTATTGCAATGCTTACCATGGTATCGATACAATCGATGATTGATACCCAGTCAGCCAACAGTTGAAAGAATTGTGAAAAAAGTAATTGTAGCTTGGAATTGAAAATGCGCGTCGGGTCGCCAGGATTTTAAGTCGATGCGTGCCTGTGTTGTGTTTAAGAGGTCACTTAGCACTCCAACACACACCTTTCACACAGACCGTTAATTGGAAGCGTGACACCTTATTATCTCTCCCCGCCTGCGGGGCTGCGATCACACCGGATGTGTTTGATCTGTGATGGGAACACGTACCTGTCACAGGGGGTCGACAACTCCCCCCGGGAACACGGGGAAATTAACTAGTCTTGCGTTCATGGGTATTTGCATAGTCTCCTGTGCCAGGTCCTGAAAGTCCAAGAGTCTGACTACATTTTACACCTTTTGGCCAGCAGCGGTCTGACTTGAAGGAATAATTGTGATTGTTTTAATTGATTTCCTTGTCAAATTAATAACGGAGCTTATTAATTTCTGACTAGCCTCTGGGGTGGCTCTGCAGTTTTTGATTCAAGTGAGATGTCTGCATTGACTTCAGACTACGTGCTCACTGACTCCTTCCATTTTCCAATCCGGGACCAAATTAAATTAAGATATGATGTTTTTCCCATTTAAAATGATTATTTCATTTTTCAGTTTGTCCTTCATCCTGTCGTTATTCAGGCATCCTCCTGGGCATGAATACTTCGACCCCAATGACTTCCTGGACGGCATCAATCAGGACATAGAACGTGAAGAGCTAGAATATGAGGTAAGGATCTTGTCGAGGCGCTGAAATACTTTTCAAACTTGAAATTATTGCACTCAAATCCGTGCCAGTGCAGTTTGCTTATGGATGGATGGATCTTTACTGTCATTGCATTCAAAAAGTGCAACAAAATCACATGTTCAGTTCTAAGGGTGTGGGGAAAAAATCGATTCGAATTTGAATCGCGATTCTCACGTTGTGCAATTCAGAATCAATCAATCAATCAATGAATGTTTACTTATATAGCCCTAAATCACTAGTGTCTCAAAGGGCTGCACAAACCACCACGACATCCTCGGTAGGCCCACATAAGGGCAAGGAAAACTCACACCCAGTGGGACGTCGGTGACAATGATGACTATGAGAACCTTGGAGAGGAGGAAAGCAATGGATGTCGAGCGGGTCTAACATGATACTGTGAAAGTTCAATCCACAATGGATCCAACACAGTCGCGAGAGTCCAGTCCAAAGCGGATCCAACACAGGAGCGAGAGTCCCGTTCACAGCGGAGCCAGCAGGAAACCATCCCAAGCGGAGGCGGATCAGCATCGCAGAGATGTCCCCAGCCGATACACAGGCAAGCAGTACATGGCCACCGGATCGGACCGGACCCCCTCCACAAGGGAGAGTGGGACATAGAAGAAAAAGAAAAGAAACGGCAGATCAACTGGTCTAAAAAGGGAGTCTATTTAAAGGATAGAGGATACAAATGAGTTTTAAGGTGAGACTTAAATGCTTCTACTGAGAATCGATTCTCTTTTTTTTTAATAGATTTTTATTTTTATTTTTTTATTTTTTTATCAATCCAACAAAACAATACACAGCAATACCATAACAACGCAATCCAATTCCAAAACCGAACCTGACCCAGCAACACTCAGAACTGCAATAAACAGAGCAATTGAGAGGAGACACAGAACAAACCAAAAGTAGTGAAACAAAAATGAATATTAGTAGGAATCCAGGGTGACTATCAGCAGTCTGGGATTCTTTTGAACATGCTCTAGGGTAGACGCTGTATTTTGCGCAAGAGTTAAACGAGTTCATTCTAAAAGTCAGCACTTCAACCACCGTCAACGTATTGGGTAGCCGCTTTGTTCAGGGGGTGAGAAGGTCGAAGAAAAGTTGATCAAAAATGCTGATCGTAAAGATATAGGAAAGAATAGTTTGTCATTTGACACTTTTCTGCGGTTTTGACTCATTGCCTAGGGGAATTGTGGTTGTTGGTTCGAACCCGCGCCCGAACTGTGCAACATGACCGCTAGGGGTGTGGGAAAAAATCGATTCGAATACGTTGTGCGATTCAAGAATCTATTCTAATTTTTAAAAAAATCTATAATCTATTTATTTTTTTTAATCAATCCAAAAGCAATACCATAACAACGCAATCCAATTCCAAAACCGAACCTGACCCAGCAACACTCAGAACTGCAATAAACAGAGCAATTGAGAGGAGACACAAACACGACACAGAACAAACCAAAAGTAGTGAAACAAAAATATTATCAACAACAGTATCAATATTAGTTATAATTTCAGCATATCAGTGATTAAAAATCCCTCATTGACATTATTATTAGACATTTATACAAATAAAAAAAAGAACAATAGTGTCACAGTGGCTTACACTTGCATCGCATCTCATAAGCTTGACAACACACTGTGTCCAATATTTTCACACAGATAAAATAAGTCATATTTTTGGTTCGTTTAATAGTGAAAACAAATGTACATTATTGCAATCAGTTGATAAAACATTGTCCTTTACAAATATAAAAGCTTTTTACAAAAATCTACTACTCTGCTTGCATGTCAGCAGACTGGGGTAGATCCTGCTGAAATCCTATGTATTGAATGAATAGAGAATCCTTTTAAATCGGAAAAAAATCCATTTTTAATCAAAAATCGTGTTGCATTGAAGAAAAAAATGGATTTTGAATCAAATCGTGACCCCAAGAATCGATATTGAATCGACTCGTGGGACACCCAAAGATTCGCAGCCCTATTAAGTACAAACTTGTCCAAGATCAGACACACAGTTAGAGGGTAAACAGTATGGGAACACGGGTCAGGTTGCTCCGGGGGCGTAAAAAAGGTAGGAAAATGGTAAACATCGGGGGAAGAGGGGAAGGGGGAAAAAAAGTCCCAATTTGTCAGGTTCAAACACTGATGACATCTATTAAACAGACAAGAAGCAAGGAATCATGCAGAGACAGAGTTAAATTTGGCTCAATGAGGAGAGACGTTTGGGCTGAACTCTAGTTATAGATCCAAACTATGCTCTACGGTCCAGCCCACGTGCTTCCTCTATTTCATAAATGATCAATGTGGGTTCTTCCGAGGATGTTGTAGTCATAATGGTTTGTACAGTCCTTTGAGACATTTGTGATTTAGGGCTATATAAATAAATATTGATTGATTGATTGATTGATTGATCAATGATTCCTGGGCGTGGTACCGCTAGTGCCCACTGCTCCCCTCACTTCCCAGGGGGTGTGCGTGTGCCAATCATTGGTACTTTAACTCTATTTGGGAGGTCCCTGGTTACATTACAGCCCCGGGTCCAGTGGACCCGCACATCTTATATGTAATAGAAATGTCAGGCTTGCCACTGACAGTTAGTTTGTGTTTTCGTTTCTCCTCTGTGTTTAGTATTTCCTGTCCTTAGTTCCTGTCTAGTGCTCTTATTTTGTAAGCTTCCTGTCTTGTTCCCTGAGTGGTGTGTTCCTCCTCAGCTGCGGCTGATTGGCACCTGGCCACACCTGTTACCAATCAGCCCGCTCCTATTTGTACCAGCTTTGTCTTGTGTCAGTTGCTGGATCATTGTATTGTCGTTGCCACATATCACTCTTGTGTCTTTGCTACCTGTCGTGTCTGGCAATTGTTGACAGAGTTAAATTTGGCTCAATGAGGAGAGACGTTTGGGCTGAACTCTAGTTATAGATCCAAACTATGCTCTACGCTCCAGCCCACGTGCTTCCTCTATTTCATAAATCATCAATGATTCCTGGGCGCGGCACCGCTGCTGCCCATTACTCCCCTCACCTCCCAGGTGGTGTTCAAGGGGTTGGGTCAAATGCAGAGGACAAATTTCACCACACCTATTGTGTGTGTGTGTGACAATCATTGGTACTTTTACTTTATTTGGGAGGTTCCTGGTTACATTACAGCCCCGGATCCAGTGGACCCGCACATCTTATATGTAAAAGAAATGTCAGGCTTGCCACTGACACTTTGTTTGTGTTTTCGTTTCTCCTCTGTGTTTAGTATTTCCTGTCCTTAGTTCCTGTCTAGTGCTCTTATTTTGTCAGCTTCCTGTCTTGTTCCCCGAGTGCTGTGTTCCTCCTCAGCTGAGGCTGATTGGCACCTGGCCACACCTGTCGCCAATCAGCCCGCTCTTATTTGTACCAGCTTTGTCTTGTGTCAGTTGCTGAATCATTGTATTGTCATTTGTATTGTCGTTGCCTCATGTCACTCTTGTGTCTTTGCTACCTGTCGTGTCCGGCATGATTTCAGCTATTACCTGTCGTGCCACATCTTGTCCTGGTCGTCGTAGCCGTAAGCTGTTTTTGTTAGCCAATAGCTATTTCCAGTTTGTTATCCTCTAGCTTCCATACTAAAGTTCCTTTTTGTTTTCTAGCTTCCAGTGCTAGCTCCCTTAGTTTGTTATTCTGCCCACGTGCATGCTTTTTGTTTGTTTTTGTCTAGTTTGGATTAAATCATGTTTTCCCATTCAATGCCTGCCTCCATCTCTGCATCTTGGGGTTCGTCAACAACAAATACCCCTGACAAGAAATCTGTAGAGGAGGTCTATGGTGTGTGTTCATTAAATTCTGATATATGTTATTCACAGAAAATGAGCCAAAGTCAGTTTGAAAAATTAATCAATCAATCAATCAATGTTTACTTATATAGCCCTAAATCACTAGTGTCTCAAAGGGCTGCACAAACCACTACGACATCCTCGGTAGGCCCACATAAGGGCAAGGAAAACTCACACCCAGTGGGACGTCGGTGACAATAATGACTATGAGAACCTTGGAGAGGAGGAAAGCAATGGATGTCGAGCGGGTCTAACATGATACTGTGAAAATTCAATCCACAATGGATCCAACACAGTCGCGAGAGTCCAGTCCAAAGCGGATCCAACACAGCAGCGAGAGTCCCGTTCACAGCGGAGCCAGCAGGAAACCATCCCAAGCGGAGGCGGATCAGCAGCGCAGAGATGTCCCCAGCCGATACACAGGCAAGCAGTACATGGCCACCGGATCGGACCGGACCCCCTCCACAGGGGAGAGTGGGACATAGAAGAAAAAGAAAAGAAACAGCAGATCAACTGGTCTAAAAAGGGAGTCTATTTAAAGGCTAGAGTATACAAATGAGTTTTAAGATGAGACTTAAATGCTTCTACTGAGGTAGCATCTCGAACTGTTACCGGGAGGGCATTCCAGAGTACTGGAGCCCGAACGGAAAACGCTCTATAGCCCGCAGACTTTTTTTGGGCTTTGGGAATCACTAACAAGCCGGAGTCCTTTGAAGGCAGATTTCTTGCCGGGACATATGGTACAATACAATCGGCAAGATAGGATGGAGCTAGACCGTGTAGTATTTTATACGTAAGTAGTAAAACCTTAAAGTCACATCTTAAGTGCACAGGAAGCCAGTGCAGGTGAGCCAGTACAGGCGTAATGTGATCAAACTTTCTTGTTCTTGTCAAAAGTCTAGCAGCCGCATTTTGTACCAACTGTAATCTTTTAATGCTAGACATGTGGAGACCCGAAAATAATACGTTACAGTAATCGAGGCGAGACGTAACAAACGCATGGATAATGATCTCAGCGTCTTTAGTGGACAGAATGGAGCGAATTTTAGCGATATTACGGAGATGAAAGAAGGCCGTTTTAGTAACGCTTTTAATGTGTGCCTCAAAGGAGAGAGTTGGGTCGAAGATAACACCCAGATTCTTTACCGTGTCGGCTTGTTTAATTGTTTGGTTGTCAAATGTTAGAGTTGTATTATTAAATAGAGTTCGGTGTCTAGCAGGACCGATAATCAGCATTTCCGTTTTTTTGGCATTAAGTTGCAAAAAGTTAGCGGACATCCATTGTTTAATTTCATTAAGACACGCCTCCAGCTGACTACAATCCGGCGTGTTGGTCAGCTTTAGGGGCATGTAGAGTTGGGTGTCATCAGCATAACAGTGAAAGCTAACACCGTATTTGCGTATAATGTCACCTAGCGGCAGCATGTAGATGCAAATTGTATCATTTTTATTTTTGATAAAAAATAAAAACGGGTCCGACAGACCCAAACACCAAACAATGTGCAAATGTATCAATTTTCAAAAAATTTTTTTTTTTTTAATTCTTCATCTTGGGCTTCACCCGACCACACTACGCAACATCAACAAATCCTTTGTTGTTCCATAAAAAGCCACGGCTCGCCTCTGTGTCTCCGGTCAACAGCCCAATATTTACCGATTTGGAGTCCTGACAGGATTCAAGTCGCCCCGGTTTTGCCGCAGCAGATGCACAATGGCGACATGGTTCCGTATTAGTGACAGGGCCTCATAAGTCTTCCAGGGAAGGCAGTTAATTAGATGCCGCAGATAATAGATCAGCGGTGACGAATCTGTGGATGCACGCTAACAATGCCTGGATGAGACCATAATGTAGCCCTGGGGTCACCCCCCCCCCCAATGGGTAACAATGAGTGATGCCTCTGAGGGGACGAGCGGGAAGGTGAAGTTCAGGTCGGCAGATGGGGAGCAGCGGAACATCGACTGACCTGACAGTGTCTAATGATAGCGATTTCTCCCATTTGAAATAATTATCAGTTCCATTAAACATCCTGAGACTCTGCTATGCTCGTTAGTTTGGCATCCATACTTAGTTTATTTAATTGTGTTCATTGAAAAAAGTAAAATGTTATGGATTTATTTGTCTCAGACTGTCCAGACCCTACACGGATTTTTAATATCAATCCGATAGCGACAGAAAAAAGCAAGTATCGGTTGATATACTGCTCAGTGGCCTAGTAGTTAGAGATCGGTTGGTCGTGAGTTCAAACCCCGGCGCAGTCATACCAAAGACTATAAAAATGGGACCCGTTACCTTCTTGCTTGGCACTCAGCATCAAGGGTCGGAATTAGGGGTTAAATCACCAAAAATGATTCCCGGGCGCTGCCACCGCTGCTGCTCACTGCTCCCCTCATCTCCCTGCAAATCATTTTCAACCCATATTCAATTCAATATGCTACAAACATATTTGATGTTCGAACTGATGAACAATTTATTTTTGCAAATAATCATTAACTTTAGAATTTGATGCCAGCAACACGTGACAAAGAAGTTGGGGAAGGTGACAATAAATACTGATCAAGTTGAGGAATGCTCATCAAACACTTATTTGGAACATCCCACAGGTGTGCAGGCTAAATGGGAACAGGTGGGTGCCATGATTGGGTATAAAAGCAGCTTCCATGAAATGCTAAGTAATTCACAAACAAGGATGGGGTGAGCGTCACCACTTTGTAAGCAAATTGTCGAACAGTTTTAGAACAACATTTCTCAACGGGCTATTGCAAGGAATTTAGGGATTTTACCATCTACGGTCCGTAAAATCATCAAAAGGATCAGAGAATCTGGAGAAATCACTGCACATAAGCGATGATATTACGGACCTTTGACCCCTCATGCGGTACTGCATCAAAAACCGACATCAGTGTGTAAAGGATATCATCACATGGGCTCAGGAACACTTCATAAAACCACTGTCAGTAACTACAGTTGGTCGCTACATCTGTAAGTGCAAGTTAAAACTCTACTATGCAAAGGGAAAGCCATTTATCAACAACACCCAGGAACGTCGCCGGCTTGGCTGGGCCCGAGCTCATCTAAGATGGACTGATGCAAAGTGGAAAGGTGTTCTGTGGTCTGACGAGTCCACATTTCAAATTATAATTGGAAACTGTGGATGTTGTATCCTCCAGAACAAAGAGGAAAATAACCATTCAGATGGTTATAGGCGCAAAGTTCAAAAGCCAGCATCTGTGATGGTATGGGGGTGTATTAGTGCCCAAGGCATGGGTAACTTACACATCTGTGAAGGCACCATTAATGCTGAAAGGTCTATACAGGTTTTGGAGCAACATATGTCGTCATCCAAGCAAAGTTATTATGAACGCCCCTGCTTATTTCAGCAAAACAATGCCAAGCCACGTGTTACAACAGCGTGGCTTCGTAGTAAAAGAGTGCGGGTACTTTCCTGGCCCGTCTGCAGTCCAGACATGTCTCCCATCGAAAATGTGTGGCGCATTATGAAGCGTAAAATACGACAACAAGACCCCGGACTGTTGAACGACTGAAGCTCTACATAAAACAAGAATGGTAAAGAATTCCACTTTCAAAGCTTCAACAATTAGTTTCCTCAGTTCCCAAACGTTTATTGAGTGTTGTTAAAAGAAAAGGTGATGTGACACAGTGGTGAACATGCCCTTTCCCAACTACTTTGGCACGTTTTGCAGCCATCAAATTCTAAGTTAATTATTATTTGCAAAAAAAACAAAGTTTATTAGTTTGAACATCAAATATCTTGTCTTTGTAGTGCATTCTATTGAATATGGGTTGAAAATGATTTGCAAATCATTGCATTCTGTTTATATTTACATCTAACACAATTTCCCAACTCATGTGGAAACAGGGTTTGTATTTGCTAACACACATCCTGGAGCTTCGACCCACTTTTGTGCGTTGACCCCAGACGGAGGCCTCATCCTGCCCTTATAGAACGACACGGCTGCTATCGGTACCTGGATCTAGCAGATTACAGGTGTTGACAAGTGGAAGCAGGACCACGACCGCCTTCTGTTCGCCGCATCGTTCCTCATTCTGTCACCGAGCCTCTCAGTACGCCAAAGGCCGCTCTGTGTTTAGCGGCCAGATTAATTGCGGTGATTGACTTACTCCGTTTCGGAGTCGACACTTTCCCGCTCGATGGTTCATGACAAATGTGTTTGACTTCTTACTTGACGTTAAAGTGCGCGAAATATGTGTCAACAGGAGGTAGATCTGTACCGAGCCAACGTCCAGGAGAAGCTCGGCCTGACGATCTGCTACAGGACTGACGACGAGGACGAAGCTGGGATCTACATCAGTGAGGTAGACTGAGACCATGTCGCTTTTATCTACCTTTTCTCCAGATTTATACACTTTGAAATGAAGTGAATTATATATTAAGAAACCCGTTATTTAGACTTACGCTACGTTTACACCAGTGTCTTAGGAAAAGTGTCTTGCCCAAGACTTAGACAAACTGTATTGCTCCACAAGGGAAACTGATGATGGAAGCTGGATTCGAACCAGGAACCCCAGGTTTCTGGTTGGCCGTTCTACCATCTGAGCCACGCCTCATTCTATTCTTCAGTGTTCAACTTCATTCTTTAAACCTGGCTTCAGTATTACTGTTGTTGGGGGAAACAAGTCATTGGCAGGATAAACCGCCCAAAAAACTGCTTCTGTCCCCAGGTAGGTGTGGCATTGGACTCAAACCAGAGCTACTTTAGAGAAGACGAGAGTTGGTTGTCACATTTTTTAATCTAGTGTGGATAGAATTGACCATCCTTAAGACTTCTTTCAACGAAGAAAGCAAATCTGAGAGCGTAGACCTCTGCCATGCCCTAGCTCACAATAGTAAAAATCCTTTGAAAAAATCCTGATTCCAGTGATCCAGATCAGAAAAAGTGCTTCTGTCCCCAGGATGGTGTGGCATTGGAGTCAAACCAGAGCTACTTTAGAGAAGAATAGAGTTGGTTGTCACATTTTTTGATCTAGTGTGGATAGAATTGACCGTCCTTAAGACATCTTTCAACTAAGAAAACAAATCTGAGAGTGCAGACCTCTGCCATGCCCTAGCTCCCAATAGTAAAAATCCTTTGAAAAAGTCCTGAATCCAGTGATCCAGATCAAAAAACTGCTTCTGTCCCCAGGAAGGTGTGGCCTTGAACTCAAAGCAGAGCTACTTTAATGAAGAATAGAGTTGGTTGTCGCATTTTTTAATCTAGTGTGAATTAATCGTCATTAAGACATCTTTCAACTAAGAAGATAAATCTGAGAGTGCAGACCTCTGCCATGCCCGAGCTCCCAATAGTAAAAATCCTTTGAAAAAGTCCTGAATCCAGTGATCCAGATCAAAAAACTGCTTCTGTCCCCAGGATGGTGTGGCATTGGACTCAAACCAGAGCTACACTAGAGGAGAATAGAGTTGGTTGTCACACTTTTTAATCTCGTATTAATTGACCGTCATTAAGACATCTTTTAACAAAGAAGACAAATCTGAGAGTGCAGACCTCTGCCAAGCTCTAGCTCCCAATAGTAAAAATCCTTTGAAAAAATCCTGATTCCAGTGATCCAGATCAGAAAAACTGCTTCTGTCCCCAGGATGGTGTGGCATTGGAGTCAAACCAGAGCTACTTTAGAGAAGAATAGAGTTGGTTGTCACATTTTTTGATCTAGTGTGGATAGAATTGACCGTCCTTAAGACATCTTTCAACTAAGAAAACAAATCTGAGAGTGCAGACCTCTGCCATGCCCTAGCTCCCAATAGTAAAAATCCTTTGAAAAAGTCCTGAATCCAGTGATCCAGATCAAAAAACTGCTTCTGTCCCCAGGAAGGTGTGGCCTTGAACTCAAAGCAGAGCTACTTTAATGAAGAATAGAGTTGGTTGTCGCATTTTTTAATCTAGTGTGAATTAATCGTCATTAAGACATCTTTCAACTAAGAAGGCAAATCTGAGAGTGCAGACCTCTGCCATGCCCTAGCTCCCAATAGTAAAAATCCTTTGAAAAAATCCTGAATCCAGTGATCCTGATCAAAAAACTGCTTCTGCCCCCAGGATGGTGTGGCATTGGACTCAAACCAGAGCTACTTTAGAGAAGAATAGAGTTGGTTGTCACACTTTTTAATTTAGTATGAATTGACCGTCCTTAAAACATCTTTCAACAAAGAAGGCAAATCTGAGAGTGCAGACCTCTGCCATGTCCTAGCTCCCAATAGTAAAAATCCTTTGAAAAAATCCTCGATCTAGTGATCAAGATCAAAAAACTGCTTTGTCCCCAGGACAGTGTAGCCTTGAACTCAAAGCAGAGCTGCTTTGGAGAAGAATCGCGTTGGTTGTCACATTTTTTAACCTTGTGTTAATTGACCGTCCTTAAGACATCTTTCAACAAAGAAGGCAAATCTGAGAGTGCAGACCTCTGCCATGCCCTAGTTCCCAATAGTAAAAATCCATTGAAAAAATCCTGAATCCACTGATCCAGATCAAAAAACTGCTTTTGTCCCCCCAGGATTATGTGGCATTGGACTCAAACCGAGCTGCTTTAGAGAAGACTAGTGTTGGTTGTCACATTTTTAACCTTGTGTTAATTGACCGTCCTTAAGACATCTTTCAACAAAGAAGGCAAATCTGAGAGTGCAGACCTCTGCCATGCCCTAGCTCCCAATAGTAAAAATCCTTTGAAAAAATCCTGAATCCAGTGATCCTGATTAAAAAACTGCTTCTGTCCCCAGGAACGTGTGGCATTGGACTGAAACCAGAGCTACTTTAGAGAAGAATAGAGTTGGTTGTCACACTTTTTAATTTAGTGTGAATTGACCGTCCTTAAAACATCTTTCAACAAAGAAGGCAAATATGAGAGTGCAGACCTCTGCCATGCCCTAGCTCCCAATAGTAAAAATCCCTTGAAAAAATCCTCAGAAAAAATCCTCAATCTAGTGATCCAGATCAAAAAACTACTTCATCCCCAGGATGGTGTGGCCTTGAACTAAAAGCAGAGCTGCTTTGGAGAAGAATCGCGTTGGTTGTCACGTTTTTTAACCTTGTGTTAATTGACCGTCATTAAGACATCTTTCAACAAAGAAGGCAAATCTGAGAGTGCAGACCTCTGCCATGCCCTAGCTCCCAATAGTAAAAATCCTTTAAAAAAGTCCTGAATCCAGTGATCCAGATCAAAAAACGGTTCCTGTCCCCAGGAAGGTGTCGCCTTGAACTGAAAGCAGAGCTACTTTAGAGAAAAATCGAGATGGTTGTCACATTTTTTTAACCTTGTGTTAATTGACCGTTTTTAAGACATCTTCAACTAAGAAGGTAAATCTGAGAGTGCAGACCTCTGCCAAGCTCTAGCTCCCAATAGTAAAAATCATTTGAAAAAATCCTGAATCCAGTGATCCTGATCAAAAAACTGCTTCTGTCCCCAGGATAGTGTGGCATTGGACTAAAACCAGAGCTACTTTAGAGAAGAATAGAGTTGGTTGTCACATTTTTTTTAATATAGTGTGAATTAATCGTCATTAAGACATCTTTCAACAAAGAAGGCAAATCTGAGAGTGCAGACCTCTGCCATGCCCTAGTTCCCAATAGTAAAATCCATTGAAAAAATCCTGAGTCCAGTGATCCAGATCAAAAAACGGTTCCTGTCCCCAGGATGGTGTGGCCTTGAACTCAAAGCAGAGCTGCTTTGGAGAAGAATCTAGTTGGTTGTCACATTTTTTTAACCTTGTGTTAATTGACCGTCCTTAAGACATCTTCAACTAAGAAAGCACATCTGAGAGTGCAGACCTCTGCCATGCCCTAGCTCCCAATAGTAAAAATCCTTTGAAAAAATCCTCAATCCAGTGATCCAGATCAAAAAACTGCTTCTGTCCCCAGGATGGTGTAGCATTGGACTAAAACCAGAGCTACTTTAGAGAAGAATAGAGTTGGTTGTCACATTTTTTAACCTTGTGTTAATTGACCGTCATTAAGACATCTTCAACTAAGAAGATAAATCTGAGAGTGCAGACCTCTGCCATGCCCTAGCTCCCAATAGTAAAAATCATTTGAAAAAATCCTGAATCCAGTGATCCAGATCAAAAAAATGCTTCTGGCCCAGGATGGTGTGGCATTGGACTCAAACCAGAGCTACTTTAGAGAAGAATAGAGTTGGTTGTCACATTTTTTGATCAAGTGTGGATTGACCGTCCTTAAGACATCTTTTAACAAAGAAGACAAATCTGAGAGTGCAGACCTCTGCCATGCCCTAGCTCCCAATAGTAAAAAATAATTTGAAAAAATCCTGAATCCAGTGATCCAGATCAAAAAACGGTTTCTGTCCCCAGGAAGGTGTCGCCTTGAACTCAAAGCAGAGCTAATTTAGAGAAGAATAGAGTTGGTTGTCACATTTTTTAATCTTGTGTGAATTAATCGTCATTAAGACATCTTTCAACTAAGAAACGGGCAACTCCCGAGGTCTCAAGGTTGCCTAAATCACAAGTGTCTCAAAGGGCTGCCCAAGCCACAACAACATCCGCGGTACAGAGCCCACATAAGGGCAAGGAAAAACTCACCCCGTCGATGTGAATGACGATGAGAAACCTTGGAGAGGACCGCATATGTGGGCAACCCCCCCCTCCTTATCGGGAATCTCCATCCCTATAATTTTTTTTTTACCATCAAACACGACTGAGAGATCGTTGTGTATCCTTTTCACTCGGTATAGTTCGGTTGGTAGAGTGGCCGTGTCGGCAACTGGAGGGTTGCGGGTTCGATTCCCGCTTCTGCCATCTTAGTCACTGCCGTTGTGTCCTTGAGCAAGACACTTTACTCACCTGCTCCCAGTGCCACCCACACTGGTTTAAGTGTAACTTAGATATCGGGTTTCACTATGTTAAGCGCTTTGAGTCACTAGAGAAAAAGCGCTATATAAATATAATTCACTTCACAATTCACTTCACTCTCATTGCAGATCGATCCGAACAGCATCGCAGCCAAAGATGGCCGAATTAGAGAGGGGGATAAAATCGTCCAGGTAAGACGTCTTAATTATGCTTTAATTGATTTTTTTTTTACAATTGCAATACTTCATTAATTATTTGAATGATACTTTGCTTACAAGCTTTGGGTTTCACGTGTATTTTTTTCCCCCCACTTTTGCCATCTTTCTGTTTTGTATTCATTCATTGATTAATCTCAGGGGGGAAAAAAAACATAGTTTTATTGGAGAAAGGTGTTTATTTTCTAACAGTTTATTATCATGTTTTTAAGATCAACGGCATCGAGATCCAAAACCGCGAAGATGCAGTCGTGTTGCTGACCAGTGAAGGGAACCAGAACATCTCTCTCCTGGTTGCCAGACCAGAGATACAGGTCCTTTAAATCTTTAGTAAATTCCACAAAAAAATAAAAATACTTATTGGTATTATCTGTGTGCAAACCTTGTTTCCATATGAGTTGGGGAATTGTGTTAGAAGCAGAGGTGGGTAGTAACGCGCTACATTTACTCCGTTACATCTACTTGAGTAACTTTTGGGATAAATTGTACTTCTACGAGTAGTTTTTATGCAACATACTTTTACTTTTACTTGAGTATATTTATAGAGAAGAAACGCTACTTTTACTCCGCTCCATTTATCTACAATCTGCTGTTAATGCACGCTTTGTTTGTTTTGATTTTGTCAGACACGCATTCAAAGTAGGAACTAGGCTTGTCTGCGTTTCACCAATCAAATGCAGTCACTGGTGACGTTGGACCAATCAAATAAAACCAGGTTGTCATGTGACCGTCACATGTATTAACCCAACATGTTGAAAAACTTATTGGGGTGTTACCATTTAGTGGTCAATTGTGCGGAATATGTACTGTACTGTGCAATCTACTAATAAAAGTATCAATCAATTAATGAAAAGTATAAAGGAAAAAAGACACTTTTTATTTCAACCGTACTTCCCGTCAAAAGCCTAAAGACTGATCGCACAGTTCCTGTCTTCACAATAAAAGCGCCGCTCCATGGCGCCTGCGCTAACAAAATAAGAGTCTCCGAAAGCCGGCGCAAACAAGCTAGCAAGCTACGGAGTTTGCCGCCAATGTATTTCTTGTAAAGTGTATAAAAACCAATATGGAAGCTGGACAAATAAGATGCCAAAAACCAACGACTTTCATGTGGTATTAGACAGAAAGGAGGAACTTTTTTTCTCCTCCATTTGAAAATGTGGACATTATCGGCACTATACTGTCTGATTCCAATCAATGCAAGTCATCAGAATCAGGTAATACACCAACTGATATTCTTGTCTTCATGAAAGATAGGAATCTATATGTTAAACATGCATGTAAAAGACCTTTAAAATGTCAACAAAAACGGCAAAATAAATAACTATAAATCATATACTGTATATATAAATGTATGTATGTATATACATATATATATATATATATATATATATATACATGCACCTGGGGATAGGTTGATTGGCAACACTAAATTGGCCCTAGTGTGTGAATGTGAGTGTGAATGTTGTCTGTCTATCTGTGTTGGCCCTGCGATGAGGTGGCAACTTGTCCAGGGTGTACCCCGCCTTCCGCCCGATTGTAGCTGAGATAGGCGCCAGCGCCCCCCGCGACCCCAAAAGGGAATAAGCGGTAGAAAATGGATGGATGGATATATATATATATATATATATATATATATATATATATATATATATATATATATATCCATCCATCCATCCATCCATCCATCATCTTCCGCTTATCCGAGGTCGGGTCGCGGGGGCAGCAGCCTAAGCAGGGAAGCCCAGACTTCCCTATCTCCAGCCACTTCGTCTAGCTCTTCCCGGGGGATCCCGAGGCGTTCCCAGGCCAGCCGGGAGACATAGTCTTCCCAACGTGTATATATATATATATATATATATATATATATATATATATATATATATATATATATATATATATATATATATATATATATATATATATATATATATATATATATATATATGTGTGTGTGTGTGTATGTATATATGAGGTAGATCACCTCGACTTGGTCATTTATTAAGTAATTGATTAACTTTGAAAAACTTATTGGGGTGTTACCATTTAGTGGTCAATTGTACGGAATATGTACTGTACTGTGCAATCTAATAATACAAGTTTCAATCAATCAATAAATGCCTACTGAGCCTATGGTGCTGTTAAGTTATTGTGGCTCAATTTGCCGTATTTTTATTTTTTATTTTAATGTATTATTATTTGATATATATTATTTTTTTAGTTGCTTAAGAGATATTCCTGGCTATGAATTTGCTCATTGCTATTTTTATGTTTTTGTGCATTACTTGTTGCCGTAATCATTAAACAAACAGGTTACTCATCAGTTACTCAGTACTTGAGTAGTTTTTTCACAACATACTTTTTACTTTTACTCAAGTAAATATTTGGGTGACTACTCCTTACTTTTACTTGAGTAATAAATCTCTAAAGTAACTGTACTCTTACTTGAGTACAATTTCTGGCTACTCTACCCACCTCTGGTTAGATGTAAATATAAACAGAATACAATGATTTGCAAATCATTTTCAACCCAGATTCAATTGAATGCAGTACAAAGACAAGATATTTGATGTTCAAACTCATAAACTTTATTTTTTTTCGTGTGTGTGCAAACAATTAACTTAAAATGTCATGGCTGCAAAATGTGCCAAAGTAGTTGGGAAAGGGCATGTTCACATATGGAAACTGGGTTTATACTTAAGTCCAACATCAAACGCACACTATACACCATTTTTTATGAATGAGTTGGCTTCTGTGGATTATTTCTCGCTATTAATAAAGTATGTGATGTCACAGCTGGATGAGGGCTGGATGGATGATGACAGGAATGACTTCTTGGACGACCTCCACATGGACATGCTGGAGCAGCAGCACCATCAGGCCATGCAGTTCACTGCCAGCAGGCTGCAGCAGGTATATGATCATTGGCTATTTTATTGATTATGGGACAAGCAGTAGGAAATGGATGGACGGGACTTTTTCGTCACTTATTGTTTGTCTTTGGTACTGTAATGTGTATATTACAGGCCAGGGGTCGGCAACCCGTGGCTCCGGAGCCGCATGCGGCTCTATGGTCGCTCCAATGTGGCTCAGCTGCATAATTGCTGGCGTCCCCGATTATCCCGAGAGACTTCCGGAGTTGAATACCTCTCCCGGATTTTCACTTAGTCGATAATATTGAGGGCGTGCCCTGATAGCAATGCCTTAACAGTCCTCTAAAACTTGTCATCCCGCCCGCTATTGCACAACGCTGTCTGTCACGTAGTATGCAGCCTTTGCTGATACACCAAAGTGACTGCAAGGCATACTTGACTTGTTCAACAGCCATGCAGGTCACACTGAGGGTTGTGATATAAACAACTTTAACACTCTTACTAATATGCGCCAGACTGGGAACCCACACCAAAAAAGAATGACGAACACATTTCTGGAGAACATCCGCATTGTAACACAACATAAACACAAGAGAAAAAATACCCAGAATCCCATGCATCCCTGAATATTCAGGGCTACATTATACAACCCGCCCCCTCCAACCCTGCCCACCTCAACCGACGCACGGAGGGGGGGTCCAGTCCATAGTGGATCTAACATAATATTGAGAGTCCAGTCCATAGTGGATCTAACATAATAGTGAGAGTCCAGTCCATAGTGGATCTAACATAATAGTGAGAGTCCAGTCCATAGTGAATCTAGCATAATATTGTGAGAGTCCAGTCCATAGTGAATCTACCATAATATTGAGAGTCCAGTCCATAGTGGATCTAACATAATAGTGAGAGTCCAGTCCATAGTGGATCTTACATAATAGTGAGAGTCCAGTCTATAGTGGATCTAACATAATAATATGAAAGTCCAATCCATACTTGATCTAACATAATACTCTGAGTGTTCAGTCCATAGTGGATCTAACATAATAGTGAGAGTCCAGTCCATAGTGGATCTAACATAATAGTGAGAGTCCAGTCTATAGTGGATCTAACATAATAGTGATAGTTCAGTCTACAGTGGATCTAACATAATAGTGAGAGTCCAGTCCATAGTGGATCTAACATAATAGTGAGAGTCTAGTCCATAGTGGATCTAGCATAATATTGTGAGAGTCCAGTCCATAGTGGATCTAACATAATAGTGGGAGTCCAGTCCATAGTGGATCTAACATAATAATGAGAGTCTAGTCCATAGTGGATCTAGCATAAGATTGTGAGAGTCCAGTCTATAGTGGATCTAACATAATAATGTGAGAGTCCAGTCCATAGTGGATCTAACATAATATTGTGGAAGTCCAATCCATACTCGATCTAACATAATACTCTGAGTGTTCAGTCCATAGTGGATCTAACATAATAGTCAGAGTCTAGTCCATAGTGGATCTAACATAATAGTGAGAGTCCAGTCCATAGTGGATCTAGCATAATAATGTGAGAGTCCAGTCCATAGTGGATCTAGCATAATAATGTGAGAGTCCAGTCCATAGTGGATCTAACATAATAGTGAGAGTCCAGTCCATAGTGGATCTAGCATAATAATGTGAGAGTCCAGTCCATAGTGGATCTAACATAATATTGTGAGAGTCCAGTCCATAGTGGATCTAACATAATAGTGAGAGTCCAGTCCATAGTGGATCTAACATAATAGTGAGAGTCCAGTCTATAGTGGATCTAACATAATAGTGAGAGTTCAGTCTATAGTGGATCTAACATAATAGTGAGAGTCCAGTCCATAGTGGATCTAACATAATAGTGAGAGTCCAGTCCATAGTGAATCTAGCATAATATTGTGAGAGTCCAGTCCATAGTGAATCTACCATAATATTGAGAGTCCAGTCCATAGTGGATCTAACCTAATAGTGAGAGTCCAGTCCATAGTGGATCTAACATAATAGTGAGAGTCCAGTCTATAGTGGATCTAGCATAATATTGTGAGAGTCCAGTCTATAGTGGATCTAACATAATAGTGTGAGAGTCCAGTCCATAGTGGATCTAGCATAATAATGTGAGAGTCCAGTCCATAGTGGATCTAACATAATATTGTGAGAGTCCAGTCCATAGTGGATCTAACATAATAGTGAGAGTCCAGTCCATAGTGGATCTAACATAATAGTGAGAGTCCAGTCTATAGTGGATCTAACATAATAGTGAGAGTTCAGTCTATAGTGGATCTAACATAATAGTGAGAGTCCAGTCCATAGTGGATCTAACATAATAGTGAGAGTCCAGTCCATAGTGAATCTAGCATAATATTGTGAGAGTCCAGTCCATAGTGAATCTACCATAATATTGAGAGTCCAGTCCATAGTGGATCTAACCTAATAGTGAGAGTCCAGTCCATAGTGGATCTAACATAATAGTGAGAGTCCAGTCTATAGTGGATCTAGCATAATATTGTGAGAGTTCAGTCTATAGTGGATCTAACATAATATTGTGAGAGTCCAGTCTATAGTGGATCTAACATAATAGTGTGAGAGTCCAGTCCATAGTGGATCTAACATAATAGTGTGAGAGTCCAGTCCATAGTGGATCTAACATAATAATGTGAGAGTCCAGTCCATAGTGGATCTAGCATAATATTGTGAGAGTTCAGTCTATAGTGGATCTAACATAATAGTGAGAGTCCAGTCCATAGTGGATCTAACATAATATTGTGAGAGTCCAGTCCATAGTGGATCTAACATAATAATGTGAGAGTCCAGTCCATAGTGGATCTAACATAATAATGTGAGAGTCCAGTCCATAGTGGATCTAACATAATAATGTGAGAGTCCAGTCCATAGTGGATCTAACATAATAGTGAGAGTCCAGTCTATAGTGGATCTAACATAATAGTGTGAGAGTTCATTCCATAGTGGATCTAACATAATAGTGAGAGTCCAGTCTATAGTGGATCTAACATAATAGTTAGAGTCCAGTCCATAGTGGATCTAATCAGCACTAATGATTCTGCCTGCTGGTGGATCAGCTCTTTAGATCTAAAATGGTATTCTATACATCAGCCGGTCTGGCTGGCGTCTGTTAGACCAGAGTTTTTCAACCACTGTGCTGATCTAATTTCACCTATTTGGGGTAAAAAAAAATGTTTTTTTGCAAACTAGTAATCGTAGTCTGTAAATGATGTGTTGTTGTAGACCAGGGGTCACCAACACGGTGCCCGCGGGCACCAGGTAGCCCATAAGGACCAGATGAGTCGCCCGTTGGCCTGTTCTAAAAATAGCTCAAATAGCAGCACTTACCAGTGAGCTGCCTCTATTTTTTAAATTGTATTTATTTACTAGCAAGCTTGTCTCGCTTTGCTCGAACATTTTTAATTCTAAGAGAGACAAAACTCAAATAGAATTTGAAAATCCAAGAAAATATTTTAAAGACTTGGTCTTCACTTGTTTAAATAAATTCATTTATTTTTTTACTTTGCTTCTTACAACTTTCAGAAAGACAATTTTAGAGAAAAAATACAACCTTAAAAATGATTTTAGGATTTTTAAACACATACCTTTTTACCTTTTAAATTCCTTCCTCTTCTTTCCTGACAATTTAAATCAATTGTCAAGTATTTTTTTTCTTTTATTGTAAAAAATAATAAATACATTTTAATTTAATTCTTCATTTTAGCTTCTGTTTTTTCGACGAAGACTATTTGCGAAAACTTTCTTCAAACTTATTATGATTAAAATTCAAAAAAATTATTCTGGCAAATCTAGAAAATCTGTAGAAATCAAATTTAAATCTTATTTCAACGTCTTTTGAATTTTTTTTTAATTTTTTTGTTCTGGAAAATCTAGAAGAAATAATGATTTGTCTTTGTTAGAAATATAGCTTGGTCCAATTTGTTATATATTCTAACAAAGTGCAGATTGGATTTTAACCTATTTAAAACATGTCATCAAAATTCTAAAATTAATCTTCATCAGGAAAAATGATTAACGATGTTCAATAAAAAAATTTAAACAGATTCGAATTAGCTAGTTTTTCTCTTCATTTTTTTCGGTTGAATCTTGAATTTTAAAGAGTCGAAATTGAAGATAAAGTATGTTTCAAAATTTAATTTTCATTTTTTTCGTGTTTTCTCCACTTTTAAACCGTTCAATTAAGTGTTATTTTCATCATTTATTCTCTACAAAAAACCTTCCGAAAAAAGGGAAAAAAATGTACGACGGAATGACAGACAGAAATACCCATTTTTTTAATATATATATAGATTTATATATTAAAGGTAAATTGAGCAAATTGGCTATTTCTGGCAGTTTATTTAAGTGTGTATCAAACTGGTAGCCCTTTACATTAATCAGTACCCAAGAAGTAGCTCTTGGTTTCAAAAAGGTTGGTGACCCCTGTTGTTGAGTGTCAGTGTTGTCTAGAATAAAAATGTAACACTCTCCCATATCAGTGGGTTGCAGCCGGTAGCTAATTGCTTTATAGATGTTGGAAACAGCAGGAGGCAGTGTGCAGGTAAAAAAGGTATTTAAAGCTTAAACAAAAAAAATAAACAAAAGGTGGAGGCTACATCGGATAGTCGAACCTCGGATTCAGGAGGAACAGTGTGGTTTTCGTCCTGGTCGTGGAACTGTGGACCAGCTCTATACTCTGGGCAGGGTTCTTGAGGGTGCATGGGAGTTTGCCCAACCAGTCTACATGTGCTTTGTGGACTTGGAGAAGGCATTGGACCGTGTCCCTCGGGAAGTCCTGTGGGGAGTGCTCAGAGAGTATGGGGTACCGGACTGTCTTATTGTGGCGGTCCGCTCCCTGTATGATCAGTGTCAGAGCTTGGTCCGCATTGCTGGCAGTAAGTCGAACACATTTCCAGTGAGGGTTGGACTCCGCCAAGGCTGTCCTTTGTCACCGATTCTGTTCATAACTTTTATGGACAGAATTTCTAGGCGCAGTCAAGGCGTTGAGGGGATCCGGTTTGGTGACCGCAGGATTAGGTCTCTGCTTTTTGCAGACAATGTAGTCCTGATGGCTTCATCTGACCGGGATCTTCAGCTCTCACTGGATCGGTTCGCAGCCGAGTGTGAAGCGACCGGAATGAGAATCAGCACCTCCAAGTCCGAGTCCATGGTTCTCGCCCGGAAAAGGGTGGAGTGCCATCTCCGGGTTGGGGAGGAGACCCTGCCCCAAGTGGAGGAGTTCAAGTACCTAGGAGTCTTGTTCA
Organism: Nerophis ophidion; assembly: GCF_033978795.1. Lineage (NCBI taxonomy): Eukaryota > Metazoa > Chordata > Actinopteri > Syngnathiformes > Syngnathidae > Nerophis > Nerophis ophidion. The sequence continues at coordinate 25,581,588 of NC_084626.1, forward strand.
CGAGTGAGGGAAGAGTGGATCGTGAGATCGACAGGTGGATCGGTGCGGCGTCTTCAGTAATGCAGACGTTGTACCGATCCGTTGTGGTGAAGAACGAGCTGAGCCGGAAGGCAAAGCTCTCAATTTACCGGTCGATCTACGTTCCCATCCTCACCTATGGTCATGAGCTTTGGGTCATGACCGAAAGGATAAGATCACGGGTACAAGCGGCCGAAATGAGTTTCCTCTCCCTTAGAGATAGGGTGAGAAGTTCTGCCATCTGGGAGGAACTCAAAGTAAAGCCGCTGCTCCTCCACATCGAGAGGAGCCAGATGAGGTGGTTCGGAACTCTGGTCAGGATGCCACCCGAACGCCTCCCTAGGGAGGTGTTTAGGGCACGTCCAACCGGTAGGAGGCCACGGGAAAGACCCAGGACACGTTGGGAAGACTATGTCTCCCGGCTGGCCTGGGAACGCCTCGGGATCCCCCGGGAAGAGCTAGACGATGTGGCTGGGGAGAGGGAAGTCTGGGTTTCCCTGCTTAGGCTGTTGCCCCCGCGACCCGACCTCGGATAAGCGGAAGATGATGGATGGATGGATGGTGAGTGGCCCTATAAAAAAGGGCATTGAAGCTTAGGGAAGGCTATGCGGAACAAAAGTAAAAGCCAACTACAAAGTAAACAAAACCAGAATGCTGGACGACAGCAAAGACTTACTGCGGAGCTAAGACGGCGTCCACATAGTACATCCGTACATGACAATCAACAATGTCCCCACAAAGAAGGATTCACGGGGGGCGCTGGAGCCTATCTCAGCTACAATCGGGCGGAAGGTGGGGTACACCCTGGACAAGTCGCCACTACATCACAGGGTAACAACAACTGAAATATTCTTGATTGCTAAAACAAAGTAGCTGCGGGAAATATCGCTCAAAGGGAGAAATGAAACTGCTACATAAAAATAGAAAAAAAAAATAGAAGCGCAAGACAAGAAGTAAAACACTACACACAGGAAAACCGCAAAAAATACAAAATAAATTGATGTGACAGGTGGTGACAGTACACCTACTTTGAGACAAGAGCTATAGTGATGCATGCTTGGTTATGCTTTAAAGTCATATCCAACAATTGCGACGACGACTTTTTACTGTCAACTGAGTTTCGTTTTTTTGAGTGATTTCCGCTGTTGGTGTGGCTCCGCATTTTTTCCAACGCCAAAAAATGTGCCTTGGCTCCAAAAAAGGTTGAAAAACACTGTGTTAGACAACAATAGTTACCAGTTGTGTGTTTGTACAGAAGAAGCACGAGGAGGACGGAGGCACCACTGACACGGCCACGCTTCTCTCCAATCACCACGAAAAGGACAGCGGCGTCGGCCGCACCGACGAGAGCACCCGCAACGACGAGAGTTCCGAGCAGGAGAACCTGGCCGATGACCAGACCACGTCCTCCAACACACTCAGCAGCTACAGGAAACTGACCTACAGCCAGGACACCCTTGGTAGCGCCGACCTGCCCTTCGGCGGCGACTACGCCGAGACCGACTTTCTGGGCATCCCGGCGGACGAGTGCGAGCGCTTCAGAGAACTCCTGGAGCTCAAGTGCCAAATGAGAAACGTGGGAATTCAGAGCCTCTTCTGCCAAGGCGGCGGGGCGGAAGGTCAGGACCAGGAATTGGCGGACAAAGAGCTCGAGCTGCTCAACGAGGAGCTGCGTAACATCGAGCTGGAGTGCCTTAATATCGTCCGTGCCCACAAGATGCAGCAGCTCCGGGAGCAGTGCCGGGAATCCTGGATGCTCCACAACAGCGGCTTCCGTAACTACAATACGAGCATAGACGCACGCCGCCATGAGCTGTCGGATATCACGGAGATGCCGGAGAAATCGGACAAAGATAGCTCCAGCGCCTACAATACCGGTGAAAGCTGCCGCAGTACTCCTCTGACGTTGGAGCTGTCGCCGGACAACTCCCTGCGTCGTGGGACGGACGACCAGGGTCCAGCTGAGCCGACCGGCTCTGACGGCAGGCTGCTCAAATCTCCCCCGTCTCCTGTCCAGGAAGCTGGTGGCCCCAAAGCCGGAGCAAAGGATCCAGAGACTCTCCAGGTGGAAAATAAGGAAAAGAAACTGGGAGAGTCCAGCAAAGCCGGGCGGAGCTTTGCTCAGCCACGGTCCCCTTACAAGCACGCCCATATCCCCGCCCACGCCCAGCACTACCAGAGCTACATGCAGCTGATCCAGCAGAAATCGGCCGTAGAGTACGCCCAAAGCCAAATGAGCCTGGTCAGCATGTGCCGGGACCCGATCAGTACCAGTGACCTGGTCCCAAAGATGGAGTGGAAAGTGAAAGTCCGAAGCGATGGCACGCGTTACATCACCAAGAGGCCAATTCGTGACAAGCTGCTGAGGGAGCGCGCCCTGCGAATCCACGAGGAACGCAGCGGCGTGACCACGGACGACGACGCCATCAGCGAGCTGAAGATGGGGCGGTACTGGAGCAAGGAAGAGAGGAAGCAGCACGCGGTCCGTTCGAAGGAACAGAGGCAACGCCGCGAGTTCATGAAGCAAAGTCGAGTCGATTGCCTAAAGGAGCAGGTCAGCGTGGAGGACAAAAAAGAACCCAACATCATCGAACTCAGCCACAAAAAAATGATGAAAAAGAGAAATAAGAAGATATTTGACAACTGGATGACCATCCAGGAACTGCTGACCCATGGTACCAAGTCCCCAGAGGGGACTAAAGTTTACACCTCGCTATTGTCTGTGACCACGGTTTAGGTCCTGCATCTGCGTGGGACAGGACCGACAGGATGGGGATGAAGTGTAAATAGAACTCTACCAGTCGGGGGGGAGATTTCTGCTTCGTTCAATGTGGCAAAATGTTGTAAATAAGAAATAGGAAAGACTTTTATGGAGAGTTTCCACTGCTTGGGGGGTGAAAAAGCTTTGATTTGTCTGGACGTGGTTGTGGGGATGGTTCTGAAAAAAACTTTACCAAATTATAACTTTTTCTACCTTTGTGCTTTTGAATAATAAGCATACTTTTTTTTTTTTTTTTTTTTTACTTAAAGTATAAAAAAAAAAAAAGTGCCATACATAAACAGCCAGCATTTACGCTATTTGACATTATTTTGTTGTTGCTATGCTGTATATCTTTCATCAGTATTTGTTCTGCTTTGCGTACTCTGCTTTTATGGAAAACAACAGTAGGAAGCAATCCTTTCCAAAAGGACTTTTTGTGAATAAATGTTTGCAGCAAACCCAAGTTTTACCTTTTTTAATTTCCCTTTGAAATGGTGCTGATTCCCGAAAGTCTGTACCGTCAGTCAAGTACCAAAGTAGGAAACATCAAAGTGCACTTACTTATTCTCAGGACATTGAAACTGGATGGTTCGTATCGTCTTGAAAGACCTTTCGTCTCATTTAATCAGACATTCGGACGTCTTGAGTCTGAGAGGATGGTGAAGGATCTAAAGTATTTATCTTCTGTGGGTCAAACAAGGATTGGACAATTGTTAAATATCTAGTGTACCGTATTTCCAGACTGTAAGGCACTTTAAAAATATATATATTTTCTGAAAAGTCGCCTTATAACCCAGTGCGCCTAATAAAAATAAGTTTGGTTGAGCTTAACCACCTCAAAGCTATTTTATTTGGTACATGGTGTGATGATAAGTATGGCCGGTAGATGGCAGTCAAACATAAGAGATAAGTGTAGGTTACACTCTGATGGCAATATGACTCAAGTAATCAACACCAACATTTTATATGTTCCATTGAAAATATAAAACATTACACACGGCGCTCAAAAATGTTTTGGTATGACTTTAAAAAGCTATGGAGCCGCACTGCTTGATGTGCTTCAACATGCAAGTTTTATTATGGTGTGTGTATAAGATAAGACATATTATCTGGCGTTTTGTTTCGCAATATTAAGCAAAAACAACTTTTCTTACCTTCTGGTACCTGCTGATCTGTATATGGGAGCTGCATAAATCCTAAAAAATTGCGCGCCTCCGCCTTTGTAGTCTGTGCCGACGCCGTAGTCGATAAGCTTCTTCTTGTTATGGGACATTCATCCTCCACTGTTGCCGTTTCTGATATAAAGTAGTGTAAAGTTCTTACTTATATCTGTCAGTAAACTCGCCATGAAAGCGCTAAAACATACTGGTGTGGTGAGTTTACATTATTCACCCAAGGAACTTTACTTATTCGAGAGTTCCGTTCGGACGTTTTTCATGGGACACTTTTCCGAATGAGAGATGCCTCTCTGTTATTGATTTCTGAATGACTTTTTGACACTTCTTCCACTTTCGTCCTTGCACGCTACACCGCTACAACAAAGATGACGGGGAGAAGACGCCGTCGAAGGTGAGCCACGTAAATAAGACCGCCCACAAAACGGCACATCCTGAAGCGACTGTCAGAAAGCGGCTTGTAGATGATCTGTAAAACATAATCTATGCAATATTTTGACCAAAGAACCACCATTACATGTTATGTAGACTACAAGGAAGTGTATTCCATTTAGAAGAAAATAATAATAAATAATATACGCCCTATGATCCGGTGCACCTTTTACGTGTGTGTGTGTGTGTGTGTGTGTGTGTGTGTGTGTGTGTGTGTGTGTGTGTGTGTGTGTGTGTGTGTGTGTGTGTGTGTGTGTGTGTGTGTGTGTGTGTGTGTGTGTGTGTGTGTGTGTGTGTGTGTGTGTGTGTGTGTGTGGGAAAAATCATAAGACTACTTCCTCTCTACAGAACTGTTTGATGAGGGGTTCCCTCAATCTCTGGATAATCTAATTAAGACATATATATATGTATATATATATATATATATATATATATTAATATATATGTGTGTGTGTGTGTGTGTGTGTGTGTGTGTGTGTGTGTGTGTGTGTGTGTGTGTGTGTGTGGGGGAAAAATCACAAGACTACTTCATCTCTACAGAACTGTTTCATGAGGGGTTCCCTCAATCTCTGGATAATCTAATTAAGACATATATATATATATATATATATATATATTATATATATATACACATATATATATACACATATATATATACATATATATATGTATATATATATTTATATATATATATATATATATATATATATATATATATATGTGTTTAATCTTAAAAGAGCAGTTAAAGGTAAAGGTAAAACTAAAATAATGGTTTTAAACAAACCAAATATGTAAACTTTGTTTTGTTTTTTTACCTATTTCATTACAACTGTTAGGGCAGCGTGGGTCGGTTAGTAGAACGGTCGTGCCAGCAACTTTAGGGTTCCAGGTTCGATCCCCGCTTCCGCCATCCTAGTCACTGCCGTTGTGTCCTTGGGCAAGACACTTTACCCACCTGCTCCCAGTGCCACCCACACTGGTTTGAATGTAGCTTAAAAATGTAGATAATATGTTTCACTATGTAAAGCGCTTTGAGTCTTTTGAAAAAAGCGCTATATAAATATAATTCACTTCACTTCACATATGAAAAAAAGAGAAAAAATAGACCATTCATCGGCAGTGCGCCTCATAATCCGGTGCGCCCTACGGTATGGAAAATACCGTATCTTAAAAGAAATCCTCTTCCGGGCATATCCCCCACTTTTAGAAGATGAATACTGTGGATCCTGCACCATCTTTCCAGACTAAAGTGTCCAATCTAAGACAATCCGAGCAGTTTAGTTGCGATCGATGCCCTAAAAGTACAACAACTTGGATGAGTAAGAATATTCCCAGTGTGCTTAATGTGTTGAATAAAGATATTTCTCATATTGTCGACTTTTGTGTTTGTCCAAGCTCACTTCATAGTCACCTTTGTCTTCTTAGACCTTCATGTATTGCAGAGGACAAAACATCCTAATAAATCCTTAGTTTGACACAACTGTAAAATGGCAGAATTAAATTATTGTTTTATATACTTGACTATGTTTGTTGGAATCGTTTGTTCAAATCGTCGAGCACGAAGATGACTTTTAGCGGATTATTCTGGAAAGGCCTTATATTTAATGGATTCTTTTCCTGTTTCTATGTTTGAATCCGCATCACTGAAAGGACGCAGGTTTATGGTTATGAATGAGAGGTTTGACATTGGCCTTTTTTCCCTGGCTTCTCCTCCCTTTTGACCCAAAAAAAAAAAAAAAAAGCCATTTGATTTATGACCAAGGCTTTTCAAACGACACGTCTAAGATCATTCCGATAATGATTCTGCGACACAGGATGTTGGCGTCAAGGCTTGGACTATGGCAGGGGTTGGGAACCTTTTTGGCTGAGAGAGCCAAGAAGCCAAATATTTTAAAATGTATTTCCCTAAGAGCCATATAATATTTTTTTCAACACTGAACACAACTAAACGCGTGCATTTTTAATGAAGACCAACATTTCCAGAGTATAATAAGTCTCTTATTCTTTGTAATAACATTGTTATTCTGAAGCTAACTGTGGAGGGGGCGTGGCCTGCGGGCCTGCAGCAAAGTGGGATGTTGCCAGGACCGGCCTCGAAATCAGCGACAGGTGCGTAGAAGGCCCACCTGGGCCTTTTTATCTAATCACCTGTCGCTCTGTTATAAGCAGCAGCCAGGAGGAGAGACAGGGTTGGGGCTGGAGCCAGAGTGCGAATAAGGACGAAAGAGAGAAAGACAATTGCTGTAACACAACTGAGAGAAAAATAAAATAAAACAATATTGTAACCTTAAAACAGGCTCTTGGTGGTCTGAAGAACCCCCAGGAGGGCAAGTCCCACACTAACCAATAATAAATAAATTACTTCTTACCATTAATGCAACTTCTTGAACATGAAAATGCATGAGAATGTTTTATATTTTGAGCGTTGTTTTTAACACTGTGATTACAAGTGGAATTATTCATTACTTATCGTGTTAAGCAATGTCAGCTCAGATTTATCCGAGAGCCAGATGCAGTCATCAAAAGAGCCACATCTGGCTCTAGAGCCATAGGTTCCCTACCCCTGGACTAGGGTGTGGTTTGTTTTCCAGAGGTGCAGAGCGACTGGATCGGACACGACGTGAAGGTAATGACATATTTTAAATCTGAACTCAAAAAAAGGAACAAACGAAAGGCGCTCACAGAGGAGGAACAAAAACTTGGCTATGAAACAAAACGATTACTACAGCATAAACTATGGACATAAAACAAAACTTGCAAACTATGGCATGAATAACAAAACTTACAGGGAGCGAGAAAAGAGCATGGATCATCACCATGGAGCAAGGATGTGTCGAACGGCTGACTGCCTGGCAACTACAGGCTTAAATAGTGCTGCGGTGCTTGAAAACAGGTGCGTGAGTTCAAATGAGTGTGGTGCGTGAGTCGTGAGGACAGGTGAACTGGTTGGTACAGTTCGAGATGCTACCTCAGTAGAAGCATTTAAGTCTCACCTTAAAATTCATCTGTATACTCTAGCCTTTAAATAGACCTCCTTTTTAGACCAGTTGATCTGCCGCTTCTTTTCTTTCTCCTATGTCCCCCCCTCCCTTGTGGAGGGGGTCCGGTCCGATGACCATGGATGAAGTACTGGCTGTCCAGAGTCGAGACCCAGGATGGACCGCTCGTCGGGACCCAGGATGGACCGCTCGCCTGTATCGGTTGGGGACATCTCTACGCTGCTGATCCGCTTGAGATGGTTTCCTGTGGACGGGACTCTCGCTGCTGTCTTGGATCCGCTTGAACTGAACCCTCGCGGCTGTGTTGGAGCCACTATGGATTGAACTTTCACAGTATCATGTTAGACCTGCTCGACATCCATTGCTTTCGGTCCCCTAGAGGCGAGGGAGGGGGGGGTTGCCCACATCTGAGGTCTTCTCCAAGGTTTCTCATAGTCAGCATTGTCACTGGCGTCCCACTGGATGTGAATTCTCCCTGACCACTGGGTGTGAGTTTTCCTTGCCCTTTTGTGGGTTCTTCCGAGGATGTTGTAGTCGTAATGATTTGTGCAGTCCTTTGAGACATTTGTGATTTGGGGCTATATAAATAAACATTGATTGATTGATTGATTGGTAGGCATGGAAACAAAACAATGGAGTGAAAAAACAGTAACTAATGGAGTCTTGAAGTAATCTAACACAACTAAACAAAACATGATCACAAGGACATGACAGCTGGGTTATTAGTTCATTGCACGAATAACTTTACAACACGTGTTTTAATTGTATTTATCTCTGGGATGAAATAGTTTGTATGGATTAATTAAAGCCTTAGAACGGTGAAGTCATGTAGCATCGTCGAAGCAGACTAATCCATTAACAGATACGAAGATGGTCGGTCTTACCCTCGACACCAGATGCTTATTTACTATTGACCTCATCAATCCAGTCCAGGTAAGTAAGTAGGTAGATCTTTATTATTATTACACAAGTACAAACCCCGTTTCCACATGAGTTGGGAAATTGTGTTAGATGTAAATATAAACGGAATACAATGATTTGCTAATTATTTTCAACCCATACTCAGTTGAATATGCTACAAAGACAACATATTTGATGTTCAAACTGATAAACTTTTAATTTTTTTTGCAAATAATCATTAGCTTGCTCATCAAACGCTTATTTGGAACATCCCACAGGTGTGCAAGCTAATTGGGAACAGGTGGGTGCCATGATTGGGTATAAAAACAGCTTCCTAAAAAATGCTCAGTCTTTCACAAGAAAGGATGGGGCGAGGTACACCCCTTTGTCCACAACTGCGTGAGCAAATAGTCAAACAGTTTAAGAACAACGTTTCTCAAAGTGCAATTGCAAGAAATTTAGGGATTTCAACATCTACGGTCCGTAATATCATCAAAAGGTTCAGAGAATCTGGAGAAATTACTCCACATAAGCGGCATGGCCACAAACCAACATTGAATGATCCCTCAGACGGCACTGTATCAAAAACCGACATCAATCTCTAAAGGATATCACCACATGGGCTGAGGAACACTTCAGAAAACCACTGTCACTAAATACAGTTTGTTGCTACATCTGTAAGTGTAAGTTAAAGCTCTACTATGCAAAGCGAAAGCCATTTTATCAACAACATCCAGAAACACAGCCGGCTTCTCTGGGCCCGAGATCATCATTTTTGACCTGTATTGGATTTTTTTTTGTTAGTGCCAACAGTAAAACTTAAATTTTTCACCCATTTTTTACCTGTATCGGATTTTTTGTTAGTGCAAACAGAAAAACATTGCCCCCCCCCCATTTTTAACCTGTATTGGATTTTTTTTTTTGTTAGTGCAAACAGTACAACTATAGATTTTTTTTCCCCATTTTTGATATGTATCTGATTTTTTTATGTTAGTGCAAACAGTAAAACTTAATTTTTTCCCCCATTTTTGACTTGTATCAGATTTATTTGTTAGTGCAAACAGTACAACTTAGATTTCCCCCCACCCCTCATTTTTTACCTGTATCGGAATTTTTTGTTAGTGCAAACAGAACAACTTTGACCCCCCCCCCACCCCTCTCCATCCCCCCATTTTTTTTTACCTGTATTAGATTTTGTTATGTTAGTGCAAACATTACAACTATAGATTCCCCCCCACCCCCCATTTTTTACCTGTATCGGATTTTTTGTTAGTGCAAACAGTAAAACTTAGATTCCCCCCCACCCCCCATTTTTTACCTGTATCGGATTTTTTGTTAGTGCAAACAGAAAAACATTGACACCCCCCCCCCCCCCAGCCCCCCATTTTTGACCTGTATTGGATTTTTTTTTTGTTAGTGCAAACAGTACAACTTAATTTTTCCCCCATTTTGGACCTGTATCGGATTTTTTTGTTAGTGCAAACAGAAAAACTTTGACACCCCCCTCCCACCCCTCTCCAGCACCCCATTTTTTTACCTGTATCGGATTTTTTTATGTTCGTGCAAAGAGTACAACTTTAGACACCCCCCCCCCCCCCCCCATTTTTGACCTGTATTGGATTTTTTTGTTAGTGCAAACAGTAAAACTTAGATTCCCCCCCACCCCCCATTTTTTACCTGTATCGGATTTTTTGTTAGTGCAAACAGAAAAACATTGACCCCCCCCCCCCCCAGCCCCCCATTTTTGACCTGTATTGGATTTTTTTTTTGTTAGTGCAAACAGTACAACTTAAATGTTTCCCCCATTTTGGACCTGTATCAGATTTTTTTGTTAGTGCAAACAGTAAAACTTAGATTCCCCCCCACCCCCCATTTTGGACCTGTATCAGATTTTTTTGTTAGTGCAAACAGTAAAACTTAGATTCCCGAATACCCCCCCCCCCCCCCCCATTTTTTACCTGTATCGGATTTTTTTGTTAGTGCAAACAGTAAAACTTAGATTCCCGAATACCCCCCACCCCCCCCCATTTTTTACCTGTATCGGATTTTTTTGTTAGTGCAAACAGAAAAACTTTGACACCCCCTCCCACCCCTCTCCAGCCCCCCATTTTTTTACCTGTATCGGATTTTTTTATGTTCGTGCAAAGAGTACAACTTTAGACACCCCCCCCCCCATTTTTGACCTGTATTAGATTTTTTTGTTAGTGCAAACAGAAAAACATTGACCCCCCCCCCACCCCCCATTTTTTACATGTATCGGATTTTTTTGTTAGTGCAAACAGTAAAACTTAGATTCCCCCAACCCCCCATTTTTGACCTGTATTGGATTTTTTTATGTTAGTGCAAACAGTACAACTATAGATTTTTTTCCCCCCATTTTTGACCTGTATCAGATTTTTTTGTTAGTGCAAACAGTAAAACTTAGATTCCCCCCCCCCAGCCCCCCATTTTTTACCTGTATCGGATTGTTTCATGATAGTGCAAACAGTAAAACTATAGATTTTTGCCCCCACTTTTTACCTGTATCAATTTTTTTTTTTGTTAGTGCAAACAGAAAAACTTCTACCCCCCACCCCCTTCCATCCCCCCATTTTTTTACCTCTATCGGATTTTTTGGTTAGTGCAAACAGAAAAACTTTGACCCCGCCCCGTCCCCCCCCTCCATCGCCCCATTTTTGACCTGTATCGGATTTTTTTATGTTAGAGCAAACAGTACAACTTTGATTCCCCCCATTTTTTTTAAACTTTATCTGATTTTTTCATGACAGAGCCAACAGTACAACTTATATTTTTCCCCCATTGGCACATTTTGCTGTGGCCCCTGGAGGGCCCCCCTGCTCTAAAGTTTTAATCTGCATTTTAGACATTTATTTAGCCGCGGCTCTTCTGCATCATTACATTTTTCCGTATGTTAGAAACAGTTTGGACCTGCCTGCTCGAAGTGAACAAGTCCAAAGAGAAAGTAGCCAGATTTCCCGTGTTCCACTCTGGTGTGGTCCTTGAATGCATCATCATCATCATCATGGTTAAGCATTAAAGCTGCAGGATACACACACACACACACACACACACACACACACACACACACACACACACACACACACACACACACACACACACACACACACTCAATCGGGGTAATTACAGTTTTATTAGTCTCAAGTTAACACTTTTTCCAGGCGGCTGCAGAGTCCAGGCGGCATCTCTCCTAATGGCCCCTGAAAGCATCAAAACAAGGCCCTCTAGGGCCATTATTGTGAGTGCGGTGGTGCAGTGTGCAGGCCCAGCAGTGTGTGCAGGCCCAATGCTGGCAGCGTGTTGCAGGAAGTCAATAAGAGGTACTTCATTAGTGAAAGTGAAACATGTAAATAACATGGATATGGATACCACCTGTGGACACCTGTATCACAGGTTTCAGCTGAGCTCCATTTGTGAGACACAGACCACAGAACACTCACACAAATCAATAACAAACATCATTTACTGTTCTGCTTGTGTTTGTTGAGCCATGTTCATACAGCAGGTCTATTCCCATCTTCTTTCCCCTCAGTTTTCAACCGTATCGGATTTTTTGTTATTGCAATCAGTACAACTATAGATTTTTTTGCCCCCCAATATTGACCTGTATCAGATTTTTTTTATGTTAGTGCAAACAGTAAAACGTCAATCCCCCCCCCCCCCCATTTTTTAGTTTTATCTGATTTTTTCATGATAGTGCCAACAGTACAACTTTGATTTTTTTCCCCCCATTTTTGACCCCTTATCGGATTTTTTTGCTAGTGCAAACAGTACAACTTTGACCCCCCCCCCCTTTTATGACCTGTATCTGATTTTTTTATGTTAGTGCAAACAGTAAAACTTCAATCCCCCCACCCCCCCATTTTTTTGTTTTATCTGATGTTTTCATGATAGTGCCAACAGTACAACTTTGATATTTTTTCCCCCCATTTTTGACTCCGTATTGGATTTTTTTGCTACTGCTAACAGTACAGCTTTGACCCCCCCCCCCCCACCCCATTTTTGACCTTTATTTGATTATTTCATGATATTGCCAACAGTACAACTTTGATTTCCCCCCCATTTTTGACCCGTATCGGATTTTTTTGCTACTGCTAACAGTACAGCTTTGACCCCCCCCCCCCCCCCACCCCATTTTTGACCTTTATCTGATTATTTCATGATAGTGCCAACAGTACAACTTTGATTTTCCCCCATTTTTGACCCTTATCGGATTTTTTTGCTAGTGCAAACAGTACAACTTTGATCCCCCCCCCCCCCCCCCCATTTTTGACCTGCATCTGATTTTTTTATGTCAGTGCAAACAGTAAAACTTCAATCTCCCCCCCTCCCCCCCATTTTTTAGTTTTATCTGATTTTTTCATGATAGTGCCAACAGTACAACTTTGATTTTTTTCCCCCATTTTTGACCCGTATTGGATTTTTTTTGCTAGTGCAAACAGTACAACTATAGATCCCCCTCCCCCATTTTTGACCTGTATCAGATTTTTTTATGTTAGTGCTAACAGTACAAGCTTTGATCCCCCCCCTGCCCCCCACCCCATTTTTGACCTTCATTTGATTATTTCATGATAGTGCCAAATAGTACAACTTGGATTTTTCCCTCCATTTTTGACCCGTATCGGATTTTTTTGCTAGTGCAAACAGTACAACTATAGATTCCCCCCACCACCACCACCATTTTTGACCTGTATCAGATTTTTTTTATGTTAGTGCAAACAGTAACACTTTGCCCCCCCCCCCCATTTTTGACCTTTATTTGATTATTTCATGATCGTGCAAACCGTACAACTTTGATTTTTTTTACCCCATTTTCGACCTGTATCAGATTTTTTTATGTTAGTGCAAACAGTAAAACTTCGATCACCCCCCTCCCCCATCTTTTTTCCTTTATCAGATTTTTTTGCTAGTGCAAACAGTACAACTATAGATTCCCCCCCATCACCACCACCATTTTTGACCTGTATCAGATTTTTTTTATGTTAATGCAAACAGTAACACTTTGGACCCCCCCCACCCCCCCCCATTTTTTACCTTTATTTGATTATTTCATAATAGTGCCAACAGTACAACTTTGATTTTTTTCTCCCCATTTTTGACCAGTATCGGATTTTTTAATGTCAGTGCAAACAATACAACTTTGATCCTCCTCCTAATTTTTTACCTTTATTTGATTATTTCATGATAGTGCCACATTACAACTTAAACACCCCCCCCCCCCCCCCCCCCCATTTTTTACCTGCATCAGATTTTTTTGTTAGTGCAGACAGTAACTACAGATTCCCCCCACCCACCACCCCATTTTTTTTACCTGTATCGGATGTGTTTTATGTTAGTGCAAACAGTAAAACTTAAAATCCCCCCCCCCCCCCTCCTCCATTTTTGACCTTTATCTGATTCTTTCATGCCAACAGTACAACTTTGATTTTTTTCCCCCATTTTTGACCTGTATCAATTTTTTTGTTAATGCAAATAGTAACAACTTAGATCCCCCCCGCCCCCCCCCCCTCTATTTTTGACCTGTGTCTGATTTTTTTTATGTTCGTGCACACAGTACAACTAAAGATTTTTTGGCCCATTTTTGACTTGTATCGGATTTTTTTTTTTTTTGTTAGTGCAAACAGTAAAAACTTTGATTTTTCCCCCCCATTTTTGACAAGTATCTGATTTGTTCATGTTAGTGCAAACAGTAAAACTAAATATTTTTACCCCCGATTTTTGACCTGTATTGGATTTTTTATGTTAGTGCAAACAGTAAAACTTAGATTCCCCCCATTTTTTTTACCTTTTATCTGATTTTTTTTCATGATATTGCCAACAGTACAACTTAGATTTTTCCCCTCATTTTTTACCTGTATCAGATTGTTTTTTTGTTAGTGCAAACAGTACTTTATATTTTCCCCCCCCCATTTTTGACAAGTATCTGATTTGTTCATGTTAGTGCAAACAGTAAAACTAAATATTTTTACCCCTGACTTTTGACCTGTATCGATTTTTTATGTTAGTGCAAACAGTAAAACTTAGATTCCCCCCCATTTTTTTTACCTTTTATCTGATTTTTTTTCATGATACTGCCAACAGTACAACTTAGATTTTTCCCCCCCCATTTTTGACCTGTATCAGATTGTTTTTTTTGTTAGTTGCCGACAGTACTTTATATTTTTACCCCCCAATTTTGACCGGTATCAGATTTTTTCATGATATTGCCAACAGTAAAACTTATATTTTTCCCCCCCATTTTTGACAAGTATCTGATTTGTTCATGTTAGTGCAAACAGTAAAACTAAAATATTTCTACCACTCGATTTTTGACCTGTATCAGATTTTTTTATGTTAGTGCAAACAGTAAAACTTAGATTCCCCCCATTTTTTTTACCTTTCTAATCCGATTTTTTTTCATGATATTGCCAACAGTACAACTTAGATTTTCTCCCCCCCATTTTTGACCTGTATCAGATTTTTTTAATGGTCTTGAAAACAGTAGAACATCGATGCCCCCCATTTTGTTTTTACCTTTATCTGATTTTTTCATGATAGTGCCAACAGTACAAAAACAGTTCCTGCCCCCCCCCCCCCCATTTTTGACTTTTATCAGATTTTTTTGTTTGTGCAAAAAGTAAAACTTTGATCCCACCCGCCCCTCATATCTGACCTTTTATCTGATTTTTTCCATGATGGTGCCAACAGTATAACTTTGACTTTTTCCCCCCATTTTTGACCTATATCGTATTTTTTAATGTTAGTGCAAACAGTAAAACTTCAACCCCCCCCCCCCCCCCCCCCCCCCCCTCATTTTTGACCTTTTTCTGATGTTTTATGTTAGTGCAAACAATACTGGCTGCGATTCCATCCGAGTAGAAACAGCATGGGAGGTCTACAAGACTACACGGCACTCTACTTCTAGTTTAAAGCACTAAATGGATCGATCGAAACTGCAGCACCTGGAGTGAGCAAAATTGTCCAAAAGGTGGCGACATAACACAAACAATAACACACCTTCTCAGCGTATTTGATTGTTTTTTTTAAACTATTGCATTATGTCCGTCAGCAAAAAAAAAAAAATCCATAAATTAGCTGCACTGTTTTATAAGCCGCAGGGTTCAAAACGTAGGGGGAAAAATGGGTGGTTCGGTAGTTGTTGAAGGAAATAGCGAAACGTGATGATTCATGTTCCTATATTCAAAGACTTTGTGTATCGTTATCATGGTCCCAAAATATCAGATATACTTGTTAAATAAAACCTCGGCCTTGGTTTTAATAAGCACTTAGGCCTACTATGCTACTGTATTTTATTGTTGGACATTATGGTGGTAATTGGCGGAAAAAGTTTGAGAACCACTCACCTAGATATGTTAAACCCATTTTTTTTTTTATTCTAAATTAAAAAATACCAATAAAAAGTTTCTGGGACAGGGGGCCTTCGGGAGTTGAATAATAATAATACTAATAATAATAATAAATAGGTAATCTTAAATACTGAAATTGTTTGTGCTTTTTCAGGTGCTTGAAAGAAAGCACACTTGAGACAAGAGCAGCACTCACAAGACTATTTTCAACACAAGCCTAGTCCCTCTAATAAACGACACACTGCCCTCTGTTGGCTGACACAGGTATTGCAACACCTGATCTCAGTTAACAACAAACTGGTTTCAGCTCATCACTAATGCACTTTTTTTCTTTTTTTCAGGCAATGACATACTAAAAGTACAAAATTGACAACACATAATATAATTTAATACAATGCAAAAGGTAATGTAATCTGTATTTTACATGTATTTGCAACGTTAACTAAAGGCGTCTGACGTATTGCCTCAAATTTTCTGACTTTGTGGATTATTTCCAGTTGCTATGATTGTTTGTTTTTTACTTTAATTGATTATTTATCATGGAATGATGCATATTTATTACATACACAATTGCAGTGTGTCAGTTGAAGCGTGCTGTTGCTTTGATCTTTGGATTGTTTTGAGTCTATTTTAATGTAGGGAATTGTATCATTAGGTGCGTATGAGGAGCGATCGCATGTGTGGAATTGTTTTAGGTGGGGAGTTCATCTGTTTTTTTTTAGGTTCTCATCATAATCTAAAACAGGGGTGTCCATATACATAGTCGAAATAAAATCAAACAAAAACAATGTAAAAAGGAATGCAGTGCGAAAAAGATAACATGTTGATATTAATAACTAATAATCCCTTGCCACTTATAACACAAGCTGGCGCCAAGTTTTGTTGTTTCAATATCCATCCATCCATTTTCTACCGCTTATTCCCTTTTGGGGTCGCGGGGGGCGCTGGCGCCTATCTCAGCTACAATCTGGCGGAAGGCGGGGTACACCCTGGACAAGTCGCCACCTCATCGCAGGGCCAACACAGATAGACAGACAACATTCACACTCACATTCACACACTAGGGCCAATTTAGTGTTGCCAATCAACCTATCCCCAGGTGCATGTCTTTGGAAGTGGGAGGAAGCCGGAGTACCCGGAAGGAACCCACGCATTCACGGGGAGAACATGCAAACTCCACACAGAAAGATCCCCAGCCTGGATTTGAACCCAGGACTGCAGGACCTTCGTATTGTGAGGCAGACGCACTAACCCCTCTGCCATTGTGAAGCCCAGTTGTTGTTTGAATATTTCCTTTTTTAAGATACAATACAAAATGCATACGATAACCACTGCATGTTTTGATTTTTTTAAATGTGGCCGTTCGTGGAAAAAATGTAGACATCCCTAATTTAAAAATAAAATCAGTGGTACCTAGTTTTGGATGCCCAACTTTTTGTATGATTCTGATTTTTAGCAAATATTCTGTTTGCTATATCTTCTGGGTTATCGTTCATTCGTCGTCAATATATAACTTGCATCGTTTCCTACAGAAAAAAAAGACAAGTCTGCAGAATGTGTTTAAAAGTGACACCTCGTGAGTGTGAGGCACACTCACTGGCTGTATGGACACCGCGCTGATGCTTTTCATCAGCTGCTGTCAGCTGTATTTAAAAACAATTACATTTGACATGGAAATAAAATGAGAAGTTATCATATAATATTATATTTTTAAACCGAGAGAAATATGAGACATGTAACTCTGGTCAAACAGCCAAAGAGGAAACAGGATAAGAACAATGACCTTATTTGACTGTTGAACAGCATTTTCCAAGCCAGGTACACCCAAACTGACAGAGAGACGGATAAATATATTTTAAAATATTTTAAGGATCTTTGAGAGATTTAAAAATCTTAAATTGCTCGCTTCCGAGTTGGAGTCTTTCCTGCTGCCTTTGAAACAAAGTGGTGAGGCCCCTGCTAATTTTGGATGCTGGCTATTTTAAGTCGCACCTGCCGAAAATGCATAATAAAGAAGGAAAATACCATATATAAGTCGCAATGGAGTATAAGTCGGGAAATGTATTTGATAAAACCCAACACCAAGAATAGACATTTGAAAGGCAATTTAAAATAAATAAAGAATAGTGAACAACAGGCTGAATAAGTGTACGTTATATGAGGCATAAATAACAACGGAGAAGGTGCCTGCTATGTTAACCTAACATATTATGGTAAGAGTCATTCAAATAACTATAACATATAGAACATGATATACGTTTACCAAACAATCTGTCACTCCTAATCGCTAAATCCCATGAAATCTTATACGTCTAGTCTCTTACGTGAATGAGCTAAATATTTTATATTTTACGGTAATTTGTTAATAATTTCACACATAAGTCGCTCCTGAGTATAAGTCGCAGCCCTGGCCGAACTACGAAAAAAACTGCGACTTATAGTCCGAAAAATACGGTACTTTTACTAACTTAACCATTTTAAGTGAAATTTTACAAAAACTTGTTTTTTATTAACTATATGATTAAAAAAATTTATGTCATTTTTGGGAGTCTTAATGATGAGCCTGTGATGATCCGTTGACCGGATCATGTTTAGTTTAGCGAGACTCCCTTAGTTCGGTTTGGATTGGTTTCAACATATTTTATGCACACAATGTACAGTGGGGTAAAAAAGTATTTAGTCAGCCACAGATTGTGCAAGTTCTCCCACTTAAAATGATGACAGAGGTCTGTAATTTTCATCATAGGTACACTTCAACTGTGAGAGACAGAATGTGAAAAAAAAATCGAGGAATTCACATTGTAGGAATTTTAAATAATTTATTTGTAAATTATGGTGGAAAATAAGTATTTGGTCAACCATTCAAAGCTCTCACTGATGGAAGGAGGTTTTGGCTCAAAATCTCACGATACATGGCCCCATTCATTCTTTTCTTAACACGGATCAATCGTCCTGTCCCCTCAGCAGAAAAACAGCCCTAAAGCATATTGGTTCCACCCCCATGCTTCACAGTAGGTATGGTGTTCTTGGGATGCAACTCAGTATTCTTCTTCCGCCAAACACGACGAGTTGAGTTTATACCAAAAAGTTCTATTTTGGTTTCATCCGACCACATGACATTCTCCCAATCCTCTGCTGTATCATCCATGTATCCATTTTGGTATAAACTCAACTTGTCATGTTTGGAGGAAGAAGAATACTGAGTTGCATCCCAAGAACACCGCACCTACTGTGAAGCATGGGGGTGGAAACATCATGGTTTGGGGCTGTTTTTCTGCTAAGGGGACAGGACGATTGATCCGTGTTAAGGAAAGAATGAATGGGGCCATGTATCGTGAGATTTTGAGCCAAAACCTCCTTCCATCAGTGAGTGCTTTGAATGGTTGACCAAATACTTATTTTCCACCATAATTTACAAATAATTTTTAAAAAATTCTTTCAATGTGAATTCCTGGACTTTTTTTTCCACATTCTGTCTCTCACAGTTGAAGTGTACCTATGATGAAAATTACAGACCTCTGTCATCATTTTAAGTGGAAAAACTTGCACAATCGCTGGCTGACTAAATACTTATTTGCCCCACTGTATGAGTGTTCTCCATGCTTGCTCAAACCCTGACCGAGTGTGAGAATACCCCAGAGAGCAATTCCCTGTGTGCGCTGAAAATGAATTCCAAAAGTTATGGTTAGTTATTTGAATCCTTATGTGCTCAAATTGACTGCCAAGACGGTGTTGAGCATTAATCGTGTCTGCCTGGTCCATTTTTTTAAGGTTCTTTGAGGTATGACAAGCGTGAAAGTCATGCGTCCACTGGGTCAAATGAAGGGAGATTTCATTTCGTCATTTAATAACTGCCGTTCTATGAAAGTGACGATGGTTTGGTGGGTCAATGATAATATTTGAAGGTTTTGGGGCAAATACGACCAAGCCACACGCATGAAAATGTTAACATTTATTGCCATTTCTGAATACCCCGTTTGAAAGCAAAAGCATTCAGAGTATGCACAGAAATTTTACAATTATATATCGTTTCACAGAGGCAGTGAACACATACTGTATTACAATCTACAAAAATCTACTTTACAGAAATTTAAAATCCTAAATATCAAAAATTACAGCTGCAGAAACGGGTGGAGAACTGCAACTGGAGACCGCTTTTGAAATCAGTCGTGTGACATCACGATACATAGAAAGCACACGTCATCTTTGTACTTACAGCTGGTTTTGGAAAGAACAACCAACAGACAAAACAAAAGTCTCAAAAATAATAGAACTGAAATCATATAAATTATGGTGGCTTCATGCGTCTACAAAATGTCTTTTTTTTTTTTTACCCGCCAGAGGACATTTGTGATGTCGCCTGTGATCGCTGGGGTCAGTGGGTTTAGTTAGTAGTGTGTCAGGCAAAAATCCGGTTTCAATGAGAGAACACTGTGGAAAAGGAGAGGGTATTGAAAACGACAAACATGTTTCTACATCCTGGTGGGGAAACAGGATCGCTGTGGTGGCACATGGGCTCAGGTCACTGCACAACTCCAGAGCCTTAAAAGGAGGCTTCACCACGAAACAAACAGATGCTAACAGATGTGTGGCAGTTGTACGCACAACAAACCAATCCTGCCGTAAATGGAATGAGTGGCAATCCGAAATGAAAAACGACCATCACAGCCCTCCAACAAGTCCCGGCTAACACAAAAGAAATAATTCCAGCTGTGAAAGAAGGCCGCTGAAACCAACTCCTCTTTAGAAAAACTTAAAAACAAGATAAGATCAAGATCAATAAGATATTCCAGTTAACAAGAAATGAAATATTTAACTGTTTGCTCACATCAATGCCAGGTAGCCATTTTGGAGGCGCGTCCAAAAGCTTGACGAGGTGTTTGTGTACGAGGTGACGTCCTCATTCCCAGCGACAGTCACGCTGGATTCAAGGACAAGCTGGTTTGTGGTGTCCCGTGACTGCAGGACGCACTGCAGTCTAGTCCTGCTCCATGGGCTCCTCAGTGGTCTCCATGTCTACGACGGCACTTTCCATGGCGCTCTCTGTAGTGGGCTCGTTCGTGCTGCTGGAAGGAGCGGGAGCCACGTCTTCTCGGCCCGCTTCTACGCTTTCGTCTATGCTACAACTGCTGCTGTTGCTGCTGCTACTGCTGCTGCTGACTGGGTCGCTGTTACTCTCCTCGCTGTCTCCACTGGTCTCCGGGCTTTTGGCTGTGCATGCAGGCGCCTGCTGCTCCGTCTGATCCATGTCACTGCCCTCATGCATGGAACCGCACGCAAACTCGGCCTGATCTGCTTTCTGGTCTGAGACTGGACAGGGTTCCGCCGGAGTGCTGCTTGTTGGCTCTGTAACAGGAGTAGAATATCAAACGGTGTAGTGACCGTCTTCGAAAGATGAAAACTATGCACAGTAGTTTGTCAAAAAAAACAATCTTAGTTTGATGCAAACATTTTCCTTTGTATGGCAATTTTGTCCTGTTTTTCTTGCACTACTATAGCTTAGTACTTGAAATATTGGCACAGATTTGAAATACTATGTCTCTGATAGCTATGCTGATGTTAAATAGCAGACAGCATCAAGAAATCATACTACGTTGCGCTACAAACATGACACTACCACTACTACTGTATGTCTGGAAGTTCATTCAATAAGCTCTGTGGGTTGATGGAAGGAGTTTTGAGTCCAAAGGAAAATACAGTTCGTGCCCTGATACTTCTTCAGATGAGGGTTGCTATTGTTGTGTACAAGCTGGCAAGATGTGTGGAATACAGAGGTATTGCTAATCACTTTAATTCCTTGATTTTCAATACACCTGTTTCATTCTCTTCCATCTTTGTCATATTTTGTTCAGGAGCCCCATTTGCTTAGCTACTTTTTTAAATAAATCTGTTTCTTTTTTTCCTCCCACCGATGCACTTCAAAATATTCAGTTTATTTTTTTTGTGAAACAAATATAGTCCTCTTTCTTCTCTTCAGTGCAAAAATGGGTGTTCTAGATGCTGCCAACGCCATGTTGGAGTTGTTCCTACAATACATTTTGATTGAATGGAATTCCGGATTTTTCCTGCACGTGCGCAATACAAAGGGTTCACTCCTACAGCACACAGGCACTCGAGAGAACTGGTTTTCAATCGCCATATAGGATGTAACAATAAAAAAAAACTGTTCTTTCCAGCCACACTTTGTTAAATGTTTGCATAGAATTTTTTCAAACTTCAATTTTCTTTTATGTAATATAAAAATGTATCAGAGCTGTATATCTATTTTATGGAGGAATGTAGTTAATCATAAAACCAGCACCTAAAGTTATTTAAAAAAGTACTGATTTTGAGTCGAATCAAATCTGAACTGAATCATTCAACCCCAAAAATCAAATCAAATTAAATCGAACCGTGTGGTGCCCAAGGATTAACAGCCCTTATGTATGGATGGATAATAGTGAAAAAAATAACTACAATAACACACAATGTACTTTTCTTGAACATTAAATATTGTTCTGGATTCTTAAAAGCCATGTTTTGAAGTGTTTAAATGTGTTTGTATACTTGTGTCATAACTTATTTTGGTTTGACTTTATTTTAATGAAAAAGGCCAAACAAGTGTTGCTCATCCGGTTGGTGACGTCATGCATTTTCACTTCCTGTTGTCGACACCTCCATGTCATATTCTGCAGAGTATAGATCGATCACCCTGTGCTAAGAAAACACAGCCAGTGGGTTTAATGTGCACAATTGACTATCTTAGTTGCTCAAACAGCAATCTTATACAGGTTTAGCATGGGGTGTGACATTTCTTATTGGATAAAAAGCCATTTAAGTCTCTTGTATACATGTTAGCATTAAAAGGTAGCTTGCCAGCCATTAGTGTGCAAGTCTGCTTTTAGTAAATAAGCAGTCACTGCTATGGTTCATCAAAGTGCGTTTATCGATCACGGTTTTACGATTACTTTAATTTAAAACAGTAATAACATCGGGAGTTTTACTGTGGCCTATCATAAAATCTGTTTGTCTTTACATCCCTACACCACAGCATATTTAACTACAAAACACACACCTTGGTCTTCGGCAGCTGTGGCACTGCTGGAAGCTTCATCATTCTTGAAACTATCTCTCTCGTCTTCCTCTTGGACCATGGCTTCTGCCTCTTTTGAGAGGCAAGTGGCATTTAAAGGCTTTGTCGTTCTCCCGTCTTGCTCGTCGTCCTCATCATCATCTTCCTCGTCATCTTCCTCCTCGTCCTCCTCGTCACCAAATTTAAGTCTCTTCACCTCTGGCTGCTCAGATTCCATGTCCTCTTCTAGGTCTGACTGTTTGTTCTTTACCGAGCTTCCCAGTGAATCTCCCGAGGCGGAAACCTCACTGAAAGACAAAAGGTTAGGACATAGCGGAGTGATTCCAGTGCACTTGTTCAATCCAACCAAGCGGTGTTGTAACCGTTCTGACAGACCTTCCGGATATGTCTTTAGCACTTTCTTGCTCTGTTCTGAGGTCTTTGTTTTCTGTGCTGTCAGGTAGGCCATTCGCTGCAGGAGAGTTGTTGGCTAACGATAACTTTGGTCGGTTGAGCGGCCGTGGAGTACCTGGACCATTCACTTTTCTAATAATATCAAAATAACAAGAAGTGCCACAAAATTAGTTAAGGTATGTTAAGATGATGTACATCATAAAAGTGTTCGGCATAAACCTCTCTGTAAAAGAAGTGTTCCCAGGAAGCATCACTCCATTCATTCTATTGACAGCACCGCATCCATTTTTCCTGTAAACGAAAAAGGTCATTCTAAAATAGTAACAATATTCAGTTTCACACCCATTGGATCAATAATGTTTCAATGACTATTCTTACTCTGATGTTGGATGAACACAGCTCACCACCATTACGTTCTGGGTTTTAAAAAGAGGCATAATGAGACAGAGCCACCTTACAGTTATGACAAACATCAATGACATGCTCAGCACTAACCTTCTCCACACCTCGAAGAAACTTATCAGTTCCTGTGTAGTTCCTCTTGGGTTCCGTGAGTAACTCACACAGACGCTGGATAGTGAAGGGTATTCTGAATGAAGGAAGAGAGGAGTACCATTGCTTTTTGAGTCAAAAAAGTCCATTGTATAAATTTGTTTGCCGTCTATGGATTTGCAGAAATCAATGATCATTTACCAGAATTGTATTTCCATTGAACATAAAATGATTATTGTTGTACATGGTGATTAAGTTTTGTAAGCATTTCTATCAAAATGTTTTGCTCCGTTATTGATTTAATTAACGCTCCTCTGATGCCAACCTCCTCCCCACCACTCAAAACCAAGTGGTGATAGACCCTTCTCCATCGCTGCTCCTACCCTCTGGAACGCTCTTCCCAAACCCATCTGTGACAGTTCAGACCTTCCTACCTTGAAAAGTCTTCTCAAAACACACCACTTTAGATCTGCTTTGAACCTGTGATTAGTGTTCTGTCTTGTAATGAATGTAAGGAAGTGTTTTCAATTTAGAAAACACTAAAATGAAAATGACCCCTTTTAATGCGCCCTATTATCCAGTGCCCCTTTTGTATGAAAATAGACCTGACTAGACCGGATCATCAGCAGTGCACCTTACAATCCGGTGCACCAGTCCATCCATCTATCCATTTTTTTTACTCTTATTCCTGTCGGGGTAGCGGGGGTCGCTGGGGCTTATCTCAGCTAGAATCGGGCGGAAGGCGGGGTACACCCTGGATTAGTCGCCACGTAAATAAGACCGCCCACAAAACGGTGCATCCTGAGGTGACTGTCAGAAAGCGGCTTGAAAATGATCTGTAAAACATAATCTATGCAACATTTTGACCAAAAAAACACTATTACGTGTTATGTAGGCCAGTGGTACCTAACCTTTTTTGCACCATTAATCAAGGCATTATTTTCAGGGAGCGGCCAGATAAATACAGCAAAAGTAAGTGCATGAAAAATACAACTGACTATAACGCTGAATTAGCGTTTCTTTGCAATGAGATGCAGATAGAAATCAGTCATTGACTACAATCTTTCACATTTATATGTTGGTTAATGTGCATTGTCCCAAATAAATAAATGCATGAAAAATACAACTCACTATAACAATGAATTAGTGGGAGCCCTGAGCTTGTTTGTTTGCAATGATATGCAGATGGAAATCAGCCTTTGGCTACAATATGTCACATTTATATTTTATATGTGCATTGTATAATGTCACAAAGCTATAACAAATGGCAGCTTCCTATGAGGAGTGTTATTGTACATCTATAAACAAGCTTATTGGTGTGTCTAGTGGGACAGGCAAAATTTAAGTCGGAGAAAATGCTGTAGTTTATACATTGCTTAATGTTTCTCTGCGGCCTGGTATAAAAATGTGTCAAAGACCGGTACCGTTCCCTGGACCGGTGGTTGGGGACCACTGGTTTGCAGTACAGATAAGAGCCAGATTTTGTTGCATTAGCTTGTTGTAATGCAGGATAAAACAGCAATAATGTGCAGATATAAATAAATGGATTACTGTACAGATAAATATATTGCACTTTTTCATTTGCATCAAAAAGCAGTCCTTTAAAAATTAATGCCCAGTAGCAAATGCCTCACAGACTGGTCCCGGTCTTTGGACCGGTGGTTGGGGACCGCTGATGTAGATCACAAGGAAGTGTTTTCATTTCAGAAAAAAATTAAATAAAAATGACCTCTTTAAATGTGCCCTGTAATCCGGTGCGCCTTTTGTAGGAAAATAGACCTGACTAGACCCGCTCAGACAGCGCGCTACAATCCGGTGCGCTCTATGGTCCTAAAAAGTACGGTACCAAAAAAATACCAGCACATGGTCTACATGCCTAGCGTTGACACTGGCCAAAATGTGCTAGACTGTAGGGTTTTAAGCATTGTCACCATAGGCTAGTGCAGGGGTCGGGAACCTTTTTGGATGGGAGAGCCATGAAAGCCAAATATTTTAAAATGTATTTCCGTGAGAGTCATATCATATTTTTTAACACTGAATAACATTAATTGTGAGGATTTTTAAAGGCCTACGGCAAACCCACTACTACCGACCACGCAGTCTGATAATTTATATATCAATGATGAAATCTTAACATTGCCACACATGCCAATACGGCCGGGTTAGTTTAATAAATTGCAATTTTAAATTTCGCGCCAAAATATCCAGCTAAAACATCTCGGTATGATGACACGTGCGTGTGACATCACGGATTTTTCGAGGACATTTTGTTCCAGCATCGTTCCCAGCTATTAACTCGTCTGTTTTCATCGCAAAATTCCACAGTATTCTGGACAACTGTGTTGCTGTATTTTGCGATTTGTTCAATGAACAATGGAGAGATCAAAGAACAAAGCTGTAGGTGGGAAGCGGTGTATTGCGGCCGGCTTTAGCAACACAAACACAGCCGGTGTTTCATTGTTTACATTCCCGAAAGATGACAGTCAAACTTTACTATGGAACAGAAATGTCAAGCGAACACGGTTGTATTGGACCACACACACAAAGTAGTGTATTATGTGTATTAATAAAAAACATTTTACCGTTCTGTATTCTGAAGGCGATCTATGTCGTGTGCTACTACAGCATCAATATCAGCAGCGTCCTCCTGACCGTCACCGCCAGCATCGGATTCAAAGCGGTATGGCTCTATCCCTTGTTGCGGTTGGGCCTGGCCGAGTGGTCCTGCCACCCCCACGGCTGCCACGGCGCCTCTCACAGCATCTTCCCTATCTGAATTGCTCCCTCTGCCCTCTTGTCCTTTTTCTTTCTAGTCCTTCACTCTGAGTTTCCTCATCCACAAATCGTTCATCCGCGCTCAAATTAATGGGGAAATCGTCGCTTGCTCGGTCCGAATCGCTCTCGCTGCTGAGGGCCATGATTGTAAACAATTTTCAGATGTGAGGAGCTCCACAACCTGTGACGTCACGCGCATATCGTCTGCTACTTCTGGTACAGGCAAGGCTTTTTTATCAGCATCAAAACTTGCAAACTTTATCGTTGATGTTCTGTACTAAAATCCTTTCAGCAAAAATATGACAATATCGTGAAACGATCAAGTATGACACATAGAATGGACCTGCTATCCCTGTTTAAATAAGAAAATCGTATTTCATTAGGCCTTCAAGTAATACCAACATTTTATAGTATAATAGGTCTCTTATTCTTTTCAATAACATTGTTATTCTGTAGCTAACCAATAATAAAGAAAATAATTCTTACCATTAACGCAACTTCTTGAACAGGTGCGGTAGAAAACGGATGGATGGACTAAAATGCACGAGAATGTTATATTTTGAACGTTATTTTTAACACTATGATTACCAGCGGAACTATTTATTACTTATTGTGTTCAGAAATGTTAAGGTTTATCTGAGAGCCGGATACAGTCATCAAAAGGGCCACATCTGGCTCAAGAGCCATAGAATCCCTACCCCTGGGCTAGTGCGAGTACAACCTTCAGTACCCACCCATTATATCCGTTAACAATCTTCAGGATTCTCTCTTTCATGTCTTCAAATGGAACTGCCTCCACGTTGGGATTGGCAGGACCTCTTTGGTCAGGAGCTGAGTCTCTGAAATCATCCATGACCTTCTCCAATTTAAAAAGAAAGTAGTTCTTAAACTGAGACCACTGGACCCTAAAGGACAAAGAAAAAACAAACAGATTAAGATTACCAGGCACAAAACCCATAGAAAGGTATATATTTGGCATTTCATGTTAACCCTTACATGGTTTCTCCTGTCTTGGCGATGTGGCTTAAAAACTGTTCCAGGATGGGACATGGCTCCCTTTTAGTTTTCTTGTCAAAGTCTGGTGGAAAGACAAGGACATTTTTCAGTCAATAAGCACATACGTCAGTAACATAAAGCCCAATGAAAAATGTCCTTCAATGGCCGGTTATGATAAACCTGTTACGAAACGGTTAAACTAAAATTGCGGTTTGTTATAAACAAATTGTCTTTAAATTTGGAAAAGACAATGGTATTCAGTAATAAAAGATAGAAGTTAGTTTATCCATAAACAATATGAAAATTGAGGTGTCTGAAATCAGATTTCTTGGGGTCATCTTAGATGAAAAGTTGACATGGAAAGCTCATATAATGCATGTGAAAAATAAGGTATCTAAAAGCTTATTTATTTTGAACAAGGTTAAATATAGTTTCCATATAACACAATGAAAATGTTATATTGCTCAATTATTTTACCTTATTTTAATTATTGTGCAGACATATGGGGAAATACATATCCCAGCAACATAATGCCTTTCTTTCACAGAAAAGAGCAATTGGTATCATTTTTACAGTAGGATATAGACCACATAAATCCATTCTTCATTAGGTCAGTATTACTAAAACTAAAAGACATTGTAGAATTGAATACTCTATTAATGATGTTCAAAGCGGGAAATAAAGTTCTTCCGAAGGACATACAAAAGTTATTTGTGTTCACATCTGAAGATGAGAACCAGAGAAGGCCGTCGGATTTTAAACATCCAAGAGTGCGAACAAATTTGAAACAAATGTGCTTGTCTGTTGTTGGTGTGAAAGCATGGAATTCTCAAAACCAGGGGTGCCCATTACATCGATCGCAAGCTACCGGTCGATCACAAGCCAGGCATTAAAAAAATGGACATAAAAATGAGCAATCATCAATCTTCACCAAGACTTCACTTTCGTCAGTTGTTTGACATTCTCGGCACCCGAGGATCTTGTGAGATGACACTGGCTGCTGCGAGCTCATTATTAAGAAAAAAAATCACTGACAGGACAGAGAGAAACACTTTTAATTTCAACAGACTCTTGGGCCATACCTGCTGTCAAAACTCTAAAGACCGACTGCACGGTTCCTGTCTTCACCATAAAAGACCTGCTTCATCCTGCCTGTGCTAACAAAATAAGGAGTCTCAGAAAGCTAGTGTGCACAAGCTAGCAAGCTACGGAGTTTAATGCCAATGTATTTCTCCCCCGCCCTCAGCGACCGCTCCCTCTCCTCGCTCACCCACACACTCACTGATGTAACTCACCTGCTGTCAACACATTAAAAAGGGCCATACACACATATGCTACTCTCATAACAAAATGTTTAAAAACGATTATGCAAGTTGGATAAATGAGATGCCTAATCCAACCACTATCATGTGGTATTGGACAGAAAAGAGGACTTTTTTTCTCCTCCATTTGAAAACGTGGACGTTATCAGCACCACTGTCTAATTCCAATCAATGCAAGT
Source organism: Nerophis ophidion (assembly GCF_033978795.1). Lineage (NCBI taxonomy): Eukaryota > Metazoa > Chordata > Actinopteri > Syngnathiformes > Syngnathidae > Nerophis > Nerophis ophidion. The sequence continues at coordinate 25,610,466 of NC_084626.1, forward strand.
CATCAGAATCAAATACACCAACTTATATTCTTGTTTTCATGAAATAAAGGAATCTATGTGTTAAACATGCATGCATTATCATTAAACACCATTAACTTAACAAAAATGTCTCTTTCATTAATAAATACAAATTAAAAATATGAATGAGGTAAATCTCCTCGACTTGGTCAATTGAAAAGTAGCTCGCCTGCAGAAAAAGTGTGAGCACCCCTGCTCTAAACAAAGACTAAAAAAGCTGTAAGAATATCTTTGTATTTAAAAAGAGTTATTAAAAAGAGAAAACTGAAATTATATCAAACTGAATTTTGATTTAGATTGGACGTGTCATTGTGAAAATGCTTAAAGAAAAATGAAAAAGTATGTTGGAGTTCGGGTGTTGGTGGAGGAAACAGTGGTAAAGTCCATCCATCCATCCATTTTCTACTGCTTATTCCCTTTGGGGCCACAGGGGCGCTGGTGCCTATCTCAGCTACAATCGGGCGGAAGGCGGGGTACACCCTGGACAAGTCGCCACCTCATCACAGGGCCAACACAGATAGACAGACAACATTCACACTCACATTCACACAGCAGGGTGTATTTACTGTTGCCAATCAACCTATCCCCAGGTGCATGTCTTTGGAAGTGGGAGGAAGCCGGAGTACCCGGAGGGAACCCACGCACTCACAGGGAGGACATGCAAACTTCACACAGAAAGATCCCGAGTCTGGGATTGAACCCTGACAACTCAGGACTTTGTATTGTGAGGCAGACGCACTAACCCCTCTTCCACTGTGATAAAGTCATCTAAAATAATTTGTTAAAAAGGGGTCAGATAAATATAAGAATATTATTCTTCCATCTGCTCCTTTCGAAAAAAAACTAAACAATGAAGGTGTCGATTGTACGTGGCCTGTATATATGCATTTTTTTTCCCTTCCAAGATGGCGCCGCAGTAGTGGCTGCTTTTGGCAGGAGTTCTGTGCTCTTGTGTCACCCTGTTGTGTTTCCCCCTTGTTTTCATGTGTTATTTTATACATATTTTTTGCCTTTTGGTCCAGGACCCTTTGGGACTGTGTGACAAGGGGTGGCACTTTCGGGACTTCTGGATCTGCCTCCCGGGAGCCTTTTGGCCATGGAGACCAGCTGCTGGGTCTCTGACACATCAGAGTCAGTTTGGAGAGACTGGAGGAGATGCAGATGAAGAGACAGGGCTGCAGAGCTGGCACTGAGCGCCAGGACGGACAAGCTTCATAGTGTCTTGGCTGGGTTAGCAGGTATCGGACACCTCGGTCTTCTTGGACGTATCCTTGCTCATCCATGCGGACTGGACACTGGCCGAGAGTTGGTTGGCACCTGAGAGTGGGGTCGGCTCTCTTGGTTGCTTTGTTGGGTCTGCTCCTGTCTCTGGCCATGCTCCCTCCACCCCAGCAGACGACAGTGTGGAACGCCACAGAGGCCACCACAGTGTATATGTTGCATTTACTTTTTATGCATAGCTGTGTGTAGAAGTGGCTGGTTTTATCAGCTCCACTACTTTAATGTCTTAAATGTCCTTTGTGTTCTTTGATTTTTGATGTTTCCCTCTTACACACATGTAAGAGGGATGTGTACTATGGCTCTGAGTTGTTGTTTTTTTCCCTTGGCCTCAGTCTGGACCACCTATCCAGGGGCCCAGGCTTCGACCGATTTTTTTAAATATTATTTTAATCTTTTATTTTTTTTCTCCCATTCCCCCCCACTTGTTTACCTGTATCTCACCTTTTTTTGTAAGGGGCGCCGGAAGTTGGCAGACCTGTCAGCGATCCTGTTCCGTCTCCCTGTAATGTTTGTCTAATCTTGAATGGGATTGTGCTGAAAATTTTAATCTCCCCTCAGGGATTAATGAAGTATGTCTGATTCCAATTCTAGGTGTTGGTGGAGGGAACAGTAATAGTCATCTAAAATAATTTGTGTTAAAAAGGGGGCAGATAAATATAAGAATATTATTCTTCCATTTGCTCCTTTCTGATGGTAAATGGGTTTTACTTGTATAGCGCTTTTCTAACCCTTTTTAAGGAGCCCAAAGCGCTTTAACAGTATTTCCACATTCGACAATTCACACACACATTCACACACTGATGGTGGGAGCTGCCATGCAAGGCGCTCACCAGGACCCATCAGGAGCAAGGGTGAAGTGTATTGCCCAAGGACACAACGGACGTGACTAAGATGATAGAAGGTGGGGATTTAACCAGGGACCCTCAGATTACTGGCACAGCCACTCTACCAACTTCGCCACGCCGTCCCCTATCCTGATCATGGAAATGTATAAGAAACAAAAAAAACTATGAAAGTGTCAATTGTACGTGGCTTGTATATACCGTATTTCCTTGAATTGTCGCAGGGCATATTGTATGCGCCTGCCTTGAATTACTGCCGGGTCAAACTCGCTTAGCAAAATAATTAGTGCAGGCTTAGTATTACCGCCTGGTCAAACTCGTGATGTCACGAGTGACACTTCCCCTGTCATCATTTTCAAAATGGAGGAGGCTGATTTCAATACAGGTCATTTGAAAATCGTATAAAGGGATGAAGATTAAGAGCTATTCAGTAGGATTTAAGGTCCAAGCTTACATCACACTCAAATTTTTACTGCATGCCTTTGGTAAGTAACAGAGTGAGAAGAGGTTTTAAAGGCCTACTGAAACCCACTACTACCGACCACACAGTTTGATAGTTTATATATCAATGATGAAATCTCAACATTGCAACACATGCCAATACGGCCGGTTTAGTTTACTAAATTGCAATTTTACATTTCCCGCGGAGTTTCCTGTTGAAAACGTCGCGGAATGATGACGCGTGTTTGTGACGTTATTGGTTGGAGGGGACATATTAGCCCAGCACCACTTACGGCTAAAAGTTGTCTCTTTTCATCGCGTAATTACACAGTATTTTGGACATCTGTGTTGCTGAATCTTTTGCAATTTGTTCAATTAATAATGGAGACTATAAAGAAGAATGCTATTGGTGGAAAGCGGTGGATTGCAGCTGCCTTTAGCACCGAAACACAGCCGGTGTTTCTTTGTTGTGAAGCTTAAACACAGAGCGGTCAAGCTAACATGTTTCTCTACGTCAACCAGCAAGTTTTTGGATGGGAAAATTATGATATTAAGTCGGCTCTTACCGGAGACTTGAGTGGATTACGCGACCTGATCCTGCAGCTCAAAAAGGCAGCTGTGATCTTGGCTCCTCGGCTTCTCTCAGAGACACTGGCGTTCACCGCAGCCATCCGACTTTCAGGTATGACTTTATAATCTCACTACAATACTATTAACACAATAAGCAGATATGGGATTTTCCAGAATGATCCTAGTAAATGTGTCTAATTATATCCGAAACTCTCCCACTGACGCCGCCTGGAGCCGCCGCCTTTTAATTTTAAGGGCTTCACTCTAAATTTCCTCATCCACGAATCGTTCATCCTCGCTCTAATTAATGGGGAAATCGTCGCTTTCTCGGTCCGAATTGCTCTTACTACTGGTGGCTCACATTATAAAAAATGTGACGATGTGAGGAGCCCTCACACCGGTGACGTCACACGCACATCGTCTGCTCCTTCCGGTACTGGCAAGGCTTTTTTATTAGCGACCAAAAATTGCAAACTTTATCGTCGATCTTCTCTACTAAATCCTTTCAGCAAAAATATGGCAATATCAATCAATCAATCAATGTTTACTTATATAATCCTAAATCACTAGTGTCTCAAAGGGCTGCACAAACCACAACACAAACCACTACGACATATTCGGTAGGCCCACATAAGGGCAAGGAAAACTCACACCCAGTGGGACGTCGGTGACAATGATGACTATGAGAACCTTGGAGAGGACGAAAGCAATGGATGTCGAGCGGGTCTAACATGATACTGTAAAAGTTCAATCCATTGTGGATCCAACACAGTCGCGAGAGTCCAGTCCAAAGCGGATCCAACACAGAAGCGAGAGTCCCGTCCACAGCGGAGCCAGCAGGAAACCATCCCAAGCGGAGGCGGATCAGCAAAATGATCAAGTATGACACATAGAATGGACCTGTTATCCCCGTCTAAATAAGAACATCTCATTTCAGTAGGCCTTTAAGAGCTATTCAGTAGGATTGAAGGTCCAAGGTTACATCACACTCAAATTTTTACCGCATGCCTTTGGTAAGTGCCGGAGTGAGAAGAGGTTTTAAAATAATTAGCACATGCTTACTTTTATCGCATGCCTTTGGTAAGTGCAGGAGTGAGAAGAGGTTTTATATTAATTAGCGCCCGGGCGGCAATTCAAGGAAATACAGTGTATGCATTTTCATGAAAGGAATAAAAATAAATGATGATGATGAAATACCTAACACGATAGTGTTATGTTCAAACAACGTAACTAAAACTAGCTTGTGTCCCACTAACTACCATTTAATCTAGAAATATGTAAATTGTAGTCGCCTAAAAGAGAAATGAATTATATCATTGGAGCTAGCTGAAGTTGAGTGTTCATTAGCCGCCGACGCTATTGAGTAACTTCATCTCGACTTTGCCTCCCAGCCACTTTTCGTCAAGTAGCCAATAACGTAAACAGCTCAAAATGTTTTAAAAAAAAATGTCAAAGTGTATAGTTAGCTGTCCAGTTTAGTCGTCACAGAGCCAACCATTTCCTCGATAATGTTAGCTAGTGACGAGCTAGCCGCTAGCCGACGACGTTCAGCTCATCGCTATCCGTCAATTTGGGGAACAAATAAAAAACAAAAACATGAAAGCACGACTCACTGGATGGTAGCAAATATATGGAAATGAACGGTGCTGACCTCTGAGCGCCTCTTGAAGCGAGTCGATTTCCATCACGCTGTCGCCCTCTTGTCAGTCCGGCGGCTGTGAGAGGCAGACTGGCTGCTAATGCTAATGCTAAGCTAATGCTAAGCTAACAGCTAGCAGGCAGAAGGAGGAAGGAGCATGTTAATATGTTAATATGTTAATATATAAATATGTTAATATGGCGCCGCCTCGCCGCCCGGGAAGCACACACGACCAACAAGAAGGAGCTGCCCTTCCACTCCTCTGCGTCGGGCAAGAGAAGTAAGAATTATAATGTTCAAACTCTTCAGAAATGACTAAATATACACATGGATACTATTTTTGTCACGGAGAAAGCTATATATACAAACCCCGTTTCCATATGAGTTGAGAAATTGTGTTAGATGTAAATATAAACGGAATACAATGATTTGCAAATCCTTTTCAACCAATATTCAATTGAATGCCCTTCTAAGACAAGATATTTGATGTTTAAACTCATAAACATTTATTTATTTTTGGGGGAAATAATAATTAACTTAGAATTCCATGGCTGCAACACGTGCCAAAGTAGTTGGGAAAGGGCATGTTCACCACTTTGTTACATCACATTTTCTTTTAACAACAGTCAATAAACGTTCGGGAACTGAGGAAAGGCTTCACGGTGGCAGGGGGGTTAGTGCGTCTGCCTCACAATACGAAGTTCCTGCAGTCCTGGGTTCAAATCCAGGCTCGGGATCTTTCTGTGTGGAGTTTGCATGTCCTCCCCGTGACTGCGTGGGTTCCCTCCGGGTACTCCGGCTTCCTCCCACTTCCAAATACATGCACCTGGGGATAGGTTGATTGGCAACACTAAATTGGCCCTAGTGTGTGAATGTGAGTGTGAATGTGGTCTGTCTATCTGTGTTGGCCCTGCGATGAGGTGACGACTTGTCCACGGTGTACCCCGCCTTCCGCCCGATTGCAGCTGAGATAGGCGCCAGCGCCCCCCGCGACCCCAAAAGGGAATAAGCGGTAGAAAATGGATGGAACTGAGGAAAGTAATTGTTGAATCTTTGAAAGTGGAATTCTTTCCAATTCTTGTTTTAGATAGATAGATAGATAGATAGATAGATAGATAGATAGTACTTTATTGATTCCTTCAGGAAAATTAAAATTCCAGCAGCAGTGTACAGAGTTGAGATCAATTTAAAGAAAAGTAAAAAGTAAATAATGGGGGTTTAAATGGAAACAAAATAGAGAAATATTACAATAAGAATAAAAACTAAAAAGCAACAATGGGAATAAAAATATAACAGTAAAATAAGAATATAACAAGACAAAGAAGGCAGTAGTGACCATGTTATGAAAACGTATTGCACTCTTATTGTTTTGCATCCCCTGACATCCTAGTACCCCCCGCCCCAGAGAGGAGTTGTACAGTCTGATGTAGTCTATGTAGAGCTTCAGTCGTTCAAGAGTCCGGGGTCTCCGCTGTCGTATTTTACGCTTCATAATGCGCCACACATTTCCGATGGGAGACAGGTCAGGACTGCAGGCGGGCCAGGAAAGTACCCGCACTCTTTTTTTACTAAGCCACGCAGTTGTAACACTTATCTTGCTGAAATAAGCAGGGGCGTCCATGATAACGTTACTTAGATGACAACATATGTTGCTCCAAAACCTGTATGGACCTTTTAGCCTTAATGGTGCCTTCTCAGATGTGTAAGTTACCCATGCCTTGGGCACTAATACACCCCCATACCATCACAGATGCTGGCTTTTGAACTTTGCGCCTATAACAATCCAAATGGTTATTTTCCTCTTTGTTTTGGAGGACACCACATCCTGTTTCCAAATATAATTTGAATTGTGGACTTGTTAGACCACAGAACACCTTTCCACTTTGCATCAGTCCATCTTAGGTGAGATCGGGCCCAGCCAAGCCGGCAGCCTTTCAGGATATTGTTGATAAATGGGTTTGGCTTTGCATAGTAGAGTTTTAACTTGCATTTACAGATGTAGCGACCAACTGTAATTACTGACAGTGGTTTTATGTGGTGATATCCTTTACACACTGAGGTCGGTTTTTGATGCAGTACCACCGAGGGAGCAAAAGTCCGTAATATCATCGCTTACGTGCAGTGATTTCTCCAGATTCTCTGAACCTTTTGATGATTTTACGGACCGTAGATGGTAAAATCACTAAATTCCTTGCAATAGCTAGTTGAGAAATGTTGTTCTAAAACTGACAATTTGCTTACAAGATGGTGACCCTCGCCCTTGCCTTACATCTAACACAATTTCCCAACTCATATGGAAACGGGGTTTGTAAATATAAACGGAATACAATGATTTGCAAATCATTTTCAACCCATACTCAGTTGAATATGCTACAAAGACAACATATTTGATGTTCAAACTGATAAACGCTTTTTTTTTTTGCAAATAATTAACTTTAGAATTGGATGCCAGCAACACGTGACAAAGAAGTTGGGAAAGGTGGCAATAAACACTGATAAAGGTGAGGAATGCTCATCAAACACTTATTTGGGACTGCGTGGCGCAGGGGGAGAGTGGCCGTGCGCAACCCGAGGGTCCCTGGTTCAATCCCCAACTAGTACTAACCTCTTCACGTCCGTTGTGTCCTGAGCAAGACACTTCACCTTTGCTCCTGATGGGTGCTGGTTAGCGCCTTGCATGGCAGCTCCCTCCATCAGTGTGTGAATGGGTAAATGTGGAAGTAGTGTCAAAGCGCTTTGAGTACCTTGAAGTTAGAAAAGCGCTATACAAGTACAACCCATTTATCATTTACTTATTTGGAACATCCCACAGGTGTGCAGGCTAATTGGGAACAGGTGGGTGCCATGGACACTGGCCGAGAGTTGGTTGGCACCTGATTGTGGAGTTGGCTCTCTTGGTTGCTTTGTTGGGTCTGCTCCTGTCTGGCCATGCTCCCTGTATATGTTGCATTTACTTTTTAATTCATAGCTGTAAGTAGAAGTGGCTGGTTAATAATAATAATAATAATAATAACAAAGGATTACATTTATATCGCGCTTTTCTATTGTTAGATACTCAAAGCGCTCACAGTGAAGTGGGAACCCATCATTCATTCACATCTGGTGGTGGTAAGCTACATCTGTAGCCACAGCTGCCCTGGGGTAGACTGACGGAAGCGTGGCTGCCTGTTTGCGCCTCCGACTACCACCAATCATTCATTCATCATTCATTCACCAGTGTGAGCGGCATCGCGGCAAGAGTGAAGTGTCCTGCCCAAGGACACAACGGCAGCGATTTGGATGTCAATAGGTGTGAAGCGAACCTGCAACCCTCAGGTTTCTGGCATGGCCGCTCTACCCACTACACCATGCTGTCCCAAATATCAGCTCCGCTACTTTAATGTCTTTAATGTCCTTTGTGTTCTTTGATTTTTGATGTGTACTGTGGCTATGAGTTGTTGTTTTTTCCCTTGGCCTCGGTCTGGACCACCTCTCCAGGGGCCAAGGATTAAACCGATTTTTTTATTTTATTTTATTTTTTTCTCACATTCCCCCCCAATTGTTTACCTGTATCTCATCTTTTTTGTAAGGGGCGGCAGAAGTTGGCAGACCTGTCAGCGATCCTGTTCTGTCTCCCTGTAATGTTTGTCTGATCTTGAATGGGATTGTGCTGAAAATGTTAATTTCCCCTCGGGGATTAATGAAGTATGTCTGATTCTGATTCTGATGATTGGGTATAAAAACAGCTTCCCAAAAAATGCTCAGTCTTTCACAAGAAAGGATGGGGCGAGGTACACCCCTTTGTCCACAACTGCGTGAGCAAATAGTCAAACAGTTTAAGAACAACGTTTCTCAAAGTGCAATTGCAAGAAATTTAGGGATTTCAACATCTACGGTCCGTAATATCATCAAAAGGTTCAGAGAATCTGGAGGAATTACTCCACGTAAGCGCCATGGCCTGGAAACCAACATTGAATAACCGTGACCTTCGATCCCTCAGACGGCACTGTATCAAAAACCGACATCAATCTTATAGTACCAATGTTGTCACACACACACTAAGTGTGGTGAAATTTGTGCTCTGCCTTTGACCCATCCTCTTGATCAGCCCCTGGGAAGTGAGGGGAGCAGTGGGCAGCAGTGGTGCCACGCCCGGGAATCATTTGTGGTGATTTAACCCCCAATTCCAACCCTTGATGCTGAGTGCCAAGCAGGGAGGCAATTGGTCCCATTTTGTTAGTCTTTGGTATGACTCGGCCGGGGTTTGAACTCCCAATCTACGGATCTCAGGGCGGACACTCTAACTACTAGGCCACTGAGTGATCTCAGGAACACTTCAGAAAACCACTGTCACTAAACAGTGTCGCTACATCTGTAAGTGCAAGTTAAAGCTCTACTATGCAAAGCGAAAGCCATTTATCAACAACATCCAGAAACGCTGCCGGCTTCTCTTGGCCCGAGATCATCTTATGATGGACTGATGCAAAGTGGAAAAGTGTTCTGTGGTCTGACGAGTCCACATTTCAAATTGTTTTTGGAAATATTCGACATCGTGTCATCCGGACCAATGGGGGAGCGAACCATCCAGACTGTTATCGACGCAAAGTTCAAAAGCCAGCATCTGTGATGGTATGGGGGTGCATTAGTGCCCAAGGCATGGGTAACTTACACATCTGTGAAGGCACCATTAATGCTGAAAGGTACATACAGGTTTTTGAACAACATATGGTGCCACCTAAGCGCCGTCTTTTTCATGGACGCCCCTGCTTATTTCAGCACGACAATGCCAAGCCACATTCAGCACGTGTTACAGCGTGGGTTCGTACCAAAAGAGTGCAGGTACTTTCCTGGCCCGCCTGCAGTCCAGACCTGTCTCCCATCGAAAATGTGTGGCGCATTATGAAGCGTAAAATACGACAGCGGAGACCCCGGACTGTTGAACGACTGAAGCTCTACATAAAACAAGAATGGGAAAGAATTCCACTTTCAAAAGCTTCAACAATTATTTTCCTCAGTTCCCAAACGTTTATTGAGTGTTGTTAAAAGAAAAGGTGATGTAACACAGTGGTGAACATGCCCTTTCCCAACTACTTTGGCACGTGTTGCAGCCATTAAATTGTAAGTTAATTATTATTTGCAAAAAAAAATAAAGTTTATTAGTTTGAACACCAAATATCTTGTCTTTGTAGTGCATTCAACTGAATATGGGTTGAAAAGGATTTACAAATCATTGTATTCTGTTTATATTTACATCTAACACAATTCCCTAACTCATATGGAAACGGGGTTTGTAACATAACATGTATACAACATTTGTTTTCATTTGTTGTTTTCCACATTTGTAATACATTTCTTGCGTCCAGCTCACTTTTCCCACTTTTAGTTCATTTTCTTATCATTTCAGTTAGAAATAAATGGCGAATATTAACTTTGAATATTAAATCTTAACGTTAAGTCCGAATTCTAAATATAAATGTTACATATAAATGTTGAATCTAAATTTTTTTTTTATATATGTATATATACATGTTGAATACATTTAAAACATCCATCCATCCATCTTCTTCCGCTCATCCGAGGTTGGGTCGCGGGGGCAGCAGCCTAAGCAGGGAAACCCAGACTTCCCTCTCCCCAGCCACTTCGTCTAGCTCTTCCCGGGGGATCCCGAGGCGTTCCCAGGCCAGCCGGGAGACATAGTCTTCCCAACGTGTCCTGGGTCTTCCCCGTGGCTTCCTACCGGTCGGACATGCCCGAAACACTTCCTTAGGGAGGCGTTCGGGTGGCATCCTGACCAGATGCCCGAACCACCTCATCTGGCTCCTCTCGATGTGGAGGAGCAGCGGTTTTACTTTGAGTTCCTCCCGGATGACAGAGCTTCTCACCCTATCTCTAAGGGAGAGGAAACTCATTTCGGCCGCTTGTACCCGTGATCTTATCCTTTCGGTCATGACCCAAAGCTCATGACCATAGGTGAGGATGGGAACGTAGATCGACCGGTAAATTGAGAGCTTTGCCTTCCGGCTCAGCTCCTTCTTCACCACAACGGATCGATACAGCGTCCGCATTACTGAAGACGCCGCACCGATCCGCCTGTCGATCTCACGATCCACTCTTCCCTCACTCGTGAACAAGACTCCTAGGTACTTGAACTCCTCCACTTGGGGCAGGGTCTCCTCCCCAACCCGGAGATGGCACTCCACCCTTTTCCGGGCGAGAACAATGGACTCGGACTTGGAGGCGCTGATTCTCATCCCAGTCGCTTCGCACTCGGCTGCATTTAAAACATATATAATGTAATGTTGAATGTAAATGTTTGATATAAGAATATATTAAAACAAAAATTTGAATAAAGATTTTTAATCTAAATGTTGAATATAAACAGTATTTATATGTATATTTACCATTTATATCTATCATTCATATTCAACATTTACATTCAACATTAGATTTACCATTTCAGAAATATTAACTTAAATCAGAATTTTTCATATAAATGTTAAATATAAAAATAAATGTTAAATGTTAATTTTGAGTATAAATATACATATTAATTCTACATTGTTGAATATGCATGTTAAACTAAAAAAGTTCATTTTATATAAAAATATATTTAAAAAATAAATATTAACCCCGAACGAGACAAGCTGTACAACATGTATGGATGGAAATATTAAATCAAAATTTTGAATATATATTTTTAATCTAAATGTCGAATATAAATGTGATTTATACATTTATACACATACATATTTAACATTTACCATTAGATTTACATTTACCATTTAGATATATCTAAAAATTCGATTTAACCTTGATATTGGACATATAGTTTTCGATATAACATTTAGATATAACACATCTTAAATTTAGATTTAAAATGTGTATTTATCATTCAGTAGATTTGACTTTTAGATGTAACATGTACATTTTTATTTTACCATTTACTAATTATTTTACAGATATTTTAAAACATACATACATAAATATATATATTTTTCATTTCTCACATTTGTATTACATTTCTTGCCTCTCGCTCACTTTTCCCACTTTTAGTTCATTTTCTTCACGTTTCAGTTAGAAATAAATGGTGATTATTAACTTTGAATATTAAATCTAAATGTTAAATCCACAGTATGAATATAAATGTTGAATCTAAATATAAATGTTAGATATACATGTTGAATACAATATATGTTTGATATAAAAATATATTCATTAAAACAAAATGTTGAAAATAGATTTTAATATAAATGTTGAAAATAAACGGAATTTATAGGTATATTTACCATTTATTTCTATTATTCATATTTAACATTTATATTCAACATTAGATTTACAGTTACCATTTCAGAAATAAATGGTGAACATTAACTTTTGATATTAAATCTAAATGTCAAATGTGAATTTTAAATATAAATGTTAAATACAAAAAGAAATGTTATTTTTAAATATACATGTTAATTCTAGATTGTTGATTGTTAAACTGTAAATGTTTGGTATAAAAATATATTTAAAAGATAAATATTAACCCCGAACGGGACAAGCTGTTGAAAATGGCTGGATGGAAATATAAGTCAAAATGTTGAATATATATTTTTAATCTAAATGTCGAATATAAATTCATACACACACATATTAAACATTTAACATTAGATTTACATTTACCATTTAGATATAATATTTACTAATTCGCTTTAACCTTTATATTGAACTTATAGATTTAGATTTAACATTTAGATATAAAACATCTAATATTTAAATTTAGAATGTATACTTAATATTTAGTAGATTTGTTTTTTAGATGTTACATGTATATTTATATTTAACATAAACCAATTATTTTACAGATATTTTCAAACATACATACATAGGTTTTTTTATTTTTTATTTATCATATTTGTATTACCTTTCTTGCCTCTAGCTCACTTTTCCCACCATTAGTTCATTTTCTTCACATTTTACGGTCAAAATAAATGGTGATTATTAACTTTAAATGTTAAACCCGAATTTTAAATATAAATGTTAAATATAAATGTTGAATTTAAAGTAACTAATATCTCAAAGGGACGGATGTAAATGTTAAATCAAAATGTTGAGTATATTATATATTTAATCTAAACGTCGAATATAAATGTGGTTTATACATTTATACACATACATATTTAATATTTAACATTTGATTTACATTTACCATTTAGATATAATATCAAGCAATTCAATTTAACCTTGATATTGAACATATAGATTTAGATATAACATTTAGATACAACACTAATATTTAGATTTAAAATTTGACTTTTAGATGTAGCATGTATATTTATATTTAACATTTACTAATTATTTGACAGATATTTACAAACATAAATAGTGTCATTTCTCACTTTTATATTCCCTGTCTCGCATCGAGCTCACTTCTCCCACTTTTAGCTCATTTTCCTCACATTTACAGTAGAAATTAAATGGTCATTATAAATGTTAAATCTAATTGTTGAATCTAAATTTTGAATCCCGCTGTTAAATCCAAATGTTGAACGTAATTGTTAAATATATGAATACATGTCAAATATGAATGTTAAATATAAAAATACATTTTGAACATACATGTCAAATCAAAATGTTGAATATGAACTTTGAATCTAAATATCAAATATAAATGGGATTTGTATTAAATTTACCATTCATGTTTAACATTAGATTTAGATTTAACATTTGGATTTCTCGTGTAGATTCAACATTTATATTTATATTTGGAATTTAGATCACCCATTTCATTTTTTTTTTTTTTGTTTTACCTCAAATGTGAGCTAAATATTAAAAATAAATCAGCTAGATAAGTGGGAATACATTTTTTTCATTTGAGCGATTGCAGCCTGTCATTTTTTGGAGTAAAAACCGCGGAATTTGCACATTTCCTGATCAAATACGGGGCAGAAAATGAGCCGAGCCTACCCTCTGATCATGCAGTCCTTCATTAACTGGGTTTTGGTTGCTAAAGGCAGCAACAGCATTCTTCTTTGACGTCTCCATTATTATCTTTTATTATCTTTTTTTTTTGTTTTACCTCAAATGTGAGCTAAATATTAAAAATAAATCAGCTAGATAAGTGGGAATACATTTTTTTCATTTGAGCGATTGCAGCCTGTCATTTTTTGGAGTAAAAACCGCGGAATTTGCACATTTCCTGATCAAATACGGGGCAGAAAATGAGCCGAGCCTACCCTCTGATCATGCAGTCCTTCATTAACTGGGTTGGAGGGCCCGAGCCCGCTCCTGTTTTTCTGCACCAATCTATCTCTCATACACCATGACCTGCTAAAGCCTGTGTAATGTCTTTAATGTACATATGACATCATAATTCTTGCTAATCGGGCAATTAACTACAGAGAAATGTCATAAGGTGAGGCGCAAATTTGGTGAGCTGGCAGGTGTTTGTCACTGTCTGTCTTACTCGCTCCAGGCATGGTTATGGTATGAGTTTATTTTGAACATGCATACAATACATCAAATATAGTATCATGCATTTACTAGGGCTGTTAAGCTTAAAAGTCCTACTGAAAGCCACTACTAGCGACCACGCAGTCTGATAGTTTATATATCAATGATGAAATATTAACATTGCAGCACATGCCAATACGGCCTTTTTAGTTTACTAAATTGCAATTTCAAATTTCCCGCGAGGTATCCTGTTGAAAACGTCGCGGAATGATGACGCTTATGTTGACGTGTGCTTGTGACGTTATTGGTTGGAGCGGACATTTTAGCCCAGCACCAATCGCGGCTAAAAGTCGTCTCTTTTCATCGCATAATTACACAGTATTTTGGACTTCTGTGTTGCTGAATCTTTTGCAATTTGTTCAATGAATAATGGAGACGTCAAAGAAGAATGCTGTTGCTGCCTTCAGCAACCAAAAAACAGCCAGTGTTTTTTTGTTTGCTGTGAAGCTTTAATATGGAACAGAGCGGTCAAGCGAACATGTTTCTCCATCACATGTTAACCAGCAAGTTTTTGGATGAGAAAATTGTGATATTATGTCAGCTCTTACCTGAGACTTGAGCGGAGATTGCGTCCTCTTGCAGCACCTGTCAAAAAGGCAGCTGTGACTTTATTGGCTCCTCCATATGACTTCCCTCAGAGACACTGGCGGTCACCGCAGCCCTCCGACTTTCAGGTATGACATTATAATCTCACTAAAACACTAGTAACACAATAATCAGATAAGGGATTTTCCAGAATTATCCTAGTAAATGTGTATAATAACATCTGAATCGCTCCCACTCCCGTCGCCTTTTTTAAAATCATTTTCTAGTGCTTCACTCTAACTTTCCTCATCCACGAATCTTTCATCCTCGCTCCAATTAATGGGGAAATCGTCGCTTTCTCGGTCCAAATCGCTCTTGCTGCTGGTAGCTATGATTATAAACAATGTGAGGATGTGTGACGTCACGCGCACATCGGCTTCTACTTCCGGTACAGGCAAGGCTTTTTTATTAGCGACCGAAAGTTGCGAACTTTATCGTCGATGTTGTCTACTAAATCCTTTCAGCAAAAATATGGCAATATCGGGAAATGATCAAGTATGACACATAGAATGGACCTGCTATCGCCGTTTAAATAAGAAAATCTCTTTTTAGTAGGCCTTTAATAACAAATCTTACCAGTTTCGAATGTAAAGTATATCGTCTTTGCAGTCTATTCAATTGAATATAGGTTGAAAAGTATTTGCAAATCATTGTGTTCTGTTTCTATTTACCATTTACACAACGTGCCAACTTCACTGGTTTTGGGTTTTTTAAGTAAAATACTACGGCTAAAAGTTGTCTGCTTTAATGGCATAATTACACAGTATTTTGGACATCTGTGTTGCTGAATCTTTTGTAATTTGTTCAATTAATAATGGAGACGTCAAAGAAGAATGCTGTTGGTGGATTGCAGCTGCCTTTAGCAACCAAAACACAGCCGGTGTTTCTTTGTTTGTTGTGAAGCTTTAATATGGAACCCAGCGGTCAAGCGAACATGTTTCTCTACCACATGTCAACTGGCAGGTTTTTGGATGAGAAAATTGTGATATTAAGTTGGCTCTTACCGGAGACATGAGCGGAGCTTGTGTCGTTCTTCTTGCAGCTGTCAAAGAGGCAGCTGTGACTTTCTTGGCTCCTCCACATGGCTTCCCTCAGAGACACTGGCGGTCACCGCAGCCCTCCGACTTTCAGGTATGACTTTATAATCTCACTAAAACACTAGTAACACAATAAGCAGATAAGGGATTTTCCAGAATTATCCTAGTAAATGTGTCTGAATCGCTCCCACTGCCGTCGCCTTTTTTAAAAACATTTTCTAGTGCTTCACTCCAACTTTCCTCATCCACAAATCTTTCATCCTCGCTCCAATTAACGGGGAAATCGTCGTTTTCTCGGTCCGAATCGCGGGGAAATCGTCGCTTTCTCGGTCCAAAACGCTCTTGCTGCTGGTGGCTATGATTATAAACAATGTTCAGATGTGAGGAGCCCTCATACCGGTGACGTCACACGCACATCGTCTGCTACTTCCGGTACAGGCAAGGCTTTTTTATTAGCGACCAAAAGTTGGAAACTTTATCGTCAATGTTCTCTACTAAATCCTTTCAGCAAAAATATGGCAATATCGCAAAATGATCAAGTATGACACATAGAATGGACCTGCTATCCCCATTTAAATAAGAAAATCTCATTTCAGTAGGCCTTTAATAACAAATTTTACCAGTTCGAACATAAAGTATATCGTCCATTCAATTGAATATAGGTTGAAAAGTATCTATTTACCATTTACACAACGTGCCAACTTCACTGGTTTCGGGTTTTGTAAGTAAAATACTATTTGTACTGCTTTTGTACTGATTTGTATCCTCCATAAATCATACAAATGTGGCTCATTCAATTGCATTGTTTTATTCAGACACGCATTTTGACTGCAACCATTGTCAGTTTCCAGTTAAAGTTTTTGAACATAGTGTACAGACCACCTTCACAAGACGTATGCATGTCCTTTAAACTTACACATAAAAGACACGAGAATGCAAACCTTCAAAAGCAAATGTTTGAAGAGTTCCACCCATCCCTCCATTTTCTACCATGTCCCTTTTGGGATGGCGGGGGGTGCAAGAGCCTTTCACAGCTGCATTCAGACGGAAGGCGGGCTACACCCTGGACAAGTCGCCACCTCATCTCAGGGCCAACGCAGATCGACACGACAACATTCACACTCACATTCGCACACTAGGGACAATTTAGTGTTCGTTATCCTGAAATAGTAAACAATATTTACGTGGCGCATCGTCGACGTTTGCACTTTTGCTTTGGTGTGCTGTAATGTGGACATAATGTCTCTCCAAAGTGCATTTTGTAACATAAAAAAAATCTTGCTTCTGCTTTGTACTGTACTCTATACCGTAAGCCAGCAACATCCCAGCTAACCACAGGCTTCGAATTTCAAGTTGCCATTCACATTATGCTCATTGGTTCACTATATTGCAGTAAAAGCCTCCCAAGGTCCAAACCTCACATTTTTGAGTGTGCGGTTTAGCTCTCTGATGGCGAAAAAAAGTGATTATGATCCAAGAACGAGAGAAAAATAAAAATACCGTTCATAATGCAATAATACCGAAAAAGGCCGTTGTTTTCAAATAGCTGACATGAGACAGAGTCCTCGGCACAGTGGTCCTTGGTCACAATAAGCAGGAAGTCCAATGCTGCAACAGTCAGTTGTGCGGCCTCATATGTCGGACCACGCTCTCCTCAAACACCTTCTTCATAGTTTTTTCTATCTGCTTCAAGAAAACTTGGGGAATCCGACCACACAGGGTGTTGACTGTGCCCAAGAAGTTGGTCTGCATGGGATAGAACAGCGACTGGAACATGTTGTCCTCAAAAGGGAACTGGAGCAGTAACAAAAAACATGAGGTAAGATTTTGTTTCACTTTTCATTGTCAACTGTTACCAACATTCCCCGACCAAAAATAGGATTGTCCACTGTAGAAAATAGAGGCAAGATTTTGAACACAAACAAATTACCATATTTTTCGAACTATAAGGCGTACTTAAAATCCTTTCATTTTCTCAAAACTTGACAGTGCGTCTAATGTACGGAATAATTTTGGTTGTGCTAACCGACCTCAAAGCTGTTTTTTTGGTACATGATGAAATTATAAGTGTGACCAGTAGATGGCGGCCCCACATAAGACATACATGTCGACTGCAATATGACTCAAGTAAACAACACCAAAATTGTATACCGTATTTCATTGAATTGCCGCCGGGGCGTTTATTAGTTTAAAACGTCTTCTCACTCCGGCGCTTACCAAAGGCAAGCATGCGCTTATAAATTTGAGTGTGATGTAAGGATACCATCATGAAAAGCACATTTAATAAAAAAAAACGTTATTATGGTCTTACCTTTACTTATAAATGAAGTCCATGCGCAGCTCCTGATCAAAAGCGTCGATAACTTGTTTATAAAAGTCTTCCTTATGTTTCTTCAGTTTTAAAAGTCTCTCTGTCTTCGATTGAAGGTCCAGTTTAGAAAACTGTTTTAGTTTAGATATGTAATCCTCCATGTTAAAAGTGCAAGCGAGAATAAAAAATAAACGATCGCTGCTCACTCTTGCTGCTTGTTGTCACTTCTTCTACAGCCGAGTAGTCGCAAGAAGGATTACTAGCGGCCTCTACCACCAGGAGGCGGGAGTCATTTAATGACTCATATTTGACACACGCAGCTACGGTATATTAATAAAACATAGCTGCTCACTGTTCTTTTTAGCATATTCAATAGTTTGAACCTTAAATCCTACTGAATAACTCTTAATCTTCTTCCCTTTATGCGATTTCAAATGATTGAAATCAGCCTCCTCCATTTTGAAAATGACGACAGGTGAAGTGTCACTCGTGACGTGACGAGTTTGACTCGGCGGAAATTTTAGGCATATGCTAATTATTTTGCGAAACGAGTTTGACCCGGCGGAAATTCTAGACATACGCTAATAAAAATAATATTTTGCAAAACGAGTTTGATCCGGCGTTAATCCTGAGCCGGCGGTAATGCTAAGCATGCGCTAATTATTTTGCGAAACAAGTTTGACCCGGCAGTAATTCTAGGCAGGCACGTACTATATACCCGGCGGCAATTCAAGGAAATACGGTATGTTCCATTGAAAATATAGAACATTACACACGGCGCTCAAAAATCTATCAAAATGTTTTAGTACGACTTTGGTAAGCTATAAAGCCCGCACCACTTGATGGATTGTTGGCGTATTAAACATACAAGTATTATTATGGTGTGTGTATATAAGGTAAGACATATTTTGTTTCGCAATATTGTACAAAAGCAACTTTTCTTACCTTCTGGTACCTGCTGATCTGTGTTTGGGATCTGCATAAGTCCTGAAAATGTGGCTTTGTAGTCCGTGTCAACACCGTGGTCTATATGCTTCTATTTCTCTATCTTCTTGTTGTGGGACATTCATCCTCCGCTAATATAAAGAAGTGTAAAGTTCTTACTTATATCTGTCAGTAAACACGCCATGAAAGCGCTAAAACATACCGGTGTAGCAAGTTTACATTATTCACTCAAGGAACTTTAGTTATTAGAGAGTTTCGGTCTAACGGTTTTTCACGGGACACATTTCCGGCGATGTTGTTGCACTAGTGAGTCACGGACGAGGAGATGCTGCACTGTTATTGATTCAAGTAAAGTCTGAATGTCATTAAAACAGTTAGCTCCATCTTTTGATACTTATTCAACTCCTGTCCTTGCACGCTACACCGCTACAACAAAGATGATGGAGAAAAGACGCTGCCGAAGGTGAGCCACTTAAATAAGACCACCCACAAAACGCCGCATTCTGAAGTGACTGTCAGAAAGCGGCTTGAAGATGATCTGTAAAACATAATCTATGCAAGATTTACATTTAGAAAAAATAAATAATAATATGACCCCTTTAATGCGCCCTATAATCTAGTGCGCCTTTTGTATGAAAATAGACCTGAATAGAATATACGGTAACACCACAACCAAAAAATGTTAACACAAATTCCATCTGCATGTGGGGTTGTGTAATTACCCTAATCGTGTGCTCACCAGACTTTTAAGTGTCTTATCTCAGTGGAGCAGAGAAAAGCAGCCTCTATAAATGCATCCTAAACTTAAGAACCGCCACTGATCTCATGTGAGTGGATAAAAAATATATTACAGTGTGTATATATTTAGTAGCTCGGACCAAAGGAACTTCATTACCTGCCAGGGCGGCATAGCTCGGTTGGTAGAGTGGCCGTGCCAGCAACTTGAGGGTTGCAGGTTCGATTCCCGCTCCTGCCATCCTAGTCACTGCCGTTGTGTCCTTGGGCAAGACACTTTACCCACCTGCTCCCAGTGCCACCCACACTGGTTTAAATGCAATTTAGATATTGGGTTTCACTATGTAAAGCGCTTTGAGTCACTAGAGAAAAGCGCTATATAAATATAATTCACTTCACTACCTCATTTTGTTTCACATGCATGCATTAAATAAACGTGTTTTTTATATCCTCCTGAGAAGAGGCGTCCTATGAAGGAGACTTTTGTTGTTGTTGTTTTTTTTATCAGAGTTTAAAATTTTGGAACAAAAAAGATCTTTTGTGAAAAACCCAAACGTTCACCGCAGAGAATGCACGCTCTCGGGAGGATATAGGAAAGGTTAGAGCTGACTTTATTCATCCCACAATGGGGAAATTGTGTGGTTGCAGATTTTAAAAAATCCAGGCAAAACAGATGAAAACAAGAGGGGAAACATTAAAGAACACAAAGGCGAATATATAAAAAAACAACAGATCTGCTGCAATTAGCCGCCAAATGTACATACATTAACACGCGTTGTAATGAACATGAGTAACAAAGGTTGGCGTGTACTCAAAAGTGTGCAAAGCTGATCCACTAAGGTCATGCACAGAGGACTTTGTCTCCAAGATGAGCAAAAAAGAGAGCGCGATCCATTTAGCATGTCTGTTTTCACGATCCTGCAGAATGTACGCTAATCATTAGAACGCCCACAATACCGTCAGGAGGACATGCACATATCATCATTCAGTACTCGCAATGTGAATTATCAAGACTGATAGTATTCTGCGTCTTCTGCACATTACGGTAGATATCGACCAATTTATCAGTGGCGATATTTGGTATTTTGACATACCTATTTGACAAGGGATAATCAGTATCGGTATATGCCCTGAAAAAAACACATTGGTCAATCTCGACTCTGAATTTAGCATGTCTGGAATGTGCTGCTGAACCAAGAGCTACAGAAAAACATTTAATAGAGAAAATCACTATCGCTAGACCAAAAAGTAATCTGAATATGAAATGGTAGTTTCCGATGTTCAGCACTTGACAGGTTGAATTGAGCTATTCTGTATGTCCCATCTAGTTGTGGTGATGACGAACTAGAACTACAAACCCCGTTTCCATATGAGTTGGGAAATTGTGTTAGATATAAATATAAACGGAATACAATGATTTGAAAATCATTTTCAACCCATATTAAGTTGAAAGCACTACAAAGACAAGATATTTGATGTTCAAACTCATAAACTTTATTTTTTTTTGCAAATAATTAACTTAAAGTTTCATGGCTGCATCATGTGCCAAAGTAGTTGGGAAAGGGCATGTTCACCACTCTGTTACACAACCTTTTCTTTTAACTACACTCAATAAACGTTTGGGAACTGAGGAAACTAATTGTTGAAGCTTTGAAAGTGGAATTCTTTCCCATTCTTGTTTTATGTACAGCTTCAGTCGTTCAACAGTCCGGGGTCTCCGCTGTCGTATTTTACGCTTCATAATGCGCCACACATTTTTGATGGGAGACAGGTCTGGACTGCAGGCGGTACAAAAAAGTACCCCCACTCTTTTACTACGAAGCCACGCTGTTGTAACACGTGGCTTGGCATTGTCTTGCTGAAATAAGCAGGGGCGTCCATGGTAACGTTGCTTGGATGACAACATATGTTGCTCCAAAACCTGTATGTACCTTACAGATTTAATGGTGCCTTCACAGATGTGTAAGTTACCCATGCCTTGGGCACTAATACACCCCCATACCATCACAGATGCTGGCTTTTGAACTTTGCGCCTATAACAATCCGGATGGTTATTTTCCTCTTTGTTCCGGAGGACACCACGTCCTCTGTTTCCAAATATAATTTGAAATGTGGACTCGTCAGACCACAGAACACCTTTCCACTTTGCATCAGTCCATCTTAGGTGAGCTCGGGCCCAGCCAAGCCGGTGGCGTTTCAGGGTGTTGTTGATGAATGGGTTTGGCTTTGCATAGTAGAGTTTTAACTTGCACTGACAGATGTAGCGACCAACTGTAGTTACTGAGAGGGGTTTTATGAAGTGTTCCTGAGCCCATGTGGTGATATCCTTTACACACTGATGTGGGATTTTGACGCCGTACCGCCTGAGGGATCAAAGGTCCGTAATATCATTGCTTACGTGCAGTGATTTCTCCAGATTCCCTGAACCTTTTTATCATTTTACGGACCGAAGATGGTAAAATCCCTAAATTTCTTGCAATAGCTCGTTGAGAAATGTTGTTCTAAAACTGTTCGACAATTTGCTTACAAAGTGGTGACCCTCACCCCATCCTTGTTTGTGAATTACTTAGCATTTCATGGGAGCTGCTTTTATACCCAATCATGGCACCCACCTGTTCCCAATTAGCCTGCACACCTGTGGGATGTTCCATATAAGTGTTTGATGAGCATTCCTCAACTTTATCAGTATTTATTGCCACCTTTCCCAACTTCCTTGTCACGTGTTGCTGGCATCAAATTCTAAAATTAATGATTATTTGCAAAAAATATATATATTTATCAGTTTGAACATCAAATATGTTGTCTTTGTAGCATATTCAACTGAATATGGGTTGAAATTGATTTGCTAATCATTGTATTCTGTTTATATTTACATCTAACACAATTTCCCAACTCATATGGAAACGGGGTTTGTACAACAACTTGTTCATTACACACGGTTTATTAAACTTCACTGGAGTGAGATTAGCACAAAGCACACAACTAGGCCACACAAATAACTACAGTACAGTTGTGAAGTGAAGTGAAGTGAATGATATTTATATAGCGCTTTTCTCTAGTGACTCAAAGCGCTTTACATAGTGAAGCCCGATATCTAAGTTACATTTAAACCAGTGTGGGTGGCACTGGGAGCAGGTGGGTAAAGTGTCTTGCCCAAGGACACAATGGCAGTGACTAGGATGGCGGAAGCGGGAAGTTCTGACAAAGCAACTTAACGACGTTAAACTCATTTTCAACCATATGAAGGAGCATCGTCCAGAATACTCACGTCACGTATTGCATCATAAACCACTTTGAAGGCCGGCTGCTTGTCATCATGATACACTCCACGGTTGCCATGGAGGATGGAGACCCCTTCCTCCTCGGCTCCTTTACAGTTACTCCCATACATACAGTGATCAGGCCTGTAGTTCCACTGGCAAGGAAAGATGTGTAGACACTCTGGAAAAAAACAAAAACACAGTCTTATACTAATATACTATTCAGTAAACCCTTGTTTATCACTGTAATTTGGTTTTGGCCTCAGAATGGTAAATACTAATAAATATTATTCATACATTTAATGTTTTCCTAGCCAGTCATAAAAAACTGTTGAGGACCTTCAAAATAAAGTTATTAACATTATGAGAGCCCTCAACCCACAAAGTCACCTTTACAATTTTTTAATGGAATATAGTAATTCGGGCTGTGAATCTTTGGGTGTCCCACGATTCGATTCAATATCAATTCTTGGGGTCGCAATTCGATTATAAATCAATTTTTTTCGATTCAACGCGATTCTCGATTCAAAAACGATATTTTTCCGATTTAGAAGGATTCTGTAGTCATTCAATACATAGGATTTCAGCAGGATCTACCCCAGTCTGCTGACATGCTAGCAGAGTAGTAGATTTGAAAAAATAAGCTTTTATAATTGTAAAGGACAATGTTTTATCAACTGATTGCAATAATGTACATTTGTTTTAACTATAAAACGAACCAAAAATATGACTCATTTCATCTTTGTGAAAATATTGGACACAGTGTGTTGTCAAACTTATGAGATGCCATGCAAGTGTAAGCCACTGTGACACTATTGTTCTGTTTTTTAATAATTATAAATGTCTAATGATAATGTCAATGAGGGATTTTCAATCACTGCTATGCTGAAATTATAACTAATATTGATACTGTTGTTGATAATATTCATTTTTGTTACACTACTTTTGGTTTGTTCTGTGTCGTGTTTGTGTCTCCTCTCAATTTCTCTGTTTATTGCAGTTCTGAGTGTTGCTGGGTCAGGTTTGGTTTTGAAATTGGATTGCATTGTTATGGTATTGCTGTGTATTGTTTTGTTGGATTGATAAAAACAAAGTTTTTTTATCATCGACATATTACACTCCAATATATTAAATGTGAAAGTTGTCTCTGTAAATGCATTGTCTGTGAGTACTAATTCTTAAAGGGGAACATTATCACCAGACCTATGTAAGCGTCAATATATACCTTGATGGTGCAGAAAAAGGACCATCTATTTTTTTAACCGATTTCCGAACTCTAAATGGGTGAATTTTGGCGAATTAAACGCCTTTCTGTTTATCCGGCTGGAGGCGATGACGTCAGGATGTGACGTCGCCGAGGTAACACACCCGCCATTTTCATTTTCAACACATTACAAACACCAGGTCTCAGCTGTTATTTTCCGTTTTTTTGACTATTTTTTGGAACCTTGGAGACATCATGCCTCGTCGGTGTGTTGTCGGAGGGTGTAACAACACTAACAGGGAGGGATTCAAGTTGCACCACTGGCCCGAAGATCCCAAAGTGTCTGCTGCCAGACCCCCATTGAATGTGCCAGAGTGTCTCCACATTTTACCGGCGATGACAGACATGGCACAGAGATGTATGGATAACCTGCAGATGCATTTGCAACGATAGTCAACGAAATCACAAAGGTGAGTTTTGTTGATGTTGACTGCCAGCTAATCGATGCTAACATGCTACGCTAATCGATGCTAACATGCTATTTACCGGCGGTGCTAAAGCAGACATGGCACAGAGATGTATGGATAACCTGTAGATGCATTTGCAACGATAGTCAACAAAATCACAAAGGTGAGTTTTGTTGATGTTGACTGCCAGCTAATCGATGCTAACATGCTATGCTAATCGATGCTAACATGCTATTTACCGGCGGTGCTAAAGCAGACATGGCACAGAGATGTATGGATAACCTGCAGATGCATTTGCAACTATATTACGTTTCCTTCCACCCACATTTAATGCGAAAAAAACACCAATCGACGCATCACAAGATGCGAAAGTCCTGATCGTTTGGTCCGCACATTTTACCGGCGATGCTAACGCAGCTATTCGGCCATGCTATGGCTATGAATAGCGTCAATAGCTATTCGCTCAATAGCTTCAGTTTCTTCTTCAATATTTTCATACTCCAACCATCTGTTTCAATACATGCGTAATCTGTTGAATCGCTTAAGTCGCTGAAATCCGAGTTTGAATCCGAGCTAATGTCGCTATATCTTGCTGTGGTATTCCCATTGTTTGTTTACATTGGCAGCACTGTGTGACGTCACAGGGAAATGGTCAGTGTCTTCGCAGAGAGCCGAAAATAAGGCACTTTAAAGCTTTATTTAGGGATATTCCGAGACCGGTAAAATTTTGAAAAAAACTTCAAAAAATACAACAAGCCACTGGGAACTGATTTTTATTGTTTTTAACCCTTTTGAAATTGTGATAATGTTCCCCTTTAAGAACACAGTTATATTATGTTTCTGAGCCTACCTGGGTTATAGTGGAATATAATGTTGAGGAGGTCCTGATCTCCCCATGTGATGTGGTTCTTGTACTTCTGATACAGTGGGTGTATGAGGTCCGCCCAGGACAGACCGCCGGCAATCAGGCTGTTCTGAAACATCAACAGCATTCACTCGCGCACCGCTTAGAGAGCGGCTTTTTAGCAAAAACAAATCAAAGGCTGGATACATTTGCATTCCGGCTGCAAATTGGAGAGTGGCTAAAAAGAGTTCTGAGGGAAGAGGCGTGTGATGCTTGCATGGTAATCAATCACAAAGCTTCAATCAGACCCACTCATCCCGCTCTCAAACAACCACTTGAGCTCGGAATGCAAAAGCTAAAGCACAGTGTTTTTTTTTTATCTAACCTTGAACAATGTGCTGCGGATCCTTGTCAGATTCATCAGCATGACGCCAGAGTTGACCCCGGACACCCCGTAGAAAGGATGGCGTGCAAAGCGGCTGTACCAGCCAATCTTAGGGACCTCGTGCTCCGGAGCCATCGCGGCGAGTTGGGTGCTGTTGAAGGACTTGAACAGACTCCAGATATCATCCATAGGTCGGAGGAACAGCATGTCAGTGTCCACGTACAGAAGTGAGTCTACGTCCTTCAGGATGACCTGCGGCATATTTACAGTCAGTAAACATTTATTCATTTTATATACCTTATTTGGGTCAGGGGTGAGCTGGAGCCTATCACAGCTGACTTGCAGGGTTATCAGTCAATCAAATACCAAAATGTCCAAAGTTTGTTGTAAGTTTCATCCTTAGGAGTAAAAATGTACAAAACCTAAAACCAGTGAAGTTAGCACGTTGTACTTCGTAAAAGGGACGGCGTGGCGCAGTGGGAGAGTGGCCGTGCGCAACCCGAGAGTCCCTGGTTCAAATCCCACCTAGTACCAACGTCGTCACGTCCGTTGTGTCCTGAGCAAGACACTTCACCCTTGCTCCTGATGGGTGCTGGTTAGCGCCTTGCATGGCAGCTCCCTCCATCAGTGTGTGAATGTGTGTGTGAATGTGGAAGTAGTGTCAAAGCGCTTTGAGTACCTTGAAGGTAGAAAAGCGCTATACAAGTACAACCCATTTATCATTTAAATAAAAACAGAATACAATTATTTGCAAATCCTTTTCAATTTATATTCAATTGAATAGACTGCAAAGACAAGATATTTAATGTTCGAACTGAGAAACTTAATAGTTTTTTTCCAAATAATCACAAACTTGGAACTTAATGTCAGCAACACAATGCAAAAATTTTTGCACAGGGGCATTTTTACCACTGTTTTACATGGCCTTTCCTTTTAACAACATTCAGTAAATGTTTGGGAACTGAAGAGACCAATTTTTGAAGCTTTTCAGGTGGAATTCTTTCCCATTCTTGCTTGATGTACAGCTTAAGTTGTTCACCAGTCCGGGGTCTCCATTGTGGTATTTTAGACTTCATATTGCGCCACACATTTTCAATGGGAGACAGGTCTGGACTACAGGCGGGCCAGTCTAGTACCCGCACTCTTTTACTATGAAGCAACGCTGTTGTAACACGTGGCTTGGCATTGTCTTGCTGAAATAAGCAGGGGCGTCCATGATAATGTTGCTTGGATGGCAACATATGACGGGCGTGACGGTGAGGTCCCGGCCCTATAGGCTGCCCGAACACAAACGCAAAATAGTTCGGGAAGAATTAAAAGCCATGTTGGAATTGGGAGTGATAGAAGAGTCCCACAGTGCATGGTGTAGCCCCATAGTTCTGGTAGGGAAGAAAGATGGGTCTGTACGGTTCTGTGTAGACTACCGCAAGGTGAATGATGTGTCACGTTTTGACGCCTATCCAATGCCCCGGGTCGACGAGCTCCTGGACCGGTTTTTTTACACTCGTTTTTTTACACTCGTTTTTTTACGACACTGGATTTGACTAAAGGCTACTGGCAGATTCCCTTGTCTCCAGAGTCCAAGGAAAAAACGGCATTCTCCATTCTGGAAGGGTTATACCAATTCGTGACCCTTCCGTTCGGCTTGTTCGGTGCGCCCGCCACATTTCAGAGACTCATGGACCGGGGCCCGGCCCAAGTCTGGCGGTAGAGGTATGTGGAGGGAGGTTGTGATTAGCATACTGCAGGTAGAAAGATCAGCGACCTCGTCTGGGTGGCTGGAGACAGCGCACCCTCAGACGGGGGCGTGGCATGGGCAGGACGGCGAGACGCAGCTGGCAGTTGATTAGATGTCGCAGGTGGTACGCGCTGATCTAATCAACTGTTGTCTTTAACATTAAACGGCCAGCGGAGGAGAAGGCGGCTGCTGTTAGTGAGACTGAAAAAGTCAAGCAGAAAAGCGTGATCCTGAGCAAAATTAAAACTACTGTCAAACCCGAACCACTGGCGTCCAGCGTGCATCTGTGGGAACTGTGAGTAAGAAGCTTACAGATGCATTCACAGATGTGTAAGTTACCAATGCCTTGGGCACTAATACACCCCCATACCATGCTGGCTTTTGAACTTTGCGCCTAGAACAATCGTCTTTGGTCCGGAGGACACGACGCCCACAATTTCCTAAAACAATTTGAAATGTGGACCCTTACACAGACACATAATCCCACATGTAGGTTGGTGACTGTAAGTAAGACCGCAAAATAACACACTAGGGTGCCTAAGATAAAAACTAATTTAATGAATAAATAAGTCTTGAAATAATTTCTCAAATGTGTCATTAATCGATTATAATTGGAATTATATGCATTAATGTGTCCTTAATATATTTCATTTAAAAGTACATTTAATCAATTATTGATTTATTTAATGTCCGTCCGTCCGTCATCTTCCGCTTATCCGAGGTCGGGTCGCGGGGGCAACAGCCTAAGCAGGGAAACCCAGACTTCCCTATCTCCAGCCACTTCGTCTAGCTCTTCCCGGGGGATCCCGAGGCGTTCCCAGGCCAGCCGGGAGACATAGTCTTTCCAACGTGTCCTGGGTCTTCTCCGTGGCCTCCTACCAGCTGGACGTGCCCTAAACACATCCCTAGGGAGGCGTTCGGGTGTCATCCTGACCAGATGCCCGAACCACCTCATCTGGCTCCTCTCGATGTGGAGGAGCAGCGGCTTTACGTTGAGCTCCTCCCGGATGGCAGAGCTTCTCACCCTATCTCTACGGGAGAGACCCAAACTCATTTCGGCCGCTTGTACCCGTGATCTTATCCTTTCGGTCATGACCCAAAGCTCATGACCATAGGTGAGGATGGGAACGTAGATCGACCGGTAAATTGAGAGCTTTGCCTTCCGGCTCAGCTCCTTCTTCACCACAACGGATCGGTACAACGTCCGCATTACTGAAGACGCCGCACCATTTATTTAATGGTTTTATTAATTATTTATTCAAATTATTTATTCAAATAGTCAATGAGCCTGTGTGTCAGCGATTCACGAATGTCTAAGTCTGTCAAACTCACCCATCAGAGTCACTGGGCGGGGCTAACACAAAATCTCATCTAATGATTGACTTAATCCATGGGTGTCAAACTCTGGCCCGTGGGCCAAATTTGGCCCGCCATGTAATTTAATTTGGCCCTTCAGGCAATATCAAATTAACATTAGAGCTGGCCCGCCGGTATTATACAGCGTCGGTGCCGCTTAACACCGCATTCACCGCTAATATTCATACTTGCCAACCCTCCGGATTTTCCCGGGAGACTTCCGAAGTTCAGTGCCCCTCCCGAAAATCTCCCTTGGGCAACCATTCTCCCGAATATCTCCGGATATTCACCCGGACAACAACCTTGGGGGCCGTGCCTTAAAGGCACTGCCTTTAACGTCCTCTAAAACCTGTCGTCACGTCCGCTTATCCTCCATACAAACAGCTTCATACTGTAAGCGGCTTATACATACTCATAAGTGAATGCAACGCATACTTGGTCAACAGCCATACAGGTGACACTTGAGGGTGGCCATATAAACAACTTTAACACTGTTACAAATATGTGCCACACTGTGAACCCACACCAAACAAG
Source organism: Nerophis ophidion (assembly GCF_033978795.1). Classification (NCBI taxonomy): domain Eukaryota; kingdom Metazoa; phylum Chordata; class Actinopteri; order Syngnathiformes; family Syngnathidae; genus Nerophis; species Nerophis ophidion. Next base: position 25,640,132 of record NC_084626.1, read on the forward strand.
AATGACAAACACATTTCGGGAGAACATCCGTACCGTAACACAACAGAACAAATACCCAGAACCCCTTTGCAGCACTAACTCTTCCGGGACACTACAATACACGCTACCACCTAAAAGGTTAATTTGTTCAACCTTGGCCCGCGGTTTTGTTCAGTGTTAAATTTTGGCCCACTCTGTATTTGAGTTTGACACCCCTGCCTTAATCCAAAGCTCGGCACTCTGGAAAAGTTTCAAAACATGGAGGCGAAGGAGGACATACCCATACTTTTTCCGAGGCTGGCAGTAAATACTTTGGACCTTACGGAGTATGTGAAAGTAAGACCTACTGACCCAGAGCATGTGGCCGTCAAAGTGGAGGAATTTATTGAAGTTGTCAAAGTTATTTCCGCACTTTCGGAGCCACATATCGACCAGTAATTCCCTTACGACACTGGTGAAAGTTTCACAAATGCCCAATTCATTTTGAATGGGGGAAAAATGTCCCGGAAAACCTGGAATTCTGTGAAATCTGGGATTTTTTGGAATTTGTCAAGGGAAAAGCCCGCGATTCCCGGGTAGGCTGAACAGTTTCAATCAATCAATCAATGTTTATTTATATAGCCCTAAATCACAAATGTCTCAAAGGACTGTAGAAACCATTACGACTACAACATCCTCGGAAGAACCCACAAAAGGGCAAGGAAAACTCACACCCAGTGGGCAGGGAGAATTCACATCCAGTGGGACGCCAGTGACAATGCTGACTATGAGAAACCTTGGAGAGGACCTCAGATGTGGGCAACCCCCCCCTCTAGGGGACCGAAAGCAATGGATGTCGAGCGGGTCTAACATGATACTGTGAAAGTTCAATCCATAGTGGCTCCGACACAGCCGCGAGAGTTCAGTTCAAAGCGGATCCAAGACAGCAGCGAGAGTCCCGTCCACAGGAAACCATCTCAAGCGGAGGCGGATCAGCAGCGTAGAGATGTCCCCAACCGATACAGGCAAGCGGTCCATCCTGGGTCTCGACTCTGGACAGCCAGTACTTCATCCATGGTCATCGGACCGGACCCCCTCCACAAGGGAGGGGGGGACATAGGAAAAAAAAAACACCTCCACAAGGGAGGGGGGGACATAGGAGAAAAAGAAAAGAAGCGGCAGATCAACTGGTCTAGAAAGGAGGTCTATTTAAAGGCTAGAGTATACAGATGAGTTTTAAGGTGAGACTTAAATGCTTCTACTGAGGTTTGAAGTGGGAACGGTTTGAATTGGGTAAAAAAACGTGGAGGGGAGAGTGTGCCAAAATCTGGAGAAGAAGAAGATTAATAAATAGATGAATTTTAGTGGAGAAAACCATATGTGTGAATGCTTTGGAGCGTTCACACAATTATTAATAAAATCCAGAGGCAAATTCATACATTATTCACTGTTACAAACAGCCCTCTGATGCCAGCCTGATATCGCTGTGATGTGGCCCTCAATGAAAACAAGTTTGACATCCCTGACTTATAGTCTTGTTTATACAAAATGAATTTAAAAGCTCAGTATGATCACACACCCCGCATCATGTCATTCCCACTTTAGTCGAGAGTTCATCCTGTCCTATGCTATTGATCAATATTCAGTGTAAATGGAGCTGCATTTGTATTTCATTTAAATACAGCGAAGCCTCAACACGAACTCCAAAGTGAACTGAACACAATATAATTGACACGGAAGAATAAATTCACATAATTTTTAAACAGACCATAACGATGGGTTATGCGAATGAACTTACTGACTCGCAGCAAGAAAAACACTTACGGGTTTGTCTGTCCTGCAATATATTTGTTATTACAGGGTGTTGACATTTCATTAAACAGCGGCTGACAGACAAAATCAATACCCAGCACAGCTTGGCACTTGATTAAATGACTGGATTTAGTGGTGTGAGAATGCCGCGGACACAGTGTGAAATCATCATCAATCAATCAATCAATCAATGTTTATTTATATAGCCCCAAATCACAAATGTCTCAAAGGACTGCACAAATCATTACGACTACAACATCCTCGGAAGAACCCACAAAAGGGCAAGGAAAACTCACACCCAGTGGGCAGGGAGAATTCACATTCAGTGGGACGCCAGTGACAATGCTGACTATGAGAAACCTTGGAGAGGACCTCAGATGTGGGCAACCCCCCCCCTCTAGGGGACCGAAAGCAATGGATGTCGAGCGGGTCTAACATGATACTGTGAAAGTTCAATCCATAGTGGCTCCAACACAGCAGTGAGAGTCCCGTCCACAGGAAACCATCTCAAGCGGATCAGCAGCGTAGAGATGTCCCCAACCGATACAGGCGAGCGGTCCATCCTGGGTCCCGACGAGCGGTCCATCCTGGGTCTCGACTCTGGACAGTCAGTACTTCATCCATGGTCATCGGACCGGACCCCCTCCACAAGGGAGGGGGGGACATAGGAGAAAGAAAAGAAGCGGCAGATCAACTGGTCTAAAAAGGAGGTCTATTTAAAGGCTAGAGTATACAGATGAGTTTTAAGATGAGACTTAAATGCTTCTACTGAGGTAGCATCTCGAACTGTTACCGGGAGGGCATTCCAGAGTACTGGAGCCCGAACGGAAAACGCTATATAGCCCGCAGACTTTTTTTGAGCTCTAGGAATCACTAATAAGCCGGAGTCTTTTGAACGCAGATTTCTTGCCGGGACATATGGTACAATACAATCGGCAAGATAGGATGGAGCTAGACCGTGTAGTATTTTATACGTAAGTAGTAAAACCTTAAAGTCACATCTTAAGTGCACAGGAAGCCAGTGCAGGTGAGCCAGTACAGGCGTAATATGATCAAACTTTCATCGATAAACATACGGAGCTAGGGATAAACCATAAGGCAGGAGGAAGTGGTGTTTTTGTATTGTAGTTTTTATCATTTAAATCACACTGTGCAAATGAAATAAGAAGTTCTGCAGCCTTACAGGGAGGAAAAGTCTCTGAGCGGCACAAGGCTTGAAGAGCTTCTTCCATTCGTCAGGGTTCCCGACGGAGAAGGTGATGGGGTAGAGGTTGTACTGGAACTTGGATGTGACAAAGCGAGGCCACTGGCTCAGCTGGAAAAGAAGAACTTTGTTTAAACTATACATTTAATATTCATATTTGAGTACCATTTTTTTCTCATTTATCTCCATCCATCCATCCATTTTCTGCCGCTTATTTCCGTTCGGGGTCGCGGGGGGCGCTGGCGCCTAACTCAGCTACAATCGGGCGGAAGGCGGGGTACACCCTGGACAAGTCGCCACCTCATCGCAGGGCCAACACAGATAGACAGACAACATTCACACACTAGGGCCAATTTTAGTGTTGCCAATCAACCTATCCCCAGGTGCATGTCTTTGGAAGTGGGAGGAAGCCGGAGTACCCGGAGGGAACCCACGCATTCACGGGGAGAACATGCAAACTCCACACAGAAAGATCCCCAGCCTGGATTTGAACCCAGGACTGCAGGACCTTCGTATTGTGAGGCAGACGCACTAACCCCTCTGCCACCGTGAAGCCCCTCATTTATCTCACAATTAATTAATCCACCATTAATTCGAATTCATGCCCCCAAATATTTTCAAACAAGATCCCTACAAGCAAGGTTGGATGAGTGTTGTGTGGAAGAGCCCTGACCTCAATCCCGTCAAATAGTTTTGGGATGAAGAACAATTTAGATTCTAAAGTCCAACCATAGTGAAAACGGTCAGTAAAACATAATCAATGCAAAATTTTGACCAAGGAACAGCTATTGCATGTTATGTAGGCCACGAGGACATGTTTTAAATGCAGATAATTATCATTATACGACCCTTTTTAAGATACTTTATTTACCTTTATTTTCTCAGTATCAGCCAGAGGGGATCCATCCGCATTTAAAAGCATTAATCAGCTATGGCGATCACGTAATGTTTCATTAAAATCGTATAAGACTGATCATTGGCCGATATTTCTATTTAACACAAATTGTGTGCTGTCATTTCGAAGCTCACAAAAACAAAACTCACTTGCCTAAACATGAAGATGATTTCGACTCATTTTACCACACTAGCAATATTCGATATATTGTAAAGTGGTAACCCGGTTTTTGTTAATAATTTGTTCTAAAAAAAATCAAATGAAAACCAAATCGTACGAAAACAAAAGTTTCAATAAGAAATGATGTAGCTCCAACAATCAGACACCCGAAATTATTAGCATAAAATACATTTATTAGAGAATGATTTTGGTTTTGCATGCAGAAAACAAGAAAAGATAATGAATGAACATACACACTGAACAAAATTATAACTGCACCACTTAAGATTTTGCTCACATTTTTCACGAGTTGAACTCAAAGTTTTAAAACTTTTACTATATACAAAAAATATCTATTCCTCTCAAATATTGTTCTAAATCTGTGTTAGTGAGCATTTCTTCTTTGCCAAGATAATTCATCCCACCTCTAAAAAGTGGCATATCAAGATGCTGATTAAACTGCATGATTATTGCACAGACGTGCATTAGGCTGCCCATGATAAAATGCCACTCTGAAATGTGCAGTTTTATCACACAGCAAGATGTCACAGATATCACAAGTTTTGAGGGAGCGTGCAGTTGGCATGCTGACTGCAGGAATGTCCACCGGAGCTGTTGCCTATGAATTGAATGTTAATTTCTCTACCATAAGCCATCTCCTAAGGTGTTTTCTGAGAATTTGGCAGTAAATCCAACCGGCCTCACAACCACAGAACACGTGTAATCACACTAGCAGGACCTCCACATCCAGCAGGTTCACCTTCATGATTGTCTGAGACCAGCCACCCAGACAGCTGCTGCAACAAATGGTTTGCATAACCAAATAATTTCTGCACAAACTGTCAGAAACAGTCTCAGGGAAGCTCATCTGCATGCTGGTTGTCCTCATCGGGGTTTTGACCTATGTTGGAGCGGTCTTCTCTTCACGGTTTTCACTGTTCAGGGCAGATGGCAGTTTGTGGCGTCGTGTGGGAGAGCAGTTAGCTGACGTCAACATTGTGAATCGCGTGGCCCATGGTGGGGGCGGGGTTACGGTATGGGCAGGCGTTATGTTATGGAAACCGAACAGAAGTGCATTTTATTGACGGCATTTTGAATGCATAGAGATACCGGGACGAGATCCTAAGGCCACTTGGACCGTTCAACCAAGACCATCCCCTCATGTTGCAGAATGACAATGCACGGCCCCATGTTACTAGGATCTGTACACAATTCCTGGAAGCTGAAATCCCAGTTCTTGCATGGCCAGCAAACTCACCGGACGTGTCACCCATTGAGCACGTTTGGGACGCTGTGGATCGGCACCTGTGCAATAATCATGCTGTTTAATCAGCATCTTGATATTTTCTTGGCAAAGAAGAAATGCTTACTAACACAGATTTGTCAACAATATTTGAGAGGAATAGGTATTTTTTGTACAAAGCAAAGGCTTGAGATATCAGAGTTCAACTCATAATAACTAACATTTATTAAAGATTCATGATTACTGTTTTTATTAAAATACTCTTGCAACTTTATTTTGCAGTGATACTCAATTGAAAAAGCAGGTCAGAGGTCACTAATGTTGGACCTCACAAAGAGCCTCCCGGCTTCCAACCATCGTCTGTTTTTATTTAGTCTCCAAAGTGTTTGATTTTCTTCGCGAGGATTATAAGTCATTCTTTTAAATATGAATATATGAACATCCTAGCAGCCGGCATCCTAATGACAACAGACATTGTACAGTATGTGATGTTTTATTATGTTTGTTGGCATCTTATGAAGTCTGCAGTGAGTAGTAATCAGTGATGATGTTGAAAAACAAGTGAACATCATGTTTTTCAAATGAATGCACGGCTGTATGCTTAAAATCACCAAAATAAGGAAGTGTCACGGATGCAACGGATTCTGGGTATTTGTCGTGTTGCGTTTATGTTGTGTTACTGTGAGGAGGTCCTCCCGAAATGTGTTTGTCATTCTTGTTTGGTGTGGCTTCACAGCGTGGCACATATTAGTAAGAGTGTTAAAATTGTTTATATCACAACCATCAGTGTCACCCAGTATGCCTTTCAATCTTGTACGTGTGATTGTGGAAGCTGCATTCAACATGTTGCTGGACTAACAATCGGTTCGTACATGTTGTTGATGGTGTCAAAGGCAATGGCTTCACAGTACGCCCTTATTGTTGTCATCAGGATGAACACCATTGAATATTCGCGAGAACGTTAGCGGCTCCCATTGTCTTCTTTACTCTGAAACGGGTTTAAATAGCTCTTTGAGTGGTAAAGGTGGCCGACCTCTGATGTATTTCAACGGGCGGGTGGCGGGCGGTTGCGGTTTTGATAAAATGTTGGTCCGGGTGGACGGCGGGTGGATGACGACTTTGGTGATGCGGTTGCGGATGATATAATTGCCTATCCATCCATCTATCCATCCATCTTCTTCCGCTTATCCGAGGTAAAGTCGCGGGGGCAACAGCCTAAGCAGGGAAACCCAGACTTCCCTTTCCCTAGCCACTTCGTCTAGCTCTTCCCGGGGGATCCGAGGCGTTCCCAGGCCAGCCGGGAGACATAGTCTTCCCAACGTGTCCTGGGTCTTCCCCGTGGCCTCCTACCAGCTGGACGTGCCCTAAACACCTCCCTAGGGAGGCGTTCGGGTGGCATCCGGACCAGATGCCCGAACCACCTCATCTGGCTCCTCTTGATGTGGAGGAGCAGCGGCTTTACTTTGAGGTCCCCCCGGATGGCAGAGCTTCTCACCCTATCTCTAAGGGAGAGACCCAAACTCATTTGGGCCGCTTGTACCCGTGATCTTATCCTTTCGGTCATGACCCAAAGCTCATGACCATAGGTGAGGATGGGAACGTAGATCGACCGGTAAATTGAGAGCTTTGCCTTCCGGCTCAGCTCCTTCTTCACCACAACGGATCGGTACAACGTCCGCATTACTGAAGACGCCGCACCGATCCGCCTGTCGATCTCACGATCCGCTCTTCCCTCACTCGTGAACAAGACTCCTAGGTACTTGAACTCCTCCACTTGGGGCAGGGTCTCCTCCCCAATTGCAGGCAGGGTCTCCTCCCTAATTGCCTATCCGCGGATCTCTAATATATACTTACAGTGTGGATATACAGTCTTAATGGATACAGCGGCTCCATCGTAAGTGGACTTTTGATCGCATTTATTTACTATTTAGAATGCATAGAAAAATAAAAACGTGTTCTTGTCTTACATAAGGACTGTGAATGATAGACACAATAAAAAATAAAAACGCAGTTCCCCTTAAAGGGATATTGCATGCAGGTTATGCTTTCTAATTTGTTTTTATACACGCTTTTATGAATGGGACCTCAGCTCTTGATCTTGTGTTTTACAGCGTGGTTGTAATGGTACAAAATGTGCAAAAATGGAGTAAAAGTATAATAAATGTCTTTTTTTTCCCCCAAAGCCATTTGCTCAGCCACATCTGAACCATAAGGGAAATCATTCAATGGTGGACTGTGGATACATATGTCAAGTATCCACTGCCCGGGGGGGTGGGAGGGGGATCCTACCTTTTCCTTGAACTGCGGGGTCAAGAGGTCGTCAGCAAAAATGTGAAACTTGATCTTTTTGAGGCTAAACAGGACAGCCGATTTGACGAGCGTTAAAGTCTCCTCCAGACGATTTCCACATGCCACCACCGCCAAGTGCATTACTTCCTCTGCCCGGTTGCGCTTGGACACAGCTCGTCCTGGATGACCCGGCAATTTACTAAAGTACAGAGGAGGGAGAAAAAGACTGGAATATAACATACATAAAGAAGGGTTGGGTGATACAGACCAGTGTTTTTCAACCTTTTAGGCACATTTTGTCATTGAACAAGTCCTGAGGCACACCACCAGCAGAAAATGTTCAAAAATAAAAACTCAGTAGCCAAAAGTACCATATTTTCCAGGCCATAGGGCACACAGGGTTTTGAGGCGCACTGCCGATGAGCGAGTCGAGTCAGGTCTATTTTCATACAAAAGGCGCACCGGTGCATTAAAGGGGTCATTATATTAAAAAACATTTCTAAATGGAAAACACTTGTGGTCTACTTAACATGTTTCTTAGTCAAAATGTTGCATAGATTACGTTTTACAGATCATCATCATGTCACTTCAGGATGTGGCATTTTGTGGGCGGTCTTATTTACGTGGCTCACCTTCGACAGCGTATTCTCCCCGTCATCTTTGTCGTAGTGGTGTAGTGAGCAAGGCCGGGAGTGGAAGAAATGTCGAAAGATGTAGCTAACTGTTTTAATGAAATTCAGACTTTACTTAAATCAATAAAGGAGCAGCATCTCTAATCCGTGGCTCACTAGTGCAATAACAACGCCGGAAATGTGTCCAATGAAAACCCGTCCGACCGGAACTCTCTAATAACTAAAGTTCCTTGGGTGAATAATTCAATCTTACTACACCGGTATGTTTTAGACCAGGGGTCGGGAACCTTTTTGGCTGACGGAGCCATGAAAGCCATCCATCCATCCATCCATTTTCTACCGCTTATTCCCTTTCGGGGTCGCGGGGGGCGCTGGCGCCTATCTCAGCTACAATCGGGCGGAAGGCAGGGTACACCCTGGACAAGTCGCCACCTCATCGCAGGGCCAACACAGATAGACAGACAACATTCACACACTAGGGCCAATTTAGTGTTGCCAATCAACCTATCCCCAGGTGCATGTCTTTGGAAGTGGGAGGAAGCCGGAGTACCCGGAGGGAACCCACGCATTCACGGGGAGAACATGCAAACTCCACACAGAAAGATCCCGAGCCTGGATTTGAACCCAGGACTGCAGGACCTTCGTATTGTGAGGCAGACGCACTAACCCCTCTGCCACCGTGAAGCCTCCATGAAAGCCAAATATTTTTAAAATGTATTTGTGTGAGAGCCATATAATGTTTTTTTAACACTGAATACAACTAAATGCGTGTTTTTTTAAGTAAGACCAACATTTTTACAGTATAATGAGTCTATTATTATTTTTAATAACATTGTTATTCCAAAATTACCCAATAATAAATATAGTACTGTACTTCTTACCATTAATGCGACATCTTGAACAGGTGCGGTAGAAAACGGATGGTTGGATTAAAATGCATGAGAATGTTTTTTAATTTGAACGTTATTTTTAACAGTGTGATTACCAGCGGAATTATTAATTACTTATCGTGTTAAGCAATGTCAGCTAAGATTTATCCAAGAGCCAGATGCAGTCATCAAAAGAGCCTCATCTGGCTCTAGAGCCATAGGTTCCCTACCCCTGTTTTAGACCTTTCATGGTAAGTCTACTGACAGATGTAAGTAAGAACTTTACACTACCTTATATTAAAAATGGCAACAGCGAAGGATGAATGTCCCATAGCAAGAAGATAGAGAAAAGGAAGAAGCGTATTGACTTAACACGGACTACAAAGGCGAACGCGCGCAAATTTTCAGGACTTTTGCAGATCCCAAATACAGATCAGCAGGTACCAGACGGTAAAAAAAAAAGTTGCTTTTGCATAATATTGCGAAACAAAATGCCAGATAATTTTTTACCTTATCTTACCTTATCATTTATTTGTCAATTGACAAGTGATTTAAATTGGAAAACCCTGTCACATTATTTAATGCATCCAATGGGGCATCACAACAAAATTAGGTATAATAATGTGTTAATTCCATAACTGTATATGTCCGTATCGGTAATTAAGAGTTGGACAATATCTGATATCGGCAAAAAACCCATTATCGGACATCTCTAATCGATACCTAAATCATAGTGTCGCCCAAAACAAATTTTATAGGCAACAAAACCACACAACTAGGGGTGTAACGGTACACAAAAATTTCGGTTCGGTACGTACCTCGGTTCAGAGGTCACGGTTCGGTTCATTTTCGGTACAGTAAGAAAACAACAAAATATCATTTTTATTATTATTTATTGAACAAATTTGCTAAATCTTCCACCAAAAATATTTTTCTTAGTGGAATATTTGATGTGAAGTAATTGGAAACTTGGATGGGTCAATAATTCATAATACCATTGATTTTGATTCAATATTATGTTTTGAGCAGTGACAGTTTGAAAGAAAAAAAACCAGCTTTGTTATATTAGTCAACGTTGCAACTTTTTCTAAATTACATTTAGCCTTTAAGCTTTTTCATTTCACTTTTGTTTATGTTTTTGTTTATTTCAATAGTATTTTTAGAATGTGCCGTGGGCCTTTAAAACATTAGCTGTGGGCCGCAAATGGCCTCCGGGGCGCACTTTTGACACCCCTGCTATAAATAATAAAAAATTAAATCTGATAAATCTATGGGTAAAAAGCAGAGCCTGGGGACGCATGCGCATTTATCATAACTCTCTCGCTATCTCTGTATCTGCCCCTCCCTCACGAATGTTGCTTTTTTTTTGTTTTTATCCCCTTCTTAACCCTGAACGTACATTGAAAATACACGCAACTCTAACTTAAAATGCCAGACGTTCGAGGCATTTAAGTAACTCCACCTGGACAGCTCCGCAAAGAGGACATCCATCCATCCATTCATTTCCTACCGCTTATTCCCTCTGGGGTCGCTGGTGCCTATCTTAGCTACAACCGGGCGGAAGGCGGTGTACACCCTGGACAAGTTGCCACCTCATCACAGGGAGCAAAGAGGACATATCCCGTGAAAAGAGGAGGTGTGGTCAGTCTATCATAGCCCAGTCGTAGCTAGCATGCCGTGTGTTGTCGTTTTTTTTGATTGATTGAAACTTTTATTAGTAGATTGCAGAGTACAGTACATATTCCGTACAATTGACCACTAAATGGTAACACCCCAATAAGTTTTTCAACTTGTTTAAGTCGGGGTCCACGTAAATCAATTCATGGTGCCTCGGTGTGCATTGTTTACAAAACGTGCGGTGCGCTACTTCATATTCCCGTGTCGTTCGGTACACCTCCGAACCGAACCGGAACACCCGTACCGAAAACGGTTCAATACAAATACACGTACCGTTACACCCCTACACACATCATTTTATAGAACCAAGTCATAACAGAAATACATTAACAATTAAAGTTACTGACAGTAAATTAATAATAATTTTGATGAAACAACCGGAAATGAAGCAATATATTACAGCAAACATCAGTAGCCGAATTAGAAGCGTTTGAAGCCTATCTTACATACCAAATAATATATCGTTATTGCAAGAAGAGGCCGTGAATTGATTAACGTGGACGCCGACTTAAACAAGTCGAAAAACTTCTTAGGGTGTTACCATTTAGTGATCAATTGTACGAAATATGTACTGTACTGTGCAATCTACTAATACGTTTCAATCAATCAGGCAAGATATCGTGATCACTACTAAACGAAAAAGTTAGGTTTGTGAGGACTCTTCTTCGGCATGGTAATGCCGGTGTTGTTTTCCCGTGGATGCGTCGAAGCAGAACACGGCATAGGTAAGATAAAAGGTATTTATTTAATAACAAAAGGCTAGGAACAAAAACACTGGTGTAAAGGGAAAAGGCAAACAAAAGACGCTAGCGTGAAAGCTAGGATAAACACAAGAAAAACTAAAACTTGGCACGAGGACACAAAAGAGTAAACAAAACCATTCAGCATGAAAGCTGGACTATAAAGTGGCTTAGCCTAAGAGCTAGCGAGAAAATACATACGAAGGATGAGAGTCGTCACTGTTGCGCGTGGGCAAATTAGGATCCGAGAAAGACTGAACAGAAAAGGCTGGCTTATAAAGGAGGGTGATTATTAGTAGCAGGTGTGCGGGGCGAGACTAGCAGGTGGACTGATGAGTGAACCATAGTGATGGACAAAACAGGAAATAAACGGGTCAGACTGAGAATGATGTAACACAAATGCAGAATAAATAATCCATCCATCCATTTTCTACCGCTTATTCTCTTTAGGGTCGCGGGGGGGCGCTGGTGCCTATCTCAGCCACAACCGGGCGGAAGGCGGGGTACACCCTGGACATGTCGCCACCTCATCGCAGGGCCAACACAGATAGACAGACAACATTCAATCAATCAATCAATGTTTACTTATATAGCCCTAAATCACTAGTGTCTCAAAGGGCTGCACAAACCACCACGACATCCTCGGTAGGCCCACATAAGGGCAAGGAAAACTCACACCCAGTGGGACGCCAGTGACAATGATGACTATGAGAACCTTGGAGAGGAGGAAAGCAATGGATGTCGAGCGGGTCTAACATGATACTGTGAAAGTTCAATCCACAATGGATCCAACACAGTCGCGAGAGTCCAGTCCAAAGCGGATCCAACACAGCAGCGAGAGTCCCGTTCACAGCGGAGCCAGCAGGAAACCATCCCAAGCGGAGGCGGATCAGCAGCGCAGAGATGTCCCCAGCCGATACACAGGCAAGCAGTACATGGCCACCGGATCGGACCGGACCCCCTCCACAGGGGAGAGTGGGACATAGAAGAAAAAGAAAAGAAACAGCAGATCAACTGGTCTAAAAAGGGAGTCTATTTAAAGGCTAGAGTATACAAATGAGTTTTAAGGTGAGACTTAAATGCTTCTACTGAGGTGGCATCTCGAACTGTTACCGGGAGGGCATTTCAGAGTACTGGAGCCCGAACGGAAAACGCTCTATAGCCCGCAGACTTTTTTTGGGCTTTGGGAATCACTAACAAGCCGGAGTCCTTTGAACGCAGATTTCTTGCCGGGACATATGGTACAATACAATCGGCAAGATAGGATGGAGCTAGACCGTGTAGTATTTTATACGTAAGTAGTAAAACCTTAAAGTCACATCTTAAGTGCACAGGAAGCCAGTGCAGGTGAGCCAGGACAGGTGTAATGTGATCAAACTTTCTTGTTCTTGTCAAAAGTCTAGCAGCCGCATTTTGTACCAACTGTAATCTTTTAATGCTAGACATGGGGAGACCCGAAAATAATACGTTACAGTAGTCGAGGCGAGACGTAACAAACGCATGGATAATGATCTCAGCGTCTTTAGTGGACAGAATGGAGCGAATTTTAGCGATATTACGGAGATGAAAGAAGGCCGTTTTAGTAACGCTTTTAATGTGTGCCTCAAAGGAGAGAGTTGGGTCGAAGATAATACCCAGATTCTTTACCGTGTCGCCTTGTTTAATTGTTTGGTTGTCAAATGTTAGAGTTGTATTATTAAATAGAGTTCGGTGTCTAGCAGGACCGATAATCAGCATTTCCGTTTTTTTGGCGTTGAGTTGCAAAAAGTTAGCGGACATCCATTGTTTAATTTCATTAAGACACGCCTCCAGCTGACTACAATCCGGCGTGTTGGTCAGCTTTAGGGGCATGTAGAGTTGGGTGTCATCAGCATAACAGTGAAAGCTAACACTCACACTCACATTCACACACTAGGGACCATTTAGTGTTGCCAATCAACCTATCCCCAGGTGCACGTCTTTGGATAATATAACACAAATATATTTGCAAGCTGGAGGAGCCTGCAGGCATACATGTTCTGCTGAACACATGGACATAAAACATGCAGTGAATGCAGGAGGTTGCAATAATGCATTCATCCGCCATGTGGCCAGGGAAAAGGAAAAGGCATAATAACTTTAAAAAAAAGCATGTATTTATCAAATGTGATGTTTTTGAAACACCACGTCTTTAAAAAAACGACACACTTCCTAAAGACAAGGATTTTCTAAAAATAAAAAGCGGCATTTGCATAAAAAGGGATGATAAGACGAAAGGTTGCAGGGCAGCCTGGAAGTGTGACGGTGTTCTGCGTGCCTGAGGGACGAGGAGGAAGTGTAGATTAGGGATGAATGCGACGCTGCCTCAAAAGGATGACACCTCGTCAAGGTTGCACATTCTTATTTCCCCTCCCAAGATAAAGCCAGCCGTTTCTTCCGAACAAAAATAAATGTTGCGCGTAGTCATGCGAGAAATGACCTCTCATTCAATCCCGATCAGTCATCTTTGATTACCAAATCAAACATGGAACGCCCCAAAAAAAAAAATCTGTTATTTTCCATAAAGGTTGTTCATATGGCGGCTTTGTTTCATTGGCACAGCTCCTAACATCTGGAAGCTGTGAAAAACGCTCAGCAGAGGAACAAAAGGATTGAAATTGTTGCCTGCTGCAACGCAAGCATAAAGCAAGTCTGCCAAAATACAACGCAGCCAATTAGATGACATCATCCTTTGGCATGTGTGACCATGTTCATGCCTTTGAAAAAAAAAAAAAAAAGATTAAAACAAACGTTATACAGTTGTGATCAAAATTATTCAACCCCCACACAATTTTGGTGTTTTAGCAAGTTGGACATTTATTCCGTATTTTGTTTATAGTCATATCAAATAAAGATCAATCAATCAATCAATGATTACTTATATAGCCCTAAATCACTAGTGTCTCAAAGGGCTGCACAAACCACCACGGCATCCTCGGTAGGCCCACATAAGGGCAAGGAAAACTCACACCCAGTGGGACGTCGGTGACAATGATGACTATGAGAACCTTGGAGAGGAGGAAAGCAATGGATGTCGAGCGGGTCTAACATGATACTGTGACAGTTCAATCTACAATGGATCCAACACAGTCGCGAGAGTCCAGTCCAAAGCGGATCCAACACAGCAGCGAGAGTCCCGTTCACAGCGGAGCCAGCAGGAAACCATCCCAAGCGGAGGCGGATCAGCAGCGCAGAGATGTCCCCAGCCGATACACAGGCAAGCAGTACATGGCCACCGGATCGGACCGGACCCCCTCCACAAGGGAGAGTGGGACATAGAAGAAAAAGAAAAGAAACGGCAGATCAACTGGTCTAAAAAGGGAGTCTATTTAAAGGCTAGAGTATACAAATGAGTTTTAAGGTGAGACTTAAATGCTTCTACTGAGGTGGCATCTCGAACTGTTACCGGGAGGGCATTCCAGAGTACTGGAGCCCGAACGGAAAACGCTCTATAGCCCGCAGACTTTTTTTGGGCTTTGGGAATCACTAATAAGCCGGAGTCCTTTGAACGCAGATTTCTTGCCGGGACATATGGTACAATACAATCGGCAAGATAGGATGGAGCTAGACCGTGTAGTATTTTATACGTAAGTAGTGTCGAATAGACAAATGCAACTTAAATTGTAACACTGTATTTTACAAAATACCAAAAAAGGACATTTTTCTTAATATCTCATTGACAAAATGATTCAACCCCCTAGTTACATGCATCTTTAGTACTTAGTAGAACACCCTTTGGCAGTAATGACATCCTTCAAAGGTGATACATAAGCTTCTTGCAACCATCTACAGGTATTTTAGCCCATTCCTCTTGGGCAAAGGCCTCAAGTTCATTCATATTCTTGGGCTTGTGTGCTGCAACTGCCTTCTTCAAGTCCCACCACAGGTTTTCTAGAGGATTTAGGTCTGGCGACTGTGAAGGCCACTCCAGAGTCTTCCAGCCCTTCTTCTGCAACCACTCTGATGTTGATTTGGAGGTATGCTTTGGGATCGTTGTCCTGTTGGAAGGTCCAACGTCTCCCAAGCCTCAGCTTCGTCACTGACTTCATGACATTTGCAGCTAATATATCCTGCTAGGAAATAGAATTCATAATGCCTTGAACGCGCTGGAGATTCCCGGTACCTGAGGCAGAGAAACAGCCCCAGAGCATGATTGACCCCCCCACCATGCTTAACAGTAGGCAAGGTGTTCTCTTTGTAAGCTTCATTTTTTCTCCTCCAGACATAACGTTGATTCATAGGCCCAAAGAGTTCCACTTTTGTCTCATCACTCCATAGAACAGTTTCCCAAAACCTTTGGGGTTTGTCCAGATGGTTTTTGGCATACTGGAGTTTATTTTCCTTGTGCCTGGTAGTCAGAAGTGGGGTGCGCCTGGGAGTTCTGGCACGGAGGCCTTCATCTCGTAGTGTCCGGGACGAAACCTGCGTTCCCCCCTCTGCAATGTCCTGTTGTAGTTCCTCTGCTGTTACCCGGGGGTTTTTCACCACTGTACGCACACAGCATCCTCTTTCTACCACGCCCAGGCAGTGTTTCCACTGTGCCTTTAGCTTTAAACTTGCCAATTATGCTCCCAACTGTGTCTCTTGGAATGTGTAATGTCTTTGCTATTTTCTTATATCCATATCATTTCTTATGAAGATAAATTACCTTCTCTCTTGACTTCTTTGACCACTCCCTGGACTTCACCATGTTGCAAATACACCATTAACCATCTAGAAGTAACTGAGCGTCACAATCTTTTTCAATCAGTTTAATTGTTGCTCGTTATGGTTCTAATCGCATCTACAGGTGTTTTCAACACCTGATTGAAAAGACCTTAATCAAATTCTGTTCTTAAGAGTTATGATCTTCAAGGGGTTAAATAATTTTGTCAATGAGATATTAAGAGAAATGACACTGTTTGGTATGTTACAAAATATAATGTTGTAATTCAAGTTGCATTTGTCTATTCAATGCATCTTTATTTGATATGACTATAAACAAAATACGGAATAAATGTCCAACTTGCTAAAACACCAAACTTGTGTGGGGGTTGAATAATTTTGATCACAACTGTACATATATTTTAAAGACAAACCTGTGTTAATATTAGGGCTGTCAAATATAACTTATGTGATTAATCACAAAACATCATCGCATTAATTCTGTGCAAATGCAGATTACCGTATTTTCCTGACTATATTATGCTTCTTTTTCCCATGCTTTGCACCCTGCGGCTTATAAACTGGTGTGGCTTGTTTTTTGTTTTGTTTTTTTTTTGCTAACAGCCATTATGTTTTGTACAGTATTTGATAAACAGTTTTCATACAACACCCACAGAGACACTGAAAATGTGTGTTACTGCTGATGCTATCTATTGGACGAGTTTGCTCACTGCAGGTGCTGCAGGTTAAACGTGTACTTTCTGTTCCACACCTTGAACCGGAAATATAACTACCCAAAGCATTTCTGCTCGAAGGATTCTTCATTAATCACTCCGAGCAACCTTTGTAAGTTTTACAATATAACGAAAACAATTCATACTTACTGAAGGCCTGTCTGAGTGAGATGTTAAAAATGTTAGTCATAACATCTGATAGCTTGCCAGCGTAGACTTTAAGCACCCGTCCCAGAATGTTCTCCAGGTATGCTGCTTTTCTTGTCAGCTGTGTATGGTGAAAGCTGGTCCAACAAGCAGTGGGGCCCGGTCCCCCCTCTAGTTATCGGGTTTGATGCTTTAAATCGTGCAAAGATATTAGTGAGCCCGTCCAGAAGAGAAATGCTGTTGTCGTTGTTCAACTGCTGCCTGTACTTGTAATCCGCATACTTGCCAACATCGAGACCTCCGAATTCCGGAGATGGGGCGGTGCGGTGTTGAGGTGGAGCGGGCCGGGTTTGGTGGTAGCGGGGGGTGTATATTGTAGCGTCCTGGAAGAGTTAGTGCTGCAAAGGGCTCTGGGTATTTGTTCTGTTGTGTTAATGTTGTGTTACGGTGTGGATGTTTTCCCGAAACGTGTTTGTCATTCTTGTTTGGTGTGGGTTCCCAGTGTGGCGCATATTTGTAACAGTGTTAAAGTTGTTTATACGGCCACCCTCAGTGTGACCTGTATGGCTGTTGATCAAGTATGCCTTGCATTCACTTGTGAGAGTTGCATATATTATGTGACGGGTGGGGCATGCCGTTTGTACGGAGGAAAAGCGGACGTTAAAGGCAGTGCCTTTTAGGTACGCCCCCAATATTGTTGTGCGGGTGGAAATCGGGAGAAATTCGGGAGAATGTTTGCCCCGGGAGATTTTCGGGAGGGGCACTGAAATTTGGGAGTCTCCCAGGAAAATTGGGAAGGTTGGCAAGTATGGTAATCCATCAGTGCTTGGATTTGGACTTGCCACATTTGTCTTATGTTCCCCGTGTCGGCGCACGGTGGGGCAGTGGTTAGTGATTGTGCCTCACAGCAAGATGGTCCTGGGTTTAATTACAGGGCTTTCTGTATGGAGTTTGCATGTTCTCCCTGTGACTGCGACTGGGTACTCTGGCTTCCTCCCACCCCCAAAGACATGCACCTGAGGATAGGTTGATTGGCAACACTAAATTGTTGTCTATCTGTTGGCCCTGCGATGACCTGGCCTTCTGGTCTAGTGCAGCTGGGCAAGGCTCCAGCCCGCAGCGTCCCAAAGAGGGACAAGTGGTAGAAAATGGATGGATGTTTTGCTACCTCGATTGCGTTTAAAGGAGAACATTATCACAATTTCAAAAGGGTTGGAAACAATAAAAACCAGTTCCCAGTTGCTTGTTGTATTTTTTGAATTTTTTTTTTTTAATTTTACCTGTCTCGGAATATCCCTAAATAAAGCTTTAAAGTGCCTTATTTTCGTCTCTCTGCGAAGACACTGGCCATTTCCCTGTGACGTCATACAGTGCTGCCAATGTAAACAAACAATGGGAATACCACAGCAAGATATAGCGACATTAGCTCGGATTCAAACTCGGATTTCAGCGACTTAAGCGATTCAACAGATTACGCATGTATTGAAACAGATGGTTGGAGTATGAAAGTATTGAAGAAGAAACTGAAGCTATTGAGCGAATAGCTATTGACGCTATTCATAGCCATAGCATGGCCGAATAGCTGCGTTAGCATCGCCGGTAAAATGTGCGGACCAAACGATCAGGACTTTCGCATCTTTTGACACTGGAGCAACTTAAATCCGTCGATTGGTAAGTGTTTTTTTCGCATTAAATGTGGGTGGAAGGAAACGTAATATAGTTGCAAATGCATCTACAGGTTATCCATACATCTCTGTTCCATGTCTGCTTTGGCACCGCCGGTAAATAGCATGTTAGCATCGATTACCGTAGCATGTTAGCATCGATTAGCTGGCAGTCAACATCAACAAAACTCACCTTTGTGATTTCGTTTACTATCGTTGCAAATGCATCTGCAGGTTATCCATACATCTCTGTGCCATGTCTGTCTTAGCATCGCCGGTCAAATGTGGAGACACTCTGGTACATTCAATGGGGGTCTGGCGGCAGACACTTTCGCATCTTTGGGCCAGTGGTGCAACTTGAATCCCTCCCTGTTAGTGTTGTTACACCCTCCGACAACACACCGACGAGGCATGATGTCTCCAAGGTTCCAAAAAATAGTCGAAAAAACGGAAAATAACAGAGCTGAGACCCGGTGTTTGTAATGTGTTGAAAATGAAAATTGCGGGTGTGTTATTTCAGCGACGTCACATTCTGACGTCATCGCCTCCAGCGCGATAAACAGAAAGGCGTTTAATTCGCCAAAATTCACCCATTTAGAGTTCGGAAATCGGTTTAAAAAATAGATGGTCTTTTTTCTGCACCATCAAGGTATATATTGACGCTTACATAGGTCTGCTGATAATGTTCCCCTTTAAGAGCAGAGACCTAGCTGAGCAGAGAGCAATCTTGTCCCCTGCCCCAAAGGCTGCATCTCGGGCTGGCAACAGTGAGCACACTTCCGTGATCATCCAAGATTTTCTGTTGCCACGTGCAGTGAAGGTCTTTATAACAGCGACATCCAATGTGCACTTCGCAATGTAGCTAGCTACCGCCTCAGCATAGTCCTCAATGTCTGTGTGATCCTGCTGGGTGACTGCTGTTTTGCAAACCTCCCAGTCAGTGTGCTTGAAGCAGTCCTGAAGTGGAGAGTCTGCGTCCTCAGGCCAGGTCCAAATTTGTGTTTTCACTGGCTTGCTGTGTTTCAATAGTGGTTTTTAAGCCTATCCCTGGACGAGTCGCCACCTCATCACAGAGCTCATCAGCAATCACTTCCAGCATCTTTAGTTATCAGAGGTGGGTTGTAACGCGCTACATTTACTCCGTTACATTTACTTGAGTAACTTTTGGGATAAATTGTACTTCTACGAGTAGTTTTTATGCAACATACTTTTACTTTTACTTGAGTATATTTATAGAGAAGAAACAGTACTTTTACTCTGTTCCATTTATCTACAGTCAGCTTGCTACTCGCTACTTTTTTTTTTTATCGATCTATTAATGTTTGTTTTGGTTTATGGCAGAGCTTCAAAGTAGAATCTACGCATGCCTGCGTTTAACCAATCACATGCAGTCACTGGTGACGTTGGACCAATCAAACAGAGCCAGGCGGTCACATGACCGTCACACGTAGAATGTTGAAAAACTTATTGGGGTGTTACCATTTAGTGGTCAATTGTGCGGAATATGTACTGTACTGTGCAATCTAATAATAAAAGTTTCAATCAATCAATCAAAAGTGTAAAGGAAAAAATATTATTTTTATTTCAACCATACTTCCCGTCAAAAGCCTAAAGACTCATCGCACAGTTCCTGTCTTCACAATAAAAGCGCCGCTCCATCACGCCTGCGCTAACAAAATAAGAGTCTCCGAAAGCCGGCGCAAACAAGCTAGCAAGCTACGGAGTTTGCCGCCAATGTATTTCTTGTAAAGTGTATAAAAACCAATATGGAAGCTGGACAAATAAGATGCCAAAAACCAACGACTTTCATGTGGTATTAGACAGAAAGGAGGAACTTTTTTTCTCCTCCATTTGAAAACATGGACGTTATCAGCACTACTGATTCCAATCAATGCAAGTCAGGTAATACACCAACTTACATTCTTTTCTTCATGAAAGATAGGCATCTATATGTTAGACATGCATGTATATTCATTAAAACACCATTAACATGTCAACAAAAACAGCAAAATAAATATAAATGATATACCGCATATATAAATGTATATATATATATATATATATATATATATATATATATATATATATAAATATATTTATATATATATATATATATATGTGTGTGTATGTATATATGAGGTAGATCACTTAGACTTGGTCATTTATTAAGTAATTGATAAACGTTGAAAAACTTATTGGGGTGTTACCATTTAGTGGTCAATTGTACGGAATATGTACTGTACTGTGCAATCTAATAATACATGTTTCAATCAATCAATCAAATCAATGAATGACTTCTGAGCCCATGGTGCTGTTAAGTTATTGTGGCTCAATGTGCCATTTTTATTTTTATTTTAATGTACTATTATTTAATATATATTATTGTTTTAGTTGCTTAAGAGATATTCCTGGCTCTGAAATTGCTCATTGCTATTTTTATGTTTTTGTGCATTATTTGTTGCCGTAATCAGATTACTCATTAGTTACTCAGTACTTGAGTAGTTTTTTCACAACATACTTTTTACTTTTACTCAAGTAAATATTTGGGTGACTACTCCTTACTTTTACTTGAGTAATAAATCTGTAAAGTAGCAGTACTCTTACTTGAGTACAATTTCTGGCTACTCTACCCACCTCTGTTAGTTATCTTATGTATTAAAAGTGGTGAGGTGGGATCGGTATCACAACAATATTGACCCGTCCCCAGTGCTATCTGCACTCCCGATCCGAAACAACACACGCGCTCCAAACCGTGTCAGGTAAACCAAACGGTTCCGATTGTTTTCATAAACCACCCCATCCCTAACACAAACCATATGCTTTCCTTGGCAGAAAACACAATTAAAATACTTTCCTTGGCAGAAAAATAATACATGATTATTATGGCTTCTTAAGAGCCATACCACTGTTATTTCAGTGTTTCAACATGTTTATCTTCCATTTGAATTTTTATAGATTTACCTCACTGTCCGAAGAAAGCACAACCTGTAGGTTTAATGCCTACAACTAAAGAGCTTAGTTGCTCAGACTGGGATATGACGCCGAGATCATTATCCATGCGTTTGTTACGTCTCGTCTCGATTACTGTAACGTATTATTTTCGGGTCTCCCCATGTCTAGCATTAAAATATTACAGTTGGTACAAAATGCGGCTGCTAGACTTTTGACAAGAACAAGAAAGTTTGATCACATTACGCCTGTACTGGCTCACCTGCACTGGCTTCCTGTGCACTTAAGATGTGACTTTAAGGTTTTACTACTTACGTATAAAATACTACACGGTCTAGCTCCAGCCTATCTTGCCGATTGTATTGTACCATATGTCCCGGCAAGAAATCTGCGTTCAAAGGACTCCGGCTTATTAGTGATTCCTAGAGCTCAAAAAAAGTCTGCGGGCTATAGAGCGTTTTCCGTTCGGGCTCCAGTACTCTGGAATGCCCTCCCGGTAACAGTTCGAGATGCTACCTCAGTAGAAGCATTTAAGTCTCATCTTAAAACTCATCTGTATACTCTAGCCTTTAAATAGACCTCCTTTTTAGACCAGTTGATCTGCCGCTTCTTTTCTTTCTCCTATGTCCCCCCCTCCCTTGTGGAGGGGGTCCGGTCCGATGACCATGGATGAAGTACTGACTGTCCAGAGTCGAGACCCAGGATGGACCGCTCCTCGGGACCCAGGATGGACCGCTCGCCTGTATCGGTTGGGGACATCTCTACGTTGCTGATCCGCTTGAGATGGTTTCCTGTGGACGGGACTCTCGCTGCTGTCTTGGAGCCACTATGGATTGAACTTTCACAGTATCATGTTAGACCCGCTCGACATCCATTGCTTTCGGTCCCCTAGAGGGGGGGGGGGTTGCCCACATCCGAGGTCCTCTCCAAGGTTTCTCATAGTCAGCATTGTCACTGGCGTCCCACTGGATGTGAATTCTCCCTGCCCACTGGGTGTGAGTTTTCCTTGCCCTTTTGTGGGTTCTTCCGAGGATGTTGTAGTCGTAATGATTTGTGCAGTCCTTTGAGACATTTGTGATTTGGGGCTATATAAATAAACATTGATTGATTGATTGATTGAAAGACAATGTATCTTGTATTCATGTTAGCATTTAACCTAACTAGCTATTATCCCACTCGCTGCTTCTCCAGGAAATGACAGCAGGTCACCAGTTAGTGCGGTAATCAGTCACGGTTTTTACAATAATTAAACTGCTGCTGTTTATCTTTATACCAGTAATGTTTACATTCCTAATTGACAACAATAATAGTTGTAACGGTGTGATTTACATGGACCCGACTTAAACAAGTTGAAAAACTTATTGGGGTGTTACCATTTAGTGGTCAATTGTACAGAATACGTACTGTGCAATCTAATAATAAAAGTGTCAATCAATCAATCTTTAAAACGTAAGCGCATACTAGGGCGATATATCGAAAATACTCAATATATCGCGGATTTGTCTGTGCGATATAGAAAATGACTACGCAGTGGGAGAGTGGCCGTGCGCAACCCGAGGGTCCCTGGTTCAATCCCCACCTAGTACCAACCTCGTCACGCCCGTTGTGTCCTGAGCAAGACACTTCACCCTTGCTCCTGATTGGTGCTGGTTGGCGCCTTGCATGGCAGCTCCCTCCATCAGTGTGTGAATGTGTGTGTGAATGGGTCAATGTGGAAGTAGTGTCAAAGCGCTTTGAGTACCATGAAGGTAGAAAAGCGCTATACAAGTACAACCCATTTATCATTTATTTATTTATATTCGAGTAAACGTTCTCACGCAGTTGCTTTTAGCTGCGGGCATTACACTACAGGATTTTCTCACTCCATCTTGTCTCTATTTCTCACAAAGACATAAAACAAGCGCACCTTCTTACATACGTCACCATTGTTTCCCACAGTTCAGGCATCTATTTGTGGTAGTGGGGGGGTTGGTTGGTTCTGTGTCAGCGGCGGCGGCGATGACCAAGAAGAACGCGGAGTTGGAATATAATTACATTGGCGGAGTTACAATGCATAGTAGGCTACCGCCACCTACTGCACCGGAGTTGTAACTACAAGCTCCATTCACAGACAGAGTCCCATTGCTTTTATGAGCGGTCGAGCGAGTCAACAACCGGAAAAAATATATATATATATGTTTTTTTATTTATTTATTTATTTATTTTAAATCTATTTGTGGCGGGCCGCCACAAATAAATGAATGTGTGTGAAACCCTGATCACGTACTGTTGCACGTGCAACGTCATACGCTCTCGCGGAGAAGAAAGATAGCGGCATGGGTAAAGTTAGCTGTGGTGCTAGCGGAGTGGTCCGAGTGGTAATACGAGAGAAAGTAGGTGTGAATCTGAATGAAGGAAGAATTAATTCCCAAGAAAAACAGCAGGGAGTCCAACGTTTGGCGGTGGTCAAGTATGCGCCAAAATCATTGCTACAAAATGTAGCATTACTGCTAACTTGTCAGCATCATTTGAAATGTCACCCGCTAGAGAATGAGGAGTGCTTGAAACTCCGCATGTCAACATCTCCGTTAGGTGCCACACCCACAAAATGCCCAAGCAACCTTTTCCACATCAACACCGTATGAAAAAAAAAGTCAACAACAGAAGGAGATAACGTCCGCAGTAACCTACCACATAGCCAAGGACGAACACTATTTGATTTCCTATTATGCAGCTCATTTTTATTTGACAGTTATTGAAATATCTTGTGCGACATCATGCACAAAAGTGCACTTTATTTGTTTTAAACTATAGTAGTGGTCTTCTGTACAAAAAGTGCTCTTTTATTTAGTGTTGTTTTGATACGTCATCTTAGTGACATCATGCACTAAAGTGCACTCATATCTTGTTTTAAAATGTCTCGGACAATCTTGCACTTTCTGTTTTGGAAATGACGTGCCACTGCTTAATAACTGTTTAATAAATACACTTTTGGTAAATTGACTTAGTTGTGATTTCCCTCTCTGCATGAAAGTTTAAATTGAGCATATATTAATGCAGTATGAACAAGAATGTTTTAATGTAGACACATAGAATCATCATACTTGTGTGATTATATGCATCAAGTGTTAACTCAAGGCTCAGGCAAAATATCGAGATATATATTGTGTATCGTGATATGGCCTAAAAATATTGAGATATTAATAAAAGACCATACCTTCCAGCCTTAACGCATACCATGAACATAGTGTGTGAGTGTACAGTATGTGTGTGTGTATGTATGTATGTATGTGTGTATGTGTGTGTGTGTGTGTGTGTGTGTGTGTGTGTGTGTGTGTGTGTGTGTGTGTGTGTGTGTGTGTGTGTGTGTGTGTGTGTGTGTGTGTGTGTGTGTGTGTGTGTGTGTAGAAAAAGGTCCCAGAGTATTGCATTCCCAATTCTAAGCAAGAAAATCATGATTGACATTTTTTTGCAGAATCGTGCAGATCCCATTACAGTCGGTTAAGCACCTGTGTGTGCGCATGTTTATACCCCCCACATTCAATTTGGAAATAGTAGGAACACATCAGACAACCACAGCTGATGCTGGATTTGAAATGAAACTCAGTAGTCTTTCTTTAGAGCGGGGGTGTCCAAACTTTTTCCACTGAGGGCCACACACGGAAAAATTAAAGCATACTGGGGCCATTTTGATATTTTTCATTTTCAAACCATAACAAAATATATGGATTTTTAACACGTATTTTACCTTTAAGGGTCCCGGGGACCATAAAGGGTCTCAGTTATTAAAATGTTAAAAATAAGTCAAATTTGTATTATTTTTTATTTAGCGCTTACAGTAAATCTCAATATCAACTTAAAAAAAAAAGGTTTTATGGCTTTTCTGTCAAAAACATCTGTTTTTTTATAGTAAAAATGAAATATGCAGTATTTAGTAATTAGAGCCCTAAAATATCAATAATGCAGGACACCATTAATTTTAATTATATAATATTTTTGAGTAATCACAGTGAAAAGATAATTAAAATACCACTAAATATATTTGGGATCCAAAAGGTGCCCCACTCATAAAGTGATACATTTTTATTTATTTTTATTTTTTTACTTTCAACACTTACGTTACGAGATCAACTTCAAATATATCTGTCGATTTTACGTTTGAACTATTATTTTGTTAGTTTTATGCTCTTTTGTCAAATAAAACATTTGTTTTTTATGGCAACTACACAATATATGCAATATTTACCACATAAAACATTTTAAAATGAAATATTTCAACTAATTGGAGCTTTGAAAATAATTCATTATAACATGGATTTTTTTGTCATTATTTTTATTTTTTTGGAGCAATGGCAAAAAAATAAAAAATAGATAATTGATCGATTGAAACTTGTTATTAGTAGATTGCACAGTACTGTACATCTTCCGTACAATTGACCACTAAATGGTCAGGGGTGTCCAAACTTTTTCCACTGAGGGCCACACACGGAAAAATTAAAGCATACTGGGGCCATTTTGATATTTTTCATTTTCAAACCATAACAAAATATATGGATTTTTAAAATGTATTTTACCTTTAGGGGTCCCGGGGACCATAAAGGGTCTCAGTTATTAAAATGTTAAAAATAAGTCAAATTTTTATTGTTATTTTTTATTTAACACTTACAGTAAATCTCAATATCAACTTTAAAAAAAAAAAGGTTGAATGGCTTTTCTGTCAAAAACATCTTTGTTTTTTTTTATAGTAAAATTGAAATATGTAGTATTTAGTAATGAGAGCCCTAAAAGATCAATAATGCAGGACACCATTGATTTTAATTCTTTAATATTTTTGAGTAATCACAGTGAAAAGATAATTAAAATACCACTAAATATATTTGGGATCCAAAAGGTGCCCCACTCATAAAGTGATACAGTTTTATTACTTTGTTTTTTTTTTTACTTTCAACACTTACGTTACGAGATCAACTTCAAATATATCTGTCGATTTGACGTTTCAAATATTATTTTGTTAGTTTTATGCTCTTTTGTCAAAGAAAAAATTTGTTTTTTATGGCAACTACACAATATATGCAATATTTACCACATAAAACATTTTAAAATGAAATATTTCATCTAATTGGAGCTTTGAAAATAATTCATTATAACATGAATTTTTTTGTCATTAATTTTTTTTTTTGGAGCAATGGCAAAAAAATAGATAATTGATCGATTGAAACGTGTTATTAGTAGATTGCACAGTACTGTACATATTCCGTACAATTAACACCCCAATAAGTTTTTCAACTTGTTTAAGTCGGGGTCCACGTTAATCAATTCATGGTAAAGATGGTTTTTACATGGTAAAATAGAGACAAATGAAAAACTTTTTCTCATTAGATTTCACCTCATTCCAATATTTTAATGTCCTTTTTTATTTTTGCAATAGCATTTCCAGAATGTGTGGCGGGCCGGTAAACAATTAGCTGCGATCCGCAAATGGCCCCCGGGCCGCACTTTGGACATTTCTGCTTTTTAGACAGTTTAGCCACAATCCACACAGTCATCACACTCACCAAAACAATATTTTCCTTGCATGAACCAAGCATTTCTGTATTCATCAAGGCTCAAGGGCCAACTTTTGATCTTGCTAATGGGGACGGTTGGGAGAGTGGCCATGCCAGCAACCTGAGGGTGCCTGGTTCGATCCCCAGCTCCTACCAACCTAGTCAGGTTCGTTGTGTCCTTGAGCAAGACACTTCACCCTTGCTCTTGGTTAACGGCTTGCATGGCAGCTCCCGCCATCAGTGTGTGAATGGGTGAATGTGGAAATAATGTCAAAGCGCTAGGTAGAAAAACTCTATACAAGTATAAGTACATTTAAATTTACAGTACATTTAATCGATCCAATGGGTTTATGCAGGTCTACTTAATGGTTTATGAGTGAAAAACCTACCCTGATGAAACAAGAAAGCAAGTAGAGAGGTTTCAAAGCAGCTCAGCCATGCAAGATGACAGTTTTACAGCCACACATAATGCATATTTCAACTAAATCTGTTGTGACAGCGTGGCGGATTTGTTTTAACACAAAGTATCAACGCTGCTCTAATCCGAAAGACGGAATTAATCGGATATCACAAAGTAGATGTATCCACTGAATCAGTGCACAATTTTATTTGTTGCTTCTGCCACAAGCAAAATGTGTCAGTTTTTTTTTTTTGCTGCTTGTTGGTTATTGTATTTTCTGAATCATAGGGCGATTGAAAAATTATAAGGCGCACTGCCAATGAGCAAGTCTAGTCGGGTCTATTTTTATACAAAAGGCTATTCTAGGACGCATTAAGCATCATATTATTATTTTTTTTTTTTAATTGAAAAGCCTTCCTTGTGGTCTACATAACATGTAATGGTGATTGGTCAAAATGTTGCATGGATTATGTTTTATAGATCATCTTCAAGCCGCTTTCAGTTGCTTCAGCATGCATCATTTTGTGGGGGGACTTATTTACGTGGCACACCTTTGACAGCGTCTTCTCCCCGTCAGCTTTGTTGTAGCGGTGTAGCGTGCAAGGACGGGAGTGGAAGAAGTGTCAAAAGATGGAGCTAACTGTTTTACTCACATTCAGACTTTACTTCAGTCAATAAAGGAGCAGCAAGGCCTCATCCGTGGCTCACTAGTGCAATAACAAGGCCGGAAACGTGTCCCGTGAAAAAACGTCCGACCGCAACGTTCTAATAACTAAAGTTCATTGGGTGAATAATGTAAACTCACTCCACCGGTATGTTTTAGCACTTTTATGGCTAGTTTACTGACCGCTATAAGTAAGAGCTTTACACTACTTTATATTAGAAATGGCAACAGCGGAGGATGAATGTCCCATAACAAGAAGATAGAGAAAAAGGAGTAAGTTTATCAACTACGGTGTCGGCACAGACTACAAAGGCGGAATCGCGCACATTTTCAGGACTTATGCAGATCCCGAATTCAGATCAGCAGGTACCACAAGGTAAGAAAAGTTGCTTTTGCATAATATTGCGAACCAAAACGCCAGATAATGTCTTACCTCATACACACACCATGATTAATACGCGTATGTTGAAGCACAGCACAATCCATCAAGCGGTGCGGCTTCATAGCTTAATAAAGTCAAACTAAAAAATGTTGATAGATTTTGGAGCACCGTGTGTAATGTTCTATATTTTCAATGGAACATATAAATTGTTGTATACTTGAGTCATATTGTAGTCTACATGTATCTCTTATGAGTGACTCCCATCATATTGCAGTCTGTACATATCTCTTATGTGTGACTGCCATCTACTGGTGACACTTATCATTTCACTATGTACCAAATAAAATAGCTTTGAGGTACGTAAGCACAACCAAAATTATTCCGTACATCAGGCGCAGCGGGTTATTAGACGCACTGTCGAGTTTTGAGAAAATGAAAGGATTTGAAGTGTGCCTTATAGACCTAGACAAACTTTAATGATCCACAAGGGAAATTGTTCAACACAGTAGCTTAGTTACAATGATGGAAAGTGTTAGGATGGAAAGGACAATGCAGGTATAAATAGACTAGATATAGCAATGTAAAATATAACATATCTGCGAATATATACAATATATACTTAATATGTGTACAGTATATTATATATACAAATATAATATGTCTATAACATATATACAATATATACCAAATGCTATGTACACTATCACAGTATATTTGACAGCCCCAGCATAAAAAAGAGAATAAGTCCAGCAGAAAATAGAATATAGACATTAAAAAAAAGAGAAGTAGCTGACATAGAAGGTGTCAGGTAATAGACGGATATTATCTGTTGCTGTATGCTTCACGGTGGAAGAGGGGTTAGTGCGTCTGCCTCACAATACGAAGGTCCTGCAGTCCTGGGTTCAAATCCAGGCTCGGGATCTTTCTGTGTGGAGTTTGCATGTTCTCCCCGTGAATGCGTGGGTTCCCCCCGATTGTAGCTGAGATAGGCGCCAGCGCCCCCCGCAACCCCGAAAGGGAATAAGCGGCAGAAAATGGATGGATGGATGGATGTATGGGGAGTGATTATACAGCTGGATGGAGTGTGGAATGAAGGAGTTCTTGAATCGCACAGTGCGGGAAGGAAGCTGAAGGAGCCTGTTGGAGTATGAACTCCGCTGTCCCTCAATTGTCTGGTGGAGTGGGTGGGAAGGATTGTCCCTGATGGCCAGCAGTTTGTCCAGTGTCCTCTTGTCCCTCACTGATACAAACGCCTCCAACTGCGAGCCAATAGTTTGGCCGGCTTTCCGGATCAGTTTATCAATCCGGTTTGAGTCCCTTTTGCTGGTGCTGCTCCCCCAACAAACCACAGCGAAGTGAAGGGCACTGGCCACAACAGACTGATAGAAGATCTCCAACAGCTTGCTGCACACATTAAAGGACCTAAACTTCCTCAGGAAAAAGAGTCTGCTCATTCCCTTCTTGTAAACAGCATTGCAGTTGTCCTTCCAGTCCAGTCTGCTGTTCAAATGAACTCCCAGGTACTTATATTTAGTAAACTAAACCGGCCATATTGGCATGTGTTGCAATGTTAATATTTCATCATTGATATATCCACCTCAGTAGAAGCATTTAAGTCTCACCTTAAAACTCATTTGTATACTCTAGCCTTTAAATAGACTCCCTTTTTAGACCAGTTGATCTGCCGTTTCTTTTCTTTTTCTTCTATGTCCCACTCTCCCTTGTGGAGGGGGTCCGGTCCGATCCGGTGGTCATGTACTGCTTGCCTGTGTATCGGCTGGGGACATCTCTGCGCTGCTGATCCGCCTCCGCTTGGGATGGTTTCCTGCTGGCTCCGCTGTGAACGGGACTCTCGCTGCTGTGTTGGATCCGCTTTGGACTGGACTCTCGCGACTGTGTTGGATCCATTGTGGATTGAACTCTCACAGTATCATGTTAGACCCGCTCGACATCCATTGCTTTCCTCCTCTCCAAGGTTCTCATAGTCATCATTGTCACCGACGTCCCACTGGGTGTGAGTTTTCCTTGCCCTTATGTGGGCCTACCGAGGATGTCGTGGTGGTTTGTGCAGCCCTTTGAGACACTAGTGATTTAGGGCTATACAAGTAAACATTGATTGATTGATTGATTGATATAAACTATCAGACTGCGTCCCAAAAATACGGTACTTAGTTCTTAATTTTAAATGAGATTAAAACACTGAACTGGGAAGAGAGGTGGGGTGGAGTTCTGGCATGGATGAGAAAAAAAATTAACAGATTCATGTTCTTCGATCGATCCATTTTCCAAATAAAATTAAAATCAAACAAATACAATAGTTTGCCACTTCTGATGTGTCATAAACTGAGTGGTTTGTATGTTTTGGCCACAGGAAATAGTGTGATGTGCTAAGAGGAAATGATAGTACTTGTAAAAACAGGGATGTTTGTCTATTAAGCCGGCTGCCAGGAAACAGGCGTGCTCACACTTGTACAGATCGAATGTAAATTAGTGTGAAGAAGAAACCTGCAGATAGCGTATTCATTGTTTCGGTGCATCCTTGTATGATACATTTGCTCGAAGGAGCGCTGATTCTTACTTGGCACATTATCTTTCTAAACGGCCAGCTTGAAAAAGTCAGACTACATAGTCAAAATAAGAAAGTTTTAAAGGGTGTTCTCTACGTGCCCTGTGTGTCTTTCCTGTAACCACAGCAGTCATTCATGTGTGTATTTTTCCAACCCGTTCTCTCCACGGCGACCAATGACACCTCCTCCACCCCATTTCCCTTATCAGTGGCGAGCACACACGGAGGAGTGTGGCTCCTGGGTGGACGCAAAGGTCTTTTTTTCTCAGCGAAACGCCTTGAAGGCTTTTATCTCTCCAGCAGTGTCCCCAACCTGCAGTCTGGCTTTGGAGGATAATACACACGCTGCCTGCTGGCAAAGTGAGTGTGTGCAGCGGGCTTTTAAGGAGCCTGTGGTTGCCATACACTTTATAAATGAGCGAAGGGTACTGGAATAAAAACGATTCCGCCTTTTAAACTGCTCAATTTAAGAGGGTGCGGTTGAATGGTGATTTCACTATTCGTCTATTTTAACCAGTCACAGACATACTCATGAAAAATACATCAGCTGACCAAAATATTAAAGGCCTACTGGAACAGGTTGATTGGCAACACTAAATTGGCCCTAGTGTGTGAATGTTAGTGTGAATGTCGTCTGTCTATCTGTGTTGGCCCTGCGATGAGGTGGCGACTTGTCCAGGGTGTACCCCGCCTTCTGCCCGATTGTAGCTGAGATAGGCGCCAGCGCCCCCCGCGACCCCAAAAGGGAATAAGCGGTAGAAAATGGATGGATGGATGGAACCCACTACTAGCGACCACGCAGTCTGATAGTTTATACATCAATGATGAAATATTAACATTGCAGCACATGCCAATACGGCCAGGCTAGTTTACTAAATTGCAATTTTAAATTTCCCGCAAGATATCCTGTTGAAAACGTCACGGAATGATGATGCTTATGTTGACGTGTGCTTGTGACGTTATTGGTTGGAGCGGACATTTTAGCTCAGCACCAATCGCGGCTAAAAGTCGTCTCTTTTCATCGCATAATTACACAGTATTTTGGACATCTGTGTTGCTGAATCTTTTGCAATTTGATCAATTAATAATGGAGACGTCAAAGAAGAATGCTGTTGCTGCCTTTAGCAACCAAAACACAGCCGGTGTTTCTTTGTTTGTTGTGAAGCTTTAATATGGAACGGAGCGGTCAAGCGAACATGTTTCTCTACCACATGTCAACCAGCAAGTTTTTGGATGAGAGAATTGTGATATTAAGTCGGCTCTTACCTGAGACTTGAGCGGAGTTTGCGTCCTCCTGCAGCAGCTGTCAAAAAGGCAGCTGTGACTTTCTTGGCTCCTCCATATGGCTTCCCTCAGAGACACTGGTGGTCACCGCAGCCCTCCGACTTTTAGGTATGACTTTATAATCTCACTAAAACACTAGTAACACAATAAGCAGATAAGGGATTTTCCAGAATTATCCTAGTAAATGTGTCTAATAACATCTGAATCGCTCCTACTGCCGTCGCCTTTTTTAAAAACATTTTCTAGTGTTTCACTCTAACTTTCCTCATCCACGAATCTTTCATCCTAGCGCCAATTAATGGGGAAATCGTCGCTTTCTCGGTCCAAATCGCTCTTGCTGCTGGTAGCTATGATTATAAACAATGTGAGGATGTGTGACGTCACGCGCACATCGGCTTCTACTTCTGGTACAGGCAAGGCTTTTTTATTAGCGACCAAAAGTTGCAAACTTTATCGTCGATGTTGTCTACTAAATCCTTTCAGCAAAAATATGGCAATATCGCGAAATGATCAAGTATGACACGTAGAATGGACCTGCTATTGTTTGAATAAGAAAATCTCATTTCAGTAGGCCTTTAATAACAAATTTTACCAGTTTCGAACGTAAAGTATATTGTCTTTGCAGTCTATTTTACTAAATTGCAATTTTAAATTTCCCGCTGAGTTTTTAGTTGAAAACGTCGCGGACTTTCAGGAAATATTAGCGCAGCACCATTTGCGGCTAAAAGTCGGCTCTTTTCATCGCGCAATTAAACAGTATTCTAGACATCTGTGTGGCTGAATCTTTTGCAATTTGCTCAATTAAGAATGGAGAAGTCAACGTAGAAAGATGGAGTTGAGAAGCTTTAGCCTTTAGCCACACAAACACACGGTGATTCCTTGTTTAAAATTCCCAGAGGTGAAGCTTTACTATGGATCAGAGCGGTCAAGCGAACATGGTTCCCGACCGCTTGTCAACCGGCAGGTTTCGGTGAGAAAATTGTGGTAAAAAGTCGCCTCTTACCGGAGATCTGTGGAGTTTGCGCCGTCCTTGTATCTGCTGAGACTTCCCTCAGGCACTGGCCTCAAGACACCCGTGGACACACCCCCTCCGACTATCAGGTACTATTTAATCTCACTAAAACACTAGCAACACAATAGAAAGATAAGGGATTTCCCAGAAATATCCTAGTAAATGTGTCTAAAAACATCTGAATGGGTCCCAATACAATCGCCTTTTTTTTTTTAACTTTATTTATTTATTTATTTTTCTAGTCCTTCGCTATCAATATCACCATCCACAAATCTTTCATCCTCGCTCAAATTAATGGGGAAATTGTCGTTTTCTCGGTCCGAATAGCTCTTGCTGCTGGAGGCTCCCATTATAAACAATGTGAGGACGTGAGGAGCCCTCACCCTTGTGATGTCATCGTCTGCGACTACCGGTACAGGCAAGGCTTTTTTATCAGCACCACAAGTTGCGAACTTTATCGTCGATGTTCTCTACTAAATCCTTTCAGCAAAAATATGGCGATATCGCGAAATGATCAAGTATGACACATAGAATGGACCTGCTATCCCCGTTTAAATAAGAAAATCTCATTTCAGTAGGCCTTTAAGTGGATGTCCAGCACAATGTTATAAACACTCATGCATGTTGTAAGATCCATCAGCCCATCCATCCATTTCTACCGCTTGTCCCTTTTGGGATTGCCAGGTTATGCTGGAGCCTATCTCAGCTGCATTCAGGCGGCAGGCGGATGTTGTAAGATGCAGACTTTGAACAAAATCAACACCTGCAAGTCAATAACTTCAAGTTTTTCTGCTAAAAAAGGTTCAAAAACACTAAATAATTGCCATACATTTCTTTTGAAACAAACTTCAAAGATGAGTTTTTCATGTCCACACGCAAACACCGAGATCGGGGGTCAGCCACCCGCGGCTCAAGAGCCTCTTTAGCACCGCCCTAGTGGCTCCCTGGACCTCTTTCAGAAATGTGTGGAAATGGAAAAAGATGAAGAATAAAATATATTTTTTGGTTTTAATATATTTACTGTAGGAGAACAAACATGACACAAACCTTCCTAATTGTTAGAAACCCCACAGTTTATCTTATACATGCTTCACTGATGAGAGTATTTGGCAAGCACCGTTTTGTCCGACAAATTTCAGCGATCCTTGAACTCACCGTAGTTTGTTTACATGTACAACTTTCTCCGACTTTGGTGATGCGGTTGCGGATGATATAATTGCCTATCCGCGCATCTCTAGTGTGTATATATATATATATATATATATATAGAGATATATGTATATATATATATATATATATATATATATATATATATATATATATATATATACACATATTTATACATTTTATATACATATTAGGGAAGGCGTGGGGCAGTGGCAGAGTGGCCGTACGCAACCCGAGCGTCCCTGGTTCAATTCCCACCTAGTACCAACCTCGTCACGTCCGTTGTGTCCTGAGCAAGACACTTCACCCTTGCTCCTGATGGGTGCTGGCTAGCGCCTTGCATGGCAGCTCCCTCCATCAGTGTGTGAATGTGTGTGTAAATGTGGAAGTAGTGTCAAAGCGCTTTGAGTACCTTGAAGGTAGAAAAGCGCTATACAAGTACAACCCATTTATCATTTATACATCTCCAAGGTTTCTCATAGTCATCATTGTCACTGGGTGTGAGTTTTCCTTGCCCTTTTGTGGGTTCTTCCGAGGATGTCGTAGTCGTAATGATTTGTGCAGTCCTTTGAGACATTTGTGATTTGGGGCTATATAAATAAACATTGATTGATGAGTGATTGATATATATACATACATATAAATATACATATACACACACATATATATATATATATATATACACATATAATTAAATCCATAGGCAAATTCATACATTATTTGCTTTCTAATGGCAGCCATAACTGTGATGTGGCCCTGAATGAAAAAACAAGTTTGACATCCCTGGCCTGAAAGTAATATGTCATCCTTCACCCGTTAATTTCACACTTTTACGCATTTATATGTATAAAAGATAACAATTACAAATCGAATTTTCGTTAAAAAAAGATTGCAATTACATTTGTTTTTATTTTTTCTTCAAATCGAGCAGTCCTCACCACCACCTCTAAACTGACGCCACACATAGATTGCAGTCCTGGTACGGGTCACGTGACTTTGTGTGCTTAACGGAGAGTTGGCGTGAACGCTAATCGCGGTTGTTATCGCAAAGTATTTGACGCGAGCGGAATTGAACCAGTTTCGAAGTTTTAGTCCCTGAATATCAATCGACTATGCAAATATTCATGGTTGAAAAACGCTCGGCCAAAGCTGTAGAGGACGACTTTTGGGGGGAGAAAATCAGCTCTCACCTCTTTGCTTTGACGTCGGTTCCTCTCTTAGTTACTTTGGAGCTTTTCTGTCTCTTGGCTGTCTGCTCCACACGCACCGCAGACGCCGTGGGAGGTTTCCTCGGCAACTTTACGTCGACCTTCGCCGACGGCGCCGAGTAGTCACCGTCCTCTTCTTTCTGGCCCGCGCCGGTGCCTCCCCAAAAGTAGAGAAGTAATACAACTCCAAAAGACACGGCGAGCACCGCTATCTTGCAGTGGAGCCGCATGGTGAGAGCGACTTGTTGCGGGGGGGAAAGGCCCAGGGGGCTCGGCTCATGTCTGCGGCGGAGGGAGAGCCGGCAGGGTTGACATGTTGTTGCCTCTCCCTGCTCGCAGTGTGATGATGGAGAGGCGGAGAGGAGCTTCTCTCGCTGCCTGGAGAGGATTACACCGCGGGGGCGTGGCCTCCACCGTTTTACCGTAAACATGCTGATAGTGCCGCTTTAAAACCGCTGGCACAAACTGCCAGTTTCCTAACATTTTTTTGCAGACAAATATATAACATATTACCAAAAACGATGACGCTGTGTGTTCTAAAGTAACTTTTTTTTTAATATAGTTTGAGTATTGTAATATGATTATTATTCATTTACTCAGTAGGGTTGCAAACAGGCTAAAACGGTTAAAAGCTAACCTGTCTGTTCTGTATTTTCTTGCTTACTAATTACAGGATGCAGTGCGGTAACTCGTAAGATACATATATATATATATATATATATATATATATATGTGTGTATATATATATATATATACATATATATATATATATATATATATATATATATATATATATATATATATATATATATATATATATATATATATATATATATATATATATATATATATATATATATATATATATATATATATATATATATGGGCTTCACGGGGGGAGAGGGGTTAGTGCGTCTGCCTCACAATACGAGGTTCCTGCAGTCCTGGGTTCAAATCCAGGCTCGGGATCTTTCTGTGTGGAGTTTGCATGTTCTCCCCGTGAATGCGTGGGTTCCCTCCGGGTACTCCGGCTTCCTCCCACTTCCAAAGACATGCACCTGGGGATAGGTTGATTGGCAACACTAAATTGGCCCTAGTGTGTGAATGTTGTCCGTCTATCTGTGTTGGCCCTGCGATGAGGTGGCGACTTGTCCAGGGTCTACCCCGCCTTCCGCCCGATTGCAGCTGAGATAGGCGCCAGCGCCCCCCGCGACCCCAAAAAGGGAATAAGCGGTAGAAAATGGATGGATGGATGGAGATATATATATATATATATATCTAGTGTGTGAATGTGAGTGTGAATGTTGTCTGTCTGTGTTGGCCCTGCGATGAGGTGCCGACTTGTCCAGGGTGTACCGTGCCTTCCGCCCGATTGTAGCTGAGATAGGCGCCAGCGACCCCCGCGACCCCAAAAAGGGAATAACCGGTAGAAAATGGATGGATATATATATATCTAGTGTGTGAAGTGAGTGTGAATGTTGTCCGTCTATCTGTGTTGGCCATGCGATGAGGTGCCGACTTGTCCAGGGTGTACCGCGCCTTCCGCCCGATTGTAGCCGAGATAGGCGCCAGCGCCCCCCGCGACCCCAAAAAGGGAATAAGCGGTAGAAAATGGATGGATGGATATATATATATATATGTATATATATATATATATATATATATCTAGTGTGTGAAGTGAGTGTGAATGTTGTCTGTCTATCTGTGTTGGCCCTGCGATGAGGTGCCGACTTGTCCAGGGTGTACCCCGCCTTCCGCCCGATTGTAGCTGAGATAGGCGCCAGCGCCCCCCGCGACCCCAAAAAGGGAATAAGCGGTAGAAAATGGATGGATGTATATATATATATATATATATATATATATATATATATATATCAATCAATCAATCAATGTTTACTTATATAGCCCTAAATCACTAGTGTCTCAAAGGGCTGTATATATGGGTTGTACTTGTATAGCACTTTTCTACCTTCAAGGTACTCAAAGCGCTTTGACACTACTTCCACATTCACACACTGATGGAGGGAGCTGCCATGCAAGGCGCTAACCAGCACCCATCAGGAGCAAGGGTGAAGTGTCTTGCTCAGGACACAACGGACGTGACGAGGTTGGTTCTAGGTGGGATTTGAACCAGGGACCCTCGGGTTGCGCACGGCCACTCTATTTGTACCAGTTATATTGTATGCATTCCACCAAAAATCCCTCACGTTTTATTTGATTTCTCTATAATATTCAATGTCACTTTTATTTTGTCATTTTTTTCAGCAAATGCTTCATTTTGGGAGCATTTGTCATTTTATTTTTTCCGATTGTAGCTGAGATAGGCACCAGCGCCCCCCGCGACCCCAAAGGGAATAAGCGGTAGAAAATGGATGGATGGATGGATTTGGAAGTCCTACCTTCTTTCGGTAATGACGTTGAGTCCTCACTTGCTGTTGAGACGTGTGCGAGGAGACTGGTTTGCTGCTGAGTCCTGTGTTAACCCTGCCGTATAAATAAAGACGCTACCTGTTTCGGCTACAGGCAACCACAGAGTCCCCTTGTCTTCAAAGCAAAGCAACTACACAACGTAGACTCGAACCGGCTACATATATATATATATATATATATATATATATATATATATATATAGCCCTGCGATGAGGTGGCGACTTGTCCAGGGTGTATCCCGCCTTCCGCCAGATTGTAGCTGAGATAGGCGCCAGCCCCTCAGCGACCCCAAATATATATATATATATATATATATAGAGTGTCCGCCCTGAGATCGGTAGGGCATGAGTTCAAACCCCGGCCGAGTCATACCAATGACTATAAAAATGGGACCCATTACCTCCCTGCTTTCCACTCAGCATTAAGGGTTGAAATTGGGGCCCATTCACCAAAACGTCACTGTGGATTTATTAAGTCTGTTTAGCTGATTGGAGCGTTAGATTAAACAGCTAATTGGTCCCTGACGATGACTTCTGTTTTGCTTGATCGGCCGTTTTACTGCCTTGTTACAGGCACCTCCCTGCTTGGCACTCAGCATCAAGGGTTGAAATTGGGGGTTAAATCGCCAAAAATGATTCCCGGGCGTGGCACCGCTGCTGCCCACTGCTCCCCTCACTTCCCAGGTGGTGAGCAACCTTGCCCTTATGTGGGCCTACCGAGGATGTCGTGGTGGTTTGTGCAGCCCTTTGAGACACTAGTGATTTAGGGCTATATAAGTAAACATTGATTGATGTGTCGAATGCAGAGGACAAATTTCACCACACCAAGTGTGTGTGTAACAATCATTGGTACTTTAACCTTAACTTTAATGAAGTGTCTCGCCAAAATAGGTCAGAGTGTGGGTGGTTGTTATTTAAAAAAAAGTGTGTCTGAAGGTACTCTTATGCACATATTAAACTATTATGGAACTATGGAACAAGTGGAAGAGTTCAAGTACCTAGGAGTCTTGTTCACGAGTGAGGGAAGAGTGGATCGTGAGGTCAACAGGCGGATCGGTGCG
The DNA here is from genome assembly GCF_033978795.1 of Nerophis ophidion. Taxonomy (NCBI): domain Eukaryota; kingdom Metazoa; phylum Chordata; class Actinopteri; order Syngnathiformes; family Syngnathidae; genus Nerophis; species Nerophis ophidion. The sequence continues at coordinate 25,679,464 of NC_084626.1, forward strand.
GCGTCTTCAGTAATGCGGACGTTGTACCGGTCCGTTGTGGTGAAGAAGGAGCTGAGCCGGAAGGCAAAGCTCTCAATTTACCGGTCGATCTACGTTCCCATCCTCACCTATGGTCATGAGCTTTGGGTCATGACCGAAAGGATAAGATCACGGGTACAAGCGGCCGAAATGAGTTTCCTCCGCCGTGTGGCGGGGCTCTCCCTTAGAGATAGGGTGAGAAGCTCTGCCATCCGGGAGGAACTCAAAGTAAAGCCGCTGCTCCTCCACATCGAGAGGAGCCAGATGAGGTGGTTCGGGCATCTGGTCAGGATGCCACCCGAACGCCTCCCTAGGGAGGTGTTTAGGGCACGTCCAACCGGTAGGAGGCCACGGGGAAGACCCAGGACACGTTGGGAAGACTATGTCTCCCGGCTGGCCTGGGAACGCCTCGGGATCCCCCGGGAAGAGCTAGACGAAGTGGCTGGGGAGAGGGAAGTCTGGGTTTCCCTGCTTAGGCTGTTGCCCCCGCGACCTGACCTCGGATAAGCGGAAGATGATGGATGGATGGATGGATGGAACTATTAAGGTGTTACTTTTAGACCTGCGCAGGGAATTTGGACCTCCGGATAGTTTCAGCTGCAAGACGCTGAGTCATGTATCGAGGAGCTGTGAACGCAGAGAAGTGCTCTTCTGGGCCTCTTTAGTTTGCATTTTCTATCAATCAAGCGAGCCCAATTAAGATGTTTGTAATGCTTGTTCATCCCATTTAAAAGACCACTGGAATGAATGATTATAAGCTGCATGGTTCCTGGCTGTAATATATCATCAACGTGACTGTGATGAGGAACTTGTGGGATTTTCCTTTTGAAGATATTGCAGGAGCAAACAGAACATGTTAATGGGGTTATTGGCGCCATGTTCTCTCCGTCCATACAATACAGTCTGGCTCTTTGATCTGCGTTTGATATATAGTTGCTGGCACGGCCGCTCTACCAACCGAGCTAAACCGCCCCAAAATTCAATTCCAAAAGAGGGCACTTTGTGTTGATGATTACTTCTATGTGTAGAAATCCATCCATCCATCCATTTCCTACCGCTTATTCCCTTTGGGGTCGCGGGCGGCGGGCTTCACGGTGGCAGAGGGGTTAGTGCGTCTGCCTCACAATACGAAGGTCCTGCAGTCCTGGGTTCAAATCCAGGCTCGGGATCTTTCTGTGTGGAGTTTGCATGTTCTCCCCGTGAATGCGTGGGTTCCCTCCGGGTACTCCGGCTTCCTCCCACTTCCAAAGACATGCACCTGGGGATAGGTTGATTGGCAACACTAAATTGGCCCTAGTGTGTGAATGTGAGTGTGAATGTTGTCTGTCTATCTGTGTTGGCCCTGCGATGAGGTGGCGACTTGTCCAGGGTGTACCCCGCCTTCCGCCCGATTGTAGCTGAGATAGGCGCCAGCGCCCCCCGCGACCCCAAAAGGGAATAAGCGGTAGAAAATGGATGGATGGATGGGGTCGCGGGCGGCACTGGTGCCTATCTCAGCTACAGTCGGGCGGAAGGCGGTGTACACCCTGGACAAGTCGCTACCTCATCTCAGTATGTGTAGAAATCTTTATTTATAATTGAATCACCTGTTTATTTTTGATGTCCACGTAAGTAATTTGAATAAATGTCCGTCTGTCAGCATGGCTCCAGTTGACATGTTGTATCATGTATCGAAACATCTGCTCATAAATCTGCACTAATTAGTGTCTTTGTTTACACTCACTATATAACAGTCCCCTTTACAGCTACTACTACTAAGATCAAGGCTCTCAAATGTACAGCCCGTGTCAAATTATTCACCCTTGATCATCCTCTAGGACAGGGGTAGGGAACCTATGGCTCTAGAGCCAGATGTGGCTCTTTTGATGACTGCATCTGGCTCTCGGATACATCTGAGCTGACATTGCTCCACACGATAAGTAATGAATAATTCCACTTGTAATCATAGTGTTAAAAATAACATTCAAAATATAAAACATTCTCATGCATTTTTATGTTCAAGAAGTTGCGTTAATGGTAAGAAGTTATTTATTTATTATTGGTTAGTGTGGGGCTTGCCCTCCTGGGGGTTTTTCAGACCACCAAGCACCGATATGAGAGCCTGTTTTAGGGTTGAAATATTGTTTTTTTTTTTCAATTAGTCTCTCAGTTGCTTTCCGGCAATTGTCTTTTTCTCTTTCGTCCTCATTCGCCCTCTGGCTCCAGCCCCAACCCTGTCCCTCCTCCTGGCTGCTGCTTATAACAAAGCGACAGGTGATTAGATAACAAGGCCCAGGTGGGCCATCTACGCACCTGTCGCTGATTTTGAGGCTGGCCCTGGCAACATCCTGCTTTGCTGCAGGCGCGCAGGCCACGCCTCCTCCACAGTTAGCTTCAGAATAACAATGTTATTACAAAGAATAAGAGACTTATTATACCCTGGAAATGTTGGTCTTACTTAAAAATGCACACGTTTAGTTGTTCAGTGTTAAAAAAAATATTATATGGCTCTTAGGGAAATACATTTTAAAATATTTGGCTTCTTGGCTCTCTCAGCCAAAAATCAATGAATCAATCAATCAATGTTTATTTATATAGCCCCAAATCACAAATGTCTCAAAGGACTGCACAAATCATTACGACTACAACATCCTCGGAAGAACCCACAAAAGGGCAAGGAAAACTCACACCCAGTGGGCAGGGAGAATTCACATTCAGTGGGACGCCAGTGACAATGCTGACTATGAGAAACCTTGGAGAGGACCTCAGATGTGGGCAACCCCCCCCCCTCTAGGGGACCGAAAGCAATGGATGTCGAGCGGGTCTAACATGATACTGTGAAAGTTCAATCCATAGTGGCTCCAAGACAGCAGTGAGAGTCCCGTCCACAGGAAACCATCTCAAGTGGATCAGCAGCGTAGAGATGTCCCCAACCGATACAGGCGAGCGGTCCATCCTGGGTCCCGACGAGCGGTCCATCCTGGGTCTCGACTCTGGACAGTCAGTACTTCATCCATGGTCATCGGACCGGACCCCCTCCACAAGGGAGGGGGGACATAGGAGAAAGAAAAGAAGCGGCAGATCAACTGGTCTAAAAAGGAGGTCTATTTAAAGGCTAGAGTATACAGATGAGTTTTAAGATGAGACTTAAGGTTCCCGACCCCTGTTCTAGGGCGTGAGTGGAGCAGTGAGTATCAGGGGTGGCCGTGCCCGGGAATAATTTTTGGCGCTTTAACCCCCAATTTCAACCCTTGATGCTGAGTGTCAAGTAGGGAGGCAATGGGTCCCGTTTTTATAGTCTTTGGTGTCAGGTTTAAGCACCAAACTATTAAACAGAACAATAAGCAAGGAATCAGGCAGAGACAGAGTTCAATTTTACTCATGAGGAGAACGCATGGAGCTGCACACTCAGTTACAGTCTCGCCCTACGCTCTGAGGAACAGCCCACGTGCCCCCCATTTTATTCAGGAGTTCCCGTGTTACATCGCTGAGGCTGCTTCTAAAGGGAGGTGTCACACATTATGCAAGCAGCTCAGTAGGCACAATACGTGATTATTCAGAACGGAAACGTGTTAGGGGCCTTATGATTGCGTCCTGTCTCTGCGTTGTCTGCCTGCTGTCACCTTATCTTCGTTGAGGTGCTTGATGTTCGTCCTTGGCTGTCAGCAGCCTGAAAGACAGAAACATCTGCGGCAAGGAACCTCCTCACATTGCAGCAGAAGACAACAAGTTCAATCAATCAATCAATGTTTATTTATATAGCCCCAAATCACAAATGTCTCAAAGGACTGCACAAATCATTACGACTACGACATCCTCGGAAGAACCCACAAAAGGCCAAGGAAGTTGTGTGCCTTTGCACGAAAGTAAAAAGTACAGCTTGTGCAAAACAGATAATAACTAGAGCAGTGGTTCTTAACCTTTTGGAAATACCGCATTCACAGAACCCTTCTTTAGTGAAAAATATATATATATTTTTTTCAAATTGAAGTCAAAGTTGTTTTTTTTACCGGTGCACAAAATGAGCCATGCGCAAACATCACCTTGTTCAAAGAACAAAACCAAGACAGTGCATTAACTCACAACAAATTACACACCTGCAAATCAGTGTGACTTCTGCTGTGGCCGTATCCATAATACGCCGATATGGAGAAGTTTTTATTTGCACGATGAGTCGGGTGTGTCTCGACCTCCGCGGCAGATCCGTCGAACCCCTGAGGCCGACTCACCGAACCCCTAGGGTTCGATGGAACCCAGGTTAAGAGCCACTGAACTAGAGCAGTGGTTCTCAAATGGGGGTACTTGAAGGTATGCCAAGGGGTACGTGAGATTTTTCTAAAAATATTCTAAAAATAGCAACAATTCAAAAATCCTTTATAAATAATACTTCAACAAAATATGAATGTAAGTTCATAAACTGTGAAAAGAAATGCAACAATGCAATATTCAGTGTTGACAGCTCGATTTTTTTGTGGACATGTTTCATAAATATTGATGTTAAAGATTTATTTTTTTGTGAAGAAATGTTTAGAATTAAGTTCATGAATCCAGAGTGATCTCTGTGACAATTGTGAAGTGAAGTGAATCATATTTATATAGCGCTTTTTCTCTAGTGACTCAAAGCGCTTTACATAGTGAAACCCAATATTTAAGTTACATTCTGTCACGCGTTCGGCGCACTTGTTGCGCGGAGTTGCCACTTCGTGGATGCACACACTACCAGTCAGCAGGATTGCAGGTAAGAATATGTTTTAATATAATAAAACAAAAGAACACTGGTGCAAAAAAGGAGAAAAACAAAGCGCGTGCCAATGCACGGAAAGCTAATGCTAAAAACGTAGCAGGAAACAGAAAACACTAAACGACGTGCCACACGCACGTGAAGCTAAGGCGGAACTTAGCACAAAATAATCGAGGGCACAAGGATACAAAACGTGACGTGTTGCGAAAAGCAAGTAATGGACCGAGGACGAACTGAGGAATCAGGTGGGCTTAAATACACAAATAATAATCAACAACAGGTGTGACAGGAGCCCGTGAGGAGGAGCACAAAACGTTGCCATGGTGACTAAACAAACGGGGAAGTGCTCAAACACAAGGAATCGGCAGAGTCCAGAACTAAACATGAACAAAGACATATAAGCGGCAAAACAATAAACGATCCGCATACCGGATCGTGACACATTCAAACCAGTGTGGGTGGCACTGGGAGCAGGTGGGTAAAGTGTCTTGCCCAAGGACACAACGGCAGTGACTAGGATGGCGGATGCGGGAATCGAACCTGCAACCCTCAAGTTGCTGGCACGGCCGCTCTACCAACCGAGCTAAACCGCCCCAAAATTCAATTCCAAAAGAGGGCACTTTGTGTTGATGATTACTTCTATGTGTAGAAATCCATCCATCCATCCATTTTCTACCGCTTATTCCCTTTGGGGTCGCGGGCGGCGGGCTTCACGGTGGCAGAGGGGTTAGTGCGTCTGCCTCACAATACTAAGGTCCTGCAGTCCTGGGTTCAAATCCAGGCTCGGGATCTTTCTGTGTGGAGTTTGCATGTTCTCCCCGTGAATGCGTGGGTTCCCTCCGGGTACTCCGGCTTCCTCCCACTTCCAAAGACATGCACCTGGGGATAGGTTGATTGGCAACACTAAATTGGCCCTAGTGTGTGAATGTGAGTGTGAATGTTGTCTGTCTATCTGTGTTGGCCCTGCGATGAGGTGGCGACTTGTCCAGGGTGTACCCCGCCTTCCGCCCGATTGTAGCTGAGATAGGCGCCAGCGCCCCCCGCGACCCCAAAAGGGAATAAGCGGTAGAAAATGGATGGATGGATGGGGTCGCGGGCGGCACTGGTGCCTATCTCAGCTACAATCGGGCGGAAGGCGGTGTACACCCTGGACAAGTCGCTACCTCATCTCAGTATGTGTAGAAATCTTTATTTATAATTGAATCACCTGTTTATTTTTCAACAAGTTTTTAGTTATTTGTATATCTTTTTTTCCAAATAGTTTAAGAAAGACTATTACAAATGAGCAATATTTTGCACTGTTATACAATTTAATAAATCAGAAACGGATGACATAGTGCTGTATTTTACTTCTTTATCTTTTTTTTTTCAACCAAAAATGCTTTGCTCTTATTAGGGGGTACTTGAATTAAAAAAATGTTCACAGGTGGTAGTACATCACTGAAAAAAGGTTGAGAACCACTGAACTAGAGCAATGGCCTTTAAGCATAAGAGTTAGGTGATAATGTCACAGGTATTGCCTTGAGGCAATATCAAATTAACATTAGAGCTGGCCCACTGGTACTATAAAGGTACAGCCTTTAGCGTTGTCTACAATATGTCGTCACGTCCGCTTTTACTCCATACAAACAGCCTGCCTGCCTGCCAAGTCACATGATATATGCGACTTGTACACACACTTATGTGAATGCCAAGCATACTTGCTCAGCAGCCATACAGGTCACACTGAGGGTGGCCGTATAAACAACTTTAACACTGTTACAAATATGCGCCACACTGTGAACCCACACCATACAAGAATGACTAACACATTTCGGGAGAACATCGGCACCGTAACACAACATAAACACGACAGAGCAAATACCCAGAACCCCGTGCAGCACAAAACCCGCCCCCCACCACCAACCACCCCCATCTCATTATTATTTTATTTTAAGATTTATTAGTCTGTGGAAAAAATGTAATGTTGATATTTACCTCAGGAAGCTGCAAATAGAAAAGAGGCATTAAATGTTTTATTTAAATTGTATTTATTTTTTCGTTTGTTTTTTGAATGTGGATTTTGCACAATTCAGTTTTGTAATTATTGCTTGTTCCATATTCATTGTTAAAGCAAATGAGTGTAGCAAACTGAGCAATAATTAACAATTTATTCATGCACTTTCTGTTGCGATCTGCTGCTCAGATCTTCACGTGTTTGTTTTTTCATTCTCAGTCTGACCCGTTTATTTCCTGTTTTTGTCCATCACTATGGTTACACATCAGTCCACCTGCTAGTCTCGCCCCGCACACCTGCTAATAATTATCACCCTCCTATTTAAGCTCACCTTTTCTGTTCACTCATTCTCGGATCCTAATTTGCCCACGCGCATCAGTGACGACTCTCATCATTCGTATGTATTTTCTCGCTAGCTCTCACGCCAAGCCACTTTATTGTCTAGCTTTCATGCTAAATGTTTTGTTTACTCTTTTGTGTCCTCGTACCAAGTTTTAGTTTTCCTTGTTTTATCCTAGCTTTCACGCTAGCGTCTTTTGTTTACTTTTTCTCTTTACACCAGTATTTTTGTTCATAGACTTTTGTTATTAAATAAATACCTTATGTCTTACCTTTGCTGTGTTCTGCTTCGACGCATCCACGGGAAAACTACACCGGCATTACCATGCCGAAGAAGAGTCTTCACACTTTCTCTTGTTACTTCAAGGCTTGAATGTTTGATTCATTCATTTTTGTTATTTTATTTTCAAATTTATTATTAGCCTGTGGACAAAATGTTTGGGGATATTTACCTCAGAAGGCTGCAAATAGAAAAGAGGCACTCAATTTTTATTTAAATTTTATTCGATATGCCATTGATATTTTTTAATTATTATTATTATTATTATTTGAAACTTGATTTTGCATGTCACTATAAAGTTATATAAGCCTTGCTTGTTCAATATTCAATGCAAAACTTGTTTGGGTCCCTATTAAAAGGTTCATTTGTTCAACCCTTGGCCCGCGGCTTTGTTCCGTTTAAAATTTTGGCCCACTCTGTATTTGAGTTTGACACCCCTGCACTAGAACTACCACCGAGACCATGGACTAAGACTGGTATTGATCTGGTTGGTCCGATCCAAAACCAGTATAGACTACTATACTTGATTTCCTGAGGATTTCCTCAGCCGCTGTAGCTACAGAACTGACTAAAATTTGACTAGGCTCTGGAGACTGTTACTAATCATTTGTGAGTCATTTCGTGTTTAATGTGGAATTGATCATATCAGAGCATCACCGTATATCCCATAGAGGGACAGAAAAACCGAGAGGTTTCACGGATACCTGAAGAAAGCCATCAAAGCGACCGGGTGTGACAGAAAGACATGGAAAGAGGAACTTCCAAATATATTAATGGTGTATCGCTTAAGTCCACACGGAGCATCTATGTTCATGTTGGAAAGAGACAGCTGCACTAAATGTCCGAGCTTGGAAAAAGCAGGTGGAACTGCGAAAGAAAAGGAGAAAGATACTAATGTCAGCAACCGTCACAAGGAATATAAAGTCGAAATTAAAACAATTCGCTGACCAGAACAGCGGAGCAAAAAAGCACAACTTCAAAGTCTGTGCCATAGTTTACCAGAATGGAGAATGACACAACATTCAAAGACACTCGCTAAGTATTACTGTCATGACATTGCTGGTTTTTGCGAGCAGAGGAGCATGTTCGGCAGCGCGCACACATAGAGTACTTACGATCAGACAAGGTGTGCAGACTGAAAAGGGAGAACAGAAGTATTTTAGAGTAAAAAATAAACAATAAAGGAGAAGTTATAACACTGAAACGCCCTCAGGAAAAAGTGCTTTAAGACATGGCTAGTTAGCTAGCGGCAAACGGCATTGTTTTAGCCACTTCTAAATCCCTAATCCTCGCCTCCAGGACAACAAATAAAGTAAGTTTCTTACAAGTATCATCCCTGCAGGACGAGGAATAGCTAAACATGCTTCACTACACACCGTAGAAGGATACGATAGCTAACTGCTAACAGCAAGCTAGCACCATGAATGTAATGCCATGAGTGGATCTACACCTGACATCCACTGTAATGATACCAAGTACAATAGCGTATCTGGTCGATACTACTATGATTACATCAATATTTTCTTATGCTTATGAAGTCAGGAAATATGTCCGTGGACACATGAGGACTTTGAATATGACCAATGTATGATCCTGTAACTACTTGGTATCGGATCGATACCTACATTTGTGGTATTGTCCAGAACTAATGTAAAGCATACAAACAGCAGAAGAATAAGTGATTATTACATTTTATCAGAAGTGTACATAGAACATGTTGAAACAGAAAATAACCAGTAAATCAACAAGTGGATTAATAATCATTGTTTACAGCTTGTCCTTAAAGGCCTACTGAAAGCCACTACTACCGACCACGCGGTCTGATAGTTTATATATCAATGATGAAATATTAACATTGCAACACGTGGAGTTGGGAAGCTTTAGACTTTAGCCACACAAACACACGGTGATTCCTTGTTTAAAATTTCCGGAGGTGAAGCTTTACTATGGATCAGAGCGGTTAAGCGAACATGGATCCCGACCACTTGTCAACCGGCAGGTTTCGGTGAGAAAATTGTGGTAAAAAGTCGCCTCTTACCGGAGATCTGTGGAGTTTGCGCCGTCCTTGTATCTGTTGTGACTTCCCTCAGAGACTGGCCTCAAGACACCCGTGGACACACCCCCTTCGACTATCAGGTACTATTTAATCTCACTAAAACACTAGCAACATAATAGAAAGATAAGGGATTTCCCAGAATTATCCTAGTAAATGTGTCTAAAAACATCTGAATTCGTCCCAATGCATCCATTTTCCATTTTCTACCGCTTATTCCCTTTGGGGTCGCGGGGGGCGCTGGCGCCTATCTCAGCTACAATCGGGCGGAAGGCGGGGTACACCCTGGACAAGTCGCCACCTCATCGCAGCGTCCCAATGCAATCGCCATTTTTTGGGGGGGATGAGAGAATTGTGATATTAAGTCGGCTCTTACCTGAGACTTGAGCGGAGTTTGCGTCCTCCTGCAGCAGCTGTCAAAAAGGCAGCTGTGACTTTCTTGGCTCCTCCATATGGCATCCCTCAGAGACACTGGTGGTCACCGCAGCCCTCCGACTTTTAGGTATGACTTTATAATCTCACTAAAACACTAGTAACACAATAAGCAGATAAGGGATTTTCCAGAATTATCCTAGTAAATGTGTCTAATAACATCTGAATCGCTCCTACTGCCGTCGCCTTTTTTAAAAACATTTTCTAGTGTTTCACTCTAACTTTCCTCATCCACGAATCTTTCATCCTAGCTCCAATTAATGGGGAAATCGTCACTTTCTCGGTCCAAATCGCTCTTGCTGCTGGTAGCTATGATTATAAACAATGTGAGGATGTGTGACGTCACGCGCACATCGGCTTCTACTTCTGGTACAGGCAAGGCTTTTTTATTAGCGACCAAAAGTCGCAAACTTTATCGTCGATGTTGTCTACTAAATCCTTTCAGCAAAAATATGGCAATATCGCGAAATGATCAAGTATGACACATAGAATGGACCTGCTATTGTTTGAATAAGAAAATCTCATTTCAGTAGGCCTTTAATAACAAATTTTACCAGTTTCGAACGTAAAGTATATTGTCTTTGCAGTCTATTTTACTAAATTGCAATTTTAAATTTCCCGCTGAGTTTTTTGTTGAAAACGTCGCGGACTTTCAGGAAATATTAGCGCAGCACCATTTGCGGCTAAAAGTCGGCTCTTTTCATCGCGCAATTAAACAGTATTCTAGACATCTGTGTGGCTGAATCTTTTGCAATTTGCTCAATTAAGAATGGAGAAGTCAAAGTAGAAAGATGGAGTTGAGAAGCTTTAGCCTTTAGCCACACAAACACACGGTGATTCCTTGTTTAAAATTCCCAAAGGTGAATCTTTACTATGGATCAGAGCGGTCAAGCGAACATGGTTCCCGACCGCTTGTCAACCGGCAGGTTTCGGTGAGAAAATTGTGGTAAAAAGTCGCCTCTTACCGGAGATCTGTGGAGTTTGCGCCGTCCTTGTATCTGCCGGGACTTCCCTCGGACACTGGCGTCAACACACCCGTGGACACACCCCCTCCGACTATCAGGTACTATTTAATCTCACTAAAACACTAGCAACACAATAGAAAGATAAGGGATTTCCCAGAAATATCCTAGTAAATGTGTCTAAAAACATCTGAATGCGTCCCAATACAATCGCCTTTTTTTTTTTAACTTTATTTATTTTTTTTTTTTTCTAGTCCTTCGCTATCAATATCATCATCCACAAATCTTTCATCCTCGCTCAAATCAATGGGGAAATTGTCGTTTTCTCGGTCCGAATAGCTCTTGCTGCTGGAGGCTCCGTCACGCCAAATTTATTCCTCCAAACAAAAACTTCAAAAACCTTCCCCCCCATTTACTTCCGGGGTCATGATTAATACAGACGTTTTATTAACGCTATATTGTAAAAATGTAACATTATATTATAAAAATACAGACGTTTTGTTAACGCTATATTTTAAAAATAAAATTAAAAAAAACAATTTACAAACACAAGCTATGGGATGACGCATTTACTTCCGGGTTTACGTTTCCTCACGTTTCCTCTTAAGTCATCCCATAGCTTGTGTTTGTAAATTGTTTTTTTTTTCATTTTTACATTTTTTTTTATAATATAACGTTAAAAAACCGTCTGTATTTTTTATAATATAGCGTTTTATTTTTATAATATAGCGTTAAAAAAAACGTCTGTATTAATCATGACCCCGGAAGTAAATGGGGGGGAAGGTTTTTGTAGGGGGAAGAAATTTGGCGTGACAGCTCCTATTATAAACAATGTGAGGACGTGAGGAGCCCTCACCCTTGTGATGTCATCGTCTGCGACTACCGGTAAAGGCAAGGCTTTTTTATCAGCACTAAAAATTGCGAACTTTATCGTTGATGTTCTCTACTAAATCCTTTCAGCAAAAATATGGCAATATCGCGAAATGATCAAGTATGACGAATAGAATGGACCTGCTATCCCCGTTTAAATAAGAAAATCTCATTTCAGTAGGCTTTTAAGAATGTTGACAAAATAATAGAATGATAAATGACACAATATGTTACCGCACATGTCAGCTGACTAATTAGGAGCTTTTGTTTGCTTGCTTACTACTAAAAGACACGTTGTCTTGTATGTTCACTATTTCATTTAAGGACAAACTTGCAATAAGAAACATATGTTTAATTTAAGAAGGGGGACCGGAGGGTGTGTTCCAACTATCGTGGGATCACACTCCTCAGCCTTCCCGGTAAGGTTTATTCAGGTGTACTGGAGAGGAGGCTACGTCGGATAGTCGAACCTCGGATTCAGGAGGAACAGTGTGGTTTTCGTCCTGGTCGTGGAACTGTGGACCAGCTCTATACTCTCGGCAGGGTTCTTGAGGGTGCATGGGAGTTTGCCCAACCAGTCTACATGTGCTTTGTGGACTTGGAGAAGGCATTCGACCGTGTCCCTCGGGAAGTCCTGTGGGGAGTGCTCAGAGAGTATGGGGTATCGGACTGTCTTATTGTGGCGGTCCGCTCCCTGTATGATCAGTGCCAGAGCTTGGTCCGCATTGCTGGCAGTAAGTCGGACACATTTCCAGTGAGGGTTGGACTCCGCCAAGGCTGTCCTTTGTCACCCATTCTGTTCATAACTTTTATGGACAGAATTTCTAGGCGCAGTCAAGGCGTTGAGGGGATCCGGTTTGGTGGCCACGGGATTAGGTCTCTGCTTTTTGCAGATGATGTGGTCCTGATTGCTTCATCTGACCGGGATCTTCAGCTCTCACTGGATCGGTTCGCAGCCGAGTGTGAAGCGACCGGAATGAGAATCAGCACCTCCAAGTCCGAGTCCATGGTTCTCTCCCGGAAAAGGGTGGAGTGCCATCTCCGGGTTGGGGAGGAGACCCTGCCCCAAGTGGAGGAGTTCAAGTACCTAGGAGTCTTGTTCACGAGTGAGGGAAGAGTGGATCGTGAGATCGACAGGCGGATCGGTGCGGCGTCTTCAGTAATGCGGACGTTGTATCGATCCGTTGTGGTGAAGAAGGAGCTGAGCCGGAAGGCAAAGGTCTCAATTTACCGGTCGATATACGTTCCCATCCTCACCTATGGTCATGAGCTTTGGGTCATGACCGAAAGGATAAGATCACAGGTACAAGCGGCCGAAATGAGTTTCCTCCGCCGGGTGGCGGGGCTCTCCCTTAGAGATAGGGTGAGAAGCTCTGCCATCCGGGAGGAACTCAAAGTAAAGCCGCTGCTCCTTCACATCGAGAGGAGCCAGATGAGGTGGTTCGGGCATCTGGTCAGGATGCCACCCGAACGCCTCCCTAGGGAGGTGTTTAGGGCACGTCCAACCGGTAGGAGGCCACGGGGAAGACCCAGGACACGTTGGGAAGACTATGTCTCCCGGCTGGCCTGGGAACGCCTCGGGATCCCCCGGGAAGAGCTAGACGAAGTGGCTGGAGATAGGGAAGTCTGGGCTTCCCTGCTTAGGCTGCTGCCCCCGCGACCAGACCTCGGATAAGCGGAAGATGATGGATGGATGGATGGATGTTTAATGTACCCTAAGATTTTTTTGTCTAAATAAAAACAACAATGCCATTTTTGGGGTCCCATTTATTTAGAAATGTATTGAAAAGTATCGAAATACATTTTGGTACCAGTTGTAAAATGTTGTTATCGGGACAACCCTAAGTCCCTTCAATCTTATTTATCTTTTCACTGCAGCAAATATTTGCATAATTATTGTCCATGACATCGCTACAGTTAAGTGCACCAATGTCCTTGTTCAGAAAAGGTGTATCACTCTTTAAAATGGTCATTTTATACAGTTGGGCAAAAACTTATTTAGTCAGCCAGCGATTGTGCAAGTTCTCCCACTTAAAATGATGACAGAGGTCTGTAATTTTCATCATAGGTACACTTCAACTGTGAGAGACAGAATGTGAAAAAAAAATCCAGGAATTCACATTGTAGAAATTTTAAATAATTTATTTGTGAATTATGTTGGAAAATTAGTATTTGGTCAACCATTCAAAGCTGTCACTGATGGAAGGAGGTTTTGGCTCAAAATCTCACGATACATGGCCCCTTTCATTTTTTTCCTTAACACGGATCAATCGTCCTGTCCCCTTAGCAGAAAAACAGCCCCAAAGCATGATGTTTCCACCCCCATGATTCACAGTAGATATGGTGTTCTTGGGATGCAACTCAGTATTCTTCTTCACCCAAACACGACGAGTTGAGTTTATACCAAAAAGTTCTACTTTTGTTTCATCTGACCACTTGACATTCTCCCATGTGCTCTCTGGCAAACTTCAGACGGGCCTGGACATGCACTGGCTTAAGCAGGTGGACACGTCTGGCGCTGCAGGATTTGATTCCCTGTCGGCGTAGTGTGTTATTAATGGTAACCTTTGTTACTTTGGTCCCAACTCTCTGCAGGTCATTCACCAGGTCCCCCCCGTGTGGTTCTGGGATTTTTGCTCACCGTTCTCATGATCATTTTGACCCCACGGGGTGAGATCTTGCGTGGAGCCCCAGATCGAGGGAGATTATCAGTGGTTTTGTATGTCTTCCATTTTGTGATCATTGCTCCCACAGTTTGCCTATTGTAGATTCACGCTTCCCAGTCTGGTGCAGGTCTACAATTCTTTTCCTGGTTTCCTTCGACAGCTCTTTGGTCTTGGCCATATTGGAGTTTGAAGTCTGACTGTTTGAGGCTGTGGACAGGTGTCTTTTATACAGATAACAAGTTCAAACAGGTGCCATTAATACAGGTAACGAGTGGAGGACAGAAAAGCTTCTTAAAGAAGAAGTTACAGGTCTGTGAGAGCCAGAGATCTTCCTGGTGTGAAGTGACCAAATACTTATTTTCCACCATAATTTACAAAAAAAATTGTTTTAATTCCTACAATGTAAATTCCTGGATTTTTTTTGACATTCTGTCTCTCACAGTTGAAGTGTACCTATGATGAAAATTACAGACCTCTATCATCATTTTAAGTCAATCAATCAATCAATGTTTATTTATATAGCCCCAAATCACAAATGTCTCAAAGGACTGCACAAATCATTACGACTACAACATCCTCGGAAGAACCCACAAAAGGGCAAGGAAAACTCACACCCAGTGGGCAGGGAGAATTCACATCCAGTGGGACGCCAGTGACAATGCTGACTATGAGAAACCTTGGAGAGGACCTCAGAAGTGGGCAACCCCCCCCCTCTAGGGGACCGAAAGCAATGGATGTCGAGCGGGTCTAACATGATGCTGCGAAAGTTCAATCCATAGTGGCTCCAACACAGCCGCGAGAGTTCAGTTCAAAGCGGATCCAAGACAGCAGCGAGAGTCCCGTCCACAGGAGACCATCTCAAGCGGAGGCGGATCAGCAGTGTAGAGATGTCCCCAATCGATACACAGGCGAGCGGTCCATCCTGGGTCTCGACTCTGGACAGCCAGTACTTCATCCATGGTCATCGGACCGGACCCCCTCCACAAGGGAGGGGGGGACATAGGAGAAAGAAAAAAAGCGGCAGATCAACTGGTCTAAAAGTGGGAGAACTTGCACAATCGGTGGCTGACTAAATACTTTTTTGCCCCACTGTATATTTGATCTATTCTTGTCATGTAAAAGGCATTTTTTTTTTTACAACTTAGTTGTCATTAGAATCCCTTTGTGGTCTGACAAAGCAGATGGAAAATGGTTATGTGAATAATGATCTTATTGACTCAATCGCAGCAAGAGAAAACCACTTATAGATTTGTCAGTCCTGCAATATACTTGTTATTACAGGGTGTTGTTATTTCATTAAACACCAGCTGACAGACAAAATCAATACGCAGCACAGCTTCGCACTTGATTAAATGACTGGATTTAGTCCCAGGAGAAGGTCCACTTGTTAAGTTAATGTTGCAGACTCGGTGTGAAATCATCAATAAACATATGGAGCACGGGGGATAAACTATAAGGCTGGAGGGGGAAAAAGCTGTTTTTTATAATAGAGTTGTTATCATTTTAATCACATTATGCAGATGAAATAAGAAGTGCTGCAGACCTTACAGGGAAGAAGAGTCTCTGAACGGCACACGGTAGGAAGAAGTTGATCCACTGGTCAGGGTTCCTGACTGGGAAGGCGATGGGGTGTATGTTGTACTGGAACTTGGCTGTGACAAAGCGAGGTCAAATTATACATTTAATTTTCACCTGTCATTGCTTGACAAAAACAAACAAAAAACAAAGACTTGTAGGGATGGGAATGGAAAACATGAACCGGTTTCCAGTGAATCAGTTCCTTATAGACTGGGCCATGGAAACCGGGACGCAAAATCTTAACAGTCAAGCAGTCATGTCACATGATGACTAGGGAGTTGGAGACAGAGGGACGCTTCAAGCTGAAGACTCCAAAGACAAAAAAAAAATCATTTAAGTTGGTACATTGTGTAAATCAGGGGTCACCAACCTTTTTGAAACCAAGAGCTACTTCTTGGGTACTGATTAAGGGCTACCAGTTTGATACGCACTTAAATAAATTGCCAGAAATAGCCTATTTGCTCAATTTACCTTTAATAAATAAATCTATATATATATAAGAAAATAGGTATTTCTGTCTGTCATTCCGTCGTACTTTTTTTTTCCTTTTCCGAAAATTTTTTTGTAGGGAATAAATGATGAAAAAAACACTTAATTGAACGGTTTAAAAGAGGAGAAAACATGAAATTAAATTATGAAACATAGTTTATATTCAATTTCGACTCTTTAAAATTCAAAATTCAACCGAAAAAAAATGAAAAGAAAAACTAGCTAATTAGAATCTTTTTGAAAAATTTAAAAAATAATTTATGGAACATCAATTTGTAATTTCCAGTGAGGGTTGGACTCCGCCAAGGCTGTCCTTTGTCACCCATTCTGTTCATAACTTTTATGGACAGAATTTCTAGGCGCAGTCAAGGCGTTGAGGGGTTCTGGTTTGGTGACCGCAGGATTAGGTCTCTGCTTTTTGCAGATGATGTGGTCCTGATGGCTTCATCTGACCGGGATCTTCAGCTCTCACTGGATCGGTTCGCAGCCGAGTGTGAAGCGACCGGAATGAGAATCAGCACCTCCAAGTCCGAGTCCATGGTTCTCGCCCGGAAAAGGGTGGAATGCCATTTCTGGGTTGGGGAGGAGACCCTGCCCCAAGTGGAGGAGTTCAAGTACCTAGGAGTCTTGTTCACGAGTGGGGGAAGAGTGGATCGTGAGATCGACAGGCGGATCGGTGCGGCGTCTTCAGTAATGCGGACGTTGTACCGATCCGTTGTGGTGAAGAAGGAGCTGAGCCAGAAGGCAAAGCTCTCAATTTACCGGTCGATCTACGTTCCCATCCTCACCTATGGTCATGAGCTTTGGGTCATGACCGAAAGGATAAGATCACGGGTACAAGCGGCCCAAATGAGTTTCCTCTCCCTTAGAGATAGGGTGAGAAGCTCTGCCATCCGGGAGGAACTCAAAGTAAAGCCGCTGCTCCTCCACATCGAGAGGAGCCAGATGAGGTGGTTCGGGCATCTGGTCAGGATGCCACCCGAACGCCTCCCTAGGGAGGTGTTTAGGGCACGTCCAACCGGTAGGAGGCCACGGGGAAGACCCAGGACACGTTGGGAAGACTATGTCTCCCGGCTGGCCTGGGAACGCCTCGGGATCCCCCGGGAAGAGCTAGACGAAGTGGCTGGGGAGAGGGAAGTCTGGGTTTCCCTGCTTAGGCTGCTGCCCCCGCGACCCGACCTCGGATAAGCGGAAGAAGATGGATGGATGGATGGATGGATGGATGGATGGCATTTTGTAATTTTTCCTGATTAAGATTAATTTTAGAATTTTGATGACATGTTTTAAATAGGTTAAAATCCAATCTGCACTTTGTTAGAATATATAACAAATTGGACCAAGCTACATTTCTAACAAAGACAAATCATTATTTCTTCTAGATTTTCCAGAAGAAAAATTTTAAAAGAAATTCAAAAGACTTTGAAATAAGACTTGAATTTGATTCTATATATTTTCTAGATTTGCCAGTATAATATTTTTGTATTTTATTCGTAACAAGTTTGAAGAAATATTTCACAAATATTCTTTGTCGAAAAAACAGAAGCTAAAATGAAGAATGAAATTAAAATGTATTTATTATTCTTTACAATTAAAAAATATATACTTGTACATTTATTTAAATTGTCAGGAAAGAAGAGGAAGGAATTTAAAAGGTAAAAAGGTATGTGTTTAAAAATCCTAAAAATCATTTTTAAAGTTGTATTTTTTCTCTAAAATGGTCTTTCTGAAAGTTAATAAGAAGCTAAGTAAAAAAATTAAATCAATTTATTCAAACAAGTGAAGACCAAGTCTTTAAAATATTTTCTTGGATTTTCAAATTCTATTTGAGTTTTGTCTCTCTTATAATTAAAAATGTCGAGCAAAGCGAGACCAGCTTGCTAGTAAATAAATAATATTTAAAAAATAGAGGCAGCTCACTGGTATGTGCTGCTATTTTTAGAACATGCCAATGGGCTACTCATTTTGTTCTTACGGGCTACCTGGTGCCTAGCGGGCACCGCATTGGTGACCCCTGGTGTAAATCGTAGATAAAAACAGAATATAATGATTTGCAAATCCTTTTCAACTTATATTCAATTGAACTGGAAACACAAGTTACTTAACGTTCGAACTGTAAAACTTTATTTTTTGCAAATATTAGCTCATTTGGAATTTGACGCCTGCAACATGTTTCAAAAAAGCTGGCACAAGTGGCAAAGAAGACTGAGGAAGTTGAGAAATCCTCATCAAACACTTATTTGGAACATCCCGCAGGTGAACAGGCTCATTGGGAACAGGTGGGTGCCATGATTGGGTACAAAATCAGCTTCTATGAAATGCTCAGTCATTCAAAAACCAGGATGGGGCGAGGGTCACCACTTTGTGAAGAAATGCATGAGCAAATTGTCGAACAGTTTAAGAACAACATTTCTCAATTAGCTATTGCAAAGGATTAAGGGATTTCACCATCTGCGGTCTGTAATATCATCAAAAGGTTCAGAGAATCTGGAGAAATCACTATACCTAAGCGAGGATTTTACAGACCTTCGATTTCTCAGGCGGTACTGCCTCAAAAACCGACATCAGTGTGTAAAGGATATCACCACACGGGCTCAGAAACACTTCAGAAAATCATTGTCAGTAACTACAGTTTGTTGCTTCATCTGTAAGTGCAAGTTAAAACTCTACTATGCAAAGCCAAAGCTATTTATCAACAACACCCAGAAACGCCACCGGCTTCGCTGAGCCTAAGCTCATCTACGATGAGCTCGTTGTGTGAAAATCGTTGTGTGGTCTGACGAGTCCACATTTCAAATTGTTGGAAACTGTGGACGTTGTGTCCTCTGGACCAAAGAGGAACAGAACCATCCGGATTGTTAGGCGCAAAGTTCAAAAGCCAGCATCTGTGATGGTATGGGGGTGCATTAGTGCCCAAGGCATGGGTAACTTACACATCTGCGAAGGCACCATTAATGCTGAATGGTCCATACAGGTTTTGGGGTAACACATGTTGTATGTTTTAGCGCTTTAATGGCAAGTTTACTGACAGATATAAGTAAGAACTCTACACTACTTTTATCAGAAATAGCAACAGCTGAGGATAACAAGAAGATAGAGGAAAAATAAGAAGATTATAGACTACGGGGTCAGTACGGACTACCAAGGCTGAAGCGCACAATTTTTCAGGATTTACGCAGATCCAAATTGCAAATCAGCAGGTACCAGAAGGTAAGAAAAGTTGCTTTTGCATAATTTTGCGAAAAACCCCCCCGCCAGATAATGTCTTAACGTATATACACACCATAATAATACTTATATGTTTAATGCGCCGACAATCCATCAAGCTTCATAGCTCACCAGAGTCGTACTAAAACATTTTGATACATTTTTGAGCGCCGTGTGTAATGTTCTATATTTTCAATAGAATATTTTAAAATGTTGGTATTGTTTACTTATGACCCACCATAGTGCAGTCTACACATATCTCTAATGTTTGACTGCCATCTACTGGTCACACTTATCATTGATTGATTGAAACTTTTATTAGTAGTTTGCACAGTACAGTACATATTCCGTACAATTGACCACTAAATGGTAACACCCGAATAAGTTTTTAACTTGTTTAAGTCGGGGTCCACGTTAATCAATTCATGGTTCATTACACCATGTACCGGATAGAATAGCTTCAAGGTGGGTGTAATAAACCAGGATTATTCCGTACATTAGGCGCACCGGGTTATAAGGCGCACTGTCGAGTTTTAAAGGGGAAAATTATCACATTTTCAAAAGGGTTAAAAACAATAAAAATCAGTAACCCCTTTTTTTGATTTTTTTTCAAAATTTTACCGGTCCCGGAATATCCCTAAATAAAGCTTTAAAGTGCCTTATTATCGACTCTCTGCGAAGACACTGGCCATTTCCCTGTGACGTCACACAGTGCTGCCAATGTAAACAAACAACGGCGAATACCACAGCAAGATATAGCGACATTAGCTCGGATTCAAACTCGGATTTCAGCGACTTAAGCGATTCAACAGATTACGCATGTATTGAAACATATGGTTGGAGTATGAAAATATTGAAGAAGAAACTGAAGCTATTGAGCGAATAGCTATTGACGCTATTCATAGCCATAGCGTGGCCGAATAGCTGCGTTAGCATCGCCGGTAAAATGTGCGGACCAAACGATCAGGACTTTCGCATCTTTTGACACTGGAGCAACTTAAATCCGTCGATTGGTAAGTGTTTTTTTCGCATTAAATGTGAGTGGAAGTAACGTAATATAGTTGCAAATGCATCTACAGGTTATCCATACATCTCTGTGCCATGTCTGCTTTAGCACCGCCGGTAAATAGCATGTTAGCATCGATTAGCGTAGCATGTTAGCATCGATTAGCTGGCAGTCAACATCAACAAAACTCACCTTTGTGATTTCGTTGACTATCGTTGCAAATGCATCTGCAGGTTATCCATACATTTCTGTGCCATGTCTGCTTTAGCACCGCCAGTAAATAGCATGTTAGCGTCGATTAGTGTAGCATGTTAGCATTGATTAGCTGGCAGTCACGCCGCGACCAAATATGTCTGATAAGCACACAAGTCAACAACATCAACAGAACTCACCTTTGTGATTTCGTTGACTTTATCGTTGCAAATGCATCTGCAGGTTATCCATACATTTCTGTGCCATGTCTGCTTTAGCACCGCCAGTAAATAGCATGTTAGCGTCGATTAGCGTAGCATGTTAGCATTGATTAGCTGGCAGTCACGCCGCGATCAAATATGTCTGATTAGCACATAAGTCAACAACATCAACAAAACTCACCTTTGTGATTTCGTTGACTTTATCGTTGCAAATGCATCTGCAGGTTATCCATACATCTCTGTGCCATGTCTGTCTTAGCATCGCCGGTAAAATGTGGAGACACTCCGGTACATCCAATGGGGGTCTGGCGGCAGACACTTTGGCATCTTCGGGCCAGTGGTGCAACTTGAATCCCTCCCTGTTAGTGTTGTTACACCCTCCGACAACACACCGACGAGGCATGATGTCTCCAAGGTTCCAAAAAATAGTCGAAAACACGGAAAATAACCGAGCTGAGACCCGGTGTTTGTAATGTGAAAATGAAAATGGTGGGTGTGTTACCTCGGCGACGTCACGTTCTGACGTCATCGCCTCCAGCGCGATAAACAGAAAGGCGTTTAATTTGCCAAAATTCACCCATTTAGAGTTCGGAAATCGGTTAAAAAATAGATGGTCTTTTTTCTGCATCATCAAGGTATATATTGACGCTTACATAGGTCTGGTGATAATGTTCCCCTTTAAGGGAAAAAAATGATTTTGAGTGCGCCTTATCGGTAAAAGAGCTCTGTGTTGATTTCAAGGTTTTTGCACCATTTTTGTACTCTTTCGGACCACAGGTTTCGACCATAAAAACAAACAGATCTGTTTGTTGAAGCCGCCAGCTTGAACATTGTCTGGAGGGATAAACCAACTCCTAGAAAAAGACAAGTTACCACTGTTGTCGATCTCCAGCGAGACAAACCGGGAAGAAAAAAAGTGTTCTACCACAACAAATGCAGACGAGGATGTGGAAGAGTCCAGAATTTACAAGAAATAATAAGGATGTTGCATTCTACGAGAGCCAGGCAGACCAAAGTGAGGCTTACAAGACGGCAGGAGGACATTAAATACTTTACAATATTAAAGGCCTACTGAAATGAGATTTTCTTATTTAAACAGGGATAGCAGGTCCATTCTATGTGTCATACTTGATCATTTCCCGATATTGCCATATTTTTGCTGAAAGGATTAAGTAGAGAACATCGACGATAAAATTTGCAACATTTGGTCGCTAATTAAAAAGGCTTGCCTGTACCAGAAGTAGCAGACGATGTGCCCGTGACGTCACCGGTGTGAGGGCTCCTCACATCCTCGCATTGTTTATGATGTGAGCCACCAGCAATAAGAGCAATTCGGACCGAGAAAGCGACGATTTCCCCATTAATTTGAGCAAGGATGAAATATTCGTGGATGAGGAAAGTTAGAGTGAAGCACTGATTAAAAAAAAAAAAAAACATTAAAAAAGGCGACGGCTCCAGGCAACGGCAGTGGGAGAATTTCAGAGGGAATTAGACACATTTACTAGGATCTTTCTGGAAAATCCCTTATCTGCTTATTGTGTTAATAGTATTTTAGTGAGATTATAAAGTCATACCTGAAAGTCCGATGGCTGCGCCAGTGTCTCTGAGAGGAGCCGAGGAGCCAAGATCATAGCTGCCTCTTTGAGCTGTAGGATAATGTCGCGTAATCCACTCAAGTCTCCGGTAAGAGCCGACTTAATATCACAATTTTCCCATCCAAAAACTTGCTGATTGACGTAGAGAAACATGTTCGCTTGACCGCTATGTGTTAAAGGCCTACTGAAACCCACTACTACTGACCATGCAGTCTGATAGTTTATATATCAATTATGAAATATTAACATTGCAACACATGCCAATACGGCCATTTTAAATTTCCCTCGAAGTGTCCTGTTGAAAACGTCGCGGAATGATGACGCGTGCGCGTGACGTCACGGACAGTCAAGAAATATTAGCTCAGCACCAGTTACGGCTAAAAGTAATCTCTTTTCATCGTACAATTACACAGTATTTTGGACATCTGTGTTGCTGAATCTTTTGCACTTTGTTCAATTAATAATGGAGACTATAAAGAAGAATGCTATTGGTGGAAAGCGGTGGATTGCAGCTGCCTTTAGCACCGAAACACAGCCGGTGTTTCTTTGTTTTTAACACAGAGCGGTCAAGCGAACATGTTTCTTCACGTCAACCAGCATGTTTTTGGATGGGAAAATTGTGATTATATATCTTACCGGAGACATCATTGGATTATTCGTCCTCCTGCAGTAGCTGTTTAAAAGGCAGCTGTGAGCTTGGCTCCTCGGCTTCTTTCTGAGACACTGCGTGTTCACCGCAGCCATCGGACCTCGAGGTATGCCTTTACAATCTCACTAAAACACTCTTAAAACAATAAGCAGATAAGGCAGGGGTCGGGAACCTTTTTGGCTGAGAGAGCCAAGAAAGCCAAATATTTTAAAATGTATTTCTGTAAGAGCCATATAATATTTTTTTTTAACACTGAACACAACTAAACACGTGCATTTTTAAGTAACACCAACATTTCTAGAGTATAATAAGTCTCTTACTCTTTGGACTAACACTGTTATTCTGATGCTAACTGTGGAGGGGACGTGGCCTGCGGGCCTGCAGCGAAGCAGGATGTGCCAGGACCGGCTTAGAAATCAGCGAAAGGTGCGTAGATAGCCCACCTGGGCCTTGTTATCTAATCACCTGTCGCTCTGTTATAAGTAGCAGCCAGAAGGAGAACGAAAGCATTAATGGTGCCTTCACAGATAATAATAACTTAGAGAACGAAAGAGAAAAAGAAAATTGCTGGAAAGCAACTGAGAGACTTATTGAAAAATAAAACAATATTGTAACCCTGAAACAGGCTCTCATGTCGGTGCTTGGTGGTCTGAAGAACCCCCAGGAGGGCAAGCCCCACACTAACCAATAATTAATAAATTACTTCTTACCATTAACGCAACTTCTTGAACATAAAAAAGCATGAGAATATTTTATGTTTTGAGCGTTATTTTTAAACTGGTGGAATTATTCATTACTTAACGTGTCAAACGATGTCAGATCAGATTTATCTGAGAGCCAGATGCAGTCATCAAAAGAGCCACATCTGGCTCTAGAGCCATAGGTTCCCTACCCCTGAGATAAGGGATCTTCAAGAATTATCCTAGTAAATGTGTCTAATTACACCTGAAACGCTCACAGTGCCGTAGCCATCGCTTTTTATTTTATTTTATTATTATTTTTTTTCCTAGTCCTTCGCTATCAATATCATCATCCACCAATCTTTTATCCTCGCTCTAATTAATGGGGAAATTGTCGTTTTCTCGGTCCGAATAGCTCTTGCTGCTGGAGGCTCCCATTATAAACAATGTGAGGACGGGAGGAGCCCTCACCCTTGTGACGTCATCGTCTGCGACTTCCGGTACAGGCAAGGCTTTTTTATCAGCACCAAAAGTTGCAAACTTTATTGTCGATGTTCTCTACTAAATCCTTTCAGCAAAAATATGGCAATATCGCAAAATGATCAAGTATGACACATAGAATGGACCTGCTATCCCCGTTTGAATAAGAAAATCTCATTTCAGTAGGCCTTCACAACAAACAAAGAAACACCGGCTGTGTTTCGGTGTTGAAGGCAGCTGCAATCCACCGCTTTCCACCAACAGCGTTCTTCTTTGACGTCTCCATTATTAATTGAACAAATTGCAAAAGATTCAGCAACACAGATGTCCAGAATACTGTGTAATTATGCGATGAAAAGAGACGACTTTTAGCCGTGTGTGGTGCTAGGCTAATATGTCCCCTCCAACCAATAACGTCACAAAGACGCGTCATCATTCCGCGACGTTTTCAACAGGAAACTCCGCGGGAAATTTAAAATGTAATTTAGTCAACTAAAAAGGCCATATAGGCATGTATTGCAATATTAATATTTCATCATTGATGTATAAACTATCAGACTGCGTGGTCTGTAGTAGTGGGTTTCAGTAGTTCTTTAAGGGTACCGCTACATCCTGTGAGAACTCTGCAAGACTCAAATGGATGGACTTGAAGAGAGAGAGAAAGTGAAGGTTTTGAAGAAGCAAATTAATGAGAAGGATTACGTTATCTCAAGCTACGTGTCAGATTCTTGGAAAGTACAAGCGTCTGTCGGTGTGAACAATGTGATTATGACTGCGCTGCAGATAACACCCACGCCTAATGGAGGAGCAGCTGATAACAGGAAGACAAGATGCTGCTTCTTCATCAGTGCAACAGGTGACCAACGTTCTGCAATCTAAATAGTGAATGTGGTTGTCAACAAACATGAGGTAGGATAGACTTTATTCATCCCATCCATCCATCCATTTTCTTACGCTTGTCCCTTGTGGGGTGGCCGGAGCCTATCTCAGCTGCATTCGGGCGGAAGGCATTGTACACCCTGGACAAGTCGCCACCTCATCACCAAGCCAACACAGATAGACAAACAACATTCACACACTAGGGCCAATTTAGTGTTGCCAATCAACCTATCCCCAGGTGCATGTCTTTGGAAGTGGGAGGAAGCCGGAGTACCCGTAAGAGAACATGCAAACTCCACACAGAAAGATCCCGAGCCTGGGATTGAACCCAAGACTGCTCAGGACATTCCTGTTGTGAGGCAGATGCACTAACCCCTCTTACACCGTGCTGCCCTATTTATCCCAAAATGGGGTAATTATGTGGTTGCAGTGCAGATACAAAAAGTCCACAAAAAACTGTGGCGTGGTGAGAGCAAGGCCTTCTCTGCTGGCCTAACATAAATTCTGATCATACATCAATAAAGTTTTAATCTTATTTTTAATGTACTTTCTATAAAGTCTGCGGGCTATAGAGCGTTTTCTATTCGGGCTCCAGTACTCTGGAATGCCCTCTCGGTAACAGTTAGAGATGCTACCTCAGTAGAAGCATTTAAGTCCCATCTTAATACTCATTTGTAAACTCAAGCCTTTAAATAGACCCCCTTTTTAGACCAGTTGATCTGCCGTATCTTTTCGACTCTGCTCCCCTCTCCTTTGTGGAGGGGGGGCACAGGTTCGGTGGCCACGGATGAAGCGTTGGCTGTCCAAAGGTCGGGACCCGGGGTGGAGCGCTCACCTGTGCATCGGCTGGGGAAATCTTTGCACTGCTGACCTGTCTCCGCTCGGGATGGTCTCCTGCTGGCCCCACTAAGCATTGCCAGAACACACACACACTAAAAAAAAGAACACAGATGAAATATCAGTCAGAGTCCTGCCACCTTTAGAAGTTTTTTGATGACTCTGTGATAGTGGGGTGTATTGAGGATGGTGATGATGAGGAATGCAGGGCACTGGTTTAGGACTTTGTCACATGGTGTGGAAAGAACCATCTCCAGCTCAATGTGACCAAGACTAAGGAGCTGGTTGTGGACCTGGAAAGGAGGAGGAGTACTCTGGCGACCTCTGTTTCCATCAGGGGGGTCGATGTGGACATGGTTGAGGATTATAAATACCTCGGTGTACACATGGACAACAAGCTGAATGGGTCAAATCATGCTGAGGTCCTCTACAAGAAGGGACAGAGCCGCCTCTACTTCCTCAGGAGGCTTGGATCATACAACGTCTGTACAAAGATGTTGAAGATGTTCTACGAGTCGGTGGTGGCGAACGCCTTCTTGTACGCCGTGGCTTGCAGGGGCAGCAGGCTGAGTGTGAGGGACACAAACAGACTGGACAAGTTGGTAGAGAAGGCCAGTAACGTGGTGGGAGTGGAGCTAGACTAAATGGCGGTGGTATCAGAGAGGAGAAGTCTAGCAGAACTCTTAGCCATTATGGACAACACCTCCCACCCACTACACTTGGACCTTGCGGAGAGAATGAGCACGATCAGCAGAAGCCTCAGACGCTCAAAATGCAACACAGAACGACACAGGAGGTCCTTCATACCGACAGTCATCAGACTGTATGATGCATATGTTCCTTGACTGCACTTAAATGTAGAATATATGTAGAATATATTTACATTATTCATATATTATATAATATATGATATCTTATTAAATTATTTATTTTATTATTGTCTTTTGTGAGCGAACTGTGGTGCTGAATTTCCCCCATGGATCAATAAAGTACTTTCTATTCTATTGGGAAATTGTGTTAGATGTAAATATAAACAGAATACAATGATTTTCAAATCATTTTCAACCCATATTCAGTTGAATATCCTACAAAGACAACATATTTGATGTTCAAACTGATAAACATTTTTTTTTTTGTCAAATAATCATTAACTTTAGAATTGGATGCCAGCAACACGTGACAAAAAAGTTGGGAAAGGTGGCAATAAATACTGATAAAGTTGAGGAATGCTCATCAAACACTTATATGGAACATCCCACAGGTGTGCAGGCTAATTGGGAACAGGTGGGTGCCATGATTGGGTAGATAAGCAGCTTCCATGAAATGCTAAGTAATTCACAAACAAGGATGGGGTGAAGGTCAGCACATTGTAAGCAAATTGTCGAACAGTTTTAGAACAACATTTCTCAACGAGCTATTGCCAGGAATTTTGGGATTTTACCATCTACGGTCCTTAAAATCATCAAAAAGTTCAGGGAATCTGGAGAAATCACTGCACGTAAGCGATGATATTACAGACTTTTGGCCCCTCAGACGGTACTGCATCAAAAACCGACATCATTGTGTAAAGGATATCACCACATAAAACACTACATAAAACCACTCTCAGTAACTACAGTTGGTTGCTACATCTGTAAGTGCAAGTTAAAACTCTACTATGCAAAGCAAAACCCTTTTATCAACAATATCCTGAAACGCCGCCGGATTGGCTGAGCCCGAGCTCACCTAAGATGGAAGGATGCAAAGTGGAAAGATGTTCTGTGGTCTGACGAGTCCACATTTCAAATTAAATTTGGAAACAGAGGACGTGGTGTCCTCCAGAACAAAGAGGAAAATAACCATTCGTATTGTTATAGGCGCAAAGTTCAAAAGCCAGCATCTGTGATGGTATGGGGGTGTATTAGTGCCCAAGGCATGGGTAACTTACACATCTGTGAAGGCACCATTAATGCTGAAAGGTCCATACAGGTTTTTGAGAAACATGTTGTCATCCAAGCAATGTTATCATGGACGCCCCTGCTTATTCCAGCAAAACAAGTGTTACAACAGTGTGGCTTCGTAAAAAAAGAGTGCGGGTACTTTGCTGTCCCGCCTGCAGTCCAGACCTGTCGCCCATCAAAAATGTGTGGCGCATTATGAAATGTAAAATACGACAGCGGAGACCCCGGACTGTTGAATGACTGAAGCTCTACATAAAACAAGAATGGGAAAGAATTCCACTTTCAAAGCTTCAACAATTAGTTTCCTCAGTTCCCAAACGTTTATTGAGTGTTGTTAAAAGAGAAGGTGATGTAACAGAGTGGTGAACATGCCCTTTCCCAACTACTTTGGCACGTGTTGCAGCCAGGAAATTCTAAGTTAATTATTATTTGCAAAAAAAAATAAAGTTTATCAGTTTGAACATCAAATATGTTGTCTTTGTAGCATATTTAATTGAATATGGGTTGAAAAGGATTTGCAATCCTATAAAGGATTTGCAAATCATTGTATTCAGTCTACATGTGCTTTGTGGACTTGGAGAAGGCATTCGACCGTGTCCCTCGGGAAGTCCTGTGGGGAGTGCTCAGAGAGTATGGGGTATCGGAATGTCTTATTGTGGCGGTCCGCTCCCTGTATGATCAGTGCCAGAGCTTGGTCCGCATTGCTGGCAGTAAGTCGGACACGTTTCCAGTGAAGGTTGGACTCCGCCAAGGCTGTCCTTTGTCACCGATTCTGTTCATAACTTTTATGGACAGAATTTCTAGGCGCAGTCAAGGCGTTGAGGGGTTCCGGTTTGGTGGCCACGGGATTAGGTCTCTGCTTTTTGCAGATGATGTAGTCCTGATGGCTTCATCTGGCCGGGATCTTCAGCTCTCACTGGATCGGTTCGCAGCCGAGTGTGAAGCGACCGGAATGAGAATCAGCACCTCCAAGTCCGAGTCCATGGTTCTCGCCCGGAAAAGGGTGGAGTGCCATCTCCGGGTTGGGGAGGAGACCCTGCCCCAAGTGGAGGAGTTCAAGTACCTAGGAGTCTTTTTCACGAGTGGGGGAAGAGTGGATCGTGAGATCGACAGGCGGATCGGTGCGGCGTCTTCAGTAATGCGGACGTTGTATCGATCCGTTGTGGTGAAGAAGGAGCTGAGCCGGAAGGCAAAGCTCTCAATTTACCGGTCGATCTACGTTCCCATCCTCACCTATGGTCATGAGCTTTGGGTCATGACTGAAAGGATAAGATCACGGGTACAAGCGGCCGAAATGAGTTTCCTCCGCCGGGTGGCGGGGCTCTCCCTTAGAGATAGGGTGAGAAGCTCTGCCATCCGGGAGGAGCTCAACGTAAAGCCGCTGCTCCTCCACATCGAGAGGAGCTAGATGAGGTGGTTCGGGCATCTGGTCAGGATGCCACCCGAACGCCTCCCTAGGGATGTGTTTAGGGCACGTCCAGCTGGTAGGAGGCCACGGGGAAGACCCAGGACACGTTGGGAAGACTATGTCTCCCGGCTGGCCTGGGAACGCCTCGGGATCCCCCGGGAAGAGCTAGACGAAGTGGCTGGAGATAGGGAAGTCTGGGCTTCCCTGCTTAGGCTGCTGCCCCCGCGACCCGACCTCGGATAAGCGGAAGATGATGGATGGATGGATGGATGGATGTATTCCGTTTATATTTACATCTAACACCATTTCCCAACTTATATGGAAACGGGGTTTGTATTCTAAATACTAAACACAGATAACATCAAAAATGCCGTTGTGTTTTTTTAAAATAACTTTTAAAATACATTGAGTAGTTTAATATGATTGTACATATGCCTCACCGCCAGTTATTTTGTCGCTTACCTCTTACACAGTGCAGTACGGTAACAACATGGCCGCTTCATCAGAGATCCGCGTGTGAGGCTACTGTCTGGTGAGTGCAGCAAACAAACTCTGTGTCAAACTGCTCGCTACGTCTTTGCCAGTCCGGGAAGCGTTCTAAGTGTTTATGAGCACTGTGTGGAACGAAACTAAAACCCTATTCTGAGTGTAATATGTGTGAGGACGGCGTCGTGGTCGGGGTAAACAAAACTCTCATTGGAAAACTGTCACGTCACATTCGCTACTAAAAACAAAGCGACTCAAACCACCTGGCAATATAATTCCTTTTTTATATTACTTTTAAGGGTATTTGGTTGAATTCGGCATGCATAAAGAACCATAAAACGATATATTTGGACATAAATGTTGAATCAAGTGTCCTGAGCCTTAAAGAGTCAACCACGCAGGGGCGCGCTGTCGGCAGCAGATATATTGAGTCTGAAAAGTGTTTATTTGAGGTTTTCACCCCGTTGTTTGTCTTGCAGGTCCGCATCACTGAACAAATCCACAATGATAACTCCAATGTTTGACCTGAGCCAGGATCCAGCGTACCTGATCCTCTCCATCCGGGTTCCCTACACCAGAACATCAGAGTTTGACCTCTTTATAGACGGAACAGATGTCAAATTCTACGCCAAACCTTACTTTCTGAGGTGAGTTAATCAGCAGTTTTACAAACCCTGTTTCCATATGCGTTGGGAAATTGTGTAAGATGTAAATATAAATAAATAAATGATAAATGGGTTGTACTTGTATAGCGCTTTTTTACCTTCAAGGTACTCAAAGCGCTTTGACACTACTTCCACATTTACCCATTCACACACACATGGAGGGAGCTGCCATGCAAGGCGCTAACCAGCACCCATCAGGAGCAAGGGTAAAGTGTCTTGCTCAGGACACAACGGACGTGATGAGGTTGGTACTAGGTGGGGATTGAACCAGGGACCCCTCAAGTTGCGCATGGTCACTCTACCACTGCGCCACGCCGTCCCAGTCTATCGTATAACGCGATATGGCATACAAATATTGCGATATTAAAAAAAGGCAATATCGCCCAGTCCTAACATATATATATATATATATATATGTGTGTGTGTGTATATATCGGTATCGGTAATTAAAGTTAAAGTTAAAGTACTAATGATTGTCACACAAACACTATGACTAGGTGTGGCGAAATTATTCTCTGCATTTGATCCATCACCCTTGATCACCCCCTGGGCGGTGAGGGGAGTAGTGGGCAGCAGCGGTGCCATGGCCAGGAATCATTTATGGTGATTTAACGCCCAATTCCAGCCCTTAATGCTCATGAGTGCCAAGCAGGGAGGTAATGGGTCCCATTTTTATAGTCTTTGGTATGACTCAGCCGGGATTTGAACTCACAACCTACCGATCTCAGGGCGGACACTCTAACCACTAGGCCAGTGAGTAGGTTAAGAGTTGAACAATATCGGAATATCGGCAAAAAAGACATTATCGGACATCTCTACAGGCCATGACTACAGTAGGGTGAAATCCTCTGTTTGTCAGTGAGCCATGACATGCAACATGGTCCAGAATATACAGTAAGCTGTGGCTCTCTAAAGAAATAACACACACACTTGCTTACCTTGACTGTTTAACGTGTCAGTCACTCCTTCAGGGAGGCCTCATGTCAAGAAGACCAGCAGAGGAGAATAAAGAAGAGTTTGGATCTGTAAATGAAAAGACTTTGTATTGGAATGTATTATATTCAGAATTGTGCACTGACATGTAGTTTGGTTGTGTTTAGCAATTTAAAACCCAAAATTAATGTCAACGTATTGTTAAACTAATACCTCACATGTCTCAACCAAAATACCTTTATTTTACTTTATAAAACCGAAATATTTATTGGCTACTTGTATTAGCTCGCCTACTAATGCTGTGTCATGGCCATCTTGCTTTAGTGATATAAATAAATGATAAATGGGTTGTACTTGTATAGCGCTTTTCTACCTTCAAGGTACTCAAAGCGCTTTGACACTACTTCCACATTTACCCATTCACACACACATTCACACACTGATGGAGGGAGCTGCCATGCAAGGCGCCAACCAGCACCCATCAGGAACAAGGGTGAAGTGTCTTGCTCAGGACACAACGGACATGACGAGGTTGGTACTAGGTGGGAATTGAACCAGGGACGCTCAGGTTGCGCACGGCCACTCTCCCCACTGCGGCACACCGTCCCTAATAATATAAACAGAAGACAAGGATTTGCAAATCCTTTTCAACCGATATTCAATAGAATGCTCTACAAAGACAAGATATTTGATGTTCAAACTCATAAACTTTATTTTTTTTTTGCAAATAATAATGAACTTAGAATTTCATGGCTGCAACACGTGCCAAAGTAGTTGGGAAAGGGCATGTTCACCACTGTGTTACATCACCTTTTAACAACATTCAATAAACGTTTGGGAACTGAGGAAACTAATTGTTGAAGCTTTGAAAGTGGAATTATTTCCCATTCTTATTTTATGTACAGTTTCAGTTGTTCAACAGTCCGCTGTCGCTTCATAATGCTCCACACATTTTCGATGGGAGACAGGTCTGGACTGCAGGCGGGCCAGGAAAGTACCCGCGCTCTTTTTTTTACGAAGCCACACTGTTGTAACACGTGTCTTGCTGAAATAAGCAGGGGCGTCCATGATAACGTTGCTTGGATGACAACATATGTTGCTCCAAAACCTGTATGGACCTTTCAGCCTTAATGGTGCCTTCACAGATGTGTAAGTTACCCATGCCTTGGGCACTAATACACCCCCATACCATCACAGATGCTGGCTTTTGAACTTTGCGCCTATAACAATCTGAATGGTTATTTTCCTCTTTGTTCTGGAGGACACCACGTCCTCTGTTTCCAAATTTAATTTGAAATGTGGACTCGTCAGACCACAGAACACCTTTCCACTTTGCATCAGTCCATCTAAGGTGAGCTCAGGCCCAGCCAAGCCGGCGGCGTTTCAGGATATTGTTGATAAATGGCTTTGGCTTTGCATAGTTTTAACTTGCACTTACAGATGTAGCGACCAACTGTAGTTACTGACAGTGGTTTAATGAAGTGTTCCTGAGCCCATGTGATGATATCCTTTACACACTGATGTCGGTTTTTGATGCAGTACCGCCTGTGGGATCGAAAATCCGTAATATCATCGCTTACGTGCAGCGATTTCTCCAGATTCTCTGAACTTTTTGATGATTTTACGGACCGTAGATGGTAAAATCCCTAAATTCCTTGCAATAGCTCGTTGAGAAATGTTCTAAAACTGTTTGACAAACTGCTTAAAAAGTGGCGACCCTCACCCCATCCTTGTTTGTGAATTACTTAGCATTTCATGGAAGCTGCTTTTATACCCAATCATGGCACCCACCTGTTCCCAATTAGCCTGCACACCTGTGGGATGTTCCATATAAGTGTTTGATGAGCATTCCTCAACTTTATCAGTATTTATTGCAACCTTTCCCAACTTATTTGTCACGTGTTGCTGGCATCAAATTCTAAAGTTGATGATTATTTGCACAACATTTTTTTTTTATCAGTTTGAACATGAAATATGTTGTCTTTGCAGCATATTCAATTGAATATGGGTTGAAAATGATTTGCAAATCATTGTATTCCGTTTATATTTACATCTAACACAATTTCCCAACTCATAGAACCGGGGTTTGTAACATGTATGCTACTTTTATTGTGTGGGCACTAATTTCAATTGAATACTCAAAGTATATTAGGAACTTTTTTTTCTTTTGAGGTAAATATGCTCTATTTTTACCATGACTTTTGTTGTGTTACTCCGAGGGGGAATTACAGGGCTTCTGCGGGTTATTTAAAAAGCATCAAAAGTCATCAATTGGACTTTGCAAAAGTTAAGGCATTAAAAATGATGTCCAGAGTCAGGACCTGGGGTGGACCGCTCGCCCGTGCATCAGTTGGGGACATCTCTGCACTGCTGACCTGTCTCTGCTCGGGATGGTCTCCTGCTGGCCACACTATGGACTGGACTCTCAATATTATGTTAGATCCAATATGGACTGGACTCTCAATATGATGTTAGATCCACTATGGACTGGACTCTCACTATTATGTTAGATCCACTATGGACTGGACTATCACTATTATGTTAGATCCACTATGGACTGGACTCTCAATATTATGTTAGATCCACTATGGACTGGACTCTCAATATATTGTTAGATCCACCATGGACTGGACTCTCACTATTATGTTAGATCCACTATGGACTGGACTCTCAATATTATGTTAGATCCACTATGGACTGGACTCTCAATATATTGTTAGATCCACTATGGACTGGACTCTCACTATTATGTTAGATCCACTATGGACTGGACTATCACTATTATGTTAGATCCACTATGGACTGGACTCTCAATATGATGTTCGATCCACTATGGACTGGACTATCACTATTATGTTAGATCCTCTATGGACTGGACTTTCACAATATTATGGTAGACCCCCTTGATGTCCGTTGCATCCGGTCTCCCCTAAAAGGGGGGGGGTCACCCACATCTGCGGTCCTCTCCAAGGTTTCTCATAGTCATTCACATGGACATCCCACTGGGTTGTGAGTTTTTCCTTGCCCTTATGTGGGCTCTGAATCAAGGATGTTGTTGTGGCTTGTGCAGCCTTTTGAGACAATTATGATTTAAGGCTATATAAACAAACATTGATTGATTGATTGATTGAAAATCTTTACCTTATTTTTCGCACTATAAGGCGCACTTAAAATCCTTTAGTTTTCTCAAAAATCGACAGTGCGCCTTACAACCCGGTGAACCTTATGTATGGGATCATTTTGGTTATGACCTTGAAGCTATTTTATTAGGTGCATGGTGTAATAAGTGTGACCAGTAGATGGCAGTCACACATAAGAGATACGTGCAGTGAAGTGAAGTGAATTATATTTATATAGCGCTTTTCTCTAGTGACTCAAAGCGCTTTACATAGTGAACCCCAATATCTAAGTTACATTTTAAACCAGTGTGGGTGGCACTGGGAGCAGGTGGGTAAAGTGTCTTGCCCAAGGACACAACGGCAGTGACTAGGATGGCAGAAGCTGGAATCGTACCTGCAACCCTCAAGTTACTGGCACGGCCACTCTACGAACCAACTGCAATATGATGGCAGTCACACACGATATACGGGTAGACTGCAATATGACTCAAGTAAACAACACCAATATTGTATATGTTCCATTGAAAATATAGAACATTATAAACACGGCGCTCAAAAATATTTTTAAAAAATTTTAGTACCACTTTGGTAAGCTATGAAGCCGCACCGCTTGATAAATTGCACTGTTCTTCAACATACAAGTACAGTATTATCATGGTGTGTGTATAAGGTAAGACACATCTGGCGTTTTGTTTCGCAATATTATGCAAAAGCAACTTTTCTTACCTTCTGGTACCTGTTGATGCGTATTTAGGATCTGCATAAAAGTCCTGAAAATTTGCACGTGACGAGACCGTCGTCGATAAACTTCTTCTTTTTCTCTATCCTCTTGTTATGGGACATTCATCCTCCGCTGTTGCCCTTTCTAATATAAAGTAGTGTAAAGTTCTTACTTATATCTGCCAGTAAACTCGCCACGAAAGCGCTAAAACATACCGGTGTAGTGAGTTTACATTATTCACCCAAGAAACTTTAGTTATTAGAGAGTTAGGGTAGGACGTTTTTTCACGGGACACATATTTCCGGCGTTGTTATTGCACTAGTGAGCCTTTTGTATGTGCGCATTTATAATCCGGTGTGCTCTATGGTCCGGTTAATATGATGTCCAAAGCCTTTAAAAAAATAATTCTATAATTATAATAATTTTGAGGATATAAACAAATTTATATAAGGATGTAACATAACAAAATGTGTAAAACGTGATTCGCTGTGAATACTTTCCGGCTGCACTGTACCTCTCTGTTACTGTCACAGTTTAGTTTAAAGCCTACTGAAATAAGATTTTCTTATTTAAACGGGGATATCAGGGCCATTCTATGTTTCATACTTGATCATTTCGCGATATTGCCATTTTTTTGCTGATAGGATTTAGTAGAGAACATCGACGATAAAGTTCGCAACTTTTGGTCGCTCATAAAAAATCCTTGCCTGTACCGGAAGTAGCAGACGATGTGCGCGTGGTGTCACAGGTTTTGGAGCTCCTCACATCCTCACATTGTTTACAATCATGGCCACCAGCAGCGAGAGCGATTCGGACCGAGAAAGCGACGATTTCCCCATTAATTTGAGCGAGGATGAAAGATTTGTGGATAAGGATAGTGAGAGTGAAGGACTAGAAAGAAAAAAAAAAGGCAAGGGCAGTGAAAGCGATTCAGACGTTATTAGACACATTTACTAGGATAATTCTGGAAAATCCCTTATCTGCTTATTGTGTTACTAATGTTTTAGTCAGATTATATAGTTCCTGAAAGTCGGAGGGGTGTGGTGACCGCCAGTGTCTCCGGTGGGAGGAGGTAAGAGAGTCCGCAGCTGCAGGAGGAGGCAAACTCGGCTCATGTCTACGGTAAGAGCCGATTTATTAGCACAATTTTCTCACCGAAACTTGCCGGTTGACATGTGGTCGGGAACCATGTTCGCTTGACCGCTCTGTTCCATAGTAAAGCTTCACCTTTGGGAATGTAAACAAGGAAACACCGGCTGTGTTTGTGTTGTTAAAGGCAGGCGCAATGCACCGCTTCCCACCTACATATTTCTTCTTTGACGTCTCCATTATTAATTGAACAGATTGCAAAAGATTCAGCAACACTGAGGTCCAGAATACTGTGTGATTATGCGATTAAAGCAGACTACTTATAGCTTGGATCGGGCTGGAAGAACATGCCCGCTACCACCGGTGACTTAACACGCCTTCATTCGCGTCCTCATTCCGCAACGTTTTTAACAGGATACTTCGCGGGAAATTTAAAATTGCAATTTAGTAAACTAAACCGGCTGTATTGGCATTTGTTGCAATGTTAAGATTTCATCATATAAACTATCAGACTGTGTGGTCGGTAGTAGTGGGTTTCAGTAGGCCTTTAAAAAATGCATTCCTCATCTAATTAATGTAACTTACAGAAAATTTGAGGGATGTGGGGGCCACATAGATATATATTTTGCATTAAAGATGCTAAAACCCAATCAATCCACTGTAGGTCCAGTGCGCTTGGAATTTTAATTGGGAACAAAAGCTGATTTATAGGATGATCATGGAAGTCTGTCACATTGTTTTCAGGTTAACACTTCCGGGAAGAGTAGTCGAAGATGGAAGAGAAAAGGCCACATTTGACATTGATAAAGGTATGTAAAAAAACAACTGGATGTAAAGAGCTTCAGTTTTAATAACTCAAAAGTACGCTTTTGGATCTTTTATATACGTGCATTACTCAAAACTTTTAGCATATCAATATGTGAAGTAAAAGTATGGAACGGACTGAATAGTAAAACCTATGCAATGTGCTCATGTGTCAGTTAAAGAAAAAGTTCAAGTATATGTTTTTTACTTGGTATTTTGAGGATTCAGTGTCTTTTATAATTTGTTGCTACATTAATTCACTCATTATTGATTTAATGGCCTATTTTTTATGTTCGTCCATTTATTATTCAATGTTTCTCTCAGCATTTACTCCTTTACTCCTACCAACCGGCATAGCTCGGTTGGTAGAGTGGCCGTGCCAGCAACTTGAGGGTTGCAGGTTCGATTCCCGCTTGTGCCAAGTTAGTTACTGCCGTTGTGTCCTTGGGCAAGACACTTTACCCACCTGCTCCCAGTGCCACCCACATTGGTTTAAATGTAACTTAGATATTGGGTGTCACTATGTAAAGCGCTTTGAGTCACTTGAGAAAAGCGCTATATAAATATAATTCACTTCACTTCACTTTAATCTGTCATTTAGTACATTATACATTCTTTGTTGTCTTTTTTCTGTTTTCCTCTTTAGAAATAGGTCAACACCAGTTATTTTTAAACGTAAGCAATAGACAGATAAGCAGTAATTGCGAAGACACCTTCCTTATTGTAATTGTATTCAAAATAGTCCCATCAATGTTGCAGTGGGCACCAACACAGATACTTTAAAGGGGAACATTATCACAATTTCAAAAGGGTTAAAAACAATAAAAATCAGTTCCCAGTAGCTTGTTGTATTTTTTGAAGTTTTTTTCAAAATGTCATCGGTCCCAGAATATCCCTAAATAAAGCTTTAAAGTGCCTTATTTTCGCTATCTTCGAAACCACTATCCATTTCCCTGTGACGTCATACAGGGCTGCCAATACAAACAACATGGCGGTTACCACAGCAAGATATAGCGACATTAACTCGGATTCAGACTCGGATTTCAGAGGTTTAAGCGATTCAACAGATTACGCATGTATTGTAACAGATGGTCGGAGTATGGAGGCAGATAGCGAAAACGAAATTGAAGAAGAAATTGAAGCTATTGAGCGAATAGCTATTGACGCTATTCGTCCATAGCCTGGGTGTACCTAATGAAGTGGCCCATAGTATGGCTGCCTTATTAGCATCGCCGGTAAAATGTGCGGACCAAACGATCAGGACTTTCACATCTTGTGACACTGGAGCAACTTAAATCCGTCGATTGGTAAGTGTTTGTTTCGCATTAAATGTGGGTATCTAGTTTCAAATGTACATACAGCTAGCGTAAATAGCATGTTAGCATCGATTAGCTGGCAGTCATGCCGTGACCAAATATGTCTGATTAGCACATAAGTCAACATCAACAAAACTCACCTTTGTGATTTCGTTGACTTTATCGTTGCAAATGCATCTGCAGGTTATCCATACATCTCTGTGCCATGTCTGTCTTAGCATCGCCGGTCAAATGTCAAATGTTCAGACACTCTGGCAAATTCAGTGGGGGTCTGGCGGCAGATTTCTTGCCAGTGGTGCAACTTGAATCCCTCCCTGTTAGTGTTGTTACACCCTCCGACAACACACCGACGAGGCATGATGTCTCCAGGGTTCCAAAAAATAGTCCAAAAAACGGAAAATAACAGAGCTGAGACCCGGTGTTTGTAATGTGTAGAAAATGAAAATGGCGGGTGTGTTACCTCGGTGACGTCACGTTCTGACGTCATCGCTAAAAGACCGATAAACAGAAAGGCGTTTAATTTGCCAAAATTCACCCATTTAAAGTTCGGAAATCGGTTAAAAAAATACATGGTCTTTTTTCTGCAACATCAAGGTATATATTGACGCTTGCATAGGTTTGGTGATAATGTTCCCCTTGAAAAAAAACGTTCCTATGCCTGTTGGCCTCTTGGCCACGCGCAAACTTGTCTTTAAATACATACATTTTTGAAAACGCTGGCCAGAGTGAAGAGTTTCAAAACTCTGTCCTCTGCATGTTTAAACGGACACATTTATGTACAAAATAAACAAAAGGGGAGACCTAGAAGTACCTATCTTAACAACGTATCATTGACCCTGACTTTCTGTTTGTTTAAATATCAAAATAATATTTCAGTTGGAAACACCAAACGAGTAAAGTAAATAAAAGATATATCAAACAAATCTTTTAACACAGCGTTCACTGCAAACTTGTGCGTTCTTAGACTCCTTAGAGTGGAGTGCGTGACAGTTTGTCGTTGTCATCTCCTAAAATGTGGCACTCTTCCGCCCTACTTGATTTCCTCAGCAAGCGCTTTATAAAAAACAAATGCTGTATCCTGGCTTCCTTGTGAGTATGCGCTTATGTCATAGATATTTTACACTTCATTGCATATGTAGTGTGTGTGTATGTGTGTGTGTGTGTGTGTGTGTGTGTGTGTGTGTATATGTATGTATATATATTAGGGGTGGGCAAATGAATGCGTTAATTACGAGTTAACTCATCAATCTATTAACGCCGACAATTATTTTATCGCACATTTGCGTATGTTGTTTACAAGCTTTTATTTTGTTAACGCCTTTTCTTAACAAGATAGCATCTCCCGGATGTACTTCGGCGTCGAGGGGCTCTTGGTAAAGATGGAACATTTGGCAAAAATACCGGACAATTCTGCAAATTTCATGGCTGGCTTACAGCGTGGTCACTCCGGGATCACTTTCGACCGCCAGACAATTCTGAATGTGGATAGATCGGGCCGGTTTGGACTGAATGAGGCGTGCTTGCTAGACCGGCTAGCTAGCATGGGAATACTTTGCCGGCTCCATCCAGCGGCCTGTGAAGCAGCGGAGTATATGTGTTGCCTGTCTATTTATGAATAATGCAGACCAGGAGTGTTGGCTGAGTTGTTAACGTTTGCTTTCAGAGCGTGCATATCACAACATACAAGATGCCGTCATGGTGACACAACCTATACCGGGCTACCGCGCATGCTCGTCACTCCTGTTGCATGCTGGGTAGGGTAGTTCTTTTTTTCCCTGGCTCATAACATCACAATATAGTACCATGTATATGCGTTCAGTTTATCAAAGCACCAAGCAAACAATCGGAAAATTCCCATCATATCAATTCCTAGATATGGTCATAATTATTTTAAGTGCACTACGCAGAATAAACACAACATTATTAATATTGCTACTACGGATAATTTGATCAAAAAATCCCTAAAACAGCCCACTACCTATAATATAGGTTTTTTAAATATAAGACCCTGATAAAAAAAATGTTTCTGCTGTTACCTCAGAAATTGCCTGTTCAGATGTTATGATTGTGGCTCAGAGATTTGTATGTAGATTATATTTATTTTCCATAACAAACAGGATAACTTAAATACCCTGGCAGTGGCAATAAACTTAAATGTTTGTATTTACATTTTTGGAGTTGATTTTCATAAAATATGCTATTTAACTGCTACTGTTTAACAAGGACTGATTTAAATTGTGTTTGCACAACAAATGTTTTGGCGCTTTTGTTCATGTGGGAGAATATTCCAATAAAGGTGCATTACACACTACTTTTGAATTCATTATTGGGCTTTGCGTATACAATGCAGTTAATCGCGATTAATTGGAGAAATAGTGCGATTAACTTCGATTAAAAATTTTAATCGTTGCCCAGCCCTAATATATATATATGATTAGATATGTAATAGTGCATTCCAAGTGCAACTGGAATAGGGAAATAGGCTCCAGCCCCCTCACAACCCCGAAATGGATACAGAGAAAAAAATGGATGGGTGGATAGTTCCACAAAAGTCGGTTTTATTTTGTGCAGCTGCACACGACCGTACTTTAAGGCACTTAAAAAAAGCTGACTGATGTATCCTGGGCTGCTTGTTAGTGTGCGTTTGTGTGTCGACAGACACTGTTTTGAAACTACACTTGTGTGGATGGAGATCTTTTCAACCCTGAATATGTGTTTGGCAAGGTATCCTTGTTTGTGTGGGCATGGTCTAAGCACTATTCTGGGGAATTAAGGGCTCTGTGAATGTAGGATGAATGAACATGAGGGTTTTTGGTCACAGGCTTCCTCGATAATATGCTTGCCAGTAGACAACCACAATACATCCCAGTAGACATCCTCATCCTGGATTTTGTGTCCATTCCAGTACACAAGTGGATGAATTAAAGTGTAATAACTTTACCTAGTCACTAAAAAAAGGTGATGCACTACATTTCCATCAACCATTTTACTCATTTATCAAAACAGAAGAAAAGACATTTCAACTATAAGTCTAGTGTATGCACTGTGAGACACTTTTTAAGACATATCTCTTCTAAAATGTGAGTTTGTTGCTTTTAGTTGCTTTTTGACTTATTAGTCATTTAAAATGCAGTGGAGCCAAATTTTGCTGGTGGTGCTAAATAGCAGCAACACAAACAATTAAGTTTATTTCCAAAAATATTGTGGGTGATTGTTTATAATGTGTCTCAAGTGGATCATAAGGTGCTCCTATGCACATCTTAAACGAACCATTATATCAGAACCAGATTTATTGGTGAAGTATGTATAACAAATAAGGAGTTTGAGTTGTGCAAGAAACAGAGAAAAATGCAACAAACACAAGAGAGTGCTACAGTTGTGATCAAAATGATTCAACCCCCACACAATTTTGGTGTTTTAGCAAGTTGGACATTTATTCCGTATTTTTTTTTATAGTCATATCCAATTAAGATGTGTCAAATAGACAAATGCAACTTAAATTGTAACACTGTATTTTACAAAATACCAAAAAAGGACATTTTTCTTAATATCTCATTGACAAAATTATTCAACGCCTTGGAGATGATAACTCTTAAGAACAGAATTTGAATAAGGTCTTTTCAATCAGGTGTTGACAACACCTGTGGATGTGATTAGAACCATAACGAGCAACAATTAAACTGATTGAAAGAGACTGTGACGCGCAGCTTCTTGGTATATTTGCAACATGGTGAAGTCCAGGGAGTGGTCAAAGAAGCCAAGAGAGGAGGTAATTTCTCTTCATAAGAAAGGATATGGATATAAGAAAATAGCAAAGACATTACACATTCCAAGAGACACAGTTGGGAGCATAATGTGCAAGTTTAAAGCTAAAGGCACAGTGGAAACACTACCTGGGCGTGGTAGAAAGAAGATGCTGTGTGCGTACAGTGGTGAAAAACCCCCGGGTAACAGCTGAGGAACTACAACAGGACATTGCAGAGGGGGGAACGCAGGTTTCGTCCCGGACACTACGAGATGAAGGCCTCCGTGCCAGAACTCCCAGGCGCACCCCTCTTCTGACTACCAGGCACAAGAAAATAGACTCCAGTATGCCAAAAATCATCTGGACAAACCCCAAAGGTTTTGGGAAACTGTTCTATGGAGTGATGAGAAACAACTGGAACTCTTTGGGCCTATGAATCAACGTTATGTCTGGAGGAGAAAAAATGAAGCTTACAAAGAGAAGAAAACCTTGCCTACTGTTAAGCATGGTGGGGGGTCAATCATGCTCTGGGGCTGTTTCTCTGCCTCAGGTACCGGGAATCTCCAGCGCGTTCAAGGCATTATGAATTCTATTTCCTAGCAGGATATATTAGCTGCAAATGTCATGAAGTCAGTGACGAAGCTGAGGCTTGGGAGACGTTGGACCTTCCAACAGGACAACGATCCCAAAGCATACCTCCAAATCAACATCAGAGTGGTTGCAAAAGAAGGGCTGGAAGACTCTGGAGTGGCCTTCACAGTCGCCAGACCTAAATCCTCTAGAAAACCTGTGGTGGGACTTGAAGAAGGCAGTTGCAGCACGCAAGCCCAAGAATATGAATGAACTGGAGTCCTTTGCCCAAGAGGAATGGGCTAAAATAC
The DNA here is from genome assembly GCF_033978795.1 of Nerophis ophidion. Taxonomy (NCBI): domain Eukaryota; kingdom Metazoa; phylum Chordata; class Actinopteri; order Syngnathiformes; family Syngnathidae; genus Nerophis; species Nerophis ophidion. The sequence goes on from NC_084626.1 coordinate 25,722,717, forward strand.
CTGTAGATGCTTGCAAGAAGCTTGTGTCTGGTTATGTATCACCTTTGAAGGATGTCATTACTGCCAAAGGGTGTTCTACTAAGTACTAAAGGTGCATGGAACTAGGGGGTTGAATCATTTTGTCAATGAGATATTAAGAAAAAATGTCTTTTTTTGGTGTTTTGTAAAATACAGTGTTACAATTTAAGATGCATTTGTCTATTTGACACATCTTTATTTGATATGACTATAAACAAAATACGGAATAAATGTCCAACTTGCTAAAACACCAAAATTGTGTGGGGGTGGAATAATTTTGATCCCAACTGTATCTTAGTATGAAAACGAGCAGAAAGCAAAGTACATAAAAGACGTTAAAGGAGCACAGAGCTGATGCAACCAGCTGCCACTTCAGAGTAGTTATTTCTACATACCTCTACAAAAATATACACAACGGAAAAACAAAGTAAATGGCAATAAATAATAGATGTTGCGCACATCACGCATGGAGAAACAAAACAAAAACACCAATTTAACATCCATATACACTGAGGGGGGCTCAGCGGTGCTACACACCATTGTATGCTGGGGGGCAGCATGGCCACAGACAGGAACAGACCCAACAAATCAACCAAGAGAGCCTGCTTCATCTTAGGCTGCCTAATGTCCAGTTTGCGCGGATGATCGTCCAGTTAGATCGAAAAGTTTTTCGATACATGCTCATTCAGCCAGGACTCCATCAAGCCCGTCCATCCCGACGCCCAACGCTAGCTCCGCAACTTCTTCTCTCTCTCCACGCGGACTCCTTTATGACAGAGAGCCAGCAACTGGTCCCCGGTGCAGACATTGCCATGGCTCTCCAAGGCAGACCCAAAAATGTTCAAAAAGTATCACCCCTTGATGTGCAGTCCCAAAGAGGCCATATGTGACAGAAACACTATTAAGGTGTTACATTTAGACCTGCAGAGGGAAATTGGTACTCCGGATAGTTTCAGCTGCAAGACGCTGAGTCATGTATCGAGGAGCTGTGAACGCAGAGAAGTACTCTTCTGGGCCTCTTTAGTTTGCGTTTTCTATCAATCAAGCGAGCCCAATTAAGATGCTTGTAATGCTTGTTCATCCCATTTAAAAGAAAAAACTGGAATAAATGATTATAAACTGCATGGTTCCTGGCTGTAATATATCAAATCCCAGTGACTGTGATGAGGAACGTGTGGGTTTTTTCTTTTGAACATATTACATGAGCAAACATAACATGTTAATGGGGTTATTGGCACCATGTTCTCTCTGTCCATACAATACTGTCCGGCTCTTTGATCTGCGTTTGATATCCACGTAAGTAATTTGAATAAATGGCGACACGTTTGCCGTCTGTCAGCATGGCTCCAGTTGACATGCTGTATCTAAATAATCCTGCAACATCTGCTCATAAATCCGCATTGAGTGTTTTGTTCAGACTCAGAATAAGCTACTTAGTCATAGGGTTATTAATATTTTAGCGCAGTGGTTGTCATGTCAGAAAAACTTGGCTATCCAAGTACCACCATAATGACCAACATTGAAATGCAGTAACGTAGTAGGCCTAAGTATGAATTAAAAACCTGCTGGCTCCGCTGTGAACGGGACTCTCGCTGCTGTGTGGGATCCGCTTTGGACTGGACTCTCGCGACTGTGTTGGATCCATTATGGATTTAACTTTCACAGTATCATGTTAGACCCGCTCGACATCCTTGCTTTCCTCCTCTCCAAGGTTCTCATAGTCATTATTGTCACCGACGTCCCACTGGGTGTGAGTTTTCCTTGCCCTTATGTGGGCCTACCGAGGATGTCGTAGTGGTTTGTGCAGCCCTTTGAGACACTAGTGATTTAGGGCTATATAAGTAAAGATTGATTGATTGATTTAACAGGTATAGTTAATATTTTGGCAACTGTAAAATTACACAGTTTGAACAGTAACACTGTTTGAATGCAGGAAAACAAAACACTGTACTTTAACCAAGTGATTCTTTAGCATAACAATAGATGTAGCCCGCATACCGTTAGTGGTACACGTACCACAGTTTGAGAATCTCTAATATAGATCATTATTAAGCACTTGTTGTATAGAATGTTGTAAGGAGACATGCTATGTATTTTTTTTTTACTGATTAAAATAGTGACCCCTACGAAACATGCGTTATCATTATCATGCTTTAAACCATGGGTGTCAAACTCTGGCCCGCGGGCCAAATTTGGCCCGCCGTGTAATTTCATTTGGCCCTTGAGGCAATAATAAATTAACATTAGAACTGGCCCGCCGGTATTATACAGTGGCGCCCCCCCCCCCGAAAATCTCCCGGGGCAACCATTCTCCCGAAATTCCACCCGGATAACAATATTGGAGGCGTGCCTTAAAGGTACTGCTTTTAGCATCCTCTACAACCTGTCGTCATGTCCTCTTTTCCTCCATACAAACAGCGTGCCGGCCCAGTCACGTAATATATGCGGCTTCTACACACACAAACAAGTGAATGCAAGCATACTTGGTCAACAGCCATACAAGTTACACTGAGGATGGCCGTATAAACAACTTTAACACTGTTACACCACACTGTGAACCCACACCAAACAAGAATGACAAACACATTTCGGGAGAATATTCGCACCGTAACACAACATAAACAGAACAGAACAAATACCCAGAATCCCTTGCAGCACTAACTCTTCAGGGACGCTACAATATACAACCCCGCTACCAAGAAAACTCGATTTTGCATGTCACTATAAAGTTATATAAGCCTTGCTTGTTCAATATTCAATGCAAAACTTGTTTGGGTCCCTATTAAAAGGTTAAGTTACTCAACTTTGGCCTGCGGCTTTGTTCCGTTTAGAATTTTGGCCCACTCTGTATTTGAGTTTGACACCCCAATCATTGTACCCATTAGTCTTAAATTCTTCCTTCTTATTTAAAAAAAAAAAAATAAGCACAAAGTGTTTTATTAATTTTCTTAGTGTTTTATGTAATGGGCCCCCCAAGTTAATGTTGATCTATTTCAATGTACTATTTTTTTGGTTCATTTCATTTTAATGCTCAGTATCAAATGACTGAAGTTGGTCAAAACATGTTGCTAGTTTGAATTTTTTTTTTTTTTTTAATTCAGGCTAATTAATGCACTTTAAGTCTTTTCTTTTACAGACTAAAAAACAAAGTTATTTGTTGTACTGCATATGTTGTACTGTATATTTATTTATGTTTACTTGAATGTTAATAGTGATACAATGTAATGCATAGGTGTACTCATAACACATTTATAGAGAAAATTCAATCAATCAATCAATGTTTATTTATATAGCCCCAAATCACAAATGTCTCAAAGAACTGCACAAATCATTACGACTACAACATCCTCGGAAGAACCCACAAAAGGGCAAGGAAAACTCACACCCAGTGGGCAGGGAGAATTCACATTCAGTGGGACGCCAGTGACAATGCTGACTATGAGAAACCTTGGAGAGGACCTCAGATGTGGGCAACCCCCCCCCTCTAGGGGACCGAAAGCAATGGATGTCGAGCGGGTCTAACATGATACTGTGAAAGTTCAATCCATAGTGGCTCCAAGACAGCAGTGAGAGTCCCGTCCACAGGAAACCATCTCAAGCGGATCAGCAGCGTAGAGATGTCCCCAACCGATACAGGCGAGCGGTCCATCCTGGGTCCCGGCGAGCGGTCCATCCTGGGTCTCGACTCTGGACAGTCAGTACTTCATCCATGGTCATCGGACCGGACCCCCTCCACAAGGGAGGGGGGGACATAGGAGAAAGAAAAGAAGCGGCAGATCAACTGGTCTAAAAAGGAGGTCTATTTATCTATATCGTATTTCCTTGAATTGCCCCCGGGGCGCTAATTAATTTAAAACCTCTTCTCACTCCTGCGCTTACCAAAGGCATGCGGTAAAAGTAAGCATGCGCTAATTATTTCAAAGCCTCTTCTCAGTCCGGCACTTACCAAAGGCATGCAGTAAAAATTTGAGTGTGATGTAAGCTTGGATCTTAAACCCTACTGAATAGCTCTTAATCTTCTTCCCTTTATGCGATTTCAAATTACCGGTATTGAAATCAGCCTCCTCCATTTTGCAAATGATGACAGTTTGACCAGGCGGTAATACTAAGCATGTGCTAATTATTTCGCGAAGCGAGTTTGACCCGGCAGTAATTCAAGGCAGGCGCATACTATATGCCCTGCGGCAATTCAAGGAAATACGGTAGTTGCTGTGGGTGGGGGAAAATGTTTTCTTCCTCCTAGGGGGGTCGTAACAGAAAATAATTGAGAAACCCTGCCTTAATTGAAGAATATTGCAGTCCAAAACACCACATTTGTCAGTATGAACAAGTATCAAATGATTATGGTTTGAGTTTATTTTTGATATGCACACAATTCCAACATGATACGTCACAATTTCAAGTTTCTCTTTTCAGGATGTCCGAAAAGGAGTAGTTGCATATTAGGCAAGGGAGTAATTGAAAGTATCCAGTGACAAACATGTCTGCATCATTCCATCCATCCATCCATTTTCAACCGCTTATTCCCTTTTGGGGTCGCGGGGGGCGCTGGCGCCTATCTCAGCTACAATCGGGCGGAAGGCGGGGTACACCCTGGACAAGTCACCACCTCATCACAGGGCCAACACAGATAGACAGACATCATTCATTGAATTAATGATTGTGTCAGTTAGTTGTTAAAAAACAATTACTTCCGTTCAATCTAAAAACAGCTTGAGTCCATTCCAGACGGTTAATCTATATGTTAATGTTTTCCACAGTAGTTCTCTGTTTTGAGTAATAATTTCACTTGAGCAGGCCTTTTCTACCATTCGACACTACAAAATGATAAAACGATTCATAATCTGTGTTGATATTACATCGGATTGATATATTTATTGGCCATCGATATTGCATCGGAAAGTGCAAATGTTGTATCAAAATAAGAGTTTCCGTATAAACATTGAATGGTCCTCACAGGCAGCTTATCTAATTGTAAATGACAGGGTTTCAGTAATAATAAAATTAGACAATAACTAACTGTCGGGAATTTTATCGCAAATTATCATTATACCGTTGACCGTTCCATCCCAGCCACAAATACTGTAAAATAATGGTATTTGGAAGTTTCTAAGCCAGGGGTAAAAATTGTCCATAGGAGAGTGGTTTTCTGTAAATTACTTTTAACGTCAAAATGTGGCCTAAATTCGGAATGCCTTGCTTCGAGAGTTTTCTGAAATTGGCTTTGAAAAATACATAAAAAAAATCTTCAAAACACCAATGCGTTGTCTTAAACCAGAGGTGTCAAACTCAAATACAGAGTGGGCCAAAATTTAAAACCGAACAAAGCCGTGGGCCGAGGTTGAACAAATTAACCATTTAATAGGGACCCAAACAAGTTTTGCATTGAATATTGAACAAGCAAGGCTTATATAACTTTATAGTGACATGTAAAATCGAGTTACAAATAATAATAATTAAAAAATATCAATGGCATGTCAAATAAAATTTAAATAAATATTGAATGCCTCTTTTCGGTGGTGGGGTTGAGGTGGACGGGGTTTGGTGATATATTGTAGCGTCCCGGAAGAGTTAGTGCTGCAAGGGTTTCTGGGTATTTATTCTGTAGTGTTTATGTTGTGTTACGGTGCAGATGTTCCCCCGAAATGTGTCATTCTTGTTTGGTGTGGGTTCACAGTGTGGCGCATATTTGTAACTGTTAAAGTTGTTTATACGGCCACCCTCAGTGTGACCTGTATGGCAGTTGACCAAGTATGCATTGCATTCCCTTGTGTGTGTGTTTGTGTATAAGCCGCATATATTATGTGACTGTTTGTATTGAGGAAAAGCGGACGTGGAGACAGGTTGTAGAGAACGCCAAAGGCAGTGCCTTTAAAGCCCACCCCAAATATTGTTGTCCCGGATGAAATTCGGGAGGGGCACTGAACTTCGGGAGTCTCCCGGGAAAATCGGGAGGGTTGGCAAGTAAGAGTATTAGCGGTGAATGCGGTGTTACAGCAGCGGGCCAGCTCTAATGTTAATTTGATATTGCCTCAAGGGCCAAGTGAAATTGCACGGCGGGCCAAATTTGGCCCGCGGGCCAGAGTTTGACACCCATGTCTTAAGTTGTTGAAATGCTTTGTGTTATTTACGGGATCTCTTAATGGCCTTAACCTGTTTCAGCCATCCAGCCTTCATCAGGAGGACAATCCAGTACTACATGTACGCTTTAAACATGTGTTTCACCAATAGGGCTTCTCCATCCGTAATAGTGCATATAACCAAACAAAAATAGGAACTTTTTTTTAACATAATGACTGTTATGTGTATTTTCCTATTTGAACATCAAGCAGGCACCATGTGTGTACGGTATATAAGTATAGTATACGTATAATAGCAAATTAAAAAAATCAGTTTTCTGTTATACATTTCTTTTAATTTACGGCTTAGGAAAGATACACACTGTCTACCGCAGGGGTGCTCACACTTTTTCTGCAGGCGAGCTACTTTTCAATTGACCAAGTCGAGGAGATCTACCTCATTCCTATTTATAATTTATATTTATTTATTTATGAAAGAGAAATTTTTGTTAACAAGTTAATGGTGTTTAATGATAATACAAGCATGTTTAACACATAGATTCTTTTCTTCCATGAAGACAAGAATATAAGTTGGTGTATTTGATTCTGATGACTTGCATTGATTGGAATTAGGCAGTGGTGCTGATAATGTCCGCATTTTCAAATGGAGGAAAAAAAAAGTCCTCCTTTCTGTCCAATACCACATGAAAGTGGTTGGATTTGGCATCTCATTTGTCCAACTTGCATACTCGTTTTTAAACACTTTGTTATGAGAGTAGCATATGTGTGTGGCCCTTTAATGTCTGGCAGCAGGTGAGTGACGTCAGTGAGTGTGCGGGTGGGCAAGCAAGTGAGAAAGCGGTCGCTGAGGGCGGGGGAGAAATACATTGGCATCAAACTCCGTAGCTTGCTAGCTTGTGCACGCTAGCTTTCTGAGACTCTTATTTTGTTAGCACAGGCAGGATGAAACAGGTCTTTTATGGTGAAGACAGGAACTGTGCAGTCGGTCTTTAGAGTTTTGACAGTAGGTACGAAGTCTCTAGAAATAAAATGTGTTTCTCTGCGTCCGCCCTGTTAGTGATTTTTTTCTTAAATATGAGCTCGCAGCAGCCAGCGTCATCTCACAAGATCCTCGGGTGCCGAGAATGTCAAACAACTGACGAAAGTGAAGTTTTGGTATGATTGATGATTGCTCATTTTTATGTCTATTTTTTAATGCCTGGCTTGAGATCGACTGACACACCCTCCGAGATCGACCAGTCGATCGCGATCGACGTAATGAGCACCCCTGGTCTACCGTATTTATATCTTTTTGCAGGTCTCTTTACTGTGCAGATCCCCAAAGAAACATCTGGAGAGTACTTTGAAGGCCTCCAGATGTTGACGAGTCTCCTTGCTCCCAAGGGTTCCCGCTCAGCAAAGCCTCTTTTAGAGGACATCAGTCCAGGTATGTCAGATCTTCATCATCTGTACTCATTAACTCGCAGATAGAGCACTCGTTTTTCTAAAGAGATGAGGAGAATTTTTTTTTTTCAAGTAGCTCAAAGTCCTGAATGCCTGTTTGATTTTTCCACAGATTGCGGTGAAAGTGTGGAATCTAATGAAGGGGAAGATGAAGAAGACTTTGACTGGCAGGTTGAGCAGGAGGTTTACAAAGAGAGATCTGAAGAGGAGCTAAGAAGCATGCAGAAATATGGCTTTGGCAATCAGAGGTCTGGAGTGTTTGCTAGGTTACAGGTAAGAGCCATGAATAAAGACATCCTCGTCAAAGTGGAATAGAGCCATGCAGGTGAAATAGGGATGCTGTTAAATATTGCTTCTGGCCATTATGTGTTGACAGGAAGAACTCAGCGATGTGATCGATGTCAAGGACCCAGATGGAACCACATTAGCCAAGAGGAGGCAAGAGCGCCTCAATGCAGAGGCCTCTGCCTTCTCTCCCGATCACTACCTGTGAGTGTATTTAAGCAATCAGGGTTTTTTTTTCTGTTATGTTGTCAACTGAACCTTTGTGTGTCATATGCAGAGCAGATCTTTTTGAAGATGATGAGATAAAGAGACTGCTGAAATTCAGACCATGGTGGACAAAATGTCGTCCTTCACCTGAGCATGAAGGAGAGACTGGTATGTATGTTATGAGTTATTGACCAGTGTTTTTTTATCTGTATTGTCTTATTGTGACTTTAACTTTGCAGTGCATAATATATAAACATATATGAACTGATGACAAAAAATTACAGAATCAAAGGTCTGCCTTCAAAAGAACACTAATAATTAGGGCTGCAGCTATCGATTATTGTAATATTTGGGTAATCCATCGTTAAGTATGTTCGATTAATCTGATAAAACACACTTTCTTGCCTAAATGAGTATTGTAGCGTAAATACTGTAGTTGGAAAAAAACTAAAAAAACTTTTCCCTAATTCAACCTTCCTTAATTTTTTCTTATAAATGCACATCGTAAAAAATTGAAATTTCATTTATAACATAGGTGTATTAATAAAAATATTAGTTATTAAAGAAAAATATCCGCTTTTCGCCGCCACAAAGATCACACCTTCACACTTCATATTACAGCACGTGCAGAAAGTACCGTATTTTTTGGATTACAAGTCTCTCCGGAGTATAAGGGGCGGCGTGGCGCAGTGGGAGAGTGGCCGTGCGCAACCCAAGGGTCCCTGGTTCAAATCCCACCTAGTACCAACCTCGTCACGTCCGTTGTGTCCTGAGCAAGACACTTGACCCTTGCTCCTGATGGGTGCTGGTTGGCGCCTTGCATGGCAGCTCCCTCCATCAGTGTGTGAATGTGTGTGTGAATGGGTAAATGTGGAAGTAGTGTCAAAGCGCTTTGAGTACCTTGAAGGTAGAAAAGCGCTATACAAGTACAACCCATTTAATATGTCGCACCGGCCGAAAATGCATAATAAAGAAGGAAAAAAAACATATATAAGTCGCACCGGAGTATAAGTCGCATTTTTGGAGGAAATTTATTTGATAAAACCCAACACCAAGAATAGACATTTGAAAGGCAATTTAAAATAAATAAAGAATAGTGAACAACAGGCTGAATAAGTGTACATTATATGAGGCATAAATAACCAACTGAGAATGTGCCTGCTATGTTAACGTAACATTATGGTAAGAGTCATTCAAATAACTATAACATAAAGAACATGCTATACGTTTACCAAACAATCTGTCACTCCTAATCGCTAAATCCCATGAAATCTTCTTTCTCAATGTCGCTTCTAAACAACTCTGCCAACTCCAAAGGTATGCGCCACTTCCTCTTGTTGTTTTCTGCTGCATATTTCACTACATTCAGCTTGTAATCTGCAGTACATGATTTCCTTTTCGGTGCCATTTTTGTGTAGCTCTTCTCAGTTTTTATAAGTTACCGCCAACGATTAAATGTTTCATTTTAATAGCTACGGCAGTAGCATATAGCATATAGCAGTTGGCATTCAATGACCCACTATGCCAGGGGTAGGGAGCCTATGGCTCTAGAGCCAGATGTGGCTCTTTTGATGACTGCATCTGGCTCTCAGATAAATCTTAGCTGACATTGCTTAACACAATAAGTAATGAATAATTCCGCTGGTAATCACAGTGTCACAAATAACGTTCAAAATAGAAAGCATTCTCATGCATTTTAATCCATCCATCCAGTTTCTACCGTACCTGTTCAAGAAGTCGCATTAATGGTAAGCTTCAAAATAACAATGTTATTAAAAACAATAAGAGACTTATTATACTCAAAAAATGTTGGTCTTACTTAAAAATGCACGCATTTAGTTGTATTTAGTGTTAAAAAATATTATATGGCTCTCACGGAAATACTTTTTAAAATATTTGGCTTGAATGGCTCTGTCAGCCAAAAAGGTTTCCGACCCCTGCACTATGCTCTTCTGCCATGACCCTCCCCCGCCGAATTCTTATTGGTTGACGTGTGTGTGACGATTGCTAACATTTTCTTCGTCTCTTCCACGAATGAGATAAATAATATTATTTGATATTTTATGGTAATGTGTTAATAATTTCACACATAAGTCGCTCCAGGCTTCACGGTGAAAGAGGGGTTAGTGCGTCTGCCTCACAATACGAAGTTCCTGCAGTCCTGGGTTCAAATCCAGGCTCGGGATCTTTCTGTGTGGAGTTTGCATGTTCTCCCCGTGAATGCGTGGGTTCCCTCCGGGTACTCCGGCTTCCTCCCACTTCCAAAGACATGCACCTGGGGATAGGTTGATTGGCAACACTAAATTGGCCCTAGTGTGTGAATGTGAGTGTGAATGTTGTCTGTCTATCTGTGTTTGCCCTGCGAAGAGGTGGCGACTTGTCCAGGGTGTAAACCGCCTTCCGCCCGATTGTAGCTGAGATAGGTGCCAGCGACCCCAAAAGGGAATAAGCGGTAGAAAATTGGATGGATAAGTCGCTCCGGAGTATATGTCGCACCCCCGGCCAAACTATGAAAAAAACTGCGATTTATAGTCCGAAAAATATGATATAACCACACCTATTTCAAGTTTTGCGCACTTAGGTTAGCGGTTAGGATGTCATCAATTTTTATTAATTACACTTATTAAACAATTGATAAAAGCAACAGAATAAAATCAAAGCTTTTTTCTTATCAAATTTAATCTTTGCAGCCCAAGTAATATCGGAGTTGGCACTCGGCAAAAGTAACAAGAGAAAAAAAGTTAAATAAAACCGTATTTCAAGTGAATTAATGCATTTTTGGTTGAATCCTGTGTAGCTACCCTAATTTTGACATTACTGTCGACGGTGCATATTTGAACTTCCGTTTGGACATCTCTTTGTGGAGTTTGCGTTATCTTACACTGCATGTGTGGGTTTTGATCAGGTACTGCGGCTTCCTTCTACATTCAAAAAATATGCATGTTAGATTAATTGGAGACTCAATTTTCCATAGGTATGAATGTGAGTGTGATTGATTCTCTATATTTGTGCCCTGCTAAATTTTGTTAGCCTGCCAATGAGCTTGTTTATTGTACAAAACCCAAAACCAGTGAAGATGGCGCATTGTGTAAATCGTAAATAAAAACAAAATACAATGATTTGCAAATCCTTTTCAACCTATATTCAATTGAATAGACTGCAAACACAAAATACGTAATGTTCAAACTGGTAAACTTTACTTTTTGCAAATACTGGCTCATTTGGAATTTGATGCCTGCAACATGTTTCAAAAAAGCTGGCACAAGGAATGCTCATCAAATACTTATCTGGAACATCCCACAGGTGAACAGGCTTTTTGGGAACAGGTGGGTGCCATGATTGGGTATAAAAGCAGCTTCCATGAAATGCTCAGTTATTCACAAACAAGGATGGGGCGAGGGTCACCACTTTGTGAACAAATGCGTCAGTAAATTGTCGAACAGTTGAAGAACATTTCTCAGCAAGCTATTGCAAGGAATTTATGGATTTTACCATCCACGGTCCGTAATATAATAGCAAAGTAAATTCCAACATTTTGGGAGGGCAGAATATATTGCAGCATGTGTTACATTTTACAATAAACAGCAACATTTGAAAAATAGAGCAAAACGATATAATATAAGAAAACATATGTTAATACACAAAATACAGGTTTGTTTTTCAATATACATATATATAATATATATACCGTATTTTTCGGACTATAAGTCGCAGTTTTTTTCATAGTTTGCCCGGTGGTGCGACTTATACTCAGGAGCGACTTATGTGTGAAATTATTAACACATTACCGTAAAATATCAAATAATATTATTTAGCTCATTCACGTAAGAGACTAGACGTATAAGATTTCATGGGATTTATCGATCAGGAGTGACAGATTGTTTGGTAAATGTATAGCATGTTCTATATGTTATAGTTATTTGAATGACTCTTACCATAATATGTTAGGTTAACATACCAGGCACCTTCTCAGTTGTTTATTTACTATTCTTTATTTATTTAAAATTGCCTTTCAAATGTCTATTCTTGGTGTTGGGTTTTATCAAATAAATTTCCCCCAAAAATGCGACTTATACCCCAGTGCGACTTATATATGTTTTTTTTCTTCTTTATTATGCATTTTCGGCCGGAGCGACTTGTACTCCCAAAAATATGGTATATATATATATATACATATATATATCACATTTGTTTAGCCTTTTTAAAGAAAATATATGCGATGAGGTGGCGACTTGTCCTGGGTGTACTCCGCCTACCGCCCGAATGCAGCTGAGATAGGCTCCAACGACCCCCCGCGACCCCAAAAGGGACAAGCGGTAGAAAATGGATGGATGGATGCTTTGATAGTCAAAAATATTTGGTAATGTAAACGGGGATATTTCTACCTAAACCAATGTTGATACATCAATTGAGGATTATAGACGGGGATAACATTTCTGGCAGGCTGAAATAATGTTTATTCTTTTATAACATGTTCTGGTTGATCATCCTCAATTACAGTTTTTAGCAGGCCGGCAATATTACACGTTAAAAAATAAAGAAGTTTAAGACATTGTATGCTGCGATATGAATATGATTAACTTGTACAACATGTACAATATCAGAAACAATTATTTAGGTAGAAATATCATGAGTTACATTCCCAAAGATCTTTGACAATCAAGGCAAGATTGTAAAAATCCACATTTTGTGTGGTTAATGTGCTGAACTGGTATCTAAACACAGAATTGTAGCCCCACCTCTGATTGCAAGTGCTTCAGCAGCAGGGGATCCAAATTCTGGGGGGATACCGTACAAAATCCGGGATGACACCAGCGCACAGATAGTATTTTTTTTGTTTTTACAAATGTTTTTATGTCCATTATGTGTTAAGCTGTTTAAAAATCATAATGTTTAGTAAACAAACATTTGCATAAAACAAAAGTGTCTTGTGCCATTTTGACAGAATTAAAAGCTGGAAAATTATCGGTCTAAGGTACACTTATTAAGGAAAATGTGTATTTACGATTCTATTACGATTTAGTATTGTCATAATGCAATTAATCACAATTGGGACGGCGTGGCGCAGTGGAAGAGTGGCCGTGCGCAACCCGAGGGTCCCTGGTTCAAATCCCACCTAGTACCAACCTCGTCACATCCGTTGTGTCCTGAGCAAGACACTTCACCCTTGCTCCTGGTGGGTGCTGGTTAGCGCCTTGCATGGCAGCTCCCTCCATCAGTGTGTGAATGTGTGTGTGAATGGGTAAAATGTGGAAGTAGTGTCAAAGCGCTTTGAGTACCTTGAAGGTAGAAAAGCGCTATACAAGTACAACCCATTTACCCATTTAATTAAATATTTTAATGGTATGCCAGGTCCAATTTTTTCTATGAACTGGGCAGGAGTTCTCAAAGTGTGATACACGGGCTTCATCTAGTTGTATGCCAAAGAACAAATGGCTTTAAGCACATTATTTTATTGTCCTTTATTCAATCACTGTGTTACTGTTCAAAGTGTGTGTAATGTTACAGTGGCCAAAAATATAGAATGTACCTTAATTTCCCGTCTGTAAGCCGTTACTCGCTTTGAACACTGCGGCTTATAAGACCGAGCGGCTACATTATTGATTTTTCTTCACTGGCAGCCATAATTAAAAATATTTTTATGAAAATAAAACAAGCAAAAACACTGACTCTCTATTCATCGCTCCAAGCAACATTTGTAAGTTTTACAGTATAACTAAAACTGTTTATACTTACTAAACCATCCTGTGTGATGTCTGTAGGAGTGTTTTCATTTATATTTGTATGCGCTATCGTAATGTAATGGCGCCAGCGTCGTTAGCATTAGCTAATATGCTAAGACGTTTACGAGTGTCTGTGTTAGTATTATTAATTTAAAACGGCACCCTTTTTGTATTATTTCAGTTTAACTAATTCCTCAGTGAATTCACCAAGAAGCCCCCGTGGAGTTATAGAGTCTGTGTAGCTAATTGGAGAGCTAGCATCTGTAGCTAGTGGGTCCATGACGATGACTTCTGTTTTGTTTGGTCGGGCGTTTTACTGCCGTGTAATAAGCACCATTTGAAAAAAATTAAGCTATGTAAATTAACATTTACAAAATCTTTCTGTGTACATATCTCATTTCACAACCTGTATATTTGCAGATTATAGTCTGGTGCTGCTAATATATGGAAAAATATTTTTTTTTTCTTCTGAAATGAATGGGTGTGACTTATATCCCGGTGCGCTCTGTATTCCGGAAAATACGGTACTTGTTAAATAAATCCTCTGCCTTGTTTTAAATGAATCCTTACACCTACTATGTGACTGTGTTTTAATGTTGGTCGTTACAGTGGTACTTAGCCAAGTGTTTTCTGAGGTGAAACGTTGTGAAAAAAGAGAACTACTGAACTAGAGAAAATTACTGATGGTCTCCATCAATATATCTTGACTTCACAGTCCTGAAACAGAGTAAATAGACAAACAAGACAAACTAGACAAACAAGTCAATGGCGTTTTAAAATCGTGTTTTTATCACCTTCGTCTTTTAGTAAAGGTTAAACCGTTTTTATCTTTTAACCTTTTTGAACAAGTCGTGCATGCTTTTATTTCAAGTGGCCTGGACTACTGCAATGCACTTTATGCTGGCATTAGCCAAAAAGCTCTCTCCCGGTTGCAGTTAGTCCAGAACACGGCAGCACAACTTTTAACAGGGGCCAGGAAACGCCAGCATATAACCCCAATTCTTCAGAGTTTGCACTGGCTCCCTGTTCATTTTAGAATTGAATTTAAAACATTGCTCTTTGTTTTTAAATCTTTACATGGACTGGCACCTCAATATATCTCGGACCTCATCCAAATTTACATCCCTGCGTGCGCTCTGAGGTCCGAGAGCCAGTTCCAGCTCGTGGTGCCCAAGACCAGACTTAAGACCAGGGGAGACAGGGCCTTCTCTGTGGTCGGCCCTAAGTTCTGGAACACTCTGCCCCTCCATGTTCAAACTGCTTCCTCAGTGGAGTGTTTTAAGTCTCGTCTTAAGACCCACTTTTATTCTTTGGCTTTTAACACTACGTGAGTTGTGTGGTCCTCTGTTGTCCTCCGTGTTTTTTATACACTTTGATTTTTTATTTTACTGTTTTAATTGATTTTACCTTTTAAAATAGTTTTTAATCATATTTGTTTTTATATTGTTTTTATTGGTTTTATTTTTATTCATTTTTTGTTTTATTCAGTCATTGGTGGAGCATAATATTGTTTTTAACATGGCTGTGCAGCACTTTGGAAACTTTATTGTTGTTTAAATGTGCTATATAAATAAAGTGGATTGGATTGGATAAATATTTTGAAGGACCTGCCGTAGGTTAATTATTTCACTGTGTGTATCACATAGAATCTCGGCACAGTCCAACACTCAAAGCGAGTTAGCTTTTACATGTGACAAAGACACTACTAACTAATTCAATAATTCTCAACCATATTACTGCAAAGGCGTTCTTAAAACTCATCTCTTAAAGGGGAACATTATCACAATTTCAAAAGGGTTAAAAACAATAAAAATCAGTTCCCAGTGGCTTGTTGTATTTTTTGAAGTTTTTTTCAAAATTTTACCGGTCTCGGAATATCCCTAAATAAAGCTTTAAAGTGCCTTATTTTCGGCTCTCTGCGAAGACACTGGCCATTTCCCTGTGACGTCACACAGTGCTGCCAATGTAAACAAACAATGGGAATACCACAGCAAGATATAGCGACATTAGCTCGGATTCAAACTCGGATTTCAGCGACTTAAGCGATTCAACAGATTACGCATGTATTGAAACAGATGGTTGGAGTATGAAAATATTGAAGAAGAAACTGAAGCTATTGAGCGAATAGCTATTGACGCTATTCATAGCCATAGCATGGCCGAATAGCTGCGTTAGCATCGCCGGTAAAATGTGCGGACCAAACGATCAGGACTTTCGCATCTTTTGACACTGGAACAACTTAAATCCGTCGATTGGTAAGTGTTTTTTTCGCATTAAATGTGGGTGGAAGGAAACGTAATATAGTTGCAAATGCATCTACAGGTTATCCATACATCTCTGTGCCATGTCTGCTTTAGCACCGCCGGTAAATAGCATGTTAGCATAGATTAGCGTAGCATGTTAGCATCGATTAGCTGGCAGTCAACATCAACAAAACTCACCTTTGTGATTTCGTTGACTATCGTTGCAAATGCATCTGCAGGTTATCCATACATCTCTGTGCCATGTCTGCCTTAGCATCGCCGGTAAAATGTGGAGACACTCTGGTACATTCAATGGGGGTCTGGCGGCAGACACTTTGGCATCTTCGGGCCAGTGGTGCAACTTGAATCCCTCCCTGTTAGTGTTGTTACACCCTCCGACACCACACCGTCGAGGCATGATGTCTCCAAGGTTCCAAAAAAATAGTCAAAAAAACGGAAAATATCAGAGCTGAGACCCAGTGTTTGTAATGTGTTGAAAATGAAAATGGCGGGTGTGTTACCTCGGCGACGTCACATTCTGACGTCATCGCCTCCAGCCCGATAAACAGAAAGGCGTTTAATTCGCCAAAATTCACCCATTTAGAGTTCAGAAATCGTTTAAAAAAATGTATGGTCTTTTTTCTGCACCATCAAGGTATATATTGACGCTTACATAGGTCTGGTGATAATGTTCCCCTTTAACGGCGTTAATTGTTCCCCATGAGAACATACTTTGAATGCTCAGTGAATCTGTTTTACATTTTTTGTATAGTGTTATAAATGAAAAAGTTACTGTCTACAAAGTAGTTCTTTTAGTAAGAAGGTACTGCAGTTTAGAATAGACTTTTGTTTACATAAGTTTATTATTATCGCTTGAATTTTATATGGGCCCTTGGGTCATTTATGGTTTGTTTTTTCCCAAAGTAATTAATAAATGTCTTGCATGTGGTGTCTAAAGGCTACCAGAAGGTGGCATGAGGTAGCAGATAACTGAGAGGGCATTCAAGTTCAGGCTTTGTTGGTTGATTCTCTTTCAGCCAAATTACATAGTACAAACTAGTGCTGCTCAGTTTTTTTGCACTACACTGAAAAATGTCTTTCTGATCTGGATTTCACAAGTAGGAGGGGGTTGTTTGAACAGAGTGCTGGCATTGTTCTCAGGCAATAGATTAATGCCCAAAGGACATATCAGTCTTTTTGCGGTCTTCCTCTTGAGGAGGGTCAAAGCTCAGCTTGTCTGCTATAAAGCTACACTGCCCTAGGGCACTTTAGCAGCAGTGACTTACCTTTTATGAGAGATTGAACTTGGACCTCACTCAATCACTAGTGTACTCTGCTGCCTTCTGGCATGTTTAAAGAAACACATCCCGGCAGTCTTAACGTGACTGTGCCAAAAAGGATTATAGATTTTCTGTAGGCTGCTTTTATTCAAAAGTTAGAAGTGCTTTTATAATTGCTCCTCATCGTTCTAAATATCAATCGCTCATCAGCTGAGACTGAGATATGATCTTGTGATAGCAGGAGGATCCCCACTTTTAATTTCTATAATTCAGCGTTTTACACTGGCGCAATCGCTTTTGAATGCCTCAGCCACAACTAAGAGTGTATTTAATTATGCCATCCAGCTAGTTTCACAGCCTGCTAATTCCAGCATGGTTTAAGCAGACGCGTTGCTCAAAATCACAGCTTGGATGTAGTGATGTGAGAGGATTTAGATTATCATAGGATGTTGCGATTCCTGATGTGTCCGATTCTCCCCCCCCCCCAACCCGTACAACTCTGCATACACTTCTCCCCCAATCCTTCATAAAGTCAACACTGATGGACCGCTCTCTGTCAGTAATCTAAACCCATTATCTGCAGTCTTGAGGTAAACTCAAATGACCATCACGGTCCCTCGTAGCCCTGTTAGCTCAAGGCTCATTCTGCATTCTAGACCGAGTCGCTCAATTTGGTAACCCAGGCGGAGATAAATGCCCTGGATTACACCTAATGACTTGATTGACAGTTTGAATAGCAAGAGGCTCAGCTGAGTTTAAGAAACATCAGTGTTGACTAACCGCTCGTTATCAGGTTTCGGGGGCATATTTATGACTTTAGTGTTTGTCTCATGCAAAAAATATTGAATGTTATGTCAATTGGTTTCAATTGTTAGTAAACCAATGTGCTTATCAACATATCAGATATGGTTATTTTACAGTAAATGTTTTACTGTAAAATAAATGTAAATGACAATGTTTTATCAACTGATTGCAATAATGTAAATTTGTTTTAACTATTAAACGAACCAAAAATTTGTGAAAATATTGGACACAGTGTGTTGTCAAGCTTATGAGATGCAATGCAAGTGTAAGCCACTGTGACACTATTGTTCTTTTTTATTATTTTTTATAAATGTTTAATGATAATGTCAGTGAGGGATTTTTAATCACTGCTATGCTGAAATTATAATTAATATTGATACTGTTGTTGATAATATTCATTTTTGTTTCATTACTTTTGGTTTGTTCTGTGTGGTGTTTGTCTCCTCTCAATCGCTCTGTTTATTGCAGTTCTGAGTGTTGCTGGGTCAGCTTTGGTTTTGGAATTGGATTGCATTGTTACGGTATTGCTGTGTAGTGATATGTTGGATTGATTAAAAAAAAAAAATGTAAATAAAATAAAATATCGATTTTTTAAAAATGAGAATCGATTCTGAATCGCACAACGTAAACGATTCGATTCGTGTTCGAATCGATTTTTTTCCACACCCCTAGTATTTACCTTAGATAAGCGTTTTGTGTGGCCACCCTAAATCATATTAACATGTATTGATTTGAGAAGCGAATAAGCGGTAGGAAATGGATGGATGGGTGGCAATTACAATATTTGTAATCATAATTCTTAAAATAATTAATCAATCAAATTTTATTTATATAGCCCTTAATCACAAATGTCTCAAAGGGCTGTACAAACCACAACATTCTCCTATCTGATCCTACATCAGATGCAAATTTTTTTGGAACGTCAGACTGATATTTTCACACATGAAAACCAGGGCTGTTTTCTTTCAATTGAAATTTTTGCAGAATATATATGTAGGAAATGCCTTCCAAAGCATATAAAAATGGTAAAATCTCTTTAACTTCCCTAGCTGATAGTTTTCAATTCCTCAAATGTTTTTACCTCACTGGAATTCGTGAATACCACTAATTTAATACATCATCTGATTTACAACAGCACTAGCAAGTTCTAAATTTAATATGAACAGCTTAATAAACATGTGTTATTGTTTTTACTTTAGTTACTTTCTATAAAACATTTCCACTTCTTAAATTCAAATTCAATGTATGGAACTGGGACTCAATCGAAAAACTGAGACCAATAAAATAGTTTCGGAATCTAAGGCCAGAAAAAAAACATTAGCCTAAAGGACTAATGTTTCACACAAACATCTGTAGTGTTTGTGCATAATATCGCATATACATTTGCTACATTTTTTACAGGTTTGTACCAACTGTAATTTGTTTAGTTTGGCATTTGAATTGTTTTCTTTAGTACAAGTACAACCCCTGTTTCCATATGAGTTGGGAAATTGTGTTAGATGTAAATATAAACAGAATACAATGATTTGCAAAATCTTTTCAACCCATATTCAGTTGAATGCACTACAAAGACAAGATATTTGATGTTCAAACTCATAAACTTTATTTTTTTTTGCAAATAATAATTAACTTAAAATTTCATGGCTGCAACACGTGCCAAAGTAGTTGGGAAAGGACATGTTCACCACTGTGTTACATCACCTTTTCTTTTAACAACACTCAATAAACGTTTGGAAACGGAGGAAACTAATTGTTGAAGTTTTGAAAGTGGAATTCTTTCCCATTCTTGTTTTATGTAGAGCTTCAGTCGTTGAACGGTCTCCACTGTCGTATTTTACGCTTCATAATGCGCCACACATTTTCGAAGGGAGACATGTCTGGACTGCAGGCGGGCCAGGAAAGTACCCGCATTTTTTTTTTTACGAAGCCACGTTGTTGTAAGACTTGTCTTGCTGAAATAAGCAGGGGCGTCTATGATAACGTTGATTGGAAGAAAACATATGTTGCTCCAAAACCTGTATGTGTAAGTTACCCATGCCTTGGGCACTAATACACCCCCATACCATCACAGATGCAGGCTTTTCAACTTTGCGCCTATAACAATCCGAATGGTTATTTTCTTCTTTGTTCTGGAGGACACCGCAACCTCTGTTTACAAATATAATTTGAAATGTGGACTCGTCAGACAACAGAACACCTTTCCACTTTGCATCAGTCCATCTTAGATGAGCTCGGGCCCAGCCAAGCTGGCGGTGTTTCAGAATATTGTTGATAAATGGGTTTGGCTTTGCATAGTAGAGTTTTAACTTGCACTTACAGATGCGACAAACTATAGTTACTGACAGTGGTTTTATGAAGTGTTCCTGAGCCCATATGGTGATATCCTTTACACACTGATGTCGGGTTTTGATGCAGTACCGCCTGAGGGGCCAAAAGTCCGTAATATCATCGCTTACGTGCAGTGATTTTTCCAGATTCTCTGAACTTTTTGATGATTTTACGGAACGTCGATGGTAAAATCCCTAAATTCCTTGCAATAGCTCGTTGAGAAATGTTGTTCTAAAACTGTTCGACAATTTGCTTACAAAGTGGTGACCCTCACCCCATCCTTGTTTGTGAATTACTTAGCATTTCATGGAAGCTGCTTTTATACCCAATCATGGCACCCACCTGTTCCTAATTAGCCTGCACACCTGTGGGATGTTCCATATAAGTGTTTGATGATAATTCCTCAACTTTATCAGTATTTATTGCCAACTTTTTCCAACTTCTTTGTCACGTGTTGCTGGCATCAAATTCTAAAGTTAATGATTATTTGCAAAAAAAAATGTTTATCAGTTTGAACATCAAATATGTTGTCTTTGTAGCATATTCAACTGAATATGGGTTGAAAATGATTTGCAAATCATTGTATTCCGTTTACCGCGACCCCGAAAGGGAATAAGCGGTAGAAAATGGATGGATGGATGGATGTATTCCGTTTATATTTACATCTAACACAATTTCCCAACTCATATGGAAACGGGGTTTGTACTTTGTTTCAGGAGATAATGTCCATCTTGTGAAATTCAGAGTGTTTCGAGTTGAGTTCAGAAAATGGAAAACACACAGATGTATAGTTACGTCTAGCACATGGCAGGAAATCGTTTTACCCCCACCTTCTGAGGGAATTGTGGTGCATAAAGGCCAGCCTTGACATCCTCAAGATGTGGTTGACTCAGAGGATGAGGCACTCAGTGTATAGAAAGATACATGTCAAGAAGTCTTCTTTGTCAAGTAAAAGCACCATTACTGTTCATCAGTATCCACATAGTTTTTGAATCCTGCTGGCGGAGTTAGCTTCATGCAGTCATTTTTTTTTTTTAAAGAACAATATACAGTTGTGGTCAAAAGTTTACATACACTTGTAAAGAACATAATGTCTTGGCTGTATTGAGTTTTAATAATTTCTACAACTGTTATTTTTTTGTGATAAAGTGATTGGAGCACATACTTGTTGGTCACAAAAAAACATTCATGAAGTTTAGTTCTTTAATGAATTTATTATGGGTCTACTGAAAATGTGACCAGATCTGCTGGGTCAAAAGTATACATACAGCAATGTTAATATTTGCTTACATGTCCCTTGGTAAGTTTCACTGCAATAAGGCGCTTTTGGTAGCCATCCACAAGCTTCTGGCAAGCTTCTGGTGAAATTTTTGGCCACTCCTCTCGACAAAATTGGTGCAGTTCAGCTACATTTGTTAGTTTTCTGACATGGACTTGTTTCTTCAGCATTTTCCACTCACTTAAAGGGGAACATTATCACAATTTCAAAAGGGTTAAAAACAATAAAAATCGGTTCCCAGTGGCTTGTTGTATTTTTTTAATTTTTTTTCAAAATTTTACCGGTCTCGGAATATCCCTAAATAAAGCTTTAAAGTGCCTTATTTTCACTATCTTCGAAACCACTATCCATTTCCCTGTGACGTCACACAGTGCTGCCAACGTAAACAAACAATGGGAATACCACAGCAAGATATAGCGACATTAGCTCGGATTCAGACTCGGATTTCAGCGATTTAAGCGATTCAACAGATTACGCATGTATTGAAACAGATGGTTGGAGTATGAAAGTATTGAAGAAGAAACTGAAGCTATTGAGCGAATAGCTATTGACACTATTCATAGCCATAGCATGGCCGAATAGCTGCGTTAGCATCGCCGGTAAAATGTGCGGACCAAACGATCAGGATTTTCGCATCTTGTGACACTGGAGCAACTTAAATCCTTCGATTGGTAAGTGTTTTTTTCGCATTAAATGTGGGTGGAAGGAAACGTAATATAGTTGCAAATGCATCTGCAGGTTATCCATACATCTCTGTACCATGTCTGCTTTAGCACCGCCGGTAATTAGCATGTTAGCATCGATTAGCGTAACATGTTAGCATCGATTAGCTGGCAGTCAACATCAACAAAACTCACCTTTGTGATTTCGTTGACTATCGTTGCAAATGCATTTGCAGGTTATCCATACATATCTGTGCCATGTCTGCTTTTGCACCGCCGGTAAATAGCATGTTGGCATCGATTAGCGTAGCATGTTAGCATCGATTGGCTAGCAGTCCCGCCGCGACCAAATATATCTGATTACCACATAAGTCAACATCAACAAACTCACCTTTGTGATTTAGTTGACTTTATCGTTGCAAATGCATCTGCAGGTTATCCATACATCTCTGTGCCATGTCTGTCATCGCCGGTAAAATGTGGAGACACTTTGGTACATTCAATGGAGGTCTGGCGGCAGACACTTTGGCATCTTCGGGCCAGTGGTGCAACTTGAATCCCTCCCTGTTAGTGTTGTTACACCCTCCGACAACACACCGACGAGGCATGATGTCTCCAAGGTTCCAAAAAATAGTCGAAAAAACGGAAAATAACAGAGCTGAGACCCAATGTTTACAATGTGTTGAAAATGAAAATGGCGGCTGTGTTACCTCGGCAACGTCACATTCTGACGTCATCGCCTCCAGAGCGATAAACAGAAAGGCGTTTAATTTGCCAAAATTCACCCATTTAGAGTTTGGAAATCGGTAAAAAAAATATATGGACTTTTTTCTGCACCATCAAGGTATATATTGACGCTTACATAGGTCTGCTGATAATGTTCCCCTTTAAGTCAGGACTTTGGGAAGGCCATTCTAAAACCTTACTTCTCAGCTGATTTAGCCATTCCTTAACCACTTTTGTAGTGTGTTTGGGGTCATTGTCCTGTTGGAACTCCCAACTGCGCCTAAGACCCAACCTCCGGGCTGATGATTTTAGGTTGTCCTGAAGAATTTGGAGGTAATCCTCCTTTTTCATTGTCCCATTTA
Source organism: Nerophis ophidion (assembly GCF_033978795.1). Taxonomy (NCBI): domain Eukaryota; kingdom Metazoa; phylum Chordata; class Actinopteri; order Syngnathiformes; family Syngnathidae; genus Nerophis; species Nerophis ophidion. Next base: position 25,746,157 of record NC_084626.1, read on the forward strand.
CTCTCTGTAAAGCACCAGTTCCATTGGCAACAGGGATTACTTTTTTGTTTCATCTGACATCACGTGGACATAGATGAAACCTTCTGGAGGAAAGTTCTGTGGTCAGATGAAACAAAAAATAGCTTTTTGGCCACAATACCCAGCAATATGTTTGGAGGAGAAAAGGTGAGGACTTTTAATACCAAGAACACCATGCCTACCGTCGAACGTGGTGTTGGTAGTATTTTGCTCTGGGCCTGTTTTGCTGCCAATGGAACTGGTGCTTTACAGAGAGTAAATGGGACAATGAAAAAGGAGGATTACCTCCAAATTCTTCAGTACAACTTAAAATCATCAGCCCGAAGGTTGGGTCTTGGGTGCAGCTGGGTGTTCCAACAGGACAATGACACCAAACACACGTCAAATGTGGTAAAGGAATGGCTAAATCGAATTAAGGTTTTAGGATGGCCTTCCCAAAGTCTTGACTTAAACGTGTGGACAATGCCGAAGAAACAAGTCCATGTCAGAAAACCAACACATTTAGCTGAACTGCTTCAATTTTGTCAAGAGGAGTGGTCAAAAATTCAACCAGAAGCTTGTGGATGGCTACCAAAAGCGCCTTATTGCAGTGAGACTTGCCAAGGGACATGTAAGCAAATATTAACATTCCTGTATGTATACTTTTGACCCAGCAGATTTGCTCACATTTTCCGTAGACCCATAATAAATTCATTAAATAACCAAACTTCTTGAATGTTTTTTTGTGACCAAAAAGTATGTGCTCCAATCACTCTATCACAAAAAAATAAGAGTTGTAGAAATCATTGGAAACTCAAGACAGCCATGCCATTATATTCTTTACAAGTGTATGTCAACTTTTGACCACGACTGTATATGTTTCGTTCAAGTTGACATTTTCTCAGAAGTCTCACGCTTATCCTGAGATATCGGTTCAGAAATCATTCAGTGAAAGCATTACACAAATCTGAAAACCAATTAAGAAAAAACATTGAACATTTCCTTGAATCTACAAGGTACGCACAATTTCACCAACTTTATTGACAGAGTTGGTATCAATCTGCCAGCTCTATCGGTGTATTATTCGTAACCTTTTCTACAGCAGAGTGAGATTGATAATGGTCCGTGTACCATGAGGATTTTTTTGCAACTCAAGTCCATCCAAGACTTACTAGATTTGGACAATTTCAAATTTGGCGGTCCGCTTTTCAAATCAATGCCACCATCAATAGATATATTTTGTGCATAATTGACAACGTGCTGTAAGATTAGGGTACTTCTGCTGTAGGATAATTGCTATCTCTATACAAAAGGAGCGACTGTCTAGAGCAGAAAACAAATCCTGTGAGCTTTCAGCGTTTCACTAACGCTATGGCTGATATATGTTACCTGACACATGGATGCGGACACAAGTGCTAATGAAGTAGAAAGTGGGCCCTTTGTGCTGTTCAGTGTCAGGGCCAGTGAACTGACAGGCCCCAGCTGTCCACTGGACAGCCACAATTACACACTATCCTAGACTAAATGGAGCTGACAGCTTGGCCTCTCACTACTCGCTAAAATTTGTGACGGCTAGATTTAGATGCCACTTTTAAATCACTGACCCTTTGGCCACATTTAAGCCACTTCTATACAATCCACTTTTATAATGGTCATCTGTGCCATTTTACACTTGACATGGCCTCATGTTACTATATTTTCCTTTCCAAGGTTATATTTTGCCCCCCATTTATTCAATTCGAGCAATATTTTCAAACCCTCTGCGGTATTTTGACAAGCCATATTTACCCGTTGCTATCAGGCCATCTGGACCTGTGGAGAACAGGCTGCCTCTCCAACTGGATGAATTAGTTGGGAAATTAATTTCCCGATCAGATAAAGCCCCTTATATGCTGTGAAATAATGGCCATTTAGAATTCATGGGCTCCATTTCAGAGAAATTAACATGTTTGGTGGTGGTTAAGAGGAAGTTGCTCTCAAGACTGCGGCGTCGCTCAATATGTAATGAAGGATTTTTCACAAAAGGCATTGACGTCACCAGGCTGTGTATGCTTGGATACATTCAAACACTATCCATCCATCCAATTTTCTACCACTTGTAACTCTGAGGTCACAGGGGGGCTGGGGACTATACCAGCTGCACTCGGGCGGAATGCAGGGTAGACCTTAGACAAGTCGCCACCTCATCGCAGGGCCAATTGATTGATTGATTGAATCTTTTATCAGTAGATTGCACAGTTCAGTACATATTCCGTACAATTGACCACTAAATGGTAACACCCAAATAAGTTTTTCAACTTGTTTAAGTCGGGGTCCATGTCAATCAATTAATGGTACAAATATATACTATAGGCATAATACAGTCATCACACAGGTTAATCGTCATAGGACAGGGGTAGGGAACCTATGGCTCTCGAGCCAGATGTGGCTCTTTTTACGACTGCATCCGGCTCTCGGATAAATCTGAGCTGACATCGCTTGACACGATAAGTAATGAATGATTCCACTTGTTAAAAATAACGTTCAAAATATAAAACATTCTTATTCTTTTTTTTATGTTCAAGAAGTTGCGTTAATGGTAAGAAGTAATTTATTTATTATTGGTTAGTGTGGGGCTTGCCCTCCTGGGGGTTCTTCAGACCACCAAGCACCGACATGAGAGCCTGTTTCAGGGTTACAAAATTGTTTTATTTTTCAATTATACAAAAAACGAAGGGAAAAACCAAAGGAAAAGAAATGAAGACAGCAGAAACAAAAGGAAGAAAAAAAAAGATTAAAAAACAAATTTAAAATGAAAAATAAATGAGAAATACCAAAAAGAAGAAAAACAAGAAAAATTCTACAAAAAACAAAAAAAAAAATAAAAGGGAAAAACCAGAGGGAAAAAAATAAGACAACAAAAAAAGATTAAAAAACAAAAAAATAATGAGATAAACAAAAATGAAGAAAAAGAACAAGAACAATTATACAAAAAACACAAAGCAAAAATAAAAAGGGAAAAAACAAAGCAAAAAAAGTTAAGTCAACAAAAACAAAAGAAAACAAGAATAAAACAAATCAAAAATTGGCTCCAGTTTCAACCCCGTCTCTCCTCCTGGCTGCTGCTTATAGCAGAGCGACAGGTGATTAGATAACAAGGCCCAGATGGGCCATCTACGCACCTGTCGCTGATTTCGAGGCCGGTCCTAGCACACTCTGTTTCGCTGCAGGCCCGCTGGCCACGTCCCCTCCACAGTTAGCATCAGAATAACAATGTTATGCCAAAGAATAAGAGACTTATTATACTCTAGAAATGTTGGTCTTACTTAAAAATGCACATGTTTAGTTGTGTTCAGTGTTAAAAAAAAATATTATATGGCTCTTACAGAAATACATTTTAAAATATTGGCTTTCTTGGCTCTCTCAGCCAAAAAGGTTCCCGACCCCTGTCATAGTATATACATTGAATTATTCACAATCTGGGGGGTGGGATGAGGAGCTTTGGTTGATATCAGTACTTCAGTCATCAACAATTTCATCAGCAGAGAAATGGACATTGAAACAGTGTAGGTCTTACTTAGTAGGATATGTACAGCCAGCAGAGAACATAGTGAGTTCACATAGCATAAGAACAAGTATATACATTAGAAGTACATTTGAGTTGTTTATAATCCGGGGAGATGGGATGTGAATGGAGGAGGGTATTAGTAAAGTGTTGAAGTTGCCTGGAGGTGTTGTTTTAGAGCGGTTTTGAAGGAATATAGAGATGCACTTACTTTTATACCTGTTGGGAGTGCATTCCACATTGATGTGGCATAGAAAGAGAATGAGTTAAGACCTTTGTTAGATCGGAATCTGGGTTTAACGTGGTTTGTGGAGCTCACCCTGGTCTTGTGGTTATGGCGGTCATTTACGTTAAGGAAGTAGTTTGACATGTACTTCAGTATCAGGGAGGTGTAGCGGATTTTATAGACCAGGCTCAGTGCAAGTTGTTTTACTCTGTCCTCAACCCTGAGCCAGCCCACTTTGGAGAAGTGGGTTGGAGTGAGGTGGGCCATCACAGACCAACAACCATTCACATAGCTTAGTTTATTTTGTTTCATAATAGCAGTAGTGTCATTTTGAAATGCATTGTCTATTAGGACAATAAATAATTTGTTGCTTATTGATCCCATCACTGCAACCTAAAAGAGTGTATGTTTGTGTTTTGGGAAGTTTTTGTTATACATTAACTCTCTTGACTCTACACCCCTATTGCTCATACTTATAACTCTCTTTGTCTCGTGACGATATAAAAATGTCTAAATTTGTGCTGAAGCTATCGATTATTTTAGTAATCTAGTAATATATAAATAATTTTGTTTGATGAATGGAGTAATCGCATTAAACACAATTGATAGCTTCAAAGCGTATTTTAAAGAAAATACTTGAAACCCTTTTTTTCCAAATAAATCAACATTGAAATTGTGTTGGCCCTGTGATGAGTTGGCGACTTGTCCAGGGTGTACCCCGCCTTCCGCCCGATTGTTAGTGAGATAGGCACCAGCGCCCCCCCGCGACCCCAAAGGGAATAAGCGATAGAAAATGGATGAATGGATGAAATTGCACTTCTATATTTACCTTTAATATTTGGTGTCCGGCACCACGGTGGAAGAGGGGTTAGTGCGTCTGCCTCACAATACGAAGGTCCTGAGTAGTCCTGGGTTCAATCCCAGGCTCGGATCTTTCTGTGTGGAGTTTGCATGTTCTCCCCGTGGCTGCATGGGTTCCCTCCGGGTACTCCGGCTTCCTCCCACCTCCAAAGACATGCACCTGGGGATAGGTTGATTGGCAACACTAAATGGGCCCTAGTGTGTGAATGTGAGTGTGAATGTTGTCTGTCTATCTGTGTTGGTCCTGCGATGACTAGGTGACTTGTCCAGGGTGTACCCCGCCTTCCGCCCGATTGTAGATGAGATAGGCACCGGCGCCCCCCGCGACCCCTAAGGGAATAACTGGTAGAAAATGGATGGATAGATTGATTTGGTGTGCGTTATTGCAAATAAAAAATATATATATTCTGCTGCCGCTGTATAGATTACAGCACCGACAACACCCCCCCCACTCCATTGCAGTGGCCATGCAGAAAATATGTCAGCGTATTTACAATTCTGGGTACTCCCATGCTTCCGGATTTTATTTTGATTACTCATTTAAGGATTAATCGAAGGAACACAATAAAAATCAAAGCTTGTTTTTTTTCTTATCAGATTGATTTAATCAATTAATTGCTGCAGCCCTATTTTATTTGTAATAGTTGCTTGGGGCAGATTCCAATTCTATATATATATATATATATATATATATATATATATATATATATATATATATATATATATATAATATATATATATATAATATATATATATATATATATATATATAAACTTAAGAGTTCTACGGGGCGGCATAGCTCTGTTGGTAGAGTGGCCGTGTCAGCAACTTGAGGGTTGCAGGTTCGATTCCCGCTTCCGCCATCCTAGTCACTGCCGTTGTGTCCTTGGGCAAGACACTTTACCCACCTGCTCCCAGTGCCACCCACACTGGTTTAAATGTAACCTAGATATTGGGTTTCACTATGTAAAGCGCTTTGAGTCACTAGAGAAAAGCGCTATATAGAAATAATTCACAAATTCACTAAGGGACGGCGTGGCGCAGTGGAGAGTGGCCGTGCGCAACCCGAGCGTCCCTGGTTCAATCCCCACCTAGTACCAACCTCGTCACGTCCGTTGTGTCCTGAGCAAGACACTTCACCCTTGCTCCTGATGGGTGCTGATTGGCGCCTTGCATGGCAGCTCCCTCCATCAGTGTGTGAATGTGTGTGTGAATGTGGAAGTAGTGTCAAAGCGCTTTGAGTACCTTGAAGGTAGAAAAGCGCTATACAAGTACAACCCATTTATTTATTTATTTATTTAATGTCAGTGTCAAAGCATGAGACATTTCATAGCTGGGATTTGTGAAGTTTGAGTCCAAATGAAAATGTAGTTGTAAACACATCTGATTTTTTCTCATTTCCGCAAAGTGTTTTTTTTAGTATGGCTTAGTTGTTGTCGTTTCACAGCAACTGTTTGTTTTGGGCACGGCATTCCATTTCAACTGGTCATTGGCCAGCCATAGAACTTATTTTGACCGTTATGTCAGAATATGATAATGGAAAAAAATAATCACAAAATATAAAATAAGATGAATCAATTGTTTTTATAATAACATCTTTGTATATCGAGAGTTCTATACGCTTCTTAGTTGGCTCAAACCTCCATCTATTCTGTCTTGCTGTGAACACTTCCATAGCACGGATTGAAGGTGTTTGTTTCAGTTATTGCCTTCTTGGAATTAATCAATTTTAATTTAATTTAATTTTAATTTATTATCAATTGCTGCTGCAGAAATCCTACACTTGTTTTTCTTTTTTTTTTGCCTTCTGCATGTCCTCAACAGCTGTACACTCTTTTAACAATGGTACTTTTTTGCCAACATTAAATGTTCAAATGTATACAGTGGGGTCGTGATGTTTTGCAAATACAGTTTTTAGGTATTCAAGGAAGAGGACATTTTGTTGTTATAGAACAGGGGTCGGCAATCCGCGGCTCTGGAGCCGAATGCGACTCTTTAGCGCCGCCCTAGTGGCTCTCTGGAGCTTTTTCAAAAATATATGAAAAATGGAAATGAGGGGGAAAAAATATATTTTTTGTTTTTAATTTGGTTTCTGTAGGAGGACAAACATGACGCAATCCTCCCTAATTGCTATAAAGCACACTGTTTATATGCTTCACTGATTCGAGTATTTGGCAAGTGCCGTTTTGTCCTACTAATTTTGGCGGTCCTTGAACTCACCCTAGTTTGTTTAAATGCATAACTTTCTCCGACGTGATTTATGCCACTTCTTTTTCCGTCTGATTTTGTCCACCAAACTTATAACGTTGTGCATGAATGCACAAAGGTGAGTTTTGTTGATGTTATTGATTTGTGTGGAGTACTAATCAGACATATTTGGTCAGTGCATGACTGCAAGCTAATCCATGCTAACATGCTATTTAGGCTAGCTGTATGTACATATTGCATTACTATGCCTCATTTGTAGCTATATTTGAGCTCATTTAGTTTCCTTTAAGTCCTCATAACTCAACTTATATCTCATGAAACACTATCTCTATGTGATATGGCTTTTAATTTTTTGCGGCTCCAGACAGATTTGTTTTTGTATTTTTGGTCCAATATGGCTCTTTCAACATTTTGGTTTGCTGACCCCTGTTATAGAAGTAGCTCTGTAACAAAACTGGTCATGTATAATTTATAAACTACAAAGAACAAAGTCAAGGGATTCATTAAACATGCAATGACTGCAGCATCTGTTCTTGTACATCAGTGTATGATATTAAACTTAGTTTCCAAGTAAATACATTTTCCAATTTTAAGCCCGTTTAATAGGGGTGTAACGGTACACAAATATTTCGGTTCGGCACGTATCTCGGTTCAGAGGTCAGGGTTTGGTTCATTTTCGGTACAGTAAGAAAACAAAATATAAATTGTTTGGTTATTTATTCACCAAATTTGCAAAATATTCCATCAAAAATATTTTTCTTAGTGGAATATTTGATGTTTTTGATTGATTGATTGATTGATACTTTTATTAGTAGATTGCACAGTTCAGTACATATTCCGTAAAATTTAATAAGTATTTCAAATTTATTAAGTAGGGGTCCACGTTAATCAATTCATGGTAGTAATCGGAACCTTGGATAGGTCAATAATTCATAACAATATTGATTTTGATTCGGTATTATGTTTTGAGCAATGACAGTTTGAAAGGAAAAAAAACAGCTTTGTTTCATTAGTCAACGTTGCAACTTTTTCTAAATTACATTTAACATTTAAGCTTTTTTATTTCCCTTTGTTTGTTTTTGTTTATTTTAATTGTATTTTTAGAATCTGCCATAGGCCGCAAATGGATTTCGGGGCATATTTTTGACACCCGTGCCAGAGATAATAAAACCTAAAATCGGATAAATCTATGGGTAAAAAGCAGAGCCTGGCGACGCAAGCGCGTTTATCATAACTCTCTCACTCTCTCTGTCTCTGTCCCTCCCTCACGAATGCTGCTGCGTGCACAAATTTTCTTGATTTTAACCCCTTCTTAACCCTGAACTTACATTAAAAAAATACACGCAACCCTGACTTAAAATGCCAGACATTTGAGGCATTTATGAAACTCCACCCGGACAGCTCTGCAAAAGAAGACATGTCCGGTGAAAAGAGGAGGTATGGTCAGTCTATCGTAGCCCAGGCGCTGCTAGCGTGCTGTGTGTGGTGCCTCGGTGTGTAATGTTTACACAACGTGCGGTACGCTACTTAATATGTCTGTGTGGAAACTTGTTTGGTTGGAGGGTCTTCCAGCTCTGGCTTTTACATGTTGTCCTAGCCCGGTCGCTGCTAGCATGTGTACTCGTTCGGTACACCTCCGAACCGAACCGAAACCCCTGTACCGAAACGGTTCAATACAAATCCACGTACCGTTACACCCCTACTGTTTAATCATTCAGTACATATAGTATGACTTCAGGTAAAAACAAACAACAAAAAACGCTGAAACATTATTGGTTTTATTCTCAACTGTGGGTGAGGTTTATGGCAAAGCAATCGAATTGACTTAGACTGTCAATTTTTAGGCCCAATGATTGTGGAATCCCAGTAAATGATGCAATTTTAAAACCGTTTCTAAATTGATCAGCTACAGCATGCTGTCAGTCATTGTCATATTTGCAAGAAGACAGCGCAATAAAACCTATCAATGAGCTTGTGGGCGGTCTAAAACAGGGGTCGGCAACCCGCGGCTCCGGAGCCGCATGCGGCTCTTTGGCAACTCTGATGCGGCTCAGCTGCACAATCGCCGACCCCCTAGATTGTTGCGGGGAGATTCCGTAATTCAATGCCTCTCCAGGACATCACCCGGAGTCAACGTTCTCCAGTTTTCACTCGGACTACAATATTAAGGGCGTGCCGTGATGATATTACTCTTAACGTCCTCTTGAACGTCATCGCGCCCACCATTCAAGGAATGCTATTTGCGTCCTCTTGAACGTCATCACGCCCGCCATTCACGGAACGCTATTTGCGTGCCGACCGGACACATGCATTTCGCTGCTTCTATCGGCACATGTATGAGATTGAAAGGCATACTGGGTGACACAAAGTACACTGACGGTTGTGATATAAACAAATTTAACACTCATACTAATATGCGCCACATTGTGAACCCACACAAAAGAAGAATGACAAACACATTTCGGGAGAAAATCCTCACAGTAACACAACATAAACGCAACACAACAAATACCCAGAATCTTTTGCATCCATGACTCATCCTGACTATGTTATACACCCCGCGAGCACTAAACCACCCCCCCACACCCTTCTTCCCTGCGTGGTTGAGGTGGGCGAGGTTTGGTGTATAACATAGTCAGGAAGTGTCATGGATGCGAAGGATTCTGGGTATTTGTCGTGTTGCGTTTATGTTGTTACTGTGAGGATTTTCTCCCGAAATGTGTTTGTCATTCTTCTTTTGTGTGGGTTCACGACGTGGCGCATATTAGTAGGAGTGTTAAAGTTGTTTATATCACAACCATCAGTGTATTCTGTGTCACCCAGTATGCCTTCCGGTCGTGTGCGTGCATTTGCGGAAGCCTCTCACAACATGTTGCTGGACTGGCAAGCAGTTTGTACATGTTGTAGAAGGTGTTTACGGAAATGGCTTCATAGCATGCCCTTATTCTTGTCATCTGGGTGACCACCAGCAGATATTGGCGAGAATAGTTGCGGCTCCCATTGTCTTCCTCATTTTGGGAAACGGGTCGAAATGGCTCTTTGAGTGGTAAAGGTTGCCGATCCCTGGTCTAAAGAGACAAGCTTCAGTCCGAGCGGCGGTTTTCTCACTGGCACAAGTGTTTGACTCGTCTTCATTCAATAGGGTTCAAATCTTTTTGGACATTAACATATGTATGGGACAAAAACTGTCTTTTTAAAAAGTGTGGGATACATGCCCCCCTCCCTGAATTGCATAAAAAAAAATGTTTTATTTTACGTAACAAAATCAATGTTATTGTTTTAACAACTAATACCTGTTCTGTAATGTTCTCTTGCAGCCTTATTGTTCAGTGACGATGAGAAAGAGCAGATGAGAAAATTCACCAACCGATCCTACTTGCTCGACAAGACTTCACGTTACCAAGTCTGGCTTAGCCTAGTGGACATCCTATTGGCTTACGCCTATGAAGTACGCTCCACGGAGGGAGACTACAACGTAAGTGACTCTGTTTATGTGCGAAAAGGCAACTCCTCTTGAGAAGCACTTGGCTCGGGATGGCAAAGTGCTCTCTTCTCAAATCCTTTAGACCCCAATTCCATTATATTCATGGCTTTCAGAGATTACCAGCGTATCCAGGAGCTCAGTCAAGACCTCTTTATGTGTCACTCCTTTAATGCGAGTGCACCGAGGCAAGGTGACAAGGCGGATTCATTGCAGAAGACAATTCACAGGATACAGACAGACAAACATACATACTCTAGAGCAGTGGTTCTCACCCTTTTTTCAGTGATGTACCCCCTGTGAAATTTTTTTAAATTCAAGTACCCCCTAATCAGAGCAAATAATTTTTGGTTGGAAAAAAAGAGATAAAGAAGTAAAATACAGCACTATGTTATCAACTTCTGATTGATTAAATTGTATAACAGTGCAAAATATTGCTCATTTGTAGTGGTCTTTCTTGAACTATTTGGAAAAAAAAGATCAAAATAACTAAAAACTTGTTGAAAAATAAACAAGTGATTCAATTATAAATAAAGATTTCTACGCATAGAAATAATCATCAACTTAAAGTGCTCTCTTTGGCGATTGTAATAGAGATCCATCTGGATTCATCAACTTCATTCTAAACATTTCTTCACAAAAAAATAAATCTTTAACATCAATATTTATGGAACATGTCCACAAAAAATCTAGCTGCCAACACTGAATATTGCATGGTTGCATTTCTTTTGACACTTTATGAACTTACATTCATATTTTGTTAAAGTATTATTCAATAAATATATTTATAAAGGACTTTTGAATTGTTGCTATTTTTAGAATATTTTTTTAAAAATCTCACGTACCCCTTGGCATACCTTCAAGTACCCCCAGGGGTACGCGTACCCCCATTGAGAACCACTGCTCTAGAGGGATAAATATTTGGTCCCTGCTAATTTTGTAAGTTACCACAGTACACAGATATGAACAGTCCAAAATAGTTATGGTGAGTTTATAGTAAGAGACGGACGGAATATAAAGAATATCCATGAATTGATTACATGGACCCCGACTTAAACCAATCAATCAATCAATGTTTATTTATATAACCCCAAATCACAAATGTCTCAAAGGACTGCACAAATCATTACGACTCAACATCCTCGGAAGAACCCACAAAAAGGCAAGGAAAACTCACACCCAGTGGGCAGGGAGAATTCACATCCAGTGGGACGCCAGTGACAATGCTGACTATGAGAAACCTTGGAGAGGACCTCAGATGTGGGCAACCCCCCCCCCCCCCCCCCCCCCCCCCCTCTAGGGACCGAAAGCAATGGATGTCGAGCGGGTCCAACATGATACTGTGAAAGTTCAATCCATAGTGGCTCCAACACAGCCGCGAGAGTTCAGTTCAAAGCGGATCCAAGACAGCAGCGAGAGTCCGTCCACAGGAGACCATCTCAGGCGGAGGCGGGTCAGCAGCGTAGAGATGTCCCCAATCGATACAGGCGAGCGGTCCATCCTGGGTCCGACGAGCGGTCCATCCTGGGTCTCGACTCTGGACAGCCAGTACCTCATCCATGGTTATCGGACCGACCCCCTCCACAAGGGAGGGGGGACATAGGAGAAAGAAAAGAAGCGGCAGATCAACTGGTCTAAAAAGGAGGTCTATTTAAAGGCTAGAGTATACAGATGAGTTTTAAGGTGAGACTTAAATGCTTCTACTGAGGTAGCATCTCGAACTGTTACCGGGAGGGCATTCCAGAGTACTGGAGCCCGAACAGTTGAAAAAGTTAAACAAGTTGAAAAACTTATTGGGGTGTTACCATTTATTGGTCAATTGTACGGAATATGTACTGAACTGTGCAATCTACTCATAAAAGTTTCAATCAATCAATCCAGACAATTAAGGTTACAAAGGAAATTGTATTTGATCGATGGTAATAGTTATTTGATCCGCTATTAAACCGCAAACGTTCAGATTCCCTTAGACCAGGGTCGGGAACCTTTTTGGCTGGGAGAGCCATGAAAGCCAAATATTTTAAAATGTATTTCCGTAGAGCCATACAATATTTTTTAACACTAAGCATTTTTAAGACCAATACTTTTACAATAAGTCTCTTATTCTTTTTAATAAAACTGTTCTTATGAAGCTAGCCAATACTAGATAAAATACTGTACTTCTTACCATTAATGCGACTTCTTGAACAGGTGCGGTAGAAAACGCACGGATGGATTAAAATGCATGAGAATGTTTTATATTTTGATCGTTATTTTTGACACTGTGATTACCAGCGGAATTATTCATTACTTAACTTGTTAAGCAATGTCACCTAAAATTTATCTGAGAGCCAGATGCAGTCAACAGAGCCACATCTGGCTCTAGAGCCATAGGTTCCCTACCCCTGCCTGAGACCGTTTATCAGTCTTGTTCCTTTTGTATAGTACTCCTACATGCAACTCATTGTGTGGATAAACGACACCTCAATTATAGACAAGACTGGAATGTCCTACAAGAATACCAGCAAGAAACTTGGTAAGAAAGAACCCAATGTTGGCGCATTTATTTGGAAATACAAAAATACAAGCTACCAGTACCTCACATTCCTTCTGTAACTCTCTGTAAGATTTTACCCAGCGGGGTCAGGATGATTCTGTAAAGTTGAGGAACCAGACCAGAATTACATGAGAGGCGCTGATTCGTGATCCCTCAGGCGGAGCGATATTCGCCTCATTAGTATCACATGTTGCTGTAATGGAGTGAGATCCTATAGTGTCCGCACGGTCGCCCTGCTCAAGGAGACCTGTCCATGGCAATGAACACTTGATTGACTCAGACAAGGCTTGGCAAAATATAGTGTCAGCACATGAGACCGAAATTGAGCTTTTTGGCCTTATAAAACCGAAACTATATGTGGAGTCAGAGAAATTATGAACACAACCCCAACAAAAAACATCCCTACTGTCAAATGGGGAGGTGTGCACTTTTTGGCTTCAGAGCCATTTATCTGGCTAAAACTTATAGACTGCTATTAGTGTGTGTACTATTAAAGTAGAAAATAAATGTCATGAACAAGAAATTATTAGTTTTTCCGAACATTACCCTTATCATAAACATAATCCGTGGACAAAAAGGATATAAACTTGATACAAAGGTACAGTTTTGCTGGCTGTCATAAGTTTGTGATCATCAGTAAATGTACAGTATGTTTATAGTTTGTATGCAGTGGAAGCACACTATAATGGAAGGTCACTATGTCATACGAACAGATAACAATTGAAAATACCAATAGGGACATTGCGGTCCCTAATTAAGTAATGTGCAAATGAAATTAACCTAATAAGTTAAGTTAAAGTCAAAGTACCAATGATTGTCACACACATAATAGGTGTGGTGAAATTTGTCCTCTGCATTTGACTCATCCCCTTGATCACCCCCTGGGATGTGAGGGGAGCAGTGGGCAGCAGCGGTGCCGCGCCCGGGAATCATTTATGGGGATGTAAAGGGGAACATTATCACCAGACCTATGTAAGCGTCAATATATACCTTGATGTTGCAGAAAAAAGACCATGTATTTTTTTAACCGATTTCCGAACTCTAAATGGGTGAATTTTGGCGAATTAAACGCCTTTCTGTTTATCGGTCATGTGGTGATGACGTCAGAATGTGACGTCTCCGAGGTAACACACCCGCCATTTTCATTTTCAACACATTACAAACACCGGGTCTCAGCTCTGTTATTTTCCGTTTTTTCAACTATTTTTTGGAACTTTGGAGACATCATGCCTTGTCGGTGTGTTGTCGGAGGGTGTAACAACACTAACAGGGAGGGATTCAAGTTGCACCACTGGCAAGAAATCTGCCGCCAGACCCCCATTGAATGTGCGGGAGTGTCTTCACATTTTACCGGCGATGCTAAGGCAGACATGGCACAGAGATGTATGGATAACCTGCAGATGCATTTGTAACGATTAAGTCAACGAAATCACAAAGGTGAGTTTTGTTGATGTTGTTGACTTCTGTGCTAATCAGACATATTTGGTCACGGCATGACTGCCAGCTAATCGATGCTAACATGCTATTTACGCTAGCTGTTTGTACATTTGAAACTAGATACCCACATTTAATGCAAAACAAAGACTTACCAATCGACGGATTTAAGTTGCTCCAGTGTCACAAGATGCGAAAGTCCTGATTGTTTGGTCCGCACATTTTACCGGCGATGCTAATAAGGCAGCCATTCTATGGGCCACTTCATTAGGTACACCCACGCTATGGCCGAATAGCGTCAATAGCTATTAGCTCAATAGCTTTAATTTCTTCTTCAATTTCGTTTTCGCTATCTGCCTCCATACTCCGACCATCTGTTTCAATACATGCGTAATCTGTTGAATCGCTTAAGCCGCTGAAATCCGAGCTAATGTCGCTATATCTTGCTGTGCTATCCTTCATGTTGTTTGTATTGGCAGCCCTGTATGACGTCACAGGGAAATGGATAGTGGTTTCGAAGACAGCGAAAATAAGGCACTTTAAAGCTTTATTTAGGGATATTCCGGGACCGGTAAAATTTTGAAAAAAACTTCCAAAAATACAACAAGCCACTGGGAACTGATTTTTATTGTTTCTAACCCTTTTGAAATTGTGATAATGTTCCCCTTTAACCCCCAATTCCAACCCTTGATGCTGAGTGCCAAGCAGGGAGGCAATGGGTCCCATTTTTATATGACTCGGTCGGGGTTTGAACTCCCAACCTACCGATCTCAGGGCGGACACTCTAACCACTAGGCCACTGAGTACATTAATTACTAAATTGACAGACTCTGTGATCGATGGTGCAAAGTACAAACATACAATCCAATCCAATCCAATCCACTCCACTTTAGTTATATAGCACATTTAAACAACAAAATGTTTCCAAAGTGCTGCACAACAATATTAAAAACAATATTCAAATACTATCCTGAGCTCCACTAATGACTGAATAAAAAGAAAAAATTTAAAAATAAATACATATAAAACTTATATAATATCATTATAAAATAAATGTGATTGAAAACTAAATTAAAGGGTAAAACCAATTAAAACAGTAAATAGAAATCAAAATTTGAAAAACACAGAGGACCACACAACTGACGTAGTGTTAAAAGCCAGAGAATAAAAATGGGTCTTAAGACGAGACTTAAAACACTCCACTGTGGGAGCAGTTTGAACATGGAGGGGCAGAGTGTTCCAGAACTTAGGGCCGACCACAGAGAAGGTCTTGTCTCCCCTAGTTTTAAGTCTAGTCTTGGGCACCACGACTGGAGCTGGCTCTCGGACCTCAGAGCGCGCGCAGGAATGTAAGTTTGGATGAGGTCCGAGATATATTGAGGTGCCAGTCCATGTAAAGATTTAAAAACAAAGAGCAATGTTTTAAAATCAATTCTAAAATGAACAGGGAGCCAGTGCAAACTCTGAAGAATTGGGGTTATATGCTGGCGTTTCCTGGCCCCTGTTAAAAGTCGTGCTGCCGTGTTCTGGACTAACTGCAACCGGGAGAGAGCTTTTTGGCTAACGCCAGCATAAAGTGCATTGCAGTAGTCCAGGCCACTTGAACTAAAAGCATGCACGACTTGTTTAAAAAGGTTAAAGGTTAAAAACGGTTTTACCTGTGTTAAAAGACAAAAATGATAAAATCACGATTTTAAAACTACTAGACATGCTCTGATAATAGGACTGAGCCAAATAAATGATAAATGGGTTGTACTTGTATAGCGCTTTTCTACTTTCAAGGTACTCAAAGCGCTTTGACACTACTTCCACATTTACCCATTCACACACACATTCACACACTGATGGAGGGAGCTGCCATGCAAGGCGCCAACCAGCACCCATCAGGAGCAAGGGTGAAGTGTCTTGCTCAGGACACAACGGACGTGACGAGGTTGGTACTAGGTGGGATTTGAACCAGGGACCCTCGGGTTGCGCACGGCCACTATTCCGCCACGCCAAGTTCATTTTGATTAAAATGAAATTGATTTGTACAACAGAAAAGGTTAAAGATAAGAAGTGGCATCATTTGTTTATTTTTAAAACAAAATTGTACCGGATTTTTTTTTTTATATTCTGTATTTTGCTATTTACCTGTCTATTTTTTGTTGTTTGTCATTGATACAGGTGGAGTCTCCGTGGGCTATCAGAAAACTCAGCGGCACGCTATGTTGGCTGGAGGTGAGTTTGACCTGAATAAAAAAAAGAACGCTAGAGAGCCAAGCCTTTACAGTAATCCTATTTCCTAACAATAAATGTGTGTGACACACTGCAGTGGATTGGAGCATTGTGATTTTATACATTTTGTCATTGCTGTAATTTCATGTAGAGCATCTGCCTCTGCTGTTGTTAAAGGGGAACATTATCACCAGACCTATGTAAGCGTCAATATATACCTTGATGGTGCAGAAAAAAGACCATCTATTTTTTTAACCGATTTCCGAACTCTAAATGGGTGAATTTTGGCGAATTAAACGCCTTTCTGTTTATCGCGCTGGAAGCGATGACGTCAGAATGTGACGTCGCCGAGGTAACACACCCGCCATTTTAAATTTCAACACATTACAAACACCGGGTCTCAGCTCTGTTATTTTCCGTTTTTTTGACTATTTTTTGGAACCTTGGAGACATCATGCCTCGTCGGTGTGTTGTCGGAGGGTGTAACAACACTAACAGGGAGGGATTCAAGTTGCACCACTGGCCCGAAGATGCTAAAGTGTCTGCCGCCAGACCCCCATTGAATGTGCCGGAGTGTCTGCACATTTGACCGGCGATGCTAAGACAGACATGGCACAGAGATGTATGGATAACCTGCAGATGCATTTGCAACGATTTAAGTCAACGAAATCACAAAGGTGAGTTTTGTTGATGTTGTTGACTTCTGTGCTAATCAGACATATTTGGTCACGGCATGACTGCCAGCTAATCGATGCTAACATCCTACGCTAATCGATGCTAACATGCTATTTACGCTAGCTGTATGTACATTTGAAACTAGATACCCACATTTAATGCAAAACAAACACTTACCAATCGACGGATTTAAGTTGCTCCAGTGTCACAAGATGCGAAAGTCCTGATCGTTTGGTCCGCACATTTTACCGGCGATGCTAATAAGGCAGCCATGCTATGGGCCACTTCCTTAGGTACACCCACGCTATGGCCGAATAGCGTCAATAGCTATTCGCTCAATAGCTTCAATTTCTTCTTCAATTTCGTTTTCGCTATCTGCCTCCATACTCCGACCATCTGTTTCAATACATGCGTAATCTGTTGAATCGCTTAAGCCGCTGAAATCCGAGTCTGAATCCGAGCTAATGTCGCTATATCTTGCTGTGGTAACCGTCATGTTGTTTGTATTTGCAGCCCTGTATGACGTCACAGGGAAATGGATAGTGGTTTCGAAGATAGCGAAAATAAGGCACTTTAAAGCTTTATTTAGGGATATTCCGGGACCAGTAAAATTTTGAAAAAAACTTCAAAAAATACAACAAGCCACTGGGAACTGATTTTTATTGTTTTTAACCCTTTTGAAATTGTGATAATGTTCCCCTTTAAACCTATAGTAGTCATTCGTTTTCTATGCCACTTGTTCCCATGAGACTCAATTTCAATGTGGTTTTGGTTTGGGTAGTTTTGCTAAGTGATGAGTATTCTTTCAATTCATACTGTATGTATTTTAAAAGATATTGCAATGTCTAGGTGAGAATAGCATGAATTTAGTGCTTCATTCACTCTACTCACGGGGTTTATTTTGTTTCCCTTGTCTTTATAACTTTTTGATTGTTTCAACCTCTTATTGAAATTGTGAACTGCTGAGTTTCCCCCAGGGATCAATAAAGTACTCTCTTTTCTATTCTATTCTAATCGAACTACTGCTATTGAAATATCTACAGTACATTTGGAAGGTATTCATAGCGCTTCATTTTCTCTACATTTTGTTGTGTTATAGCCTTTTTTTTAAATGGAATGAATTAATTTTGACCTCAGAATTTTACACACAATACCCCATAATGACAATGTGAAAACGTTTTTGAGAAAATCACATGTACATACAGTAAGTATTTACAGCCTTTGCTCAATACTTTGTTGATGCACCTTTGGCTGCAGTTACAGCCAACGCCACAAGCGTGGTACACCTATCTTTGGGCAGTTTTGCCCATTCCTCTTTGCAGCACCTCTCAAGCTCCATCAGGTTGTGTGGGAATTGTCGGTGCACAGCCATTTTCAGGTCTTTCTAGAGATGTTCAATCTGATTCAAGTCTAGGCACTGGCTGGGTACACTCAAAGACATTTACATAGTTGTCCTGAAGCAATTCCTTTTATATCTTAGCTGGGTCGTTGTCCTGCTGAATGATGGACCGGCACCCCAGTCTTGAGTTCAAGAGCGCTTTGGACCAGGGTTTCATCCAGAAGGTCTCTGTACATTGCTGCATACATCTTTCTCTCTATGCCTCGAGTTCAATCCTGTCTCCGAGCTCTACAGACAATTGCTTCGACTTCATGCTTGAATGGTGCTCTGCCATGCACTGTCAAGTGTGGGACCCAATATATAGACCAGCGTGTGGCTTTCCAATCAACTGAATTTACCACAAGTGGACTCTATTTACGCTGTAGGAACAGCTCAAGGATGATCACTTGAAACAGGATGCAACAGAGCTCCCTCCTGAGCTTAATGGTAAAGACTGTAAATACTTAGGTTCATGTGATTTCTTAGTGTTTTTTGTGATATATTCACACAACCATCTAAAAATAATTTTTCAAATTGTGTGTATAATTTTGAGGACAAAAAATTAAGTTATTAACATTTTGGAATAAGGCTGTAACATAACACAATGTGGAAAGAGCAAAGCGATGTGAGTACTTTCCAGAGGGACCGTATGCTCCTCTCTTCACGGGTCGTCAGTGTTAACAAGCTCATTACACATTTCAGGTCATTAAGAAGGAAACTAAGCAAGTTGTAACTCTAATGCCTGACAATATGCTAATTGTAGGCAGTCATCATAATACCAGTCATAGCAAATTGAATTACAAAAATAACATTGTATTTACTTAGCCTGCTTCTTTAGTACTTATCCTTACAGACAAGGACACAATCTCTCTTATTGTCTTGAGACAGTCCACTTTCTACATTAAAATGCTGAAGCAGCAGGAAATAGTTTATTTCAGCTGCCCTTCTGGAGCAGATAACAGTCAAGTGGTTGATATTTCACATTGATTTGACAGGAAAATTGTAGTTTCACTGTGTGAATTCGCCACTTAACCCTGCTATTAAGCTTTGCAGCATTTTATATTCATGTCTTCGACACTGCTGAGGGTTATTTATTTCTCTAAAGGATTATAGACACTACTGAATAATCACCATTGGTAATAACATGCTGTGGATCCTATATCAAGGAACCATTGAAACCTGGGGCCCAACCTTACAGAATATTGGTATAGTAACAATTGCAAATATTGACTTTTTTTTGTTTGTTTTTCCTTTACCCAAACATGAAACTTGTCGAACATGTTCACAGTAGCCTGGAAAAAAATACTAAAATGTTTGACATAAGTCATGTATTTACACTTGGTTAATACGTATTTGATCTCCTGCTGATTATAGAGGTTTACCCCGTTTCAAAGAGTTGCAGCGGTGTGATGCTTCGTTATGGCCGTTACCAGCATTACACACATTTTGTGAAGCATTTTGTCCATTCCTCTTTAGCGATACTATGTAGGCTGTTGCTTTTCAAGTCTAAGACACAGTTCCCCTCCCCAGAATATTATTATAGTTAAAGGGGAACATTATCACAATTTCAAAAGGGTTAAAAACAATAAAAATCAGTTCCCAGTGGCTTGTTGTATTTTTTTAAGTTTTTTTCAAAATTTTACCGGTCCCGGAATATCCCTAAAAAAGCTTTAAAGTGCTTGATTTTCGCTATTCGCGATGCGACTATCCATTACCCTGTGACGTCATACAGTGCTGCCAATGTAAAAACAAACAATGGCGAATAGCACAGCAAGATATAGCGACATTAGCTTGGATTCAGACTCGGATTTCAGCGGCTTAAGCGATTCAACAGATTACACATGTATTGAAACAGATGGTTGGAGTATGAAAGTATTGAAGAAGAAACTGAAGCTATTGAGCGAATAGCTATTGACGCTATTCATAGCCATAGCATAGCCGAATAGCTGCTTTAGCATCGCCGGTAAAATGTGCGGACCAAACGATCAGGACTTTCGCATCTTTTGACACTTGAGCAACTTAAATCCGTCGATTGGTAAGTGTTTTTTTCGCATTAAATGTGGGTGGAAGGAAACGTAACATAATTGCAAATGCATCTGCAGGTTATCAATACATCTCTGTGCCATGTCTGCTTTAGCACCGCCGGTAAATAGCATGTTAGCATCGATTAGCGTAGCATGTTAGCATCAATTAGCTGGCAGTCAACATCAACAAAACTCACCTTTGTGATTTCGTTGACTATCGTTGCAAATGCATCTGCAGGTTATCCATACATCTCTGTGCCATGTCTGCCTTAGCACCGCCGGTAAATAGCATGTTAGCATCGATTAGCATAGCATGTTAGCATCGATTAGCTGGCAGTCACGCTGCAACCAAATATGTCTGATTAGCACATAAGTCAACATCAACAAAACTCACCTTTGTGATTTCGTTGACTTTATCGTTGCAAATGCATCTGCAGGTTATCCATACATCTCTGTGCCATGCCTGCCTTAGCACCGCCGGTAAATAGCATGTTAGCATCGATTAGCTGGCAGTCACGCTGCAACCAAATATGTCTGATTAGCACATAAGTCAACATCAACAAAACTCACCTTTGTGATTTCGTTGACTTTATCGCTGCAAATGCATCTGCAGGTTATCCATACATCTCTGTGCCGTGTCTGTCATCGCCGGTAAAATGTGGAGCCACTTTTGTACATTCAATGGGGCTCTGGCGGGAGACACTTTCGCATCTTCGGGCCAGTGGTGCAACTTGAATCCCTCCCTGTTAGTGTTGTTACACCCTCCGACAACACACCGACGAGGCATGATGTCTCCAAGGTTCCAAAAAATAGTCAAAAAAACGGAAAATAACAGAGCTGAGACCCGGTGTTTGCAATGTGTTGAAGATGAAAATGGCGGCTGTATTACCTCGGAGACGTCACGTTCTGACGTCATCACCACATGAGCTATAAACAGACAGGCGTTTAATTTGCCAAAATTCACCCATTTAGAATTCGGAAATCGGTTTAAAAAATATATGGTCTTTTTTCTGCAACATCAAGGTATATATTGACGCTTACATAGGTCTGGTGATAATGTTCCCCTTTAAGGTCTGGAAACTCGCTTGTAGCTTTTTCTTAATTACACTTTTTTAACTTGGGCTGTATTGGTCAGTCGTCTTTCTGGAAGCACAATTCACAGCCTATCTACAGTTTTCCGGTTGACGGGCAAGTTGTCATCCGAGATTCTACAGTACAAGTCTTCCTGTATCTTTAGCAGAGAAACATCCCGAAAAGCAGATTGTTTTTACTACCATGTTTGACTGTAGGGATAGTTTGGATAGTTGAGTTAGGGCCAAAGAGCAAAATTTAGTTTGTATTTCGTATATTTATTAACTGCTTATATCACATTTTCCCAAGTCTTCTCTCACACATTCAGATGATCATTAGAAAACCAAAAGAGTTGCTATACATGTGCTTTCTTGAGCAGGTGGACCCAGCAGGAAATGTAGGCTCTCAGTGTATTATAGCTAATTGTGTTAATCTTACTCAGCAAACTAACTTGTAGCCCAAACCATCCTTGTGCAGCTCTGCAATCTTGTCCTTGAGGACCTTTGACAGATTTTTGGTCTACCCATTGTGGTGAACAGGTTTAAATGCAAAACACTGTTTCCATCACAGATGTATAGGCCTGGGCCGATAACAAATTTTGCTGGACGATATAGTGACCTATACATTATTGTAGATAAACTATATTATTGCCATTATTTTTATGAGAACAAATTAACTATTAACGTAATTATAATGCATAATATGTAATGCATGTATAGCCTTTCAAATTCCAATAAACTTGTATTTCTTGTATATTTTTACATTTTAATTGGAATGAAAACTTTTAAATCTTCAAGTTATAAGAAGAAAAAAATACTTTGTTAGCAAAATTTTGCACTTAAATAAAAATCAAAACCAAAAGCAGTAAAATATGTTGAGGAGGTATGGCTCCGTTGGTAGAGCGGCCGTGCCAGCAACTTGAGGGTTGCAGGTTCGATCCCCGCTTCCGCCATCCTAGTCACTGCCGTTGTGTCCTTGGGCAAGACACTTTACCCACCTGCTCCCAGTGCCACCCACACTGGTTTAAATGTAAAAATTACATATTGGGTTTCACTATGTAAAGCGCTTTGAGTCACTAGAGAAAAAGTGCTATATAAATATAATTCACTTCACACTTCACTTCAGGTAGAGGGGCCTCAAACAAACCCGACCAAAACCATAAATGTAATGGCTAAAAAAAGTATTGACAAACAAAGTTACACTTCAATATTGATCATGTAAGCAGAGGTAAAGTTGTACATTACTTAAATTACAATAAAGTTAGGACCTTTTTAAACAAAAGTGCAGCATAATGGCCAATAATATATCTGCTTATGTATTATTGGCCGTATGCAAAAAAAAAAATAAAAGTGGCAGATTCAGAGTGAGGAACACCAACATGAAATGACACGTCTGTCAAATGTTTGCAGCGCTTTTAGAAATGCTAGTTTTATAAACATATTACCGTATTTTTGGGATTATAAATCGCTCCGGAGTATAAGTCACACCTGCCGAAAATGCATAATAAAGAAGGAAAAAAACATATATAAGTCGCACTGGAGTTTATGTTGCATTTTTTGGAGAAATTTATTTGATAAAATCCAACACCAAGAATAAACATTTGAAAGGCAATTTGAAATAAATTAAGAATAGTGAACAACAGGCTGAATAAGTGTAGGTTATATGAGGCATAAATAACAACTGAGAAGGTGCCTGCTATGTTAACCTAACATATTATGGTGAGAGTCATTCAAATAACTATAACAATCTGTCACTCGTAATCGATAAATCCGATGAAATCTTCTTCCTCGATGTCGCTTCTAAACAACTCTGCCAATTCCAAAGGTATGCGCCGCTTCCTTTTGTCGTTTTCTGCTGCATATTTCACTTCGTCCAGCTTGTAATCTGCGGTACATGATTTCCTTTTTGGTCCAATTTTTGTTCAGCCCTTCTCAGTTTTTATAAGTTACCGCCAACGATGAAATGATCCATTTGAATAGCTACAGATTTAGCATATAGCAGTTAGCATACCATGACCCACAATGCACTTCTGCCATGACCCTCCTCCGCCTAATACTTATTGGTTGACGCAGGGGCGTCACTAGACCTAATACTGTACTGGGGCACACCTGGGGCACAAATAATTCATGTGAGCGTGCAAAGCGCGCAAGCAAAAACATTATTAGCACTTATTTATCATAAAAAATACATAAATAGTGCTTTAAACTATGAAATCATATCAGATGATGTTGTATGGATCTTTGATTAACCACCTGAAATTAACTCATGCATTTGACCTACTTGTGCACTCCAGACTTCTAAACTGCTACTGGTAAAAGCAAAAAGGAAGAGCAATAAATCTTTTTGAAATATTTATTGCAGTAATCATCTGCAAATTTAACATTTACGAAAGTAAAACAAAAAATAAAGCACCCCTACATCTCTGGGTTCTTTTATATTATTTAATTTCCATTTATGGCAATGTGGCTAATCCTATTTCAGATACACAAAACTATAAAATATACACAAAACAATAAAGCCACAGTAGTAGAATAAATGAACAACTGTTGTGTGTCGGTTCAGGGAATCATTTTCTGAGAAGTAAACTGTAACGTCTCCTTTTCATTTTTGCAAAGTGGTCAATCACTCTGGACAGACATGGAAATATTACAGTAACTGTTATACAGTTGACCAGAGGTTCCCAACTGCTGGGTCGTGACATAAAAGTGGATTGTGTGTCATTTTCAGTGAGTCGCAGTCACATGTGTGCATGAAAAAAAAAAAAAGTTTAGGGAGAAAAAAAATCAAATTGTGGCAACAAAACCAGATATTTTTAGCCATTTTTCTAGTGACTATTAGTGAGTATTTTAGCACAAGGCAAACCGACTAACAAGTTGGAGGAGGACTCAGGACAGACATGGAAATATATTTTTTTAAATCTAAATGGGGCAACAATACCTGATATTTTCAGCCATCTTTCTGAAAACAAATACTGAAATGTTACACATTTTTCTGGAAACAAAACCAGATGCTTTAGCTGTAGCCATTTTTCTGGTGACAAAACAAGATTATTTTAGTCAAAGTCACACCGATTAACAAGACAGGTCTACTGTGCTATTTTTCTGTGAAATAAACTTGAATGATTTAAAAATTTGACTCACGACTTGATGATATGGAAAAATGTTTTTCTTCCTGAAGATAAAACCATTTGAGAAGCACTCAACTCACACATGCTGACTCCAAATCATCATTGATGCAGAAGCAGCAGACAATAACCAACATTATGTTTCATGTTCATTGGAAATTCCCCCGACAGCTCGTACAGCAAATGAATATGCTTGTCTTGATACAAGGAAGAACGTTAGCTAACTTAGCATCAACTTAAGACAATGATGTTGCCTAGCTAGCTAGGACTTCACTTACATCTCTCTTTTCTCGCTTCTTTTTCCCTGCTGCGGGCAAATAACTTTTTTAAATCAATCTAGGAGTTACAGCTTGAGTCAAATCAAAACCAAAATAATGTAATTAACAAATTGTTGTTGGCTAACGTTACCTACCTCACGCAGTGATTCTCATCCCCTCTCTCTCTCGATCCACACGTGGATAAATTACCATATTAATTAGCCATGTGTCATTGTTACGTGGAGTGAATACAGTAGCAATCAATTACCATACTAAGTAGTACGTGCGCTGTTCTCTATGTTATGTAGACTTAAAACTCTGAAGCGTTTTTTTTTTTTATTGGTGAAAGTTTTACTGGGGCACTGCAGATCAACAGTGGGGCACGTGCCCCAGTGAAATCTGTCTGGCGACGCCCCTGGGTTGACGTGTATGTGACAACTGCTGACGTGTGTGTGACGATTGCTGACATTTTCAGCAATGTAAAAAAACTGCGACTTATAGTCAGAAAAATACGGTAAATAGCACCGTGTCTTTGGCAAAATATTTAAACACACTCTCAATCAGCACACACTATTTTGCAGTGTTTTGTTTACCCTGACCTGGCTTGTTCACCATACGCGAGGTTAGTGTGCTCGGTCAGGTGTTGTGTTTTAAGTGGGCAGGCAGGTTTGTTGTAGTCGCGCACATTCGGCAAACTGGCTCCTCTGTGTTAATAGACTCATCTTGCTCCAAAGGTTTTAATTCAATTGCTCCCACAATGTGATCATTTTGTCCATGTTAGATACTACATGCTAACTAGTTGCAGTGTGTGTGATGCCAGCGGGCCAGTGGCTCCGCCTCGCCGCACAGAGTCAAAGATACTTAATGAGGACAAGAGAATGTATCCCTTTCTTTTCTTTTCACTATGGCACAAACATGCGTAGCTGCTAAAAGCGACATGAAGAGTAAATGCTCTTGGAGCATGCACATGGCCACTTATCGACCCTGGAAAACTTACCAACTTAATTTTCATTTATCTGCGTTTAATATACTGATCGAATATCGGCTTCGGCCTACAAATGGTCTTTCCATGTGTGTGCTCTGTTAAAATACACTAACCATAAAATCATACATAAAATATGTAAAACTTAAAAAATTAGCAGGGGATCAAATGCATCTTCTTGCCACTGTGTTGAGGATTGCCAGTATGTTGTACGTGTTCAACTGCAGGACTGTGTCTGACAGGCTGGTCAGCAACACCGGAGCCCCGCAGGGCACAGTCCTCTCCCCCTTCCTCTTCACCATTTACACCACCGATTTCTAGGGGTGGGCAATATCGCAAATTTGGGTATCGATACCGATCCGATCCGATACCGGCCAGTATCGCCGATACCAGAAGTGTCGTCATCTGATTGGGGGGGACTTCGAGGTATCGATACTTTTGAAAAACTAATTTGTACTTTTGCCTTTATTAATTGATTATGACAATAATACAACAGAGGACAACGATTTAAGTCAAAAAATAAAATATTTATTACAAAAGTAATATCAATAGCAATAAAGTCATGCAAATAAGGTGCAAACAACTACTGAACGTGGCTTGTCGCCTCAAAACACACAAACACTTAAGGTAAATAACAAAACTCTAGTTATTGAACAAAGTTGTAAACATGAACACGAAACAAAAGAACTGAGAAATTCAAATAAAAAGTAATAATATCAATTACAATAAAGTAAGTAGTGCAAATAAGGTGAAAACAAATACTGAACTTGGCTAGTCGCCTCACAACACACAAGAACTTAAGTCAAAAAGAAAACACTAGTTATTAAACAGTTGTAAAAATGAACACAAAACAAAAGAACTGAGAAATTCTTATCGTTATTTTAGTGCAATAAAATACTTTACAGTTTACAACCAAGTCATTAAGTCGCACTGGACACGCACGCGTGTGTGTGTGTGTGTCCGAGTGAACCTCGGAGCGACTTATACTGATGCGTGTGCGCAAACGCACAAAGCGTCATGTTAATTGTATTTATTTTATTTTATTTTGGGTTGAAGATCCATCCATTTTCTACCGCTTATTCCCTTTTGGGGTCACGGGGGGCGCTGGCGCCGATCTCAGCTACAATCGGGCGGAAGGCGGGGTACACCCTGGACAAGTGGCTACCTCATCGCAGGGCCAACACGGATAGACAGACAACATTCACACTCGTTCACGACCCATCACTAAGGAGGAGGGTGGAGTGGTGAGGAGCGCTGCGCTCACATTTTTTTTTTAAATCGGAATGATTCGCTTAATTTGGTGAAGTATCGATACCATCATGGATGTTCGCTAACTTTTTGCAACTCAACGCCAAAAAAACGGAAATGCTGATTATCGGTCCTGCTAGTCACCGAACTCTATTTAATAATACAACTCTAACATTTGACAACCAAACAATTAAACAAGGCGACTCGGTAAAAAATCTGGGTATTATCTTCGACCCAACTCTCTCCTTTGAGGCACACATTAAAAGCGTTACTAAAACGGCCTTCTTTCATCTCCGTAATATCGCTAAAATTCGCTCCATTCTGTCCACTAAAGACGCCGAGATCATTATCCATGCGTTTGTTACGTCTCGCCTCGACTACTATAACGTATTATTTTCGGGTCTCCCCATGTCTAGCATTAAAAGATTACAGTTGGTACAAAATGCGGCTGCTAGACTTTTGACAAGAACAAGAAAGTTTGATCACATTACACCTGTACTGGCTCACCTGCACTGGCTTCCTGTGCACTTAAGATGTGACTTTAAGGTTTTACTACTTACGTTTAAAATACTACACGGTCTAGCTCCATCCTATCTTGCCGATTGTATTGTACCATATGTCCCGGCAAGAAATCTGCGTTCAAAGGACTCCGGCTTGTTAGTGATTCCCAAAGCCCCAAAAAAGTCTGCGGGCTATAGAGCGTTTTCCGTTCGGGCTCCAGTACTCTGGAATGCCCTCCCGGTAACAGTTCGCGATGCCACCTCAGTAGAAGCATTTAAGTCTCACCTTAAAACTCATTTGTATACTCTAGCCTTTAAATAGACTCCCTTTTTAGACCAGTTGATCTGCCGTTTCTTTTCTTTTTCTTCTATGTCCCACTCTCCCTTGTGGAGGGGGTCCGGTCCGATCCGTGGCCATGTACTGCTTGCCTGTGTATCGGCTGGGGACATCTCTGCGATGCTGATCCGCCTCCGCTTGTGATGGTTTCCTGCTGGCTCCGCTGTGAACGGGACTCTCGCTGCTGTGTTGGATCCGCTTTGGACTGGACTCTCGCGACTGTGTTGGATCCATTGTGGATTGAACTTTCACAGTATGATGTTAGACCCGCTCGACATCCATTGCTTTCCTCCTCTCTAAGGTTCTCATGGTCATCATTGTCACCGACGTCCCACTGGGTGTGAGTTTTCCTTGCCCTTATGTGGGCCTACCGAGGATGTCGTGGTGGTTTGTGCAGCCCTTTGAGACACTAGTGATTTAGGGCTATATAAGTAAACATTGATTGATCACGCCAGTATCGATATGATACCGATACTCACCAAGTATCGATACTATCGATTGGTATCGATACGCCCAGCCCTACCGATTTCCACTATCAGTCAGAGTCCTGCCACCTTCAGAAGTTTTCTGATGACTCTGCGATAGTGGGGTGTATTGAGGATGGTGATGATGAGGAATGCAGGGCACTGGTTTAGGACTTTGTCACATGGTGTGGAAAGAACCACCTCCAGCTTAATGTGACCAAGACCAAAGAGCTGGTTGTGGACCTGGGAAGGAGGAGGAGTACTCCGGCAACCCCTGTTTCCATCAGGGGGGTCGATGTGGACATGGTTGAGGATTATAAATACCTCGGTGTACACATGGACAACAAGCTGAATGGGTCAAATCATGCTGAGGTCCTCTACAAGAAGGGACAGAGCCGCCTCTACTTCCTCAGGAGGCTTGGATCATACAACGTCTGTACAAAGATGTTGAAGATGTTCTACGAGTCGGTGGTGGCGAACGCCTTCTTGTACGCCGTGGCTTGCTGGGGCAGCGGGCTGAGTGTGAGGGACACAAACAGACTGGACAAGTTGGTAGAGAAGGCCAGTAACGTGGTGGGAGTGGAGCTAGACTAAATGGTGGTGGTGTCGGAGAGGAGAAGTCTAGCAGAACTCTTAGCCATTATGGACAACACCTCCCACCCACTACACTTGGACCTTGCGGAGAGAATGAGCACGATCAGCGGAAGCCTCAGACGCTCAAAATGTAACACGGAACGACAGAGGAGGTCCTTCATACCGACAGTCATCAGACTGTATGATGCATGTGTTCCTTCTTGACTGCACTTAAAGGCCTACTGAAATGACATTTTCTTATTTAAACGGGGATAGCAGGTCCATTCTATGTGTCATACTTGATCATTTCGCGATATTGCCATATTTTTGCTGAAAGGATTTAGTAGAGAACATCCACGATAAAGTTCGTAACTTTCGGTGCTAAGAGAAAAGCCCTGCCTTTACCGGAAGTCGCAGATGATGACGTCACATGTTGATGTCACATATTCACATTGATTTTAATGGGAGCCTCCAACAAAAACAGCTATTCAGACCGGGAAAACAACAATTTCCCCATTAATTTGAGCGAGGATGAAAGATTCGTTTTTGAGGATATTGATAGCAACGGACTAGAAAAAAAACAAAAACGCAATTGCATTGGGACGGATTCTGATGTTTTTAGACACATTTACTAGGATAATTCTGGGAAATCCCTGATCTTGCTATTGTGTTGCTAGTGTTTTAGTGAGTTTAACAGTACCTGATAGTCAGAGGTGTACGTTGACACGCAGTGTCTCAGGGAAGTTGACGGCAGCTGTATGGGCGGCACAAGCTCAGCTGATCTACGGTAAGAAGCGACTTTTTACTACAATATTCTCACCGAAACCTGCTGGTTGACATTCGGTTGGGATCCATGTTCGCTGCGATCCATAGTAAAGTTTCACCTCCGTGAATTTTAAACAAGGAATCACCGTGTGTTCGTGTGGCTTAAGGCCAAAGCTTCCTAACTCCATCTTTCTATTTTGTGAAGTGAAGTGAATTATATTTATATAGCACTTTTTCTCTAGTGACTCAAAGCGCTTTACATAGTGAAACCCAATACCTAAGTTACATTCAAACCAGTGTGGGTGGCACTGGGAGCAGGTGGGTAAAGTGTCTTGCCCAAAGACACAACGGCAGTGACTAGGATGGCAGAAGCGGGAATCGAACCTGCAACCCTCAAGTTGCTGGCACGGCCACTCTACCAACCGAGCTATCCATCCATCCATCCATTTCTACCGCTTATTCCCTTTCGGGGTCGCGGGGGGCGCTGGCGCCTATCTCAGCTACAATCGGGCGGAAGGCAGGGTACACCCTGGACAAGTCGCCACCTCATCGCAGATAGACAGACAACATTCACACTCACATTCACACACTAGGGCCAATTTGGTGTTGCCAATTAACCTATCCCCAGGTGCATGTCTTTGGAAGTGGGAGGAAGCCGGAGTACCCGGAGGGAACCCACGCAGTCACGGGGAGAACATGCAAACTCCACACAGAAAGATCCCGAGCCTGGATTTGAACCCAGGACTGCAGGAACTTCGTATTGTGAGGCAGACGCTCTAACCCCTCTGCCACCGTGAAGCCCCCAACCGAGCTAAACCGGCCAATTTTGACTTCTCCAATATTAATTGAACAAATTGCAAAGGATTCAGCAACACTGGTCTCCTAAATACTGTGTAATTATGCGGTTAAAGTAGACGACTTTTAGCTGTGTGTGTGTGCGCAGCGCTCATATTGCCAGACAGCCCGTGACGTCAAGCGTACACATCATCATTACGTGACGTTTTAAAAAAAAAAAACTCCCGGAAATTAAAAATTGCAATTTATTAAACTAAAGAGGCCGTATTGGCATGTGTTGCAATGTTAATATTTCATCATTGATATATAAACTATCAGACTGCGGGGCGGGTAGTAATGGGTTTCAGTAGGCCTTAAAATGTAGAATATATGTCGAATATATTTATATGATTCATATATTATATATATATAATATGTTATATTATTTATTATTATCATTGTTTATTGTGAGCGAACTGTGGTGCTGAATTTCCCCCAGGGATCAATAACGTACTTTCTATTCTATTCTATGTGAATGGCAGTCAGAAATGTGCTTGTGTCCGACATGTTTGGCATTCAAATGACTATATCAACATCACTCGAAAATCCACAGACTCGGAGAGTTGTTTTTTTTTTTCATTGACTACAGAAAGAAGCAGTAGCTGTCCTGCTGTCTTGACAACACAGTAAAAGAGCCTCCAGCTGTTTGAATCCCCATCTGTCAGTCACATTTTCTAAATATCTGCTTGCCTTCCTGAGTGCCTCAAAGCCCATATTAAGCTCCACTTACTCACCGCACTCTGTGACCTTTCTTATGGCCGTGTGTTCTTTTCTGCTCTGCACAACCATACCTTGCCTTTTTTTTTTTTTTTTTTCTCACATTCCCTCCTCTGTGGTGTGTGAGACAGTACTTGTCCTCAGTCGACTGTGCTGGTGTGACTGAATTCCCTTGCCTGCAGCATCCAGCTTTATTTACACCCCTGCTAATCAAATCAGAATTGAGAGCATGATCTCTAATTATACCCACTTGCGAGCTCACTGTGTACCCTTACAAGACTCCGTGAAAGAGAAGGATAGAAGGGATAAAATAGTCCCCTGGCTCTGCAACTGTTACTGGAGAAGTATAAGTATGGAGATGCAGTGTTGAAAGTCAAACCGCAATTAACAGTCCAGTGTTGGGTGCAGTGGGCGTTGGAGGGATCTATTTTGTAAGCTCTATAAATGGAGAGGTTGTTAAAAGTAATTGGCACACAACCAACTGGAATGAACACCAATAGGTTAGGAGCCATGGTAAAGAAAATAAAATGGAGAAAAAAAAGCCTCCTGCAGCTGTTGTCTTTCTAAATCAGTGTTTACTGCTCTTTGCATGTCAATGTGGTTTTCTTCAGGATATCCTTTGTGAGGCTGTCTCTCCTCTTTCCCTCAGACGTACAGCTCCTTACAAGAAGTCCTGGTGTCATTTGGAAGAAGGGTTTTATGCTATCCACTCTACCGGCACTTCGACATGGTGGCGGCTGCCATTTATGACACAGCTGGAATACTGCAGTCAGGTGAGTTTTCCTTCTCTGCAGTGAAGCCCCCCATCCACAAAATGTCCGATAAGTTCCTAGAACTACTGTAAGTAATTCACAAACAAGGATGGGGCGAGGGTCACCAATTTTTAAGCAAATTGTCGAACAGTTTTAGAACAACATTTCTCAAGGAGCTACTGCAAGGAATTTAGGGATTTTACCATCTACAGTCTGTAAAATCATCAAAAGATTCAGAGAATCTGGAGAAATCACTGCACGTAAGCGATGATATTACGGACCTTTGATCCCTCAGGCGGTACTGCATCAAAAACCGACATCAGTGTGTAAAGGATATCACCACATGGGCTCAGGAACACTTCATAAAACCACTGTCAGTAACTACAGTTGGTCGCTACATCTGTAAGTGCAAGTTAAAACTCTACTATGCAAAGCCAAACGCATTTATCAACAACACACAGGAACGCCGCCGGCTTTTCTGGGCCCGAGCTCATCTAAGATGGACTGATGCAAAGTGGAAACTGTTCTGTGGTCTAACGAGTCCACATTTCAAATTATATTTGGAAACTGTGGACGTGGTGTCCTCCGGAACAAAGAGGAAAATAACCATCCGGATTGTTAAAGGCGCGAAGTTCAAAAGCCAGCATCTGTGATGGTGTATTAGTGCCCAAATCATGGGTAACTTACACATCTGTGAAGGCACCATTAATGCTGAATGGTCCATACAGGTTTTGGTGCAACATATGTTGTCATCCAAGCAACGTTATCATGGACGCCCCTGCTTATTTCAGCAAAACAATGCCAAGCCACGTGTTACAACAGTGTGGCTTCGTAGTAAAAGAGTGCAGGTACTTTCCTGGCCCGCCTGCAGTCCAGACATGTCTCCCATCGAAAATGTGTGGCGCATTATGAAGCGTAAAATATGACAGCTTAGACCCTAGACTGTTGAACGACTGAAGCTCTACGTAAAACAAGAATGGGAAAGAATTCCACTTCAAAAGCTTCAACAATTAGTTTCCTCAGTTCCCAAACGTTTATTGAGTGTTGTTAAAATAAAAGGTGATGTAACACAGTGGTGAACATGCCCTTTCCCAACTACTTTGGCACGTGTTGCAGGCATGAAATTCTAAGTTAATTATTATTTGCAAAAAAAAAAAAGTTTGAGTTTGAACATCAAATATCTTGTCTTTGTAGTGCATTCAATTGAATATTGGTTGAAAATGATTTGCAAATCATTGTATTCCGTTTGTATTTACATCTAACACAATTTCCCAACTCCTATGGAAACGGGGTTTGTACATCCGTCGGTGGTCGAGTTTTGGGTACGTCCCTTGTCAATATTGCGCAAATAATAGGCTAAATTAACAATCATTCTGTCGAGCAGAACTGGTCAGTGTCGGTCGTAACCGGGCCAAACTAGCTTAACAAAAAACTACCTTCCAGCAGAACTGGTCACTTTCCGTCATAACCGAGCCTAAACAAACTTTCCTCTCAACAGCAGCTGTGCTCGCTCGCTTGCATCAACACGCACACACTCCACTCAGCCACTGACACGTTCATGGCCACAACAAAATTCGGACAATGCCAAACCACACAAACTGTAACTGCCAGGTTGTCACACTATCATGCGGTTCACACACAGCGTTTGCGCCGACACATGGAAAATTAAGGGGAACATTAGTTATAAGTCATCGTGATATTTAAAAAAATTTAAGCTTATTCTTGACTCTTGCTGTCAAGAACTCCTATTACTAAGATAATGTAGAAGCAGCGCTGGTGTCTCCCACTGTATACCTGCCATTTCTTCTTGGCATGAGGCTATTTTTACAAGACGACGGGTTGTTTTTTCTATTCATTTGCTGTGGCAAAAAGTTATTCAGTTCAGAGCAAATATTTACCGGATCGGACCGGACCCCCTCCACAAGGGAGAGTGGGACAGAGGAGAAAAAGAAAAGAAACGGCAGATCAACTGGTCTAAAAAGGGAGTCTATTTAAAGGCTAGAGTATACAGATGAGTTTTAAGGTGAGACTTAAATGCTTCTACTGAGGTAGCATCTCGAACTGTTACCGGGAGGGCATTCCAGAGTACTGGAGCCCGAATAGAAAACGCTCTATAGCCCGCAGACTTTTTTTGGGCTTTGGGAATCACTAAAAGCCGGAGTCCTTTGAAGGCAGATTTCTTGCCGGGACATATGGTACAATACAATCGGCAAGATAGGATGGAGCTAGACCATGTAGTATTTTATACGTAAGTAGTAAAACCTTAAAGTCACATCTTAAGTGCACAGGAAGCCAGTGCAGGTGAGCCAGTACAGGCGTAATGTGATCAAACTTTCTTGTTCTTGTCAAAAGTCTAGCAGCCGCATTTTGTACCAACTGTAATCTTTTAATGCTAGACATGGGGAGACCCGAAAATAATACGTTACAGTAGTCGAGGCGAGACGTAACAAACGCATGGATAATGATCTCAGCGTCTTTAGTTTTTCTTTCTTTTCAAAATATTTGCTCTGAACTGAATGACTTTTTGCCACAGCAAATGAATAGAAAAAAACTACCCGTCGTCTTGTAAAAATAGCTGTGTTGTATGCGCTTTGGACTGGACTCTCGCGGCTGTGTTGGATCCATTATGGATTGACCTTTCACAGTATCATGTTAGACCCGCTCGACATCCATTGCTTTCCTCCTCTCCAAGGTTCTCATAGTCATCATCGTCACCGACGTCCCACTGGGTGTGAGTTTTCCTTGCCCTTATGTGGGCCTACCGAGGATTTCGTAGTGGTTTGTGTTGTGGTTTGTGCAGCCCTTTGAGACACTAGTGATTTAGGGCTATATAGGTAAACATTGATTGATTGATTGAAAATTGTGGTGAAAGTATACTGTGTAAATAAATTACACTATGCAACACATCCACAAAGCTCATCAGGAGACTGGTCTGCTTCTATTTTTTCTGGAGACGGGAAGGTGAACTGTTAGCTTTAAATATATAATATATCAAAGCTCATCTTAATCTTTAAATCAAAAGCTCCCATTGTCTGATGAAACAACATACACTGGCTAAGATTATGCAGTCTCCAATGATGGTAATACGGGTAAATGACAGCAAATTAAAGGCCTTTTAAACCCCCGATTAACATTTCTGTGCCTCATTAGGTAGGAATGGAGGTTGGCCAAGAGAGGCAGGGGAACACCAGCTGGTCTCACTTTTATTCTTAACCTTGTAAGCATTCTCACTGCCATGACAAGGCTTGTTGACACCCTGTCGGTAGATTGCAGGACTGCCTGAAACTTTTTTCTCCATAACTGTAATTTTGCTGAAAGGAAACACGTAAATAAAATATTACAAATGTAAAAAAATATATATTATTAAAGCTAGGTATTTGAAATTGCATATGCTTCAATTATATATTGTGCTTCTCTGTATATGGTCCAAAACAAAACATGTATCTGTATTAAAGTTTAAATATCCTAAAATACAGTAAATACCGGTCTATAGGTGGCTATTTTATTCTTAGACTTTGAAACCTGCTGGTAATTTGTTTTGGGTTTTTTTGCTGATTGCCATAATTGTTTGTGTTTAATATTGGGACAAGCTGTAGAAATAGATGGATGGATGGATTGTTCATTAAACCCAAGCTGAGGACTGAAATGGTGTGTTATTTTTGTTCTATGGCACCATCTTTTACACAAATTTGCTCACTGCATTGCCGGCAGTAAGTCGAACACGTTTCCAGTGAGGGTTGGACTCCGCCAAAGCTGCCCTTTGTCACCGATTCTGTTCAAAGCTTTTATGGACAGAATTTCTAGGCGCAGTCAAGGCATTGAGGGGTTCCGGTTTGGTGGCCGCGGGATTAGGTCTCTGCTTTTTTCAGACGATGTGGTCCTGTTGGCTTCATCTGGTCGGGATCTTCAGCTCTCACTGGATCGGTTCGCTGCCGAGTGTGAAGCGGCCGGAATTAGAATCAGCACCTCCAAATCCGAGTCCATGGTTCTCTCCCGGAAAAGGGTGGAGTGCCATCTCTGGGTTGGGGAGGAGACCCTGCCCCAAGTGGAGGAGTTCAAGTACCTAGGAGTCTTGTTCACAAGTGGGGGAAGAGTGGATTGTGAGATCGACAGGCGGATCGGTGCGGCGTCTTCAGTAATGCGGACGTTGTACCGATCTGTTGTGGTGAAGAAGGAGCTGAGCCGGAAGGCAAAGCTCTCAATTTACCGGTCGATCTACGTTCCCATCCTCACCTATGGTCATGAGCTTTGGATCATGACCGAAAGGATAAGATCACGGGTACAAGCGACCCAAATGAGTTTCCTCCGCCGGGTGGCGGGGCTCTCCCTTAGAGATAGGGTGAGAAGCTCTGCCATCCGGGAGGAACTCAAAGTAAAGCCGCTGCTCCTCCACATGGAGAGGAGCCAGATGAGGTGGTTCGGGCATCTGGTCAGGATGCCACCCGAACGCCTCCCTAGGGAGGTGTTTAGGGCACGTCCAACCGGTAGGAGGCCACGGGGAAGACCCAGGACACGTTGGGAAGACTATGTCTCCCGGCTGGCCTGGGAACGCCTCGGGATCCCCCGGGAAGAGCTAGACGAAGTGGCTGGGGAGAGGGAAGTCTGGGCTTCCCTGCTTAGGCTGCTGCCCCCGCGACCCGACCTCGGATAAGCCTAAGAAGATGGATGTATGGATGGATGCTCACTGCAGGCGCTGCAAATTGAAAATATATTTTTTGTTTTAATGCCTTAAACCGGAAGTAAAACTGTCAATAGCATTTCTGCTCGGGAAGGTAAACTTTAGTCATCCCTCCAAGCAACATATGTAAGTTTCATAATTTAACTAGAACAATTCATACTTACTAACCCGTCCCATGTGTGATGTCTGTAGGAGTGTTTTCATCCAAAATGTACACGCTATTTCTGTGTGATGAAGGTAGCTTCGTTAGCATTAGCTAATATACTAACATGTCTACGAGTGTCTGTGTTAATAATTTTAATTTACAATGGCCTTATTCTTATATTGTTTCAGTTTCACAGTCTTAAGTAAATTCACAAAAATGTCACTCTGACGTTATTGAGTCTGTTTCGCTGATATGAGAGCTAGCTTCTGCAGCTTGTGGGTCCATGACGATGACGTCTGTTTTGTTTGGTCAGCCTTTATACTGCCATGTTACAGGCACCGTTTGGTAACAGTTAAAGTATTAAAATAAAGATTTATAAATAATTTCTGAGTAAATAACTAATTTCACTACTTTCACGTATTTATCTGCACTTTATAGTTTGGTGTGTCTAATATATACTGTATATCAAAAAAAGTTGCCTAAAATTTGGGATGCGGTTAAAATTCCTGCGCTCTGTATTCCGTGAAATGCGGTATTTAAAGCAGAGCGTGGATAAGGTTTTCCCAAGTGTGATTCTTTTTTCAAATAAACCATCTTTACATTTTAAAAACAAGTGTAATTGAGCATTTCATCTAGAAACTGGTGTATGATGATTGTTTTGCATGGCTGCTTTAGATCTACTGGCACAGCCTGACAGGATGAGCCACCATACTCATTATTGTGACGAAAGAGCTGACAAGCACTTTAAAAGTCTAAATGAAAGACTTTGTGTGGCATGGACACAAGACTTGAGTGCACAGTGGGTTTTGACTTTGTCATTTCACAGAAGTAGTGCATTTCTTATACTCAAGCTGTTTTGGGATTTAAGTACACTGGAAGGCAAAACATGATTTTTTTAAGAGCTGTAATATGAATTTGTTATACATATAAATTGCTTTCTTGTGGCTTAAATAAAATGTACATTAATGGTTCTTTGGTCAGAATGTTGCACAGATTATGTTTAAAAGACCATCTTTAAGTCAGTTTCTGACCATCTCTCCAGTATGCGCCGTTTTGTGGGTGATCTTATTTACGTGCCTCCACTTCGACTGCGTCGTCTCCCCGCCAGCCATGTTGGTAGTGTTTCGCTTTTCCAAATGGAGTCTACTGTTCGAACCATACATTACTTTATATTAGAATTGGCAACAGCGGAGGATACCATGAATAGATTAACGTTGACCCCAACTTAAAGGCCTACTGAAAGCCACTACTCCCGACCACGCAGTCTGATAGTTTATACATCAATGATGAAATATTAACATTGCAACACATGCCAATACGGCCTTTTTAGTTTACTAAATTGCAATTTTAAATTTCCCGGGAGTTTCTTGTTGAAAACGTCGCGGAATGATGACGTGTGCGCGTGACGTCACGGACTGTTAGGAAATATTAGCTAAAAGCCGTCTGCTTTAAAGGGGAACATTATCAGAATTTCAAAAGGGTTAAAAACAATAAAAATCAGTTCCCAGTGGCTTGTTGTATTTTTTGAAGTTTTTTTCAAAATTTTACCGGTCTCGGAATATCCCTAAATAAAGCTTTAAAGTGCCTTATTTTCGGCTCTCTGCGAAGACACTGACCATTTCCCTGTGACGTCACACAGTGCTGCCAATGTAAACAAACAATGGGAATACCACAGCAAGATATAGTGACATTAGCTCGGATTCAAACTCGGATTTCAGCGATTCAACAGATTACGCATGTATTGAAACAGATGGGGGCTTCACGGTGGCAGAGGGGTTAGTGCGTCTGCCTCACAATACGAAGGTCCTGCAGTCCTGGGTTCAAATCCAGGCTCGGGATCTTTCTGTGTGGAGTTTGCATGTTCTCTCCGTGAATGCGTGGGTTCCCTCCGGGTACTCCGGCTTCCTCCCACTTCCAAAGACATGCACCTGGGGATAGGTTGATTGGCAACACTAAATTGGCCCTAGTGTGTCAATGTGAGTGTGAATGTTGTCTGTCTATCTGTGTTGGCCCTGCGATGAGGTGGCGACTTGTCCAGGGTGTACCCCGCCTTCCGCCCGATTGTAGCTGAGATAGGCGCCAGCGCCCCCCGCGACCCCGACCGGGAATAAGCGGCAGAAAATGGATGGATGGATGGATGAAACAGATGGTTGGAGTATGATAATATTGAAGAAGAAACTGAAGCTATTGAGCGAATAGCTATTGACGCTATTCATAGCCATAGCATGGCCGAATAGCTGCGTTAGCATCGCCGATAAAATGTGCAGACCAAACGATCAGGACTTTCGCATCTTTTGACACTGGAGCAACTTAAATCCGTCGATTTGCAAGTGTTTTTTTCGCATTAAATGTGGGTGGAAGGAAACGTAATATAGTTGCAAATGCATCTACAGGTTATCCATACATCTCTGTGCCATGTCTGCTTTAGCACCGCCAGTAAATAGCATGTTGGCATCGAGTAGCGTAGCATGTTAGCATCGATTAGCTGGCAGTCAACATCAACAAAACTCACCTTTGCGATTTCGTTGACTATCATTGCAAATGCATCTGCAGTTTTTCCATACATCTCTGTGCCATGTCTGTCTTAGCATCGCCGGTCAAATGTGGAGACACTCTGGCACATTCAATGGGGGTCTGGCGGCAGACACTTTGGCATCTTCGGGCCAGTGGTGCAACTTGAATCCCTCCCTGTTAGTGTTGTTACACCCTCCGACAACACACCGACGAGGCATGATGTCTCTAAGGTTCCAAAAAATAGTCAAAAAAACGGAAAATAACAGAGCTGAGACCCGGTGTTTGTAATGTGTAGAAAATGAAAATGGCGGGTGTGTTACCTCGGCGACGTCACATTCTGACGTCATCGCCTCCAGCGCGATAAACAGAAAGGCATTTAATTTGCCAAAATTCACCCATTTAGAGTTCAGAAATCGGTTAAAAAAAGATATGGTCTTTTTTCTGCACCACCAAGGAATATATTGACGCTTACATAGGTCTGGTGATAATGTTCCCCTTTAACCGCATAATTACACAGTATTTTGGACATCTGTGTTGCTGAATCTTTTACAATTTGTTCAATTAATAATGGAGAAGTCAAAGTAGGAAGATGGAGTTGGAAAGCTTTTATCTTTAGCCACACAAACACGGTGATTCCTTGTTTAAAATTCCCGGAGGTGAAGCTTTACTATGGATCAGAGCGGTCAAGCGAACATGGTTCCCGACCAAATGTCAACCAGCAGTTTTCGGTGAGAAAATTGTGGTAAAAAGTCACCACTTACCGGAGATCAGCTGAGCTTGTGCCGTCCATGCAGCTGCCGTCGACTTCCCTCAGACACTGGCCTCAAGACACCCGTGGACAAACCCCTCCGACTATCAGGTACTATTAAACTCACTAAATCACTAGCAACACAATAGAAAGATAAGGGATTTCCCAGATATATCCTAGTAAATGTGTCTAAAAACATCAGAATCCGTCCCAATACAATCGCGTTTTTTTTTTAAACTTTTTTTTATTTTTATTTTTTTTTTATAGTCCGTCGCTATCAATATCCTCAAACACGAATCTTTCATCCTCGCTCAAATTAATGGTAAAATTGTCGTTTTCTCGGCCCGAATAGCTCTTTTTGTTGGAGGCTCCCATTAAAAACAATGTGAGGATGTGAGGAGCCTTCAACATGTGACGTCATCGTCTGCGACTTCCGGTAAAGGCAGGGCTTTTCTCTTAGCGACCAAAAGTTGCGAACTTTACCGTGGATGTTCTCTACTAAATCCTTTCAGCAAAAATATGGTAATATCGCGAAATGTTTAAGTATGACACATAGAATGGACCTGCAATCCCCGTTTAAATAGGAAAATCTAATTTCAGTCGGCCTATAAACAAGTTGAAAAACTTATTCGGGTGTTACCATTTCATGGTCAATTGTACGGAATATGTACTGTACCGTGCAATCTACTAATAAAAGTTTCAATCAATCAATCATGCATGTGCATGTACGAGCCAGTCTGCCCCACAAGAAGAGGATAGATATAAAGAAGGAGCTCCTCGACGACAGTGTCGAACTGCAATTGTGGACTTGTGCAAAGCTCGTTGGGTACATCTTTACCATATATGGAGATATTTGCTGACGTCACATGTTAGAAAACTGTCACAAGTTGTGCAAATTCCAAACTGCTTGTTTAGAGGAAGTATGAAGGAAGGCAAGATTGTTTTATAAATATTCTCCACCATAACTCCACGGTTTGATTGGAAATTTGTGTGACTTATGCAGATCCCAAATACACAATATCTGAGATC
Source organism: Nerophis ophidion (assembly GCF_033978795.1). Taxonomy (NCBI): domain Eukaryota; kingdom Metazoa; phylum Chordata; class Actinopteri; order Syngnathiformes; family Syngnathidae; genus Nerophis; species Nerophis ophidion. The sequence goes on from NC_084626.1 coordinate 25,787,476, forward strand.
ACAATAACAACAGTTAAGAAAAGTTGATTTAGGCAAAATAGATCCCCTTTAAAGCACTTTTGAGGTCAGGGGAACGCTTAATCTGTAAACAATTAAGAATGGGATGTCCTATTATTTTCCATAATTGCAGTAAAACTAACAACTTTCCCTGTGAATAAGAAAAACTTTGGAATGCTAGTGTTTTTTTGCACAATTCTAGTGAGGGCAAAGTTCCCTGCATATGATCCCTTGGTTTAATGAGAACCAAATGTTTGTTTAAGGTTTTCCTCGCTGTGAGTGCACTATTTATTTTCGTTGGCTGAGAATGTCTTGGACAATACCACCCCGGGAAGGGCATTTTTTGCTTTTCCTTAGCAGATTGTTGGTTGTATCAGGAAGCTGTTTGTATGCATGATAGAAAGGCATTTTGACAACTTTGTTTTAGAATCAAAAATAGAAATTGAGTATTCCCTGCATGTGACATTTTATGACTGTTAAAAGGGTAAACTATTCATTATGGGTCTAAAACAAGTGGAGGCATTGGACCTTAACTTTGGATTCGTTACAGTCCCAGCTTTATTTTATATAGATTAAAAAAACAATGACAGAAAACAGCATGAAAGTGTCCATCATTAACATTATAAAGAAACCGGGGGACTTACCAGCATTGCCACCCGATTCTCAGGGGGCCTTGGAGGTCCTATAATAAATACTATCACAACTTTTTTACACCTGCACTCAGCGGCTTCAAGCGGCTTGTTCATGCAACTTAAACATCTGACTGAAACTGTTATTTACATTGATTACATTTATTACTGAGAGTCTTGTAAGATGACTGCTGATATAGTGTAAGACACTTTGAAAAAAAGGACAACAGCTGTAACTCCAGAGGTACTTTTGTTTACAAATCTCCCAGCACACAGCACTGTGGTGAAGTGAACCGAAAAATCCAATAGCACAATTTCGGCCTTCATAATAAAACTGCTGTGCCCAACAACAAGGGCCCATAGAAAAATTGCTTACACATTTACTGTTGTTAGTATTGTCAGGTTCAACTTCCAAGCTTTGGATTTGCAAGTCGTCTCTTTGCACGGATAAAGTACAGCTTCAAAACAATTGATAATAACTATAGCAGCGGCCCTTAAAGGGGAACATTATCACCAGACCTATGTAAGCGTCAATATATACCTTGATGGTGCAGAAAAAAGACCATATATTTTTTTAACCGATTTCCAAACTCTAAATGGGTGAATTTTGGCGAATTAAACGCCTTTCTGTTTATTGCTCTGGTGGCGATGACGTCAGAACGTGACGTCACCGAGGTAATACAGCAGCCATTTTCATTTTCAACACATTACAAACACCGGGTGTCAGCTCTGTTATTTTCCGTTTTTTTCGACTATTTTTTAGATCCTTGTAGACATCATGCCTTGTCGGTGTGTTGTCGGAGGGTGTAACAACACTAACAGGGAGGGATTCAAGTTGCATCACTGCCCCGAAGATGCAAAAATGTCTGCCGCCAGACCCCCATTGAATGTGCCAAAGTGTCTCCACATTTTACCGGCGATGACAGACATGGCACAGAGATGTATGGATAACCTGCAGATGCATTTGCAACGATAAAGTCAACTAAATCACAAAGGTGAGTTTTGTTGTTGATTTATGTGCTAATCAGACATATTTGGTTGCGGCGTGACTTCCAGCTAATCGATGCTAACATGCTACGCTAATCGACGTTAACATGCTACGCTAATCGATGCTAACATGCTATTTACCGGCGATGACAGACATGGCACAGAGATGTATGGATAACCTGCAGATGCATTTGCAATGATAAAGTCAACGAAATCACAAAGGTGAGTTTTAATGATGTTGACTTATGTGCTAATCAGACATATTTGGTCGCGGTGTGACTGCCAGCTAATCGATGCTAACATGCTATTTACCGGCGGTGCTAAAGCAGACATGGCACAGAGATGTATGGAAAACCTGCAGATGCATTTTCAACTATATTACATTTCCTTCCACCCACATTTAATGCGAAAAAAACTCTTACTAATCGACGGATTTAAGTTGCTCCATTATCACAAAATGCGAAAGTCCTGATCGTTTGGTCCGCACATTTTACCGGCGATGTTAACGCAGCTATTTGGCCATGCGATGGCTATGAATAGCGTCAATAGCTATTTCCTCAATAGCTTTAGTTTCTTCTTCAATACTTTCATACTCCAACCATCTGTTTCAATACATGCGTAATCTGTTGAATCGCTTAAACCGCTGAAATCCGAGTCTGAATCCGAGCTAATGTCACTATATCTTGCTGGTGGTATTCCGATGGTTTGTTTACATTGGCAGCACTGTATGACGTCACAGGAAAATGGATAGGGGTTTCGAAGATAGTGAAAATAAGGCACTTTAAAGCTTTATTTAGGGATATTCCGAGACCGGTAAAATTTTGAAAAAATCTTCAAAAAATACAACAAGCCACTGGGAACTGATTTTTATTTTTTTTTCACCCTTTTGAAATTGTGATGATGTTCCCCTTTAAGCATAAGAGTTGTGTGATAATTTATACATAATTATTCTAACATTTATGGACTTGAAGAAGCAATACCTTAATGCAATTTGCAGTAATGGACTCTTGCAATACATTTCACCTCCAATTACATTCTTATTTCAAAATTGCACATTTGAGTCTTATTTTCAGTTCTGATTTAAACTGTCCAAAGGTGTTAAGGGTAATGAAAAAATATAAAGAACTGTACATTTGTGTATTGTTACAAAGTTGAGACATTTACATTATTGACGTGCCGATTGAAACAAATCAAATTGTGAATAATCAATTTAGAACCCTTTCCAGCAAATTTAAATCGATGTGGGATATTGACCACGATACCCAGCCTTAGTAAAGACCTTATGCTTCAAAGTATTTGAATGACAGTCTTCTGATGGACTATCAATCAATCAATCAATCAAAGTTTATTTATATAGCCCCAAATCACAAATGTCTCAAAGGACTGCACAAAACATTACGACTACAACATCCTCGGAAGAACCCACAAAAGGGCAAGGAAAACTCACACCCAGTGGGCAGGGAGAATTCACATCCAGTGGGACGCCAGTGACAATGCTGATTATGAGAAACCTTGGAGAGGACCTCAGATGTGGGCAACCCCCCCCCTCTAGGGGACCGAAAGCAATGGATGTCGAGCAGGTCTAACATGATACTGTGAAAGTTCAATCCATAGTGGCTCCAACACAGCCGCGAGAGTTCAGTTCAAGCGGATCCAAGACAGCAGCGAGAGTCCCGTCCACAGGAAACCATCTCAAGCGGAGGCGGATCAGCAGCGTAGAGATGTCCCCAACCGATACAGGCGAGCGGTCCATCCTGGGTCCCGACGAGCGGTCCATCCTGGTGTCGACTCTGGACAGCCAGTACTTCATCCATGGTCATCGGACCGGACCCCCTCCACAAGGGAGGGGGGGACATAGGAGAAAGAAAGAAGCGGCAGATCAACTGGTCTAAAAAGGAGGTCTATTTAAAGGCTAGAGTATACAGACTAATCCTCTAAAATTCCTATTTAGGTTGGTGGAAATTAAACACATTTCAAACACATTTAATCTCTTCGATAGCTCAGTTGGTAGAGTGGAGGACTGTAGTTATTTGCGTCGAGGTTCCCACGGGTGCTTGTTCAAATCCAGCTCGTACCCTATACCTTTACCTACTCAGTGGCCTAGTGGATAGAGTGTCCGCCCTGAGATCGGTAGGTCGTGAGTTCAAACCCCGGCCGAGTCATACCAAAGACTATAAAAATGGAACCCGTTACATCCCTGCTTGGCACTCAGCATTAAGGGTTGGAATTGGGGGTTAAATCACCAAAAATGATTCCCGCTTCTGCCCACTGCTCCCCTCACCTCCCAGGGGGGTGATCAAGGGTGATGGGTCAAATGCAGAGAATAATTTTGCCTAATCCAGTATGTGTGTGACAATCATTGGTACTTTAACTTTTTAACTTTAAAAGCATTTATTGACCTTACTTACAATTAAACTGACGGATTTAGGTCTAAAAATAGGATTTTCTTTTGCTTTTAACTTGTCTTCTTTAGTTCTGTTCTATTTTTTTCTTACCTATAATCACAATCTTGACCAGAAACCGTTGTCAAATAGCATGCAATAAATTACTCATTGGAATTAATGTGATTTTGCTGTGACGCTGTTCTCTACATGACAGGCTACAAGCCTGTTAAAGCGTGTTGTCAGCAGTCTTTCAGTAGCAATTGTGCGTTGTTACGAATAACAATGTTTCTGTTTGCATGTCTATAGGGAAAGCCTGCGTCCTCAAATGCCTGCTTGATATTCACAAAGTCTTCAGAAAGAACGACCCTTCTTACATACTTAACGATCTGTATATTACAGACTACTGCATCTGGATCCAGAGGATCAAGTAAGTTCTCAGACACTCTTTCATAACATGCACGCATGGATACACTCCCAAGATCTTCATCTTCTGGGAATTTCCTTCATAGCCAGGGGATGTGCCACTTAGTTCTCGTCAAGCATTAATGCTCCAGAGTAGAAGATTAGACAATTCACTTTTGGGATTAAGGCCAATTAAATGCCGAACCAGATCAGACGGCATTGCAGTCTGAGTTGTCTCATGTGTTGTAGTACCATCAGTAAATCTTAAAATACTGTTTCCTGATGCACTCTGTTCAATAGCATGTCGGTATGTGCTGAATTGTCTCATATCCGCCAGTGTTTTAGTCTTCTCCTCGCATAATTGGGCAAAAAAGTACAAAATGAGCACTTTTGCCAAAACTCCACGTTTTGTTAACCTTGTGCACCTTTCACACACGAGCGCATTCTTCCGGAATGAGCAGTGTTTCACTATTGGCTTGAGTTCAGCCAAGGGGTGTTCTTGTCTCTTAAAAAGTTTGAAAAATGTGTGGCTGATGTTGTAGGCTTGGTGCCCAGATGCAGACACTATAAAAGGTCTGTCACAGATTGAAGTACTTTTTTCCCCTTAGTTGCATCTGCAATTCCAAGAGAAATCTAGAATTCTACTCTTAGAAGTCAGTTGGAGTGAATGGTGAAAGGATGTCTTTCCTCACAAGACGGAAGAGCAAAGAGAAAACTACAGAACTTTTTTTATAAAAGTGTTTTATCTTACTGTCAGCTCGCTGAAAAAGCAAATTTCTCTCTTAGCTTAAGGGAACCAAAGAAACACTCACTGCTTGTCCTCCACTCTTTGCTTTTTTTTATAGAAAAAAAAACTAAATGTCAGTTTGACCTTAGACGCTCGATCTTAGTACACTAAGCATTGATCATTGGATAAGCACATGTTCGCATAGCAAGGCCCCGCAATTCAAGAGATTTATTGTCATATGCACTGCAGAAACGGTGATTACACAGAACAATGAAATTCTTACTTTGAGACCTCTCTTCACACAGCTCGGAAACATTTTTTAAAACTGAACTCAAGGCATCCGTAATTGAGATGATATGTTTGCCTTTTGGGTTTGTCTGTCCTCTTGAAAGAAAAATGTTCCTTTTCACCTTTTGTATGGGTCATATGGGCTGTCATAGTTGCTGTTGAGGAAAAGATAGCATTCTGCCGATCAGTTTTATCTCCTAAAAATTGGCTGCTTGAGCCTAGTTGGCAGGAGTTTGCTTTTACAGTGGGGCAAAAAAGTATTTAGTCAGCCAATGATTGTGCAAGTTCTCCCACCTAAAATGATGACAGAGGTCTGTAATTTTCATCATAGGTACACTTCAACTGTGAGAGACAGAATGTGAAAAAAAAATCCAAGAATTAACATTGTAGGAATTTTAAAGAATTTTTTTTGTAAATTATGGTGGAAAATAAGTATTTGGTCAACCATTCAAAGCTCTCACTGATGGAAGGAGGTTTTGGCTCAAAATCTCACAATACATGGCCCCATTCATTTTTTCCTTAACACGGATCAATCGTCCTGTCCCCTTAGCAGAAAAACAGCCCCAAAGCATGATGTTTCCACCCCCATGCTTCACAGTAGTTATGGTGTTCTTGGGATGCAACTCAGTATTCTTCTTCCTCCAAACACGACGAGTTGAGTTTATACCAAAAAGTTCCATTCTGGTTTCATCTGACCACATGACATTCTCCCAATCCTCTGCTGTATCATCCATGTATCCATTTTGGTATAAACCCAACTCGGAAGGGGTTTTAAACGATTGCATTATGTGTGTTTGTGGATAGGGATAAGTTTAGGTGGGTTATACCCTGTATAACAATAGTGTAGACATGGCCTTAGTGCCATTCCTCCTCTCTTGTCCTTCCGTCCTCATTATGTTAATTGCATGTTATGATCAGTTTAAATCAGATCTTTTTTAAATGCATGCAAATATGTTAACTTAATCATATTGAGCGACATGTCTCTGTTGTATAAAACATAAAAAGGCAAAATGCAGTTGAACCGTTGGCGACAGCCTGTCTAAAACATCCATCCATTTCTACCGCTTATTCCCTTTGGGGTCGTGGGAGGCGCTGGTGCCTAATTCAGCTACAATCGGGCGGAAGGCGGTGTACACCCTGGACAAGTCGCCACCTCATCGCAGTTGTCTAAAACAATCAAGTTCTTGTCCACCGTTTTCTGCTCTAGGACTGCAGCTATGAATTATTTTAGTAAAAGTCTATCAATTAGTTTGTTTGATTAGTCAAGTAATTGGATGAAACACATTTAATAGCCTTAATGCACATTTTAGGGGAATAATTCAAATAAACAAATATTTTTTCTTGCCATAATGGTATATTCTTTTTTTTCCTGATACATGCACATTGTGAACATTGAAATTGTACTTTTGAAATGTGTGCATTAAATCATGGCAATTCAGATCACATCACTGCGCACACCACTGATCCCGATCCCCTTTGTGCACTCCTGCTGCGGCGGTGCGCAAATATGTCTGTGTATTTGAAGTTCCTGGCAATGCGGTCCAGATTTGATCAATTTCTATTAGTTACACTCAAACGATTAACCAAAACAACAGAATATAAATCAAAGCTTTTTCTATCGGATCATTGATTAATCATTGCAGCACTTTTCTTAATATTTAATGTATTTTTATTACTCAAGCTCATGTTGACTCACATGGTCGACTGCTTTTGTCGACATAATGTTCGAGACCCAAGGGAATGTGAAAAAATAGGCTTGCTCTTCACGGTGGAAGAAGGGTTAGTTCGTCTGCCTCACAATACCAAGGTCCTGCAGTCCTGGGTTCAATCCCAGGATCGGGATCTTTCTGTGTGGAGTTTGCATGTTCTCCCCGTGAATGCTAACCTGGGGTTAGGTTGATTGGCAACACTAAATTGGCCTTAGTGTGTGAATGTGAATGTGAATTTTGTCTGTCTATCTGTGTTGGCCCTGCGATGAGGTGGCGACTTGTCCAGGATTGTAGCTGAAATACACAACGCTTCAATTAAATTGCTGTACAAATTTGAAACAGAAAATGTAATACACAAAGTGAATACTGACTCATCATTTTGTAGAATGGAGTTGTTTTCCCAAAGAGAGGAACGTGGTTAGATTTGTGCAAGAGTAACGGAAATCTGATTTAACACACTTGATTGGATGAGAATAGCAACATCTTTATTGTACAATGTTTTGGATGGCTCCTTTTATCTTTAATCCACAATGACGGAACAATCACGCAAGCTTTGGCGCATTAGCATGCCTGGAAGCAGTGAAACCATATTTTAAAGAGCGGCTGTCATAATTTTGGTTGGATTTTGCGTCATTGTCCCTCTTGTTATTTTTATCGGCCTGGGAAGATTTTTTTCAGCAGCTCCAAAGAGAAAGTTTGCTAACATAGTTTGTCTCTTCATGGCCAGTAGTAATGAAATGTAAGCCCTGAGGTGACAGAGCATAACAAAATGAAAATGTTGCTATTTCATGGTTTTTTATTGTTATTTTTACAGACTTTTTAACGATTTGTGTGAGCTGGGAAGTCTGTATGAGTTGCAATCGCTTCAATCCAGTGTTTTTCATTTATATTATACAGTTTTGTTGCAGCAGCCTTTTTGTGTAACGTGACAAGTTTGACGGGATAAGCATTGCTTACTTCTCTGCGAGATATTCCCCTGTGCAGGATTTGTCGTGTCTCTGCTAAGTAAGTCATCTTTAGGAGTAGAGCACAAAGATGACATGTAATCTTATACCCTGGGTGCCATCTGGGAATCTCATCAGTCCCAGCAGTTGAGGCAAAACACGATCAGTTGCAAATAATAGGACAACGTGATCAATGGTTATTTGCAGGCCTGAGAGAGGTTGATTTATTTAATCTTCTCTTCGTTCCACATGCATTTCTTCTCATAACGTCTCCATGACCACAGAGACATCCGTTTTAGATTTACAACCTCGTAAAGACTTCACTGTGATTTAAGCCAAAGGGCAGGCCCTCCCTCTTACTCTCACACACTTGCGCACACAGTCTAAACAAAGATGCTACTCTGTGTTTAATCAAGAGCGCTTTCTAAAACAAAATGTCTGCCCGTATTGTCTATACATGGTGAAAGTTCCCAAGCCCTTGAATGCAACACAAATATTTAGGTACCAGTAGTGTGTATAAGTTTTTCAAAACCGCATGGCTACTGGATTGTACAAAAGCTGACTTCATCTCCCAACCTCATCTCTAAAATCATTGAAAAACGGTTCAATGACAGATTAGAGAGTTTCATAAATAAAAATAGAATACTCGAAGAGAACCAATATGGATACAGAAATAATTTTTCAACTTCAATGGCTTTAATTGAAATTACAGAACAAATGACCAATGCAATAGATAGTAAAAAAATATGCGGCAGCAGTGTTTATGGTTCTAACCAAAGCATTTGACACAATTAATCACGATATTTTAATCAAAAAACTAAAACGATATAGCATCAGAGGGTTAGTCTTAAACTGGATAAGAAGTTATCTAACGAACAGGAAACAATACGTGAAGCTAGGCGAACACACTTCTACAACGCTAAATATATCCTGTGGTGTACCTCAGGGATCAATACTAGGACCTAAATTATTAAATCTCTATATAAATGACATTTGAAAAGATACAAGAGATTTAAGGTTAGTATTATTTGCAGATAATACTACAGCGTTTTGTTCAGGAGAGAACACACAGAAGATAATACAAATAATAACAGGAGTAATTAAAAAATTCAAAAAATGGTTTGACAAAAACAGACTATCTTTGAATCTCAGTAAAACTAAAATAATGCTATTTGGTAAGAGTAGAAGAGAAGGTCAAACACAAATACAAATACACGGAATAGAAATTGAAAGAGTAAATGAAACCACATTTCTAGGTTTAATGATTGATGATAAATTGAACTGGAGACCTCATATAAGAAATATACAACATCAAGTAGCAAGACACATGTCAATAATGAATAAAGCTAAATATGTTCTAGACCAAAAATCCCTTCATATTCTCTACTGCTCACTAGTGTTACCATATCTGAGTTACTGTGTAGAAACATGGGGAAATAATTACAAAAGTACACTTCATTCTCTAACAGTGTTACAAAAAAGATCAGTTAGAATAATACATAATGTTGGATATAGAGAGCATACGCACCCTTTATTTATTGAATCAAAGATACTGAAATTCCACAACATAGTGAATTTGCAAACAGCTAAAATTATACACAAAGCAAACTATAACCTGCTACCCAATAATATACAACAATTCTTCTCAACAAAAGAGGAGAAATACAATTTTACAGAAAAATGTAATTTAAAACATTTATACGCACGTACAACACTTAAGACCTTCAGTATATCTGTTTGTGGAATTAAATTATGGAATGGATTAAGCAAAGCAATCAAACAATGTACTAATATGATCCACTTCGAGAAACTCTTCAAACTTAAAGTCTTTACAAAGTACGAAGAAGAAGAAACATGATAAACCTTCTGATTTTATTCATCCATCCATTCTTTTGCATCATATGGAATATAACTTATTTCACCAATTATTTATTTATTTATTTTTATTGTGATTGCTTATGGTGTATATTGTGAATATATTGAGAAAAGAAGTGAACAAAAGTTTTAGCAACTGTTATGTAAAAGAAAAGGGGGGAGGATTAAATAAGCTCTGCTTCTTCCTACTCCTTTTCGAACATGTTGAAAAGAGAAACTGGAAATTGTGATGTATTATGTTGTATGCTTGCATGTTCCACATAAACTCAAACTCAACCCACCTTAACTAGAGATGTCCGATAATATCGGACTGCCAATATTATTGGTGGATAAATGCTTTAAAATGTAATATCGGAAATCATTAGTATCGCTTTCAAAAAGTAGAATATATGACTTTTTAAAATGCCGCTGTACGGACTGGTACACGGACGTAAGGAGATGTACAGAACAGTTGCGTCTCCCAAACATACTTGCCAACACTCCCGAATTTCATTGCCCCTCCCGAAAATCTCCCGGGGCAACCACTCTCCCGAATTCCTCCCGATTTCAACCCAGACAACAATATAGGGGGCGTGCCTTAAAGGCGTGCCTACTACCTAGTGGTTAGAGTGTTCGCCCTGAGATCGGTAGGTTGGGAGTTCAAACCCTGGCCGAGTCATACGAAAGACTATTAAGAGGGGAGGAGTATATGTACAGATGTTGTGTGCGCAGTTGTGCACTGTACTTTCTAAAGTAGATGTTATTGTCACATATGCATGATAGATTGATTGAAACTTTAATTAGTAGATTGCACAGTTCAGTACATATTCCGTACAATTGACCACTAAATGGTAACACCGCAATAACTTTTTCAACTTGTTAAAGTCGGGGTTCACGTTAATCAATTCATGGTACAAATATATACTATCAGCATAATACTGTCATCAGACAAGTTAATGATCATAGTATATACATTGAATTATTATTTACAATCCGGGGGGTGGGATGAGGAGCTTTGGTTGATATCAGTACTTCCCTCATCAACAATTGCATCAACAGAGAAATGGACATTGAAACAGTGTAGGTCTGACTTAGTAGGATATGTACAGCAAGCAGAGAACATAGTGAGTTCAGATAGCATAAGAACAAGTATATACATTAGAAATACATTTGATTATTTACATTAGGTTATTTACAATCCGGGGCGATGGGATGTGAATGTAGGAGGATTAGTAAAGGGTTGAAGTAGCCTGGAGGTGTTGTGGTGCATGTACAGTAGATGGCAGTAGTGTACTGTTTAAGAGTGTCACATGCTGTTTACGGCAGACAAACTACCTTACGGTAGAGTGTTTGACGTAAACGTGACTGCTGTTGTTGTGTGTTGTTACTGCGCTGGGAGGATGTTAATGAAACTGCCTAACCCAAGTACTCGCACTCGATCATTCTACAGTTATAATGTAATTGGGCAAACACACTTTCAGACACATCTCTCAGGTCCTCATGGAGCTGGAGGGGGCGTGGCCTCCAGCCCCGCCTGAATTTCGGGAGATTTTCGGGAGAGGCGCTGAATTTCAGGAGTCTCCCGGAAAATCCGGGAGGGTTGGCAAGTATGGGTTGAAGTAGTACGTCATTCAAGAAAACGGACAAGTGGTTAATCCAACCTCATACAATGATTTTTGTTTTTACAAGGCCCCGCCTTCTAAAATACATCTCCTTTTGAGAAGTCCCAGATCCTTGTGTGAAGCTCAGCGAACTACAAGGATCCGGCAAGTCAGGTTACAAAAACAAGGCATCACACAGGAACAGTAAAGGCTGAAATACGCTCTCGCGTCACTTCGCTTGCTTGACAGAAGGTGGACAATAACACGGGCCTCCAAAAATGTTACCTTTTGCATTACCAATGACATGGACCACATAGTGGGATTGGTCTGCTTTTTTTTGTCCATAATTTCCAGGTTTTACTTTCTGCCCGTCTTCTGCCTCAACTCTTCTAGGGGTCGCACAGCCCAACTTCCCACCCGTCCTCTCCTCTCATGCTTTTCATTAGTAATCCATTCATAAAGGTCAGACAAAGACCAAAGGGAAGTTTCTGACTTTGCCCGCTAGGCAACGCCCCCTTGGTTACTGTTCTCATGTACCACACTTTTGTCAAAGATAGCAGAAGATCCGCAATTACTTGCTCGAATTTCAAACGAAATGTGCATAGCTTTCCTAACCAATTATGGAAATCTGTCCCAGCGATCACTTAAGAGAGTGTTAAACTACTTTGCCCAAAGCTACACTCATGAAATGTGTTTTTGAAGGCACAAATTATGTGCATGTTGATGCAAAGTGCTGGCTATCAACAGGGAAAAAAACAGCCGCCTGATTGACTACACATTCAAATTTTCTATGAAAAAAAAAAGAAAACCTTATGCTAACATTGTTACGAACTGTAATCCCCCTAATAGAAAGCCATATTAAAGGCCAACAGGGAAAAAACAGCCGCCACATTGACTACACATTCAAATTTTCTATGGAAAAAAAACAAATAACCCTTATGCTAACATTGTTACGAACCGTAATCTCCCTAATAGACAGCCACATTAAAGGTCTACTGAAATGAGATGTTCTTATTTAAACGGGGATAGCAGGTCAATTCTATGTGTCATACTTGATAATTTTGCGATATTGCAATATTTTTGCTGAAAGGATTTAGTAGAGAACATCGACAATAAAGTTCGCAACTTTTGGTCGCTAATAAAAAAGCCTTGCCTTTACCGTAAGTAGCAGACGATGTGTGCGTGACGTCACGGGTTGTAGGGCTCCTCACATTGTTTATAATGGGAGCCTCCAGCAGCAAGAGCTATTCGGACCGAGATTTCCCCATTAATTTGAGCGAGGATGAAAGATTCGTGGATGAGGAAAGTTAGAGTGAGGCACTAAAAAAAAAAAGAAAAGGCGACGACTCCAGGCGGCGGCAGTGTGAGCATTTCAGATGTAATTCAACACATTTACTAGGATAATTCTGGAAGATCCCTTATCTGCTTATTGTTTTAATAGTGTTTTAATGAGATTGTAAAGTCATACCTGAAAGTTGGACGGCTGCGGTGAACGCCAGTGTCTCTCAGAGAAATCAATCAATCAATCAATGTTTACTTATATAGTCCTAAATCACTAGTGTCTCAAAGGGCTGCACAAACCACCACGAAATCCTCGGTAGGCCCACATAAGGGCAAGGAAAACTCACACCCAGTGGGACGTCGGTGACAATGATGACTATGAGAACCTTGGAGAGGAGGAAAGCAATGGATGTCGAGCGGGTCTAACATGACACAGTCGCGAGAGTCCAGTCCAAAGCGGATCAAAACCAAGAAACCAAGGTCACAGCTGCCTTTTTGAGCTGCAGGATGAAGTCGCATAATCCACTGAAGTCTCGGGTAAAAGCCGACTTAATATCACAGTTTTCCCATCCAAAAACTTGCTGGTTGACGTAGAGAAACATGTTCGCTTGACCGCTCTGTGTTAAAGCTTCACAACAAACAAACACAGGCTGTGTTTCGGTGCTAAAGGCAGCTGCAATCCACCACTTTCCACCAACAGCATTATTCTTTATGGTCTCCATTATTAATTGAACAAATTGCAATAGATTCAGCAACACAGATGTCCAAATTACTGTGTAATTATGCGATGAAAAGAGACGACTTTTAGCCGTAAGTGGTGCTGGGATAATATGTCCCCTCCAACCCGAGACGTCACAAACACGCGTCATCATTCCGCGACGTTTTCAACAAGAAACTCCGCGGGAATTTTCAAATCGTCGACAATCAAAACATCTACTAAATGAAAGTAAAGTGTGTAATCCGTTGTATTTATTTATCTAATGCTCTAATAACTAAGGGATTTCCTCAATGATAATTTCTTTATTCAGAACTAACCTTTGAAAAAACAGCATTTAATTGATTGATTGATTGAAACTTTTATCAGTAGATTGCACAGTACAGTACATATTGTGTACTATTGACCACTAAATGGTAACACCCCAATAAGTTTTTCAACTTGTATAAGTTGGGGTCCAAGTTAAAGGGGAACATTATCACAATTTCAAAAGGGTTAAAAATAATAAAAATCAGTTCCCAGTGGCTTGTTGTATTTTTTAAAAATTTTTTCAAAATTTTACCGGTCACCGAATAGCCTTAAAAAAAGCTTTAAAGTGCTTGATTTTCACTATTTGCGAAGACACTGGCCATTTCCCTGTGACGTCATACAGTGCTGCCAATGTAAACAAACAATGGGAATACCACAGCAAGATATAGCGACATTAGCTCGGATTCAGACTCTGATTTCACCGGTTTAAGCAATTCAACAGATTACGCATGTATTGAAACAGATGGTTGGAGTATGAAAGTATTGAAGAAGAAACTGAAGCTATTGAGCGAATAGCTATTGACGCTATTCATAGCCATAGCATGGCCGAATAGCTTCGTTAGCATCGCCGGTAAAATGTGCGGACCAAACATTCAGGACTTTCACATCTTTTGACACTGGAGCAACTTAAATCCGTCGATTGGTAAGTGTTTGTTTCGCATTAAATGTGGGTGGAAGGAAACGTAATATAGTTGCAAATGCATCTACAGGTTATCCATACAACTCTGTACCATGTCTGCTTTAGCACCGCTGGTAAATAGCATGTTAGCATCGATTAGCGTAGCATGTTAGCATTGATTAGCTGGCAGTCAACATCAACATAACTCACCTTTGTGATTTATTTGACTTTATAGTTGCAAATGCATCTGCAGGTTATCCATACATCTCTGTGCCATGTCTGCTTTAGCACCGCCGGTAAATAGCATGTTAGCATCGATTAGCATAGCATGTTAGCATCGATTAGCTGGCAGTCACGGAGCTACCAAATATGTCTGATTAGCACATAAGTCAACATCAACAAAACTCACCTTTGTGATTTCGTTGAATTTATCGTTGCAAATGCATCTGCAGGTTATCCATACATCTCTGTGCCGTGTAAAATGTGGAGACACTCTGGCACATTCAATGGGGGTCTGGCGGCAGACACTTTGGCATCTTCGGGCCAGTGGTGCAACTTGAATCCCTCCCTGTTAGTGTTGTTACACCCTCCGACAACACACCAATGAGGCATGATGTCTCCAAAGTTCCAAAAAATAGTCGAAAAAACGGAAACTAACAGAGCTGAGACCCGGTGTTTGTAATGTGTTGAAAATGAAAATGGTGGGTGTCTTACCTCGGAGACGTCACGTTCTGACGTCATCACCACATGAGTGATAAACAGAAAGGCGTTTAATTCGCCAAAATTCACCCATTTAGAGTTCGGAAATCGGTTAAAAAAATATATGGTCTTTTTTCTGCACCATCAAGGTATATATTGACGCTTACATAGATCTGGTGATAATGTTCCCCTTTAATCAATTCATGGTATGCGAGTTAGGCTTGTTTATGTTCTCAACATTCAAATGAAATTGCACTCTCTCACAAGCTAGCTTTGACACAACGAAGACATTTGTTGCAGTCTGTCTTCACTTTCGGAAATGGAGAGTTTTGCTCCTTTCCAGTCTGTTCATAAATTGTGTATCCTGTATTACAAGTGCCCCACGCATACCTAAGAACCATTCAAAAAAATAAATAAATAAACGCCAATTCTACTGATTTTTAGTTGTAGTAGTAGGAGGGCACTATAAATTCCCCGCAACCTGATTGGTTGAAATACTGAATGGGAAGAAAGTCCATCCATCCGTCCATTTTTTACCGCTTATTCCCTTTTGGGTTCGCGGGGGGCGCTGGCGCCTATCTCAGCTACAATCGGGTGGAAGGCGGGGTACACCCTGGACAAGTGGCCACCTCATCGCAGGGCCAACACAGATAGACAGACAACATTCACACACTAGGGCCAATTTAGTGTTGCCAATCAACCTATCCCCAGGTGCATGTCTTTGGAAGTGGGAGGAAGCCGGAGTACCCGGAGGGAACACACGCAGTCACGGGGAGAACATGCAAACTCCACACAGAAAGATCCCGAGCCTGGGATTGAACCCAGGACTGCAGGAACTTCGTATTGTGAGGCAGACGCACTAACCCCTCTGCCACCGTAAAGAAAGTATTGTACAAAAACCAAAGCAATTTTCTGATGATAAATATTTTAATGTGTTTCGGATACAGAGATACAAACAAAGCACAGAGATGAAACAATATTTTGCAAGTACAGTCGTACCTCAGCTTTATGGGTTTAATTTGTTTTGTGGTGAAGCTCGTAATCATAATTGAAATAAAAGTTTGATGTGCTCATTTTGAATTGGCTGGCAATATAATAGCTTTTGTCAACTCCTTCTGCCTCATTATAAATTATGTGCCCGTCCTGCTTTGCCAAGCTACACGCACTCCTCGCTCATGTTTTTCCATGACTTCTTTCTTCTGTTCAATCGCTCCTTCTTCTTCTCAGTACTGTCCTTTTCGTTCCCATGGTTGAAAAAATAAGTTTTGACTTGTTTCCACCCATTTACTGCAAGCTAATGAGCATGTGGTACACTGAATGTTCTGGTCGGATCTTAGGGGGATGCCAACTGGCAGTGGGTTGCCTCATAACATAAATATTTGCTCGCAAGCTAAAGCATAACAATTTGCTGAGAGACAGCACTTTTCCCCTAAAAAAAAAACTGTTAGCTGAGGCTCTGTATGATAAAAGCCTTGGTGAATGCTCAAAACTCAAAAAGTATATACTAGTATTTATTTATTATATACATACAGTGGGGCAAAAAAGTATTTAGTCAGCCACCGATTGTGCAAGTTCTCCCACTTAAAATGATGACAGAGGTCTGTAATTTTCATCATAGGTACACTTCAACTGTGAGAGACAGAATGTGGAAAAAAAAATCCAGGAATTCACATTGTATGAATTTTAAAGAATTTATTTGTACATTATGGTGGAAAATAAGTATTTGATCAAACTTTCACGGCTCTCACTGATGGAAGGAGGTTTTGGCCCAAAATCTCACGGTACATGGCCCCATTCATTCTTTCCTTAACACGGATCAATCGTCCTGTCCTCTTAGCAGAAAAACAGCCCCAAAGCATGATGTTTCCACCCCCATGCTTCACAGTAGGTGTGGTGTTCTTGGGATGCAACTCGGTATTCTTCTTCCTCCAAACACGACGAGTTGAGTTTATACCAAAAAGTTCTATTTTGGTTTCATCTGACCACATGACATTCTCCCAATCCTCTGCTGTATCATCCATGTATCCATTTTGGTATCAACTCAACTCGTCTTGTTTGGAGGAAGAAGAATACTGAGTTGCATCCCAAGAACACCATACCTACTGTGAAGCATGGGGGTGGAAACATCATGCTTTGGGGCTGTTTTTCTGCTAAGGGGACAGGACGATTGATCCGTGTTAAGGAAAGAATGAATGGGGCCATGTATCGTGAGATTTTGAGCCAAAACCTCCTTCCATCAGTGAGCGCTTTGAATGGTTGACCAAATACTTATTTTCCACCATAATTTACAAATAAATTCTTTAAAATTCCTATAATGTGAATTCCTGGATTTTTGTTTCACATTCTGTCTCTCACAGTTGAAGTGTACCTATAATGAAAATTACAGACTTCTGTCATCATTTTAAGTGGGAGAACTTGCACAATCGGCGGCTGACTAAATACTTGTTTTCCCCACTGTATATAATATTTTCTGTCTTCTTTGTCCGCCTTCTGCCCTCCTGTATGACTCTCTAATCTGATGTGTAATTCCCTGAATCCGGTACAAGTTTATTAGAGGATTGTTCTGCAAGTGATGAGATTAGGTCTTGGAAGAATCGGAACACTTTTGTTCAATCTAAATGGCTTCAAAGGGGATAACACACTTTAATTATCTCATACATCCCTCAGCACTTAAAGTGATCTGAGAACCCCGGCGGGTCAGAACAAAAACATAGGATCTCACAGATAAAACTTGATATGAACTTGAAACTTGATTGATTGATTGATTGATTCTCTCTGCATGGTGCCACTCCAGCATTTTAGCCAATATATGTGCTTACCCACTGTGTGCATAATTACCCACACCTTTTATCACATTACATTTATTGATTAGTCTAACCCACAGCCTCTCAAATACCCTAAATAGGTTGTATCCAGTCATGAGACTTGTTTCTGACTTGTTTCTGACCTGTTTACTTCCGGTGAAGAAAGTGGTGGTCAACCAAACCAATACATGTAACGTGCAGCAAACAGTGTGCAAACTATCTGAGTACGTAAGGGGCCTAGATCTTGTCGCTAAAAGCAAATATGAGCAAAAAATCTAACTATGCTACAGGATTGGTCACTACAAGTTATCAAAAAGAGATGTATTGTGTGATCTCAAGTAGTATCGGACGTGTTCCCCAGGACATGTTGAACTATCTGATGTTCTACAAGTCATTTCACACAACAAAACTGATGAAAGCTTAGAAAATCATGGAGGCCTATACCTTCTTTGTGTGTGGCTGGGTCATAGAAACTGGTATCAAGACACTTCCAAATCAATCGTTTTTGCTAGGGTAAGGTTGCATTTCATGATTTAATGTTCAATCAATGTTTATTTATATAGCCCTAAATCCTAAATGTCTCAAAGGACTGTACTAACCATTACGACTACGACATCCTCGGAAGAACCCACATGAGGGCAAGGAAAACTCACACCCAGTGGGCAGGGAGAATTCACATCCAGTGGGACGCCAGTGACAATGCTGACTATGAGAACCTTGGAGAGGACCTCAGATGTGTGCAACCCCCCCCCCAGGGGACCGAAAGCAATGGATGTCGAGCGGGTCTAACATGATACTGTGAAAGTTCAATCCACAGTGGCTCCAACACAGCCGCGAGAGTTCAGTTCAAAGCGGATCCAAGACAGCAGCGAGAGTCCCGTCCACAGGAAACCATCCCAAGTGGAGGCGGATCAGCAGCATAGAGATGTCCCCAACCGATACACAGGCGAGCGGTCCATCCTGGGTCCCGACGAGCGGTCCATCCTGGGTCTCGACTCTGGACAGCCAGTACTTCATCCATGGTCATCGAACCGGACCCCCTCCACAAGGGAGTGGGGGACATAGGAGAAAAAAGAAAAGAAGCGGCAGATCAACTGGTCTAAAAAGGAGGTCTATTTAAAGGCTAGAGTACACAGATGAGTGTGTGAGACTTAAATGTGTGAGACTTAAATGCTTCTACTGAGGTAGCATCTCGAACTGTTACCGGGAGGGCATTCCAGAGTACTGGAGCCCGAATGGAAAACGCTCTATAGCCCACAGACTTTTTTTGGGCTTTAGGATGTTGTGTCTTGCGAGGACGAGGCCTTTTAAACAATCTGGGCTACATCGATATATACGATATATCGAGGGTTTGTCTCTGTGCGATATAGAAAATGACTATATCGTAATATTCGTGTATATGCTCTCACGCAGGACCTTTAGCTGCGGGCGTACACTTCAGGCTCTCCTCGCTCTTTCCCGTGTCTCCTTCTCGCAGACAAGCAGGCGCACATCCTTACATACGTCACACACTGTCACATACACGCCCTCGCAGAGCAGAGAGGTAGCGGTGTGGCTAACGTTAGCTGCTAACGTAGCCGTACGAGAGAAAATGACTAATGATCTATTGCTAACGATGGATTCTGATGCGTCATCTATGTTGCTGCTCCTCGATCTTAGCGCTGCTTTCGATACTGTCGATCATAATATTTTATTAGAACGTATCAAAACACGAATTGGTATGTCAGACTTAGCCCTGTCTTGGTTTAACTCTTATCTTACTGATAGCATGCAGTGTGTCTCCCATAACAATGTGACCTCGGACTACGTTAAGGTAACGTGTGGCGTTCCCCAGGGTTCGGTCCTTGGCCCTGCACTCTTCAGCATCTACATGCTGCCGCTAGGTGACATCATACGCAAATACGGTGTTAGCTTTCACTGTTATGCTGATGACACCCAACTCTACATGCCCCTAAAGCTGACCAACATGCCGGATTGTAGTCAACTGGAGGCGTGTCTTAATGAAATTAAACAATAGATGTCCGCTAACTTTTTGCAACTCAACGCCAAAAAAACGGAAATGCTGATTATCGGTCCTGCTAGTCACCGAACTCTATTTAATAATACAACTCTAACATTTGACAACCAAACAATTAAACAAGGCGACACGGTAAAGAATCTGGGTATTATTTTCGACCCAACTCTCTCCTTTGAGGCACACATTAAAAGCGTTAATAAAACGGCCTTCTTTCATGTCCGCAATATCGCTAAAATTCGCTCCATTCTGTCCACTAAAGACGCTGAGATCCTTATCCATGCGTTTGTTACGTCTCGCCTCGACTACTGTAACGTATTATTTTCGGGTCTCCCCATGTCTAGCATTAAAAGATTACAGTTGGTACAAAATGCGGCTGCTAGACTTTTGACAAGAACAAGAAAGTTTGATCACATTACGCCTGTACTGGCTCACCTGCACTGGCTTCCTGTGCACTTAAGATGTGACTTTAAGGTTTTACTACTTACGTATAAAATACTACACGGTCTAGCTCCATCCTATCTTGCCGATTGTATTGTACCATATGTCCCGGCAAGAAATCTGCGTTCAAAGGACTCCGGCTTATTAGTGATCCCCAAAGCCCAAAAAAAGTCTGCGGGCTGTAGAGCTTTTTCATTTCGGGCTCCAGTACTCTGGAATGCCCTCCCGGCAACAGTTCGAGATGGTACCTCAGTAGAAGCATTTAAGTCTCATCTTAAAACTCATTTGTATACTCTAGCCTTTAAATAGACTCCCTTTTTAGACCAGTTGATCTGCCGTTTCTTTTCTTTCTCTCGCTGCTGTGTTGGATCCGCTTTGGACTGGACTCTCGCGACTGTGTTGGATCCATTATGGATTGATCTTTCACAGTATCATGTTCTCATATGTTCTCATAGTCATCAGTATCATCAGTATCACAGTATCATGTTCTCATAGTCATTATTGTCACCGATGTCCCACTGGGTGTGAGTTTTCCTTGCCCTTATGTGGGCCTACCGAGGATGTCGTAGTGGTTTGTGCAGCCCTTTGAGACATTAGTGATTTAGGGCTATATAAGTAAACATTGATTGATTGATTGAAAGATGGTGCGGATCTGGTAAAAAATGAAGGAAGACTTAATTCCCAATAAAAACAGCAGGGTTTCCATCGTCTGGCGGTGGTTCGACTTCAAGCGGGAATATGTCAGACAACCGTAATTTGTCAAGTGTGGGGGGGGGGAAAAGCGTCGCTATAAAAAGTAGCATTACTGCTAATATGTAGCATCATTTGAAAAGTCACTCGCTAGAGAATGAAGAGAATTTCATAACCTTAGTAACATACCACATAGTGAAGGACGAATACTATTTGATTTCTTATTTATGCAGCTCATTTTTATTTGACACTTAAAATGTCTCCGACAATTTTGCACTTTCTGTTTTGGAAAGTTTTGTGCCATTGCTTAATAACTTTAATAAATACACTTTTAGTCAATTGACTTAGTTGTGATTTCCCTCTATGCATGAAAGTTTAAAAGTAGCATATATGAATGCAGCGCGAAGAATGTTTTAATCGCACAAGTTAATCATCATAGTATATACATTGAATTATTTACAATCCGGGGCGTGGGATGAGGATCTTGGGTTGATATCAGTACTTCAGTCATCAACAATTGCATCAACAGAGAAGTGGGCATTGAAACAGTGTAGGTCTTATTTAGTGGGATATGTACAGCGAGCAGAGAACATAGTGAGTTCAGATAACATAAGAACGAGTATATATATTAGAAATACATTTGGTTATTTACAATCCGGGGGGATGGGATGTGAATGAAGGAGGATTATTAAATGATTGAAGTTGCCTGTAGGTGTTGTGGTGCATGTACAGTAGATGGCAGTATTGTCCTGTTTAAGAGTGTCACATGCTGTTTACGGCAGACGAATTTTGATTTCCCTCTGTGCATGAAAGTTTAAAAGTAGCATATATTATTAATGCAGTGTGAAGAATGTTTTAATGGAGACACATATAATCATCATACTGCTGTGATTATATGCATCAAGTGTTCATTCAAAGCCAAGGCAAAATATCGTAATATATATCGTATATCTCGATATGGCCTAAAAATATCGCGATATTAAAAAAAAGGCAATATCGCCCAGCCCTAGCTTGATTCACTCTTTTTTTAAATTTTCTTGTTATGTCAACCACTCATAACCAGTCGCACGCGTTATGAGTATGTGTGCTTTCCCGTTTCTTTATGAAAATATAACTGGATTTCAACATTGTGTATTTGCTGAAAGCTTTATTTATTTCTTAAAAATGTGTTATTTCTATCAATATTATCAAATGTATATCAAACAAACCGTGAACAAAGTGATCACTGCAAACTTGTGCGTTTCTCGTTGTTCCTTCGCAATATCCTGCACTTTTTTACCCTTCTTGATTACCTCTCGAGGAATTCTGAAGAAATGTTTTTCTTTTTCGCAATTTAAACTGTTTTAATAGCCTAAAACAATGCAAACATAAGGCATTTTTCTACCAGAACTCTTTGACAACAGACACTCGCTTGATCACCACTTCAAGCCTTGTTTACTTACTGAGCCAAAATACAACCTATACAACCTTTCAGTTTTTATTTAAAAGGAATAATAAGAAATATCCAACCAGCATGGTTAAAAAATTGCATTCTTAAGCGACAGAAACCCAAAACAACAAATTATGGATACGCTGTTTGGATTTTCTGTACACATACACAACATACCATAAAATAAAGTTGTGCGTAAGATTTTTCTCATCCCACTTTTCGTATGCTTCGGTTTTTAGCACAAACTTTCAACATTTTTTGGACTCGATTTTTTTAGATTGTCTTGGTTATCGTACGGCCAAACATCGCCGAAAAAACAATTTTTTTTTTTGCTTGCATGTCATACCATAAAATCGAGTGTCAAAACAAAGAATCCCACATCCTGGTGTCTCCATTAATGTGCCATTTTTATTTAAAGAGTGCAAGATAAACCACTATGGGGGAAAGAAAAGTTTTTGAGTGCCAGCCCTTCAATAAGGAAGAAAACTATTGAATTCAAGAAAGAACGCCTAGCGAAGCAATTTTGGCTGTCGTGAACAAATTTATTGGATTTGCGTAATTATCCGTGTGAAAATTTGCTGTTTTTATTTTTGGAACGGATTACAAACAAAAACCAAAGTACCGATGTAGATTCAATGCTATAAAATAAAATCTTGCCTCTTTACCCAAGACTGAAATACCTCATATACGTATATACGTGTCCAAACTTTTTCTAGTGAGGGTGACATCCATAAAAAATTAAGGATGCGGCGGCCAATTTGTTATAATTTGTACATTAAAGATCTTAAAACCAATATAATGTAGATCAGGGGTGTCCAAAGTGCGGCCCGGGGGCCATTTGCGGCCTATAGCTAATCGTTTACCGGCCCGCCACACATTCTGCAAAAATTGCAAAATTGATTGTATTGCAAAAATAAAAAATAAAACATTTTTAAAAAAGTGGAATGAGGTATAATCTAATGAGAAAAAGTGGCAATGTTGACACAAAGCTGCCATGCAGGCAGTTTTTTTTTCCCGTTTGTCTTTATTTTCTTTTTTTTCCATTGCTCCAAAATAATTTTTTAAAAAAGGACAAAAAATCTATGTTATAATGAATTATTACTAAAAAATTATCACTTTAAAATTGTTTATGTGGAAAACATATTGCATATGTTGTGTGGTTGCCATATAAAAGCATCAAAGATTTGACAAAAGAGCATAAAACAAAAAAATAATAGTTCAAACTTAAAATCGACAGATATATCGGAAGTTGATCTTGAAATTTAAGTGTTAAAAGTAAAAAAGAAAACTAATAAAAATGCATCACTTTATGAGTGGGGAACCTTTCGGATCTCACATATATTTAGTAGGGTTTTATTTAACTTCTCACTGTGATTAAAATATTAAGTAATTAAAATCAATGGTGTCCTGCATTATTGATCTTTGAGGGCTTTATTTGCTAAATAAAGGAACTCTCCTGAAGGAATCAAAGTACTATCTATCTAAATACTGCATATTTCAGTTTTACTATAAAAAACAAAGTTGTCTTTGACAGAAAAGGCATAAAACCTTATTTGTTTTACTTTATATCAACCTCAAGTTGATATAGAGATTTACTGTAAGCATTAAATAAAAAAAATAATAATATTTTGACAAATTTTTACATTTTAGTGAATGAGACCCCCTCTATGCTTCACAGGATCCCTAAGGATTAAAAAAAAAAAATCCATATATTTTGTTATGGTTTTAAAATGAAAAATATCAAAATGGCCCCTGCATGCTTAAATGTTTCCGTGTGTGGCCCTCTGTGGAAAAAGTTTGGACACCCCTGATGTAGCTCAATGAATATATGCTAAACTATAGGGTGTGCTCTTCCCTAAACGCAGATCAGGTGCTATTCTTAGGGCCCTGTGTTGCAAATGTACCAAATTAAATTAAAGTTTCATTAAAGATGTATGCAAATTGTTTTACATATATAAATGGCCGTTCTTAGTTGGTGGAGCGATTTGTCTGGTTAATTCCGATAACGAACGAAACTGACATGATAACTAGTTACGCGGCCCGGTGCGGTCGGCGTCCGAACTTCTTAGATATTGAGCAATAACAGGTCTGTGATGCCCTTAGATGTCCGGGGCTGCACGCGCGCCACACTGAGTACCCCAACGTGTGTCTACCCTGCGCCGACAGGCGTGGGTAATCCGATGAACTCCACTCGTGATTGGGATTGGGGATGGCAATTGTTTCCCATCGAGGAATTCCCAGTAAGCGCGAGTCATCAGCCACTTTCGGCCCGCGTGCCCTAGATTGAAGACCGATGTCAAATATGGACCCCGGTCGGGTATTTTTTTCCTTGGGGTTTATAGAGAGGGGGCGGCGTGGCGCAGTGGAAGAGTGGCCGTGCGCAACCCGAGGGTCCCTGGTTCAATCCCCACCTAGTACCAACCTCGTCATGTCCGTTGTGTCCTGAGCTAGACACTTCACCCTTGCTCCTGATGGGTGCTGGTTAGCGCCTTGCATGGCAGCTCCCTCCATCAGTGTGTGAATGTGTGTGTGAATGTGGAAGTAGTGTCAAAGCGCTTTGAGTACCTTGAAGGTAGAAAAGCGCTATACAAGTACAACCCATTCATCATTTATTTATTTAGAGTAAATCCAGCAGAAAATTGGGCTTATAAGCAAAGGGAGAGATTTTAGGGGGCAAAACGTCCAGCCACGTGCCTCCCGGCTCCAGGGGAAGAAAAAGTCCAGAAAAGTCATAGAATCATGCCCAGCATGGAGATCCACAAGTCCCGCCGCACGCCCGAGGCGTCCCGGGTCCCGGGAATGACCAAAAGACACCCAGGAGTGAACCAGCGAAAGTGGGAGGGAAATTGAGGAAAAGTTGGAAAAAGGTCCAAAATAGGTTGAAAATCATATAATCATACAGACGCTCCAGCGCCATCCATTTTCAGGGCTAGTTGATTCGGCAGGTGGGTTGTTACACACTCATTAGCGGGTTCCGACTTCCATGGCCACCGTCCTGCTGTCTGTATCAACCAACACCTTTTCTGGGGTCTGATGAGCGTCGGCATCGGGCGCCTTAACCCGGCGTTCGGTTCATCCCGCAGCGCCAGTTCTGCTTAACAAAAGTGGCCCACTCGGCTCACTGCATTCCACCGCCCGGCTCCAAGCCAGCGAGCCGGGCCTCTTACCCATTTAAAGTTTGAGAATAGGTTGAGATCGTTTCGGCCCCACGGCCTCTAATCATTCGCTTTACCAGATAAAACTGCACCTTCTCGAGCCTGCTGTCCTGGGGGATACTTCGGATGGAACCAGCTACTAGATGGTTCGATTAGTCTTTCGCCCCTATACCCAGGTCGTACGACCGATTTGCACGTCAGGACCGCTGCGGGCCTCCACCAGAGTTTCCTCTGGCTTCGACCTGCCCAGGCATAGTTCACCATCTTTCGGGTCCCTTTTTGTGCTGACTTCCATCAAATAGAGGGACTTTTTTTCTGTTTTTTACCCGGGTGGTGAACCACGGCGGGTGGGCCTTCTGGAAGGGACACCCTCCTAGACACTCTGTCATATTTCCAGCTTTTTTGTGCTGACTTCCATCAAATAGAGGGACTTTTTTTCTGTTTCTTACCCGGGTGGTGAACCACGGCGGGTGGGCCTTCTGGAAGGGACACCCTCCTAGACACTCTGTCATATTTCCAGCTTTTTTGTGCTGACTTCCATCAAATAGAGGGACTTTTTTTCTGTTTCTTACCCGGGTGGTGATCCACGGCGGGTGGGCCTTCCAGAAGGGTCACCCTCCTAGACACTCTGTCATATTTCCAGCTTTTTTGTGCTGACTTCCATCATATAGAGGGACTTTTTTTCTGTTTCTTACCCGGGTGGTGATCCACGGCGGGTGGGCCTTCTGGAAGGGACACCCTCCTAGACACTCTGTCATATTTCCAGCTTTTTTGTGCTGACTTCCATCATATAGAGGGACTTTTTTTCTGTTTTTTACCCGGGTGGTGAACCACGGCGGGTGGGCCTTCTGGAAGGGACACCCTCCTAGACACTCTGTCATATTTCCAGCTTTTTTGTGCTGACTTCCATCAAATAGAGGTACTTTTTTTCTGTTTCTTACCCGGGTGGTGAACCACGGCGGGTGGGCCTTCTGGAAGGGACACCCCCCTAGACACTCTGTCATATTTCCAGCTTTTTTGTGCTGACTTCCATCATATAGAGGGACTTTTTTTCTGTTTTTTACCCGGGTGGTGAACCACGGCGGGTGGGCCTTCTGGAAGGGACACCCTCCTAGACACTCTGTCATATTTCCAGCTTTTTTGTGCTGACTTCCATCAAATAGAGGGACTTTTTTTCTGTTTCTTACCCGGGTGGTGATCCACGGCGGGTGGGCCTTCTGGAAGGGACACTCTCCTAGACACTGTCATATTTCCAGCTTTTTTGTGCTGACTTCCATCATATAGAGGGACTTTTTTTCTGTTTCTTACCCGGGTGGTGAACCACGGCGGGTGGGCCTTCTGGAAGGGACACCCTCCTAGACACTCTGTCATATTTCCAGCTTTTTTGTGCTGACTTCCATCAAATAGAGGGACTTTTTTTCTGTTTCTTACCCGGGTGGTGAACCACGGCGGGTGGGCCTTCTGGAAGGGACACCCCCCTAGACACTCTGTCATATTTCCAGCTTTTTTGTGCTGACTTCCATCATATAGAGGGACTTTTTTTCTGTTTTTTACCCGGGTGGTGAACCACGGCGGGTGGGCCTTCTGGAAGGGACACCCTCCTAGACACTCTGTCATATTTCCAGCTTTTTTGTGCTGACTTCCATCAAATAGAGGGACTTTTTTTCTGTTTCTTACCCGGGTGGTGATCCACGGCGGGTGGGCCTTCTGGAAGGGACACCCTCCTAGACACTCTGTCATATTTCCAGCTTTTTTGTGCTGACTTCCATCAAATAGAGGGACTTTTTTTCTGTTTCTTACCCGGGTGGTGATCCACGGCGGGTGGGCCTTCCAGAAGGGTCACCCTCCTAGACACTCTGTCATATTTCCAGCTTTTTTGTGCTGACTTCCATCAAATAGAGGGACTTTTTTTCTGTTTCTTACCCGGGTGGTGATCCACGGCGGGTGGGCCTTCTGGAAGGGACACTCTCCTAGACACTGTCATATTTCCAGCTTTTTTGTGCTGACTTCCATCATATAGAGGGACTTTTTTTCTGTTTTTTACCCGGGTGGTGAACCACGGCGGGTGGGCCTTCTGGAAGGGACACCCTCCTAGACACTCTGTCATATTTCCAGCTTTTTTGTGCTGACTTCCATCAAATAGAGGGACTTTTTTTCTGTTTCTTACCCGGGTGGTGAACCACGGCGGGTGGGCCTTCTGGAAGGGACACCCCCCTAGACACTCTGTCATATTTCCAGCTTTTTTGTGCTGACTTCCATCATATAGAGGGACTTTTTTTCTGTTTTTTACCCGGGTGGTGAACCACGGCGGGTGGGCCTTCTGGAAGGGACACCCTCCTAGACACTCTGTCATATTTCCAGCTTTTTTGTGCTGACTTCCATCAAATAGAGGGACTTTTTTTCTGTTTCTTACCCGGGTGGTGATCCACGGCGGGTGGGCCTTCTGGAAGGGACACTCTCCTAGACACTGTCATATTTCCAGCTTTTTTGTGCTGACTTCCATCATATAGAGGGACTTTTTTTCTGTTTTTTACCCGGGTGGTGAACCACGGCGGGTGGGCCTTCTGGAAGGGACACCCTCCTAGACACTCTGTCATATTTCCAGCTTTTTTGTGCTGACTTCCATCAAATAGAGGGACTTTTTTTCTGTTTCTTACCCGGGTGGTGAACCACGGCGGGTGGGCCTTCTGGAAGGGACACCCCCCTAGACACTCTGTCATATTTCCAGCTTTTTTGTGCTGACTTCCATCATATAGAGGGACTTTTTTTCTGTTTTTTACCCGGGTGGTGAACCACGGCGGGTGGGCCTTCTGGAAGGGACACCCTCCTAGACACTCTGTCATATTTCCAGCTTTTTTGTGCTGACTTCCATCAAATAGAGGGACTTTTTTTCTGTTTCTTACCCGGGTGGTGATCCACGGCGGGTGGGCCTTCTGGAAGGGACACCCTCCTAGACACTCTGTCATATTTCCAGCTTTTTTGTGCTGACTTCCATCAAATAGAGGGACTTTTTTTCTGTTTCTTACCCGGGTGGTGATCCACGGCGGGTGGGCCTTCCAGAAGGGTCACCCTCCTAGACACTCTGTCATATTTCCAGCTTTTTTGTGCTGACTTCCATCAAATAGAGGGACTTTTTTTCTGTTTCTTACCCGGGTGGTGATCCACGGCGGGTGGGCCTTCTGGAAGGGACACTCTCCTAGACACTGTCATATTTCCAGCTTTTTTGTGCTGACTTCCATCATATAGAGGGACTTTTTTTCTGTTTTTTACCCGGGTGGTGAACCACGGCGGGTGGGCCTTCTGGAAGGGACACCCTCCTAGACACTCTGTCATATTTCCAGCTTTTTTGTGCTGACTTCCATCAAATAGAGGGACTTTTTTTCTGTTTCTTACCCGGGTGGTGAACCACGGCGGGTGGGCCTTCTGGAAGGGACACCCCCCTAGACACTCTGTCATATTTCCAGCTTTTTTGTGCTGACTTCCATCATATAGAGGGACTTTTTTTCTGTTTTTTACCCGGGTGGTGAACCACGGCGGGTGGGCCTTCTGGAAGGGACACCCTCCTAGACACTCTGTCATATTTCCAGCTTTTTTGTGCTGACTTCCATCAAATAGAGGGACTTTTTTTCTGTTTCTTACCCGGGTGGTGATCCACGGCGGGTGGGCCTTCTGGAAGGGACACTCTCCTAGACACTGTCATATTTCCAGCTTTTTTGTGCTGACTTCCATCATATAGAGGGACTTTTTTTCTGTTTTTTACCCGGGTGGTGAACCACGGCGGGTGGGCCTTCTGGAAGGGACACCCTCCTAGACACTCTGTCATATTTCCAGCTTTTTTGTGCTGACTTCCATCAAATAGAGGGACTTTTTTTCTGTTTCTTACCCGGGTGGTGAACCACGGCGGGTGGGCCTTCTGGAAGGGACACCCCCCTAGACACTCTGTCATATTTCCAGCTTTTTTGTGCTGACTTCCATCATATAGAGGGACTTTTTTTCTGTTTTTTACCCGGGTGGTGAACCACGGCGGGTGGGCCTTCTGGAAGGGACACCCTCCTAGACACTCTGTCATATTTCCAGCTTTTTTGTGCTGACTTCCATCAAATAGAGGGACTTTTTTTCTGTTTCTTACCCGGGTGGTGATCCACGGCGGGTGGGCCTTCTGGAAGGGACACCCTCCTAGACACTCTGTCATATTTCCAGCTTTTTTGTGCTGACTTCCATCAAATAGAGGGACTTTTTTTCTGTTTCTTACCCGGGTGGTGATCCACGGCGGGTGGGCCTTCCAGAAGGGTCACCCTCCTAGACACTCTGTCATATTTCCAGCTTTTTTGTGCTGACTTCCATCAAATAGAGGGACTTTTTTTCTGTTTCTTACCCGGGTGGTGATCCACGGCGGGTGGGCCTTCTGGAAGGGACACCCTCCTAGACACTCTGTCATATTTCCAGCTTTTTTGTGCTGACTTCCATCATATAGAGGGACTTTTTTTCTGTTTCTTACCCGGGTGGTGATCCACGGCGGGTGGGCCTTCTGGAAGGGACACCCTCCTAGACACTCTGTCATATTTCCAGCTTTTTTGTGCTGACTTCCATCAAATAGAGGGACTTTTTTTCTGTTTCTTACCCGGGTGGTGATCCATGGCGGGTGGGCCTTCTGGAAGGGACACCCTCCTAGACACTCTGTCATATTTCCAGCTTTTTTGTGCTGACTTCCATCATATAGAGGGACTTTTTTTCTGTTTCTTACCCGGGTGGTGATCCACGGCGGGTGGGCCTTCTGGAAGGGACACCCTCCTAGACACTCTGTCATATTTCCAGCTTTTTTGTGCTGACTTCCATCAAATAGAGGGACTTTTTTTCTGTTTCTTACCCGGGTGGTGATCCATGGCGGGTGGGCCTTCTGGAAGGGACACCCTCCTAGACACTCTGTCATATTTCCAGCTTTTTTGTGCTGACTTCCATCATATAGAGGGACTTTTTTTCTGTTTCTTACCCGGGTGGTGAACCACGGCGGGTGGGCCTTCTGGAAGGGACACCCTCCTAGACACTGTCATATTTCCAGCTTTTTTGTGCTGACTTCCATCATATAGAGGGACTTTTTTTCTGTTTCTTACCCGGGTGGTGAACCACGGCGGGTGGGCCTTCTGGAAGGGACACCCTCCTAGACACTCTGTCATATTTCCAGCTTTTTTGTGCTGACTTCCATCAAATAGAGGGACTTTTTTTCTGTTTCTTACCCGGGTGGTGAACCACGGCGGGTGGGCCTTCTGGAAGGGACACCCCCCTAGACACTCTGTCATATTTCCAGCTTTTTTGTGCTGACTTCCATCATATAGAGGGACTTTTTTTCTGTTTTTTACCCGGGTGGTGAACCACGGCGGGTGGGCCTTCTGGAAGGGACACCCTCCTAGACACTCTGTCATATTTCCAGCTTTTTTGTGCTGACTTCCATCAAATAGAGGGACTTTTTTTCTGTTTCTTACCCGGGTGGTGATCCACGGCGGGTGGGCCTTCTGGAAGGGACACCCTCCTAGACACTCTGTCATATTTCCAGCTTTTTTGTGCTGACTTCCATCAAATAGAGGGACTTTTTTTCTGTTTCTTACCCGGGTGGTGATCCACGGCGGGTGGGCCTTCCAGAAGGGTCACCCTCCTAGACACTCTGTCATATTTCCAGCTTTTTTGTGCTGACTTCCATCAAATAGAGGGACTTTTTTTCTGTTTCTTACCCGGGTGGTGATCCACGGCGGGTGGGCCTTCTGGAAGGGACACTCTCCTAGACACTGTCATATTTCCAGCTTTTTTGTGCTGACTTCCATCATATAGAGGGACTTTTTTTCTGTTTTTTACCCGGGTGGTGAACCACGGCGGGTGGGCCTTCTGGAAGGGACACCCTCCTAGACACTCTGTCATATTTCCAGCTTTTTTGTGCTGACTTCCATCAAATAGAGGGACTTTTTTTCTGTTTCTTACCCGGGTGGTGAACCACGGCGGGTGGGCCTTCTGGAAGGGACACCCCCCTAGACACTCTGTCATATTTCCAGCTTTTTTGTGCTGACTTCCATCATATAGAGGGACTTTTTTTCTGTTTTTTACCCGGGTGGTGAACCACGGCGGGTGGGCCTTCTGGAAGGGACACCCTCCTAGACACTCTGTCATATTTCCAGCTTTTTTGTGCTGACTTCCATCAAATAGAGGGACTTTTTTTCTGTTTCTTACCCGGGTGGTGATCCACGGCGGGTGGGCCTTCTGGAAGGGACACCCTCCTAGACACTCTGTCATATTTCCAGCTTTTTTGTGCTGACTTCCATCAAATAGAGGGACTTTTTTTCTGTTTCTTACCCGGGTGGTGAACCACGGCGGGTGGGCCTTCTGGAAGGGACACCCTCCTAGACACTCTGTCATATTTCCAGCTTTTTTGTGCTGACTTCCATCAAATAGAGGGACTTTTTTTCTGTTTCTTACCCGGGTGGTGATCCACGGCGGGTGGGCCTTCTGGAAGGGACACTCTCCTAGACACTGTCATATTTCCAGCTTTTTTGTGCTGACTTCCATCATATAGAGGGACTTTTTTTCTGTTTCTTACCCGGGTGGTGAACCACGGCGGGTGGGCCTTCTGGAAGGGACACCCTCCTAGACACTCTGTCATATTTCCAGCTTTTTTGTGCTGACTTCCATCAAATAGAGGGACTTTTTTTCTGTTTCTTACCCGGGTGGTGAACCACGGCGGGTGGGCCTTCTGGAAGGGACACCCCCCTAGACACTCTGTCATATTTCCAGCTTTTTTGTGCTGACTTCCATCATATAGAGGGACTTTTTTTCTGTTTCTTACCCGGGTGGTGAACCACGGCGGGTGGGCCTTCTGGAAGGGACACCCTCCTAGACACTCTGTCATATTTCCAGCTTTTTTGTGCTGACTTCCATCAAATAGAGGGACTTTTTTTCTGTTTCTTACCCGGGTGGTGAACCACGGCGGGTGGGCCTTCTGGAAGGGACACCCCCCTAGACACTCTGTCATATTTCCAGCTTTTTTGTGCTGACTTCCATCATATAGAGGGACTTTTTTTCTGTTTTTTACCCGGGTGGTGAACCACGGCGGGTGGGCCTTCTGGAAGGGACACCCTCCTAGACACTCTGTCATATTTCCAGCTTTTTTGTGCTGACTTCCATCAAATAGAGGGACTTTTTTTCTGTTTCTTACCCGGGTGGTGATCCACGGCGGGTGGGCCTTCTGGAAGGGACACCCTCCTAGACACTCTGTCATATTTCCAGCTTTTTTGTGCTGACTTCCATCAAATAGAGGGACTTTTTTTCTGTTTCTTACCCGGGTGGTGATCCACGGCGGGTGGGCCTTCTGGAAGGGACACCCTCCTAGACACTCTGTCATATTTCCAGCTTTTTTGTGCTGACTTCCATCAAATAGAGGGACTTTTTTTCTGTTTCTTACCCGGGTGGTGATCCACGGCGGGTGGGCCTTCTGGAAGGGACACTCTCCTAGACACTGTCATATTTCCAGCTTTTTTGTGCTGACTTCCATCATATAGAGGGACTTTTTTTCTGTTTTTTACCCGGGTGGTGAACCACGGCGGGTGGGCCTTCTGGAAGGGACACCCTCCTAGACACTCTGTCATATTTCCAGCTTTTTTGTGCTGACTTCCATCAAATAGAGGGACTTTTTTTCTGTTTCTTACCCGGGTGGTGAACCACGGCGGGTGGGCCTTCTGGAAGGGACACCCCCCTAGACACTCTGTCATATTTCCAGCTTTTTTGTGCTGACTTCCATCATATAGAGGGACTTTTTTTCTGTTTTTTACCCGGGTGGTGAACCACGGCGGGTGGGCCTTCTGGAAGGGACACCCTCCTAGACACTCTGTCATATTTCCAGCTTTTTTGTGCTGACTTCCATCAAATAGAGGGACTTTTTTTCTGTTTCTTACCCGGGTGGTGATCCACGGCGGGTGGGCCTTCTGGAAGGGACACCCTCCTAGACACTCTGTCATATTTCCAGCTTTTTTGTGCTGACTTCCATCAAATAGAGGGACTTTTTTTCTGTTTCTTACCCGGGTGGTGATCCACGGCGGGTGGGCCTTCCAGAAGGGTCACCCTCCTAGACACTCTGTCATATTTCCAGCTTTTTTGTGCTGACTTCCATCAAATAGAGGGACTTTTTTTCTGTTTCTTACCCGGGTGGTGATCCACGGCGGGTGGGCCTTCTGGAAGGGACACCCTCCTAGACACTCTGTCATATTTCCAGCTTTTTTGTGCTGACTTCCATCATATAGAGGGACTTTTTTTCTGTTTCTTACCCGGGTGGTGATCCACGGCGGGTGGGCCTTCTGGAAGGGACACCCTCCTAGACACTCTGTCATATTTCCAGCTTTTTTGTGCTGACTTCCATCAAATAGAGGGACTTTTTTTCTGTTTCTTAC
Source organism: Nerophis ophidion (assembly GCF_033978795.1). NCBI lineage: Eukaryota > Metazoa > Chordata > Actinopteri > Syngnathiformes > Syngnathidae > Nerophis > Nerophis ophidion. Next base: position 25,821,580 of record NC_084626.1, read on the forward strand.
CCGGGTGGTGATCCATGGCGGGTGGGCCTTCTGGAAGGGACACCCTCCTAGACACTCTGTCATATTTCCAGCTTTTTTGTGCTGACTTCCATCATATAGAGGGACTTTTTTTCTGTTTCTTACCCGGGTGGTGATCCACGGCGGGTGGGCCTTCTGGAAGGGACACCCTCCTAGACACTCTGTCATATTTCCAGCTTTTTTGTGCTGACTTCCATCAAATAGAGGGACTTTTTTTCTGTTTCTTACCCGGGTGGTGATCCATGGCGGGTGGGCCTTCTGGAAGGGACACCCTCCTAGACACTCTGTCATATTTCCAGCTTTTTTGTGCTGACTTCCATCATATAGAGGGACTTTTTTTCTGTTTTTTACCCGGGTGGTGAACCACGGCGGGTGGGCCTTCTGGAAGGGACACCCTCCTAGACACTCTGTCATATTTCCAGCTTTTTTGTGCTGACTTCCATCAAATAGAGGGACTTTTTTTCCTGTTTCTTACCCGGGTGGTGATCCACGGCGGGTGGGCCTTCTGGAAGGGACACCCTCCTAGACACTCTGTCATATTTCCAGCTTTTTTGTGCTGACTTCCATCAAATAGAGGGACTTTTTTTCTGTTTCTTACCCGGGTGGTGATCCACGGCGGGTGGGCCTTCTGGAAGGGACACCCTCCTAGACACTATCATATTTCCAGCTTTTTTGTGCTGCCCAGGCCCAAAGGCACCACCTGGGGCGTTGGCCCAGGGGTCTCGGGCAGACCGCGTACGCGCGCGACGGTTGGCGGGCAGGGTGAGCCCCTTCGTGAGCCCACTGGGTGTGGAGCAACCCCTGTTACGAGCCCCCTCGGCACGGGCGGGCGCGGACCGCCTCCGGGCGGAACCGACGTTACGCGTGCGGCGGGGGGTGCGGGTGCAGATCCACGGCAAGCCGGCCTTCTTAAAGGGACAGGCAGCCCCGGGAACACCTGCTTCGCTCCTCGGCGCCACCGAAATCTGACAAAATGTCTGAAAATGACTGTGTTGGATCCATTATGGATTGAACTTTCACAGTATCATGTTAGACCCGCTCGACATCCATTGCTTTCCTCCTCTCCAAGGTTCTCATAGTCATCATTGTCACCGACGTCCCACTGGGTCATCATTGTCACCGATGTGGGCCTACCGAGGATGTCGTAGTGGTTTTTGTTGTGGTTTGTGCAGCCCTTTGAGACACTAGTGATTTAGGGCTATATAAGTAAACATTGATTGATTGATTGATAAATAAAGCTCAAAATAAATTTCTGATTAGGGCCTACTTATCTGAGCAAAACATTCACAACTTAGCTTTGTGTTACTTAAGGAAACCAAGAAAATGTGTGCAATGTCTAATCTGTATTGATTATCAATATTCATTTTGAGGTACTAGTGTGTGAATGTGAGTGTGAATGTGGTCTGTCTATCTGTGTTGGCCCTGCGATGAGGTGGCGACTTGTCCAGGGTGTATGCCGCCTTCCGCCCGAATGCAGCTGAATTAAGCTCCAGCGACCCCAAAAAGGGACAAGCGGTAGAAAATGGATGGATGGATGGAAATTTCTGGTTATTATTCTTTATAAATATTATTATTCAGGCAACTGAAACCTTGTTTAGGGCTTTGGCACACTGGAAAACTTATCATATCTTGCAAAAAAAAAATGTTTTACCCATGTTTGTGACAGGATTGCACCGAAATCCTCAAAAAGCATCAATATGCTGAGTTTTTTGGCCATTTTGTGTCCTTGAGCAAAACACTTCACCCTTGCTCCTGATGGGTCCTGGTTAGCGCCGTGCATGGCAGCTCCCGCCATCAGTGTGTGAATATGTGTGTCTGTGAATGTGGAAATAGTGTCAAAGCGCTTTGAGTTCCTTAAAAAAGGTAGAAAAGCGCTATACAAGTACAACCCATTTATCATTCTTTATCTTTGGAAATGCGATGGTCCGATTGTTCCGGTATTCAGTCATAGTTCTGGATTTTATTCCCCAAAACGTGAAAGATGCATTTATGTTTTCTTTCAGAAAATCTACCATGAATTGATTAACGTGGACCCCGACTTAAACAAGTTAAAAAACGTATTCGGGTGTTACCATTTAGTGGTCAATTGTACGGAATATGTACTGTACTGTGCAATCTACTAATAAAAGTATCAATCAATCAATCAATGGTGCTCCAATGACAGATTCTTACATCTGAAGACAGGCTTTATCTAGAGTGTTTTGAAGAGCACCAACTGACATGTTGAATTCGTTTCTCTTTCTTATAACGATGAAAGGAACGCCAGATTGTAATTGAACTGTTTTATACAGTCCCTGCACAGTCAGACACACACACACACACACACACCCTTTCCTCCCGTTTTCAACAAAACACTTCGGCAGATGGAGGCGTCTTTGTCTCACTAGAAGTTTTCCGAGCTGGAAAGAGCCAGCCCTTCTCAGTTTAACGAAGGCTGGTCACAACAGCGGCGTGGTAATGACTGGATTGTGGATAACGTTATCCCACCCCCTCTTGGACAGAGCTTTTGTATTCACCACAGGCCAAGCTACTCCCACCACAGAGCAAGGGGAGGGGAGGGGAAACAAGCTTGCCCCTCCAACGCTAACGCAATAATGACTTCCCACGGGGGTAAAAGAATACGGAGTGCTCTTTGAAGTGGCTGCTCTGCAGCAGCCTCTCTGGCCTCAGTCGCACTGTTGGATACTCCAAACAAGATTTATTCCGACTTCATTCAGCAGTCGTCAGGCAAAGCTACCGTCATCGTTTAGTGTCATCATTTAGTCATTTTCAGTTTGTCAAGTCTTTTTTTCCCAAGGTGTTCATTTGTCATTCTAAAGAAAAAAATTACCATAAATTCCGGATTATAGAGCGAACCTAAATACAAGATGAACCCGCTTATTTTTGGACATATTTGATTTTGTACATTTATTAACCACTGTGTAAACCTGTGTAACCATGACATATTTACACAGGTGTTGGTATTCATTCCTGAATGGAAAAAAAACAGTGCCTTTAATATTAAGCTCTTTTCCACCTTTGATTGATTGATTAATTGATTGATTGATACTTTTATTAGTAGATTGCACAGTTCAGTACATATTCCGTACAATTGACCACTAAATGGTAACACATTGATGTGGCATAGAAAGAAAATGATTTAAGACCTTTGTTAGATCGGAATCTGGGTTTAACTTAGTTTGTGGAGCTCCCCCTGGTGTTGTGGTTAAGGAAGTAGTTTGACATGTACTTCGGTATCAGGGAGGTGTAGCGGATTTTATAGACCAGGCTCAGTGCAAGTTGTTATACTCTGTCCTCCACCCTGAGCCAGGCCACTTTGGAGAAGTGGGTTGGAGTGAGGTGTGATCTGGGGTGGAGGTCTAAGGATGAAGTGGCTGGGGAGAGGAAAATCTGGGCTTCCCTGCTTAGGCTGATGCCCCCGCGACCCGACCTCGGATAAGCGGAAGAAGATGGATGGGTGAATAGGAAAGTTCCTATAAAAGATTGTGCGGAGGAAAAAGGCCTTTGGCCCACTGAAGGGCACAATCTTTGTTTGCCTTTGTCGCTTGCATCTTTGGTATCAGTGTTGAAGATCAGGGTTTGCTTCGTCCGGCGTTTTTTTCAGTCCTTGTTTTCGCTTTCACTTTTGTCTTTTGGCGAGTCGTCTATAAGGTTGTGCTGTCTTCTTTGCCCCCAGGTGGTGGTGGATTCCCTTTGAAAGCAGTGTGTTTTCTTTTTCAAGGGCTGTCTATATCGCGTTCGGCTTTGGAGCTGTGTTGCATTTTGTCATGTCTTCTCCAAGACGAGGGTGACTCCATAACATGCTAAATGGCTGACTGACAGATTGTGAGAGTGCCTTTGCTTCGAAGTGAACAATTTCATTGGTCTGATGTGAGCAGGCTAATTTTTTGGCGGAATTTGCAGCTAGCGCAGTGTTTTTCCACCACTGTGCCTAGTGTGCCGGGAGATATTGTTTGGTATGCCATGGGAAATTATGCAACTTCATCTAATTTATGCCAAAAATATTTTTTACAAATCAATAATTACAATCTGCCAATAATGGGCCGTTGCTTTGTGTCTGTGCCGTTTAAAACTCGGCAGGGTAACCACGTAATACTCCATGTCAGTAGGTGGCAGCATTGCTTTGTAAAAGTCGGAATGTGTCGGGTGAAGTGAAGTGAATTATATTTATATAGCGCTTTTCTCTAGTGACTCAAAGCGCTTTACATAGTGAAACCCAATATCTAAGTTACATTTAAACCAGTGTGGGTGGCACTGGGAGCAGGTGGGTAAAGTGTCTTGCCCAAGGACACAACGGCATTGACTGAGCTTGGCGGAAGCGGAAAGCGAACTTGCAACCCTCAAGTTGCTGGCACGGCCGCTCTACCAACCGAGCTAAACCGCCCCAAGACAAGGATGGTTTGTTGTGAACCAAAAACTTATTCAGGTGTTAGCATTTAGTGGTCCATTGTACGGAATATGTACTGTACTATCTACTAATAAAAGTCTCAATCAATCAATCAATCAATCAATGTCGATACGCAGTCCACAGTGGGAGGCAGGGTGCAGGTAAAAAAGGTATGTAATGCTTAAACCCAAAATGAACGAAAGGAAAAGGCTATCTTAAGATGTGACTTTAAGGTTTTACTACTTACGTATAAAATACTACACGGTCTAGCTCCATCCTATCTTGCCGATTGTATTGTACCATATGTCCCGGCAAGAAATCTGCGTTCAAAGGACTCCGGCTTATTAGTGATTCCCAAAGCCCAAAAAAAGTCTGCGGGCTATAGAGCGTTTTCATTTCGCGCTCCAGTACTCTGGAATGTTCTCCCGGTAACAGTTAGAAATGCCACCTCAGTAGAAGCATTTAAGTCTCACCTTAAAACTCATTTGTATACTCTAGCCTTTAAATAGACTCCCTATTTAGACCAGTTGATCTGCCGTTTCTTTCTTTTTCTCCTATGTCCCACTCTCCCTTGTAGAGGGGGTCCGGTCCGATCCGGTGGCCATGTACTGCTTGCCTGTGTATCGGCTGGGGACATCTCTGCGCTGCTGATCCGCCTCCGCTTGGGATGGTTTCTTGCTGGCCCCGCTTTGAACGGGACTCTCGCTGCTGTGTTGGATCCGCTTTGGACTGGACTCTCGCGACTGTGTTGGATCCATTATGGATTGAACTTTCACAGTATCATGTTAGACCCGCTCGACATCCATTGCTTTGCTCCTCTCCAAGGTTCTCATAATCATTATTGTCACCGACGTCCCACTGGGTGTGAGTTTTCCTTGCCCTTATGTGGGCCTACCGAGGATGTGGTAGTGGTTTGTGCAGCCCTTTGAGACACTAGTGATTTAGGGCTATATAAGTAAACATTGATTGATTGATTGATAAGCAAAACAAAAGTCAAACTGAACTGACTACAAAGTAAACAGAGACAGAACGCTGGACGACAGCAAAAACTTACGGCGTCCACAATGTACATCCGTACATGACGCGACAATCAACAATGTCCCCACAAAGAAGGATAGCAACAACGTAGATAGCCTTGCTTGCTAACACAAAGTACATTTTTTAACGTTTTCTGCTGGTGGTGTGCCTCCGGATTTTTTTTTATGACAAAAATGTTCCTTGCCTTAATAAAGGTTGAAAAACACTGAGCTAGTGAACACTGATAAGTCCATACATGAGTAACAGCATTGTGTAATGCACAGGGTTCCAAGTGTGGGAGAATAGACCTATAGACCGGAAATTACGGTACAGCTTAGAAGGAAGTTGATTACTAAGGGCCCGGTAGCAACCAGCAATAATTAACTTAATTAAAAAAGCTAATGACAGCCAAAGAGTCCCCCCTCCCCCATTCAGATGTATTCCTCCCATATTGAAATGACACAATGTAAATGTTAGTGACCCACTGAGGTCAGCTTGTAATTACTGTGGCAAGAGACCAAGCACATGTCCCCCAAATCCACTGGGGTCGGTTTTAGGTCTTCAACACACTTGTAATCCCACACTCTAAACAGGATTAAAAATGAAGATTCGGTTATCGCTTGTATTATTTTTTTTTAACATGCCCACTCAGGCAAATCGTATTGTTGATGTAGAAGCCCATATTGTCTTTTGTGTACTTCACCAAAGACAAGTGTGGGTTATTTCTCTCTTTGCTTTATTTGTATTTGACTTTATCAAATGGATGTATTTCATGTTCTGGCACAGAAGGCGATAGAAAGAAAAAGAAAACAAAAAGACTGACGGGAAAATTGCAAGGACGAGGGGCATAAAACAGAGAGACAAGAACACAACTCCATCAGCACACAGGATATGTTCATCTATGATATGGAACATTATAACCAAGAACCAGTTAATGAAGTAGATACTAATAACAAAACAATGGCATTGAACATTATTGCACTACAAATGAAGCAATAGAAATAAATAATTGATCATGAATAATAATGACCTCTATCAACTTTACAATTGCTTCAAATGCAACAATACATAAATGTCATGAATACTTCAATTACAAAAAAAGCAGATAAAGAAGGGGGAAGGAAGAGGAGCGGACTATATTAACCTTATACATTGTTATGGTAAAAATAGGTTAAGCTTTAGCATTTTGGGAGAGTGGGAATGCTAATACTGTAAGTAATGCTGTATGTATGTACCATGTGTGTATGTTTATGTATGTATGTATGTACTGTGTGTGTATGTTTATGTATGTATGTATGTACTGTGTGTGTATGTTTATGTATGTATGTACTGTGTGTGTATGTTTATGTATGTATGTATGTACTGTGTGTGTATGTTTATGTATGTATGTACTGTGTGTGTATGTTTATGTATGTATGTATGTACTGTGTGTGTATGTTTATGTATGTATGTACTGTGTGTTTATGTATGTATGTACTGTGTGTGTATGTTTATGTATGTATGTATGTACTGTGTGTGTATGTTTATGTATGTATGTATGTACTGTGTGTGTATGTTTATGTATGTATGTATGTACTGTGTGTGTATGTTTATGTATGTATGTATGTATGTACTGTGTGTGTATGTTTATGTATGTATGTATGTACTGTGTGTGTATGTTTATGTATGTATGTACTGTGTGTATGTTTATGTATGTATGTACTGTGTGTGTATGTTTATGTATGTATGTATGTGCTGTGTGTGTATGTTTATGTATGTATGTACTGTGTGTATGTTTATGTATGTATGTACTGTGTGTGTATGTTTATGTATGTATGTACTGTGTGTGTATGTTTATGTATGTATGTATGTATGTACCGTGTGTGTATGTTTATGTATGTATGTACTGTGTATGTATGTTTATGTATGTATGTATGTACCGTGTGTGTATGTTTATGTATGTATGTATGTACTGTGTGTGTATGTTTATGTATGTATGTATGTACTGTGTGTGTATGTTTATGTATGTATGTACTGTGTGTATGTGTATGTGTATGTACTGTGTGTATGTTTATGTATGCATGTACTGTGTGTGTATGTTTATGTATGTATGTATGTACTGTGTGTGTATGTTTATGTATGTATGTACTGTGTGTATGTTTATGTATGTATGTACTGTGTGTGTATGTTTATGTATGTATGTATGTACTGTGTGTGTATGTTTATGTATGTATGTACTGTGTGTGTATGTTTATGTATGTATGTATGTACTGTGTGTGTATGTTTATGTATGTATGTACTGTGTGTGTATGTTTATGTATGTATGTATGTACTGTGTGTGTATGTTTATGTATGTATGTACTGTGTGTTTATGTATGTATGTACTGTGTGTGTATGTTTATGTATGTATGTATGTACTGTGTGTGTATGTTTATGTATGTATGTATGTACTGTGTGTGTATGTTTATGTATGTATGTATGTACTGTGTGTGTATGTTTATGTATGTATGTATGTATGTACTGTGTGTGTATGTTTATGTATGTATGTATGTACTGTGTGTGTATGTTTATGTATGTATGTACTGTGTGTATGTTTATGTATGTATGTACTGTGTGTGTATGTTTATGTATGTATGTATGTGCTGTGTGTGTATGTTTATGTATGTATGTACTGTGTGTATGTTTATGTATGTATGTACTGTGTGTGTATGTTTATGTATGTATGTACTGTGTGTGTATGTTTATGTATGTATGTATGTATGTACCGTGTGTGTATGTTTATGTATGTATGTACTGTGTATGTATGTTTATGTATGTATGTATGTACCGTGTGTGCATGTTTATGTATGTATGTATGTACTGTGTGTGTATGTTTATGTATGTATGTATGTACTGTGTGTGTATGTTTATGTATGTATGTACTGTGTGTATGTTTATGTATGTATGTACTGTGTGTATGTGTATGTGTATGTACTGTGTGTATGTTTATGTATGCATGTACTGTGTGTGTATGTTTATGTATGTATGTATGTACTGTGTGTGTATGTTTATGTATGTATGTACTGTGTGTATGTTTATGTATGTATGTACTGTGTGTGTATGTTTATGTATGTATGTACTGTGTGTGTATGTTTATGTATGTATGTATGTACTGTGTGTGTGTGCGTGCGTGCGTGCGTGCGTGCGTGCGTGCGTGCGTGCGTGCGTGCGTGCGTGCGTGCGTGCGTGCAGTGCGTGCAGTGCGTGCGTGCAGTATGTTTGTATGTCGAGAGACAAAGTACGGTCCCAACCGTCCAGAAAGCTGATCTATTTATTCAAGACAACTAATGTATTTTTAGTTCATTGACGTAATTTGTGTTATAGAATAAGAACAGGAAGTGAACATATGTGTTAATAATTGATTAAGATACAGAAAGAGATAGGATTAATACGTTTTGCTTCTCCCTACTTCTTTTCGGACATGTCAGAAGAGAGACAACATGTAAAAAAAAACAAAGAACATAATGTATCACAGTGTAACAGTTTGCATGTTTGAAAATAAACTTAAACTACAATTACTAGTGAAGTGGATATGTCTGTCTCATAGGTCTAAAAAGTTGTCAGCGCTGGCAGCGACGCTACAAAAAGCCTCCCTCCAGAAAAAAGACTTAGAGCTGGAGCTGGAGGAGCTGGAAGAGGCAGCCTCAATGGTTGCCGAGGAGGAAGGAAGCTCCAAGAGTGATTCAGGGAGCGTTTGCAGTGACAGCAACTCCTCCCAAGAAGACGAGGAGTGTGCGACCCCGGCCGGCGGGGGAGGAGAGTCATCTAAGGACAGCCCCCCTCTGCAATCCTCCTCCCCCGCCCGCAGCGCCATCCCTCAGCAGAGCGTCACGCTCCCGTCAGCGGACGCTTTCCCACCCGCCTCAAAACGCACCGGACCACTCATCCAGGAGCTCGGGGAGCTGAGAATCACTCAAGACACACGCAGCAGTCCTGAAGAGGAGAAGAAGCTTTCACAGGCGAAGACGAGCGCAGCAGCAGGAGGGACTTTATTAGAGCCGAGTCAGCAGAATAACGCTCTGCTCATCATTAAAACACAGGAAGATTCCTCCCCTGATGGGCTTTTTCAAATGTAACCTGGATGTAAACCCTAAAATATTTCATCTTGTACTTGTAAGTACTTTATTCATATTTCATACATCTTTTTTTTCCCTTCCTTTAGCATCATTTTGTTCCAGAAGGTCAACTCAAATAAAGAGTGAATCGGAAAAACAATTAATTTGTTCTAGACATCTGAAAATATAAATCCAAAGTGCATTTCTTTTAAGATAATTGTAGTTTTACATGCAGAAAATACAAATAAAGGACAATAGAAATGGATAAAAGAGCATTTAGCATCAATGTTACCTTTACTGTTCTAAAGCTTTTGTATTAAAATTGTATACAAATGTAATTATTAGCGGTGTGGGATCAAATCTAATACGAATCGAATATGTTATGTGATTCAGAATCGATTCTCGTTTTTTTTTTTAATCAATATTTAGTTTTATTATTATTATTATTATTTTAGAATCAATCCAACAAAACAATACACAGCAATACCATAACAATGCAATCGAATTCCAAAACCGAACCTGACCCAGCAACACTCAGAACTGCAATAAACAGAGCAATTGAGCGGAGACACAAACCAAAAGTAGTGAAACAAAAATGAATATTACCAACAACAGTATCAATATTAGTTATAATTTCAGCATAGCAGTGATTAAAAATCCCTCATTGGGGGCGGTATAGCTCAGTTGGTAGAGTGGCCGTGCCAGCAACTTGAGGGTTGCAGGTTCGATCCCCACTTCTGCCATCCTAGTCACTGCCGTTGTGTCCTTGGGCAAGACACTTTACCCACCTGCTCCCAGTGCCACCCACACTGGTTTAAATGTAAAAATTAGATATTGGGTTTCACTATGTAAAGCGCTTTGAGTCACTAGAGAAAAAGCGCTATATAAAATATAATTCAATTCACTTCATTGACATTATCATTAGACACTTGTAAACAAAAAATTTAAAAAGAACAATATTGTCACAGTGGCTTACACTTGCATCGCATCTCATAAGCTTGACAACACTTTTTTCACAAAAATACAATAAGTCATATTTTTGGTTCGTTTAATAGTTAAAACAAATGTACATTATTGCAATCAGTTGATAAAACATTGTCCTTTACAATTATAAAAGCTTTTTACAAAAATCTACTACTCTGCTAGCATGTCAGCAGACTGGGGTAGATCCTGCTCAAATCCTATGTATTGAATGAATACAGAATCCTTTTGAATCGGAAAAATAACGTTTTTGAATCGAGAATCGCGTTAAATCGAAAAAATCGATATATTATCAAATCGTGACCCCCAAGAATCGATATTGAATCGAATCGCGGGACACCCCAAGATTCGCAGCCCTAGTAATCCTGGTGAGAATGTTCAGCTAAAAGTGGGAAGTATGAAAGATGAGCTACTACTTTATGTTTGAGATATTTACCAAACTTTCCAGTGACAAGTTCTTTTCCTGACATGTTTGATGTTGTGTGCAAATACTGTTAGAGAGTCTGTAAGCTCTTGTATTTACTTGAAATAAATTGTTACCAAATATGCATTCTTGTGGCTTTTTTAAGAAAATACCCATCTAGCCATGTTTATGTCATGTATTGATTAATTTGAAACTGAATGGTTTCTTCCTCTTAAACAAGGTTTGATAAGTAAAATGCACATTATATGGCACATCATATCAATTAAAGTGGCCAATCCCATAATTTAAAGTAGCACGCCACATCATTTTAGAGTGGCCCTCTGCATAATTTTTAATTGGTCCTTCCCATAATTTTATTTTGGCCTGGCAGATTATTTTAAAATGTCCCATCCCAAATTTTTTATGTGGCACACCATATAATTTTAAGTGGTCTTCCATATTTTAAAGTGGCTTATCCCATAATTTTAAAGTAACACACCAAGTTAGTATAAAGTGGCCCGCAACATTATTTCAAAGTAGCCCTCCACGTCATTTAATGTGGTCTGTCACCTAATTTTAAAGTGGCCCACCACATGGTCTGCCATTTAATTTCAAAGTGGCCAATCCCATAATTTAAAGCACCACGCCAGATCATTTTAATATGACCCTCATAATTTTAATGTGGTCTGCCAACTCATTTATTGTGGCCTAATACATAATTTAAACGTGGCACATCCCACAATTTGATTTTGGCTTGCCACATCATTTTAAAATGTCCCATTCCATATGGCCCGGCATATTATTTTAAAGTGACCCTCCTCGTCATTTTAATGTGGTCTGCCCCATAATTTTTAATTGATCCATCCCATAATTTTAAAGTGGCACGCCACATTATTGTAATGTGGCCCGTTTCATCATTTTAATTTGTCCCTTAACATCATTTATTGTGGTCTGCCACGTAATTTTAATTTGGCCCTACACATAATTTTAATGTGGTCTGCCACATCATTTCAAAGTGGTCCATTCCCGAATTTTAACTTGGCCCGCCATTTAATTTTAAAGTGACCCTCCATGACATTTTAACGTGGTCTGCCCCATAATTTTTAAGTGGTCCATCCCATAATTCTATCGTGGCATGTCACATTATTATAATGTGGTCTGCCACCTCATTTATGTGGTCCTCCACATCATTTCAAAGTGGTCCATTCCCTAATTTTAATTTGGCCTGCCATTATATTTTAATGTGACCCTCCACACCATTTAACGTGGTCTGCCACAAAAATTTTAATGTGGCCCATCCCATAATTTTAATATTGTCTGCCGCATCATTTAAAGTGGTACATCTAATAATTTTAATGTGGCGCGCCACATTATTGTAATGTGGACAGTTACGTCATTTTATAGTGACCCCCACATAGTTTTATGACATCTGTCACATAATTTATCTGGCCTACTACATCTTAAAGGCCTACTGAAATGAGATTTTCTTATTTAAACAGGGATAGCAGGTCCATTCTATGTGTCATACTTCATCATTTCGCGATATTGCCATATTTTTGCTGAAAGGATTTAGTAGAGAACATCGACGATAAAGTTCGCAACTTTTGGTCGCTAATAAAAAAGCCTTGCCTGTACCGGAAGTAGCAGACGATGTGTGCGTGACGTCACGGGTTGTGGAGCTCCTCACATCCTCACATTGTTTATAATCATGGCCACCAGCAGCGAGAGCGATTCGGACCGAGAAAGCGACAATTTCCCCATTAATTTGAGCGAGGATGAAACATTTGTGGATGAGGATAGTGAGAGTGAAGGACTAGAGATAAAAAAAGGACAGGGCAGTTGGAGCGAATCAGATGTTATTAGACACATTTACTAGGATAATTCTGGAAAATACCTTATCTGCTTATTGTGTTACTAGTGTTTTAGTGAGATTATATAGTCGTACCTGAAAGTCGGAGGGCTGCGGTGACCGCCAGTGTCTCTGAGGGAAGCCATGTTTCTCAACGAAGCAAGGCGAAGGCAGCCGGTTGGGACTGGCCGAGCTGTTTTTCCCCCCCTCCTCCACGGTGGAAGCATCCCACGTTCGGGGGAGGCAAGAGACTCCGCAGCTGCCTCTTTGACAGGTGCATGAGGAATGATGCAAGCTCCGCTCATTTCTCCGGTAAGAGCCGACTTATTACCACCCTTTTCTCACCGAAACCTGCCAGTTGACATGTGGTCTGGAACCATGTCCGCTTGACCGCTCTGTTCCATAGTAAAGCTTCACCTTCGGGAATGTAAACAAGGAAACACCGGCTGTGTTTGTGTTGCTAAAGGCGTCCGCAATACACCGCTTCCCACCTACATCATTCTTCTTTGACGTCTCCATTATTGATTGAACAAAATGCAAAAGATTCAGCAACACAGATGTCCAGAACACTGTGTAATTTTGCGATTAAAGCAGACGACTTATAGCTTGGATCGGGCTGGAAGAACATGTCCGCTACAATCCGTGACGTCACACGCACGCGTCGTCATACATTTTCAACAGGATACTTCGCACGAAATTTAAAATTGCAATTTAGTAAACTAAACCGGCCGTATTGGCATGTGTTGCAATGTTAATATTTCATCATTGATATATAAACTATCAGACTGCGTGGTCGGTAGTAGTGGGTTTGTAGTTGAATTTCTGACTTTTATACCATATTTTGTGTCTGTTGAAATCCTAAAAGAAAATCCATCAAAAAGCCTTAAGAGGTCTGCTCTTTTCTCTTTTTCCTATTCAGAACCAAAGGATCATATGTAAGGGAAAGTTGAATTTGTGGTCACTTTAACCATCCATCCATCCATCTTCTTCCGCTTATCCGAGGTCGGGTCGCGGGGGCAGCAGCCTAAGCAGGGAAGCCCAGACTTCCCTATCTCCAGCCACTTCGTCTAGCTCTTCCCGGGGGATCCCGAGGCGTTCCCAGGCCAGCCGGGAGACATAGTCTTTCCAACGTGTCCTGGGTCTTCCCCGTGGCCTCCTACCGGTTGGACGTGCCCTAAACACCTCCCTAGGGAGGCGTTCGGGTGGCATCCTGACCAGATGCCCGAACCACCTCATCTGGCTCCTCTCGATGTGGAGGAGCAGCGGCTTTACTTTGAGTTCCTCCCGGATGGCAGAGCTTCTCACCCTATCTCTAAGGGAGAGACCCAAACTCATTTGGGCCGCCTGTACCCGTGATCTTATCCTTTCGGTCATGACCCAAAGCTCATGACCATAGGTGAGGATGGGAACGTAGATCGACCGGTAAATTGAGAGCTTTGCCTTCCGGCTCAGCTCCTTCTTCACCACAACGGATCGGTACAACGTCCGCATTACTGAAGACGCCGCACCGACTCCTAGGTACTTGAACTCCTCGACTTGGGGCAGGGTCTCCTCCCCAACCCGGAGATGTCTTTAACCTTTCTACAAAATGTTTTGATTGTTTGTTATGACTAAGGGATCCACTGTTGTTTTGGAGCAAGCAGTTGCAAAACAACAAGACCTTGACACATGAGGGAAACATAGAAAAAGCCAGGAAACCAATATTTAATATGATTTTGCTTGATTCTGGATCCTTCCGAGGATGCTGTCTGTTTGCATTGGAAATTCAATCCAACTTGTACTTTTGAATATGGGTAAATAAACATTTTGTACTAAAACCACTTAGCTGTTTAAGCTTCGGGCCAATCCAACACCGGTTTCAGTAGGCCTTTAATATAGTGGCCTGCCATTCATTTTACTGTACGGGTTAGGCTAGTATACATCTCATGTCCCTTCCTTACAATACTTAATGTCCCTCCCTGACAAGACTTCATGTCCCTCCCTGACAAGACTTCATGTCCCTTCTTGACAAGACTTCATGTCCCTTCTTGACAAGACTTCATGTCCCTTCTTGACAAGACTTCATGTCCCTTCTTGACAAGACTTCATGTCCCTCCCTGACAAGACTTCATGTCCCTTCTTGACAAGACTTCATGTCCCTCCCTGATAAGATTTCATGTCCCTCCCTGACAAGACTTCATGTCCCTCTCTGACAAGACTTCATGTCCCTTCTTGACAAGACTTCATATCCCTCTCTGACAAGACTTCATGTCCCTTCTTGACAAAACTTCATGTCCCTCTCTGACAAGACTTCATGTCCCTCTCTGACAAGACTTCATGTCCCTCCCTGACAAGACTTCATATCCCTCTCTGACAAGACTTCATGTCCCTCCCTGATAAGACTTCATGTCCCTCTCTGACAAGACTTCATGTCCCTCTCTGACAAGACTTCATGTCCCTCCCTGACAAGACTTCATGTCCCTCTCTGACAAGACTTCATGTCCCTCTCTGACAAGACTTCATGTCCCTCTCTGACAAGACTTCATGTCCCTCCCTGACAAGACTTCATGTCCCTCTCTGACAAGACTTCGTGTCCCTCTCTGACAAGACTTCATGTCCCTCTCTGACAAGACTTCATGTCCCTCTCTGACAAGACTTCATGTCCCTCTCTGACAAGACTTCATGTCCCTCCCTGATAAGACTTCATGTCCCTCTCTGACAAGACTTCATGTCCCTCTCTGACAAGACTTCATGTCCCTCCCTGACAAGACTTCATGTCCCTCTCTGACAAGACTTCGTGTCCCTCTCTGACAAGACTTCATGTCCCTCTCTGACAAGACTTCATGTCCCTCTCTGACAAGACTTCATGTCCCTCTCTGACAAGACTTCATGTCCCTCTTGACAAGACTTCATGTCCCTGACTGATAATACTTCATGTCCCTCTCTGACAAGACTTCATGTCCCTCTCTGACAAGACTTCATGTCCCTCCCTGACAAGACTTCATGTCCCTCTCTGACAAGACTTCATGTCCCTCTCTGACAAGACTTCATGTCCCTCTCTGACAAGACTTCATGTCCCTCCCTGACAAGACTTCATGTCCCTCTCTGACAAGACTTCGTGTCCCTCTCTGACAAGACTTCGTGTCCCTCTCTGACAAGACTTCATGTCCCTCTCTGACAAGACTTCATGTCCCTCTCTGACAAGACTTCATGTCCCTCTCTGACAAGACTTCATGTCCCTCTCTGACAAGACTTCATGTCCCTCTCTGACAAGACTTCATGTCCCTCCTTGACCAGACTTCATGTCCTTTCTTGACAAGACCTCATGTCCCTTCTTGACAAAACTTCATGTCCCTCTCTGACAAGACTTCGTGTCCCTCTCTGACAAGACTTCCCTGACTCTCTGACAAGACTTCATGTCCCTTCTTGACCAGACTTCATGTCCTTTCTTGACAAGACTTCATGTCCCTTCTTGACAAAACTTCATGTCCCTCTCTGACAAGACTTCGTGTCCCTCTCTGACAAGACTTCCCTGACTCTCTGACAAGACTTCATGTCCCTTCTTGACCAGACTTCATGTCCTTTCTTGACAAGACTTCATGTCCCTTCTTGACAAAACTTCATGTCCCTCTCTGACAAGACTTCATGTCCCTCTCTGACAAGACTTCATGTCCCTCCCTGACAAGACTTCATATCCCTCTCTGACAAGACTTCATGTCCCTCTTGACAAGACTTCATGTCCCTCCCTGATAAGACTTCATGTCCCTCTCTGACAAGACTTCATGTCCCTCTCTGACAAGACTTCATGTCCCTCCCTGACAAGACTTCATGTCCCTCTCTGACAAGACTTCATGTCCCTCTCTGACAAGACTTCATGTCCCTCTCTGACAAGACTTCATGTCCCTCCCTGACAAGACTTCATGTCCCTCTCTGACAAGACTTCGTGTCCCTCTCTGACAAGACTTCATGTCCCTCTCTGACAAGACTTCATGTCCCTCTCTGACAAGACTTCATGTCCCTCTCTGACAAGACTTCATGTCCCTCTTGACAAGACTTCATGTCCCTCCCTGATAAGACTTCATGTCCCTCTCTGACAAGACTTCATGTCCCTCTCTGACAAGACTTCATGTCCCTCCCTGACAAGACTTCATGTCCCTCTCTGACAAGACTTCATGTCCCTCTCTGACAAGACTTCATGTCCCTCTCTGACAAGACTTCATGTCCCTCCCTGACAAGACTTCATGTCCCTCTCTGACAAGACTTCGTGTCCCTCTCTGACAAGACTTCATGTCCCTCTCTGACAAGACTTCATGTCCCTCTCTGACAAGACTTCATGTCCCTCTCTGACAAGACTTCATGTCCCTCTCTGACAAGACTTCATGTCCCTCCTTGACCAGACTTCATGTCCTTTCTTGACAAGACTTCATGTCCCTTCTTGACAAAACTTCATGTCCCTCCCTGACAAGACTTCATATCCCTCTCTGACAAGACTTCATGTCCCTCTCTGACAAGACTTCATGTCCCTCTCTGACAAGACTTCATGTCCCTCTCTGACAAGACTTCATGTCCCTCCTTGACCAGACTTCATGTCCTTTCTTGACAAGACCTCATGTCCCTTCTTGACAAAACTTCATGTCCCTCTCTGACAAGACTTCGTGTCCCTCTCTGACAAGACTTCCCTGACTCTCTGACAAGACTTCATGTCCCTTCTTGACCAGACTTCATGTCCTTTCTTGACAAGACTTCATGTCCCTTCTTGACAAAACTTCATGTCCCTCTCTGACAAGACTTCGTGTCCCTCTCTGACAAGACTTCCCTGACTCTCTGACAAGACTTCATGTCCCTTCTTGACCAGACTTCATGTCCTTTCTTGACAAGACTTCATGTCCCTTCTTGACAAAACTTCATGTCCCTCTCTGACAAGACTTCATGTCCCTCTCTGATAAGACTTCATGTCCCTCCCTGACAAGACTTCATATCCCTCTCTGACAAGACTTCATGTCCCTCTCTGACAAGACTTCATATCCCTCCCTGATAAGACTTCATGTCCCTCTCTGACAAGACTTCATGTCCCTCTCTGACAAGACTTCATGTCCCTCCCTGACAAGACTTCATGTCCCTCTCTGACAAGACTTCATGTCCCTCTTGACAAGACTTCATGTCCCTCCCTGATAAGACTTCATGTCCCTCTCTGACAAGACTTCATGTCCCTCTCTGACAAGACTTCATGTCCCTCCCTGACAAGACTTCATGTCCCTCTCTGACAAGACTTCATGTCCCTCTCTGACAAGACTTCATGTCCCTCTCTGACAAGACTTCATGTCCCTCCCTGACAAGACTTCATGTCCCTCTCTGACAAGACTTCGTGTCCCTCTCTGACAAGACTTCATGTCCCTCTTGACAAGACTTCATGTCCCTCCCTGATAAGACTTCATGTCCCTCTCTGACAAGACTTCATGTCCCTCTCTGACAAGACTTCATGTCCCTCCCTGACAAGACTTCATGTCCCTCTCTGACAAGACTTCATGTCCCTCTCTGACAAGACTTCATGTCCCTCTCTGACAAGACTTCATGTCCCTCTCTGACAAGACTTCATGTCCCTCTCTGACAAGACTTCATGTCCCTCTCTGACAAGACTTCATGTCCCTCTTGACAAGACTTCATGTCCCTCCCTGATAAGACTTCATGTCCCTCTCTGACAAGACTTCATGTCCCTCTCTGACAAGACTTCATGTCCCTCCCTGACAAGACTTCATGTCCCTCTCTGACAAGACTTCATGTCCCTCTCTGACAAGACTTCATGTCCCTCTCTGACAAGACTTCATGTCCCTCCCTGACAAGACTTCATGTCCCTCTCTGACAAGACTTCGTGTCCCTCTCTGACAAGACTTCATGTCCCTCTCTGACAAGACTTCATGTCCCTCTCTGACAAGACTTCATGTCCCTCTCTGACAAGACTTCATGTCCCTCTCTGACAAGACTTCATGTCCCTCTCTGACAAGACTTCATGTCCCTCCTTGACCAGACTTCATGTCCTTTCTTGACAAGACTTCATGTCCCTTCTTGACAAAACTTCATGTCCCTCCCTGACAAGACTTCATATCCCTCTCTGACAAGACTTCATGTCCCTCCTTGACCAGACTTCATGTCCTTTCTTGACAAGACTTCATGTCCCTCTCTGACAAGACTTCATGTCCCTCTCTGACAAGACTTCATGTCCCTCCCTGACAAGACTTCCCTGACTCTCTGACAAGACTTCATGTCCCTTCTTGACCAGACTTCATGTCCTTTCTTGACAAGACTTCATGTCCCTTCTTGACAAAACTTCATGTCCCTCTCTGACAAGACTTCGTGTCCCTCTCTGACAAGACTTCCCTGACTCTCTGACAAGACTTCATGTCCCTTCTTGACCAGACTTCATGTCCTTTCTTGACAAGACTTCATGTCCCTTCTTGACAAAACTTCATGTCCCTCTCTGACAAGACTTCATGTCCCTCTCTGACAAGACTTCATGTCCCTCCCTGACAAGACTTCATATCCCTCTCTGACAAGACTTCATGTCCCTCTTGACAAGACTTCATGTCCCTCCCTGATAAGACTTCATGTCCCTCTCTGACAAGACTTCATGTCCCTCTCTGACAAGACTTCATGTCCCTCCCTGACAAGACTTCATGTCCCTCTCTGACAAGACTTCATGTCCCTCTCTGACAAGACTTCATGTCCCTCTCTGACAAGACTTCATGTCCCTCTTGACAAGACTTCATGTCCCTCCCTGATAAGACTTCATGTCCCTCTCTGACAAGACTTCATGTCCCTCTCTGACAAGACTTCATGTCCCTCCCTGACAAGACTTCATGTCCCTCTCTGACAAGACTTCATGTCCCTCTCTGACAAGACTTCATGTCCCTCCCTGACAAGACTTCATGTCCCTCTCTGACAAGACTTCGTGTCCCTCTCTGACAAGACTTCATGTCCCTCTCTGACAAGACTTCATGTCCCTCTCTGACAAGACTTCATGTCCCTCTCTGACAAGACTTCATGTCCCTCTCTGACAAGACTTCATGTCCCTCTCTGACAAGACTTCATGTCCCTCCTTGACCAGACTTCATGTCCTTTCTTGACAAGACTTCATGTCCCTTCTTGACAAAACTTCATGTCCCTCCCTGACAAGACTTCATATCCCTCTCTGACAAGACTTCATGTCCCTCCTTGACCAGACTTCATGTCCTTTCTTGACAAGACCTCATGTCCCTTCTTGACAAAACTTCATGTCCCTCTCTGACAAGACTTCGTGTCCCTCTCTGACAAGACTTCCCTGACTCTCTGACAAGACTTCATGTCCCTTCTTGACCAGACTTCATGTCCTTTCTTGACAAGACTTCATGTCCCTTCTTGACAAAACTTCATGTCCCTCTCTGACAAGACTTCGTGTCCCTCTCTGACAAGACTTCCCTGACTCTCTGACAAGACTTCATGTCCCTTCTTGACCAGACTTCATGTCCTTTCTTGACAAGACTTCATGTCCCTTCTTGACAAAACTTCATGTCCCTCTCTGACAAGACTTCATGTCCCTCTCTGACAAGACTTCATGTCCCTCCCTGACAAGACTTCATATCCCTCTCTGACAAGACTTCATGTCCCTCTCTGACAAGACTTCATATCCCTCCCTGATAAGACTTCATGTCCCTCTCTGACAAGACTTCATGTCCCTCTCTGACAAGACTTCATGTCCCTCCCTGACAAGACTTCATGTCCCTCTCTGACAAGACTTCATGTCCCTCTCTGACAAGACTTCATGTCCCTCCCTGACAAGACTTCATGTCCCTCTCTGACAAGACTTCGTGTCCCTCTCTGACAAGACTTCATGTCCCTCTCTGACAAGACTTCATGTCCCTCTCTGACAAGACTTCATGTCCCTCTCTGACAAGACTTCATGTCCCTCCCTGATAAGACTTCATGTCCCTCTCTGACAAGACTTCATGTCCCTCTCTGACAAGACTTCATGTCCCTCCCTGACAAGACTTCATGTCCCTCTCTGACAAGACTTCGTGTCCCGCTCTGACAAGACTTCATGTCCCTCTCTGACAAGACTTCATGTCCCTCTCTGACAAGACTTCATGTCCCTCTCTGACAAGACTTCATGTCCCTCTTGACAAGACTTCATGTCCCTCCCTGATAAGACTTCATGTCCCTCTCTGACAAGACTTCATGTCCCTCTCTGACAAGACTTCATGTCCCTCCCTGACAAGACTTCATGTCCCTCTCTGACAAGACTTCATGTCCCTCTCTGACAAGACTTCATGTCCCTCTCTGACAAGACTTCATGTCCCTCCCTGACAAGACTTCATGTCCCTCTCTGACAAGACTTCGTGTCCCTCTCTGACAAGACTTCGTGTCCCTCTCTGACAAGACTTCGTGTCCCTCTCTGACAAGACTTCATGTCCCTCTCTGACAAGACTTCATGTCCCTCTCTGACAAGACTTCATGTCCCTCTCTGACAAGACTTCATGTCCCTCTCTGACAAGACTTCATGTCCCTCTCTGACAAGACTTCATGTCCCTCCTTGACCAGACTTCATGTCCTTTCTTGACAAGACTTCATGTCCCTCTCTGACAAGACTTCATGTCCCTCCTTGACCAGACTTCATGTCCTTTCTTGACAAGACCTCATGTCCCTTCTTGACAAAACTTCATGTCCCTCTCTGACAAGACTTCGTGTCCCTCTCTGACAAGACTTCCCTGACTCTCTGACAAGACTTCATGTCCCTTCTTGACCAGACTTCATGTCCTTTCTTGACAAGACTTCATGTCCCTTCTTGACAAAACTTCATGTCCCTCTCTGACAAGACTTCATGTCCCTCTCTGACAAGACTTCATGTCCCTCCCTGACAAGACTTCATATCCCTCTCTGACAAGACTTCATGTCCCTCTTGACAAGACTTCATGTCCCTCCCTGATAAGACTTCATGTCCCTCTCTGACAAGACTTCATGTCCCTCTCTGACAAGACTTCATGTCCCTCCCTGACAAGACTTCATGTCCCTCTCTGACAAGACTTCATGTCCCTCTCTGACAAGACTTCATGTCCCTCTCTGACAAGACTTCATGTCCCTCCCTGACAAGACTTCATGTCCCTCTCTGACAAGACTTCGTGTCCCTCTCTGACAAGACTTCATGTCCCTCTCTGACAAGACTTCGTGTCCCTCTCTGACAAGACTTCGTGTCCCTCTCTGACAAGACTTCATGTCCCTCTCTGACAAGACTTCATGTCCCTCTCTGACAAGACTTCATGTCCCTCTTGACAAGACTTCATGTCCCTCCCTGATAAGACTTCATGTCCCTCTCTGACAAGACTTCATGTCCCTCTCTGACAAGACTTCATGTCCCTCCCTGACAAGACTTCATGTCCCTCTCTGACAAGACTTCATGTCCCTCTCTGACAAGACTTCATGTCCCTCTCTGACAAGACTTCATGTCCCTCCCTGACAAGACTTCATGTCCCTCTCTGACAAGACTTCGTGTCCCTCTCTGACAAGACTTCATGTCCCTCTCTGACAAGACTTCATGTCCCTCTCTGACAAGACTTCATGTCCCTCTCTGACAAGACTTCATGTCCCTCTCTGACAAGACTTCATGTCCCTCTCTGACAAGACTTCATGTCCCTCCTTGACCAGACTTCATGTCCTTTCTTGACAAGACTTCATGTCCCTTCTTGACAAAACTTCATGTCCCTCCCTGACAAGACTTCATATCCCTCTCTGACAAGACTTCATGTCCCTCCTTGACCAGACTTCATGTCCTTTCTTGACAAGACCTCATGTCCCTTCTTGACAAAACTTCATGTCCCTCTCTGACAAGACTTCGTGTCCCTCTCTGACAAGACTTCCCTGACTCTCTGACAAGACTTCATGTCCCTTCTTGACCAGACTTCATGTCCTTTCTTGACAAGACTTCATGTCCCTTCTTGACAAAACTTCATGTCCCTCTCTGACAAGACTTCGTGTCCCTCTCTGACAAGACTTCCCTGACTCTCTGACAAGACTTCATGTCCCTTCTTGACCAGACTTCATGTCCTTTCTTGACAAGACTTCATGTCCCTTCTTGACAAAACTTCATGTCCCTCTCTGACAAAACTTCATGTCCCTCTCTGACAAGACTTCATGTCCCTCTCTGACAAGACTTCATGTCCCTCTCTGACAAGACTTCGTGTCCCTCTCTGACAAGACTTCCCTGACTCTCTGACAAGACTTCATGTCCCTTCTTGACCAGACTTCATGTCCTTTCTTGACAAGACTTCATGTCCCT
Organism: Nerophis ophidion; assembly: GCF_033978795.1. Taxonomy (NCBI): domain Eukaryota; kingdom Metazoa; phylum Chordata; class Actinopteri; order Syngnathiformes; family Syngnathidae; genus Nerophis; species Nerophis ophidion. The sequence goes on from NC_084626.1 coordinate 25,844,590, forward strand.
TCTTGACAAAACTTCATGTCCCTCTCTGACAAGACTTCGTGTCCCTCTCTGACAAGACTTCCCTGACTCTCTGACAAGACTTCATGTCCCTTCTTGACCAGACTTCATGTCCTTTCTTGACAAGACTTCATGTCCCTTCTTGACAAAACTTCATATCCCTCTCTGACAAGACTTCATGTCCCTCTTGACAAGACTTCATGTCCCTCCCTGATAAGACTTCATGTCCCTCTCTGACAAGACTTCATGTCCCTCTCTGACAAGACTTCATGTCCCTCCCTGACAAGACTTCATGTCCCTCTCTGACAAGACTTCATGTCCCTCTCTGACAAGACTTCATGTCCCTCTCTGACAAGACTTCATGTCCCTCCCTGACAAGACTTCATGTCCCTCTCTGACAAGACTTCGTGTCCCTCTCTGACAAGACTTCATGTCCCTCTCTGACAAGACTTCATGTCCCTCTCTGACAAGACTTCATGTCCCTCTCTGACAAGACTTCATGTCCCTCTTGACAAGACTTCATGTCCCTCCCTGATAAGACTTCATGTCCCTCTCTGACAAGACTTCATGTCCCTCTCTGACAAGACTTCATGTCCCTCCCTGACAAGACTTCATGTCCCTCTCTGACAAGACTTCATGTCCCTCTCTGACAAGACTTCATGTCCCTCTCTGACAAGACTTCATGTCCCTCCCTGACAAGACTTCATGTCCCTCTCTGACAAGACTTCGTGTCCCTCTCTGACAAGACTTCATGTCCCTCTCTGACAAGACTTCATGTCCCTCTCTGACAAGACTTCATGTCCCTCTCTGACAAGACTTCATGTCCCTCTCTGACAAGACTTCATGTCCCTCTCTGACAAGACTTCATGTCCCTCCTTGACCAGACTTCATGTCCTTTCTTGACAAGACTTCATGTCCCTTCTTGACAAAACTTCATGTCCCTCCCTGACAAGACTTCATATCCCTCTCTGACAAGACTTCATGTCCCTCCTTGACCAGACTTCATGTCCTTTCTTGACAAGACCTCATGTCCCTTCTTGACAAAACTTCATGTCCCTCTCTGACAAGACTTCGTGTCCCTCTCTGACAAGACTTCCCTGACTCTCTGACAAGACTTCATGTCCCTTCTTGACAAGACTTCATGTCCCTTCTTGACAAAACTTCATGTCCCTCTCTGACAAGACTTCGTGTCCCTCTCTGACAAGACTTCATGTCCCTTCTTGACCAGACTTCATGTCCTTTCTTGACAAGACTTCATGTCCCTTCTTGACAAAACTTCATGTCCCTCTCTGACAAGACTTCATGTCCCTCTCTGACAAGACTTCATGTCCCTCCCTGACAAGACTTCATATCCCTCTCTGACAAGACTTCATGTCCCTCCCTGATAAGACTTCATGTCCCTCTCTGACAAGACTTCATGTCCCTCTCTGACAAGACTTCATGTCCCTCCCTGACAAGACTTCATGTCCCTCTCTGACAAGACTTCATGTCCCTCTCTGACAAGACTTCATGTCCCTCTCTGACAAGACTTCATGTCCCTCCCTGACAAGACTTCATGTCCCTCTCTGACAAGACTTCGTGTCCCTCTCTGACAAGACTTCATGTCCCTCTCTGACAAGACTTCATGTCCCTCTCTGACAAGACTTCATGTCCCTCTTGACAAGACTTCATGTCCCTCCCTGATAAGACTTCATGTCCCTCTCTGACAAGACTTCATGTCCCTCTCTGACAAGACTTCATGTCCCTCTTGACAAGACTTCATGTCCCTCCCTGATAAGACTTCATGTCCCTCTCTGACAAGACTTCATGTCCCTCTCTGACAAGACTTCATGTCCCTCCCTGACAAGACTTCATGTCCCTCTCTGACAAGACTTCGTGTCCCTCTCTGACAAGACTTCATGTCCCTCTCTGACAAGACTTCATGTCCCTCTCTGACAAGACTTCATGTCCCTCTCTGACAAGACTTCATGTCCCTCTCTGACAAGACTTCATGTCCCTCTCTGACAAGACTTCATGTCCCTCCTTGACCAGACTTCATGTCCTTTCTTGACAAGACTTCATGTCCCTTCTTGACAAAACTTCATGTCCCTCCCTGACAAGACTTCATATCCCTCTCTGACAAGACTTCATGTCCCTCCTTGACCAGACTTCATGTCCTTTCTTGACAAGACCTCATGTCCCTTCTTGACAAAACTTCATGTCCCTCTCTGACAAGACTTCGTGTCCCTCTCTGACAAGACTTCCCTGACTCTCTGACAAGACTTCATGTCCTTTCTTGACAAGACTTTATGTCCCTTCTTGACAAAACTTCATGTCCCTCTCTGACAAGACTTCGTGTCCCTCTCTGACAAGACTTCCCTGACTCTCTGACAAGACTTCATGTCCCTTCTTGACCAGACTTCATGTCCTTTCTTGACAAGACTTCATGTCCCTTCTTGACAAAACTTCATGTCCCTCTCTGACAAGACTTCATGTCCCTCTCTGACAAGACTTCATGTCCCTCCCTGACAAGACTTCATATCCCTCTCTGACAAGACTTCATGTCCCTCTTGACAAGACTTCATGTCCCTCCCTGATAAGACTTCATGTCCCTCTCTGACAAGACTTCATGTCCCTCCCTGACAAGACTTCATGTCCCTCTCTGACAAGACTTCATGTCCCTTCTTGACAAGACTTCATGTCCCTCTTGACAAGACTTCATGTCCCTCCCTGATAAGACTTCATGTCCCTCTCTGACAAGACTTCATGTCCCTTCTTGACAAGACTTCATGTCCCTCTCTGACAAGACTTCATGTCCCTCTCTGACAAGACTTCATGTCCCTCCCTGACAAGACTTCATGTCCCTCTCTGACAAGACTTCATGTCCCTTCTTGACAAGACTTCATGTCCCTCCCTGACAAGACTTCATGTCCCTTCTTGACAAGACTTCATGTCCCTCTCTGACAAGACTTCATGTCCCTCCCTGACAAGACTTCATGTCCCTTCTTGACAAGACTTCATGTCCCTTCTTGACAAGACTTCATGTCCCTCTCTGACAAGACTTCATGTCCCTCTCTGACAAGACTTCATGTCCCTTCTTGACAAGACTTCATGTCCCTCTTGACAAGACTTCATGTCCCTCTCTGACAAGACTTCATGTCCCTTCTTGACAAGACTTCATGTCCCTCTTGACAAGACTTCATGTCCCTCCCTGATAAGACTTCATGTCCCTCTCTGACAAGACTTCATGTCCCTTCTTGACAAGACTTCATGTCCCTCTCTGACAAGACTTCATGTCCCTTCTTGACAAGACTTCATGTCCCTCCCTGACAAGACTTCATGTCCCTTCTTGACAAGACTTCATGTCCCTCTCTGACAAGACTTCATGTCCCTTCTTGACAAGACTTCATGTCCCTCTTGACAAGACTTCATGTCCCTCCCTGATAAGACTTCATGTCCCTCTCTGACAAGACTTCATGTCCCTTCTTGACAAGACTTCATGTCCCTCTCTGACAAGACTTCATGTCCCTCTCTGACAAGACTTCATGTCCCTCCCTGACAAGACTTCATGTCCCTCTCTGACAAGACTTCATGTCCCTTCTTGACAAGACTTCATGTCCCTCTCTGACAAGACTTCATGTCCCTTCTTGACAAGACTTCATGTCCCTCTCTGACAAGACTTCATGTCCCTTCTTGACAAGACTTCATGTCCCTCCCTGACAAGACTTCATGTCCCTTCTTGACAAGACTTCATGTCCCTCTCTGACAAGACTTCATGTCCCTTCTTGACAAGACTTCATGTCCCTCCCTGACAAGACTTCATGTCCCTCTTGACAAGACTTCATGTCCCTCCCTGATAAGACTTCATGTCCCTCTCTGACAAGACTTCATGTCCCTTCTTGACAAGACTTCATGTCCCTCTCTGACAAGACTTCATGTCCCTTCTTGACAAGACTTCATGTCCCTCTCTGACAAGACTTCATGTCCCTCTCTGACAAGACTTCATGTCCCTCCCTGACAAGACTTCATGTCCCTCTCTGACAAGACTTCATGTCCCTTCTTGACAAGACTTCATGTCCCTCCCTGACAAGACTTCATGTCCCTTCTTGACAAGACTTCATGTCCCTCTCTGACAAGACTTCATGTCCCTCCCTGACAAGACTTCATGTCCCTCTCTGACAAGACTTCATGTCCCTTCTTGACAAGACTTCATGTCCCTCTCTGACAAGACTTCATGTCCCTTCTTGACAAGACTTCATGTCCCTCCCTGACAAGACTTCATGTCCCTCTCTGACAAGACTTCATGTCCCTCTTCGACAAGACTTCATGTCCCTCTCTGACAAGACTTCATGTCCCTCTCTGACAAGACTTCATGTCCCTCTTCGACAAGACTTCATGTCCCTCCCTGACAAGACTTCATGTCCCTCTCTGACAAGACTTCATGTCCCTTCTTGACAAGACTTCATATCCCTCTCTGACAAGACTTCATGTCCCTCTCTGACCGAACTTCCCTGACAAGACTTCATGTCCCTTCTTGACAAGACTTCATGTCCCTCTCTGACAAGACTTTATGTCCCTCCCTGACAAAACTTCATGTCCCTCTCTGACAAGACTTCATGTCCCTCTCTGACAAGACTTCATGTCCCTCCCTGACAAAACTTCATGTCCCTCTCTGACAAGACTTCATGTCCTTTCTTGACAAGACTTCATGTCCCTCTCTGACAAGACTTCATGTCCCTCTCTGACAAAACTTCATGTCCCTCTCTGACAAGACTTCATGTCCTTTCTTGACAAGACTTCATGTCCCTTCTTGACAAAACTTCATGTCCCTCCCTGACAAAACTTCATATCCCTCTCTGACAAGACTTCATGTCCCTCCCTGACATAACTTTCAGGTTTCAGTAGGCCTTTAATATAGTGGCCTGCCATTCATTTTACTGTACGGGTTAGGCTAGTATACATCTTCATATATCTTCACTGTTACATCTGGCCTTCTGAGGGCCGCTATAAAAAAACCTTTGACACCCCTAGTCAACAGTTGGGTAGCCCGAAGAAGACCAAACCTTTGATATCCAATAAACGTACTCCTACACGGTCCCAGCGAGCTGAAACGTTCACATAAAACATTAGTTTCCACCAAGTAACTCGCGGAGCTTACTGGCGGAGAAGCCAATCTCTAACAAATGTGACAAAAGCTCCCTTCCCCACTCGGGGGGATTGAGCGGAGTGGAAAAGCGTGTCGGCAGCGAGCGCGCAGGAGTGATTGATCCTTCCGCCATGAACGGGGGAGCAGGGCGGACACAGCTCGATATGGCGGGCTTTGTGTACGCGGACAAAGCAAACATGGAGGATCATGTCAGCCAGACAGATGCTGCTGCAGCTGCTGGGGGGCTGTTAGTGTGGGAGATTAGAGCACTCAGGTTAGTGTGGGAGATTAGAGCACTCAGGTTAGTGTGGGAGATTAGAGCACTCAGGTTAGTGTGGGAGATTAGAGCACTCAGGTTAGTGTGGGAGATTAGAGTACTCAGGTTAGTGTGGGAGATTAGAGCACTCAGGTTAGTGTGGGAGATTAGAGTACTCAGGTTAGTGTGGGAGATAAGAGCACTCGGGGGCCCGCCACGCAGGAACTGACATCGGAAGCCAGGCGGCGGACGTAGTATTCTCTGAAGGGGATGTCAACTCCGGACTTCCCAAGTTTTTCAACACCTCCTGCAGATGACTTACAGTGGGGCCAAAAAGTATTTAGTCAGCCACCGATTGTGCAAGTTCTCCCACTTAAAATGATGACAGAGGTCTGTAATTTTCATCATAGGTACACTTCAACTGTGAGAGACAGAATGTGAAAAAAAAATCCAGGAATTCACATTGTAGGAATTTTAAAGAATCCTCAAACAAGGAAGATCTCTGGCTCTCACAGACCTGGAACTTCTTCTTTAAGAAGCTCTTCTGTCCTCCAATGGAACCTGTTTGAGCTCGTTATCTGTATAAAAGACACCTGTCTACAGCCTCAAACAGTCAGACTCCAAACTCCACTATGGCCAAGACCAAAGAGCTGTCGAAGGACACCAGGAAAAGAATTGTAGACCTGCACCAGACTGGGAAGAGTGAATCTACAATAGGCAAGCAGCTTGGTGTGAAAAAATCAACTGTGAGAGCAATTATCCGAAAATGGAAGACATACAAAACCACTGATAATCTCCCTCGATCTGGGGTTCCACGCAAGATCTCATCCCGTGGAGTCAAAATGATCATGAGAACGGTGAGCAAAAATCCCAGAACCACGTGGGGGGGGGGGGGGGGACCTGGTGAATGACCTGCAGAGAGCTGGGACCAAAGTAACAAAGGTTACCATCAGTAACACACTACGCCGACAGGGAATCAAATCCTGCAGTGCTAGACGTGTCCCCCTGCTTAAGCCAGTGCATGTCCAGGCCCGTCTGAAGTCTGCCAGAGAGCACATGGATGATACAGCAGAGGATTGGGAGAATGTCATGTGGTCCGATGAAACCAAAATAGAACTATTTGGTATAAACTCAACTTGTCGTGTTTGGAGGAATAATAATGATAATAATAATGGATTAGATTTATATCGGGCTTTTCTATTGTTAGATACTCAAAGCCCTCACAGAGAAGTTGGAACCCATCATTCATTCACACCTGGTGGTGGTAAGCTACATCTGTAGCCACAGCTGCCCTGGGGTAGACTGACGGAAGCGTGGCTGCCTGTTTGCCCCTCCGACTACCACCAATCATTCATTCACCAGTGTGAGCGGCACCAGGGGCAAGGGTGAAGTGTCCTGCCCAAGGACACAACGGCAGCGATTTGGATGTCAATAGGTGGGAAGCGAACCTGCAACCCTCAGGTTTCTGGCACGGCCGCTCTACCCACTAAGCCATGCTGCCCCGGGAGAAGAATACAGAGTTGCATCACAAGAACACCATACCTACTGTGAAGCATGGGGGTGGAAACATCATGCTTTGGGGCTGTTTTTCTGCTAAGGGGACAGGACGATTGATCCGTGTTAAGGAAAGAATGAATGGGGCCATGTATCGTGAGATTTTGAGCCAAAACCTCCTTCCATCAGTGAGAGCTTTGAAGATGAAACGTGGCTGGGTCTTCCAGCATGACAATGATCCCAATCTCACTGCTGGGCAACAAAGGAGTGGCTTTGTAAGAAGTATTTGAAAGTCCTGGAGTGCCCTAGGCAGTCTCCAGACCTCAACCCTATAGAAAATCTGTGGAGGGAGTTGAAAGTCCGTGTTGCTCAGCGACAGCCCCAAAACATCACTGCTCTCGAGAAGATCTGCATAGAGGAATGGGCCAAAACACCAGCTACTGTGTGTGCACACCTGGTAAAGACCTATAGTAGTCCTTTGACCTCTGTTATTGCCAACAAAGGTTATATCACAAAGTATTGAGTTGAATTTTTGTTATTGACCAAATACTTATTTTCCACCATAATTTACAAATAAATTCTTTAAAATTCTTACATCGTGAATTCCTGGATTTTTTGTCACATTCTGTCTCTCACAGTTGAAGTGTACCTATGATGAAAATTACAGACCTCTGTCATCATTTGAAGTGGGAGAACTTGCACAATCGCTGGCTGACTAAATACTTATTTGCCCCACTGTATGGAGTGGAAGTCAGACGGTGTGACAGCGACTACATGTCCCTCCCTGACTAGTCTTCATGTCTATTCCTGACGAGACTTCATGTCCTTCCCTGACAAGACTTCATGTCCTTCCCTGACAAAACTTCCCTGACTCCCGGACAAGACTTCATGTCCATCCCTGACAAGACTTCCCTGACTCCTGGACTAGACTTCATGTCCCTCTCTGACAAGACTTCATGTCCCTCCCTGACAAGACTTCCCTGACTCCTGGACTAGACTTCATGTCCTTCCCTGACAAGACTTCCCTGACTCCTGGACTAGACTTCATGTCCCTCCCTGACAAGACTTCCCTGACTCCTGGACTAGACTTCATGTCCCTCCCTGACAAGACTTCCCTGACAAGACTTCCCTGACAAGACTTCATGTCCCTCCCTGACAAGACTTCCCTGACTCCTGGACTAGACTTCATGTCCCTCCCTGACAAGACTTCCCTGACAAGACTTCATGTCCCTTCCTGACAAGACTTCATGTCCCTCCTTGACAAGACTTCCTGTCCTTCCCTGACAGCACTTCATATCCCTCTTTGACAAGACTTCCCTGACTCCCGGACAAGACTTCATGTCCCTCTCTGACAAAACTTCCCTGACAAGACTTCATGTCCCTTCTTGACAAGACTTCCCTGACTCCCTGACAAGACTTCCTGTCCTTCCCTGACAAGACTTCATGTCCCTCTTTGACAAGACTTCCCTGACTCCCGGACAAAACTTCATTTCCCTCCCTGACAAAACTTTCCCGACTCCGGAACAAGACTTCATGTCCCTCTCTGACAAGACTTCCCTGACAAGACTTCATGTCCCTCTCTGACAAGACTTCATGTCCCTCTCTGACAAGACTTCATGTCCCTCTTGACAAGACTTCATGTCCCTCTCTGACAAGACTTCCCTGACTCCCGGACAAGGCTTCAAGTCCCTCTCTGACAAAACTTCCCTGACAAGACTTCATGTCCCTCTCTGACAAGACTTCATGTCCCTCTCTGACAAGACTTCCCTGACTCCCGGACAAGACTTCAAGTCCCTCCCTGACAAAACTTCCCTGACAAGACTTCATGTCCCTCTCTGACAAAACTTCCCCGACTCCGGAACAAGACTTCATGTCCCTCTCTGACAAAACTTCCCTGACAAGACTTCATGTCCCTCTCTGACAAGACTTCATGTCCCTCTCTGACAAGACTTCATGTCCCTCCCTGACAAGACTTCATGTCCCTCTCTGACAAGACTTCATGTCCCTCCCTGACAAGACTTCATGTCCCTTCTTGACAAGACTTCCCTGACTCCCTGACAAGACTTCCTGTCCTTCCCTGACAAGACTTCATGTCCCTCTTTGACAAGACTTCCCTGACTCCCGGACAAGACTTCATTTCCCTCCCTGACAAAACTTTCCCGACTCCGGAACAAGACTTCATGTCCCTCTCTGACAAGACTTCCCTGACTCCCGGACAAGACTTCAAGTCCCTCTCTGACAAAACTTCCCTGACAAGACTTCATGTCCCTCTCTGACAAGACTTCCCTGACTCCCGGACAAGGCTTCAAGTCCCTCTCTGACAAAACTTCCCTGACAAGACTTCATGTCCCTCTCTGACAAGACTTCCCTGACTCCCGGACAAGACTTCAAGTCCCTCCCTGACAAAACTTCCCTGACAAGACTTCATGTCCCTCCCTGACAAAACTTCATGTCCCTTCTTGACAAGACTTCCCTGACTCCCTGACAAGACTTCCTGTCCTTCCCTGACAAGACTTCATGTCCCTCTTTGACAAGACTTCCCTGACTCCCGGACAAGACTTCATTTCCCTCCCTGACAAAACTTTCCCGACTCCGGAACAAGACTTCATGTCCCTCTCTGACAAGACTTCCCTGACTCCCGGACAAGACTTCAAGTCCCTCTCTGACAAAACTTCCCTGACAAGACTTCATGTCCCTCTCTGACAAGACTTCCCTGACTCCCGGACAAGACTTCATTTCCCTCCCTGACAAAACTTTCCCGACTCCGGAACAAGACTTCATGTCCCTTCTTGACAAGACTTCCTGTCCTTCCCTGACAAGACTTCATATCCCTCTTTGACAAGACTTCCCTGACTCCCAGACAAGACTTCATGTCCCTCTCTGACAAAACTTCCCTGACAAGACTTCATATCCCTCTCTGACAAGACTTCCCTGACTCCCGGACAAGGCTTCAAGTCCCTCCCTGACAAAACTTCCCTGACAAGACTTCATGTCCCTCTCTGACAAGACTTCCCTGACTCCCTGACAAGACTTCATGTCCCTCTCTGACAAGACTTCATGTCCCTCTCTGCCAAGACTTCCCTGACTCCCGGACAAGGCTTCAAGTCCCTCTCTGACAAAACTTCCCTGACAAGACTTCATGTCCCTCTCTGACAAGACTTCCCTGACTCCCGGACAAGACTTCAAGTCCCTCCCTGACAAAACTTCCCTGACAAGACTTCATGTCCCTCTCTGACAAGACTTCCCTGACTCCCGGACAAGGCTTCAAGTCCCTCTCTGACAAAACTTCCCTGACAAGACTTCATGTCCCTCTCTGACAAGACTTCCCTGACTCCCGGACAAGACTTCAAGTCCCTCCCTGACAAAACTTCCCTGACAAGACTTCATGTCCCTCTCTGACAAAACTTCCCCGACTCCGGAACAAGACTTCATGTCCCTCTCTGACAAAACTTCCCTGACAAGACTTCATGTCCCTCTCTGACAAGACTTCATGTCCCTCCCTGACAAGACTTCATGTCCCTCTCTGACAAGACTTCATGTCCCTCCCTGACAAGACTTCATGTCCCTCTCTGACAAAACTTCCCTGACAAGACTTCATGTCCCTTCTTGACAAGACTTCCCTGACTCCCTGACAAGACTTCCTGTCCTTCCCTGACAAGACTTCATGTCCCTCTTTGACAAGACTTCCCTGACTCCCGGACAAGACTTCATTTCCCTCCCTGACAAAACTTTCCCGACTCCGGAACAAGACTTCATGTCCCTCTCTGACAAAACTTCCCTGACAAGACTTCATGTCCCTCTCTGACAAGACTTCCCTGACTCCCGGACAAGACTTCAAGTCCCTCCCTGACAAAACTTCCCTGACAAGACTTCATGTCCCTCCCTGACAAAACTTCCCCGACTCCGGAACAAGACTTCATGTCCCTCTCTGACAAGACTTCATGTCCCTCCCTGATAAGACTTCATATCCCTCCCTGACAAGACTTCCCTGACTCCTGGACTAGACTTCATGTCCTTCCCTGACAAGACTTCCCTGACTCCTGGACTAGACTTCATGTCCCTCCCTGACAAGACTTCCCTGACAAGACTTCCCTGACAAGACTTCATGTCCCTCCCTGACAAGACTTCCCTGACAAGACTTCCCTGACAAGACTTCATGTCCCTCCCTGACAAGACTTCCCTGACAAGACTTCATGTCCCTTCCTGACAAGACTTCATGTCCCTCCTTGACAAGACTTCCTGTCCTTCCCTGACAGCACTTCATATCCCTCTTTGACAAGACTTCCCTGACTCCCGGACAAGACTTCATGTCCCTCTCTGACAAAACTTCCCTGACAAGACTTCATGTCCCTTCTTGACAAGACTTCCCTGACTCCCTGACAAGACTTCCTGTCCTTCCCTGACAAGACTTCATGTCCCTCTTTGACAAGACTTCCCTGACTCCCGGACAAGACTTCATTTCCCTCCCTGACAAAACTTTCCCGACTCCGGAACAAGACTTCATGTCCCTCTCTGACAAGACTTCCCTGACTCCCGGACAAGACTTCAAGTCCCTCTCTGACAAAACTTCCCTGACAAGACTTCATGTCCCTCTCTGCCAAGACTTCCCTGACTCCCGGACAAGGCTTCAAGTCCCTCTCTGACAAAACTTCCCTGACAAGACTTCATGTCCCTCTCTGACAAGACTTCCCTGACTCCCGGACAAGACTTCAAGTCCCTCCCTGACAAAACTTCCCTGACAAGACTTCATGTCCCTCTCTGACAAAACTTCCCCGACTCCGGAACAAGACTTCATGTCCCTCTCTGACAAAACTTCCCTGACAAGACTTCATGTCCCTCTCTGACAAGACTTCCCTGACAAGACTTCATGTCCCTCTCTGACAAGACTTCCCTGACTCCCGGACAAGACTTCATTTCCCTCCCTGACAAAACTTTCCCGACTCCGGAACAAGACTTCATGTCCCTCTCTGCCAAGACTTCCCTGACTCCCGGACAAGGCTTCAAGTCCCTCTCTGACAAAACTTCCCTGACAAGACTTCATGTCCCTCTCTGACAAGACTTCCCTGACTCCCGGACAAGACTTCAAGTCCCTCCCTGACAAAACTTCCCTGACAAGACTTCATGTCCCTCCCTGACAAAACTTCCCCGACTCCGGAACAAGACTTCATGTCCCTCTCTGACAAAACTTCCCTGACAAGACTTCATGTCCCTCTCTGACAAGACTTCATGTCCCTCCCTGACAAGACTTCATGTCCCTCTCTGACAAGACTTCATGTCCCTCCCTGACAAGACTTCATGTCCCTCTCTGACAAAACTTCCCTGACAAGACTTCATGTCCCTTCTTGACAAGACTTCCCTGACTCCCTGACAAGACTTCCTGTCCTTCCCTGACAAGACTTCATGTCCCTCTTTGACAAGACTTCCCTGACTCCCGGACAAGACTTCCTGTCCTTCCCTGACAAGACTTCATGTCCCTCTTTGACAAGACTTCCCTGACTCCCGGACAAGACTTCATTTCCCTCCCTGACAAAACTTTCCCGACTCCGGAACAAGACTTCATGTCCCTCTCTGACAAGACTTCCCTGACTCCCGGACAAGACTTCAAGTCCCTCTCTGACAAAACTTCCCTGACAAGACTTCATGTCCCTCTCTGCCAAGACTTCCCTGACTCCCGGACAAGGCTTCAAGTCCCTCTCTGACAAAACTTCCCTGACAAGACTTCATGTCCCTCTCTGACAAGACTTCCCTGACTCCCGGACAAGACTTCAAGTCCCTCCCTGACAAAACTTCCCTGACAAGACTTCATGTCCCTCTCTGACAAAACTTCCCCGACTCCGGAACAAGACTTCATGTCCCTCTCTGACAAAACTTCCCTGACAAGACTTCATGTCCCTCTCTGACAAGACTTCCCTGACAAGACTTCATGTCCCTCTCTGACAAGACTTCCCTGACTCCCGGACAAGACTTCATTTCCCTCCCTGACAAAACTTTCCCGACTCCGGAACAAGACTTCATGTCCCTCTCTGCCAAGACTTCCCTGACTCCCGGACAAGGCTTCAAGTCCCTCTCTGACAAAACTTCCCTGACAAGACTTCATGTCCCTCTCTGACAAGACTTCCCTGACTCCCGGACAAGACTTCAAGTCCCTCCCTGACAAAACTTCCCTGACAAGACTTCATGTCCCTCCCTGACAAAACTTCCCCGACTCCGGAACAAGACTTCATGTCCCTCTCTGACAAAACTTCCCTGACAAGACTTCATGTCCCTCTCTGACAAGACTTCATGTCCCTCCCTGACAAGACTTCATGTCCCTCTCTGACAAGACTTCATGTCCCTCCCTGACAAGACTTCATGTCCCTCTCTGACAAAACTTCCCTGACAAGACTTCATGTCCCTTCTTGACAAGACTTCCCTGACTCCCTGACAAGACTTCCTGTCCTTCCCTGACAAGACTTCATGTCCCTCTTTGACAAGACTTCCCTGACTCCCGGACAAGACTTCATTTCCCTCCCTGACAAAACTTTCCCGACTCCGGAACAAGACTTCAAGTCCCTCTCTGACAAAACTTCCCTGACAAGACTTCATGTCCCTCTCTGCCAAGACTTCCCTGACTCCCGGACAAGGCTTCAAGTCCCTCTCTGACAAAACTTCCCTGACAAGACTTCATGTCCCTCTTTGACAAGACTTCCCTGACTCCCGGACAAGACTTCATTTCCCTCCCTGACAAAACTTTCCCGACTCCGGAACAAGACTTCATGTCCCTCTCTGACAAGACTTCCCTGACTCCCGGACAAGACTTCAAGTCCCTCCCTGACAAAACTTCCCTGACAAGACTTCATGTCCCTCTCTGACAAAACTTCCCCGACTCCGGAACAAGACTTCATGTCCCTCTCTGACAAAACTTCCCTGACAAGACTTCATGTCCCTCTCTGACAAGACTTCATGTCCCTCTCTGACAAGACTTCATGTCCCTCCCTGACAAGACTTCATGTCCCTCTCTGACAAGACTTCATGTCCCTCCCTGACAAGACTTCATGTCCCTTCTTGACAAGACTTCCCTGACTCCCTGACAAGACTTCCTGTCCTTCCCTGACAAGACTTCATGTCCCTCTTTGACAAGACTTCCCTGACTCCCGGACAAGACTTCATTTCCCTCCCTGACAAAACTTTCCCGACTCCGGAACAAGACTTCATGTCCCTCTCTGACAAGACTTCCCTGACTCCCGGACAAGACTTCAAGTCCCTCCCTGACAAAACTTCCCTGACAAGACTTCATGTCCCTCCCTGACAAAACTTCCCCGACTCCGGAACAAGACTTCATGTCCCTCTCTGACAAAACTTCCCTGACAAGACTTCATGTCCCTCTCTGACAAGACTTCATGTCCCTCTCTGACAAGACTTCCCTGACTCCCGGACAAGACTTTATATCCCTCTCTGACAAGACTTCCCTGACTCCCGGACAAGACTTTATATCCCTCTTTGACAAGACTTCCCTGACAAGACTTCATGTCCCTCTCTGACAAGACTTCCCTGACTCCCGGACAAGACTTCAAGTCCCTCTCTGACAAAACTTCCCTGACAAGACTTCATGTCCCTCTCTGACAAGACTTCCCTGACTCCCGGACAAGACTTTATATCCCTCTTTGACAAGACTTCCCTGACAAGACTTCATGTCCCTCCCTGACAAAACTTCCCCGACTCCGGAACAAGACTTCATGTCCCTCTCTGACAAGACTTCATGTCCCTCTCTGACAAGACTTCATGTCCCTCTCTGACAAGACTTCCCTGACTCTCTGACAAGACTTCATGTCCCTCTTGACAAGACTTCATGTCCCTCCCTGACAAAACTTCCCCGACTCCCGAACAAGACTTCATGTCCCTCTCTGACAAAACTTCCCCGACTCCCGAACAAGACTTCATGTCCCTCTCTGACACGACTTCCCTGGGAAGACTTCATGTCCCTCTCTGACAAGACTTCCCTGACAAGACTTCATGTCCCTCCCTGACAAAACTTCCCTGACAAGACTTCATGTCCCTCCCTGACAAGACTTGATTGATTGACGGCAGCACAGTTTGTCGTTATTCATAGTGGAAACAGCCTCTTCCTGGAGTGACTGAGGACACGCCCGGTGGTCTGGTGTCATGTGTCCTGGGTTCAATGGAGGAGCTGCGGGTTGAAGATCAATTCTACAGATGGTAATTAATGTCGACGTCCAGGATTGACTTGTCTCTCATGAGTCAGCTGTTTGCTAGACAGTGTGTCAACATCCATTCAGGCCACTCCAAGGACTCATTTGCTCTGGCATCAACACCCAGGACTACACTGGTGCACAATAATGCTAATAATGGACGCTTTTCTGATACATGAACCCTAGAACACATATGTCAAACTCACCGCCCAGGGCCCCAATCTGGCCCGTCACATCATTTATTGTGGCCTGTCACGTCATTTTTATTGTAGTCCACTTTATAATTTATGTGGTCAGCCATTAATTTTCTCATGGCCCAACACTTAATTTTGAAGTGGCCCATCCCATAATTTGTATGTGGCATCCCACGTCATTTTAATGTAGTTTGCCACATCATTTAATACAGGGGTCACCAACGTTTACCAAGCAAAGGTGACACGCAAGAACATTAACACATCCGACACGTACGTAGGATTAACCGAAGGAGAGTTTAAAGCCAGATGGAATAATCACAGCGCCTCCTTTAGAAACCAGACCTTGCGGATTTCTACAGAACTCAGCAAGCACATTTGGAACCTCAAAGAAAATAATGTTAAATATTCAATAACATGGCAAATTCTTGCATCCTGCACCCCTTACAACAGTGGTAATAAAAGATGCACTCTATGCTTAAAAGAGAAACTGTTTATTATATATCATCCAGACCTGTCATCCCTCAACAACCGCAGTGAAGTTATATCAGCATGCCGTCACAGACGGAAAAAACTCCTAGGTAACACATGAGCCAATCACCACGCCCCTACGCCTGCCTGTACCCACCCACTCTGTGCCCTATATAAACCGTTGTATGTGAATGATTCCATTAAAATCTCCTGATGATTGAGGGAACCCCTCATGAAACAGTTCTGTAGAGATGAAGTAGTCTTGTGATTTTTTTCCCACACATACATATATATATATATATATATATATATATATATATATATATATATATATATATATATATATATATATATATATATATATATATACATACGTGTGACAATCTCCTGCCGTCGTCTTGTGGGTTGCGTGGACCACCCAGGAAGGACATGATCGCCGAGCAGGTTTGACTCTTTTATTTTCTCAAATAAAGCTTCGGTCTAAGTCGGTTTGCTTTTCAGCTCCTCCTCCGCTGCTCGTTCCGGTCTGCTTTTCAGCTGCCGTCGTTGTCGTTCTCGTCTCTTGATCGCTCTTGCTTCTTCCTGCACCTGCTGCAGACTCTCCAACTCTTTCCAGCCCGATCCCTCCTCCTACTCCCCTTTTATACAGCCAGAGGAGATATGTTGATTGTGTCCAGGTGCGCGACCCACGCACCTGATTTCGTCTGCGGCGTCGCTCTCCGTTCCGCCACATTGTCCGCCTCCTTGTCGCCATCTTGAGCAGGGCTACAGCGTGTCCTGCCCCGTCGGCTCTGCCTCTCCAGAATATATTATTACTTTTTTTTTAAGTACCCCTACTAATACTTCTGTGTACTTAGAATGGATGAATTGGGTTTATATTCATTCTTGCTTCTTTTTTTTCATCCGATCCTGACTTGGTCGGCCATGTCGGATGGAGTTACGGCTGTATTCAAATTGGTAGCACTAACACCCCCCAGATCCCCCATACTAAGACAATTTTATCAGCAGTTATAAATCTACGAGACGAATAAAAATGTATAAGAAACAATCAAACAATCGTGTGGGTTGCGTGGACCACCCAGGAAGGACATGATCGTCGAGCAGGTTTGACTCTTTTATTTTCTCAAATAAAGCTTCAGTCTAGGTCGGGTTGCTTTTCAGCTCCTCCTCCGCTGCTCGTTCCGGTCTGCTTTTCAGCTGCCGTCGTCCTGATTCTCGTCTCTGATCGCTCTTGCTTCTTCCTGCACTTGCTGCGGACTCTCCAACTCTTTCCGGGCCGATCCCTCCTCCTTCTCCCCTTTTATACAGTCAGAGGAGATATGTTGATTGTGTCCAGGTGCGCGACCCACGTACCTGATTTCGTCTGGAGCGTCGCTCTCCGTTCCGCCACATTCTCCGCCTCCTTGCCGCCATCTTGAGCAGGGCTACAGCGTGTCCTGCCCCATCGGCTCTGCCTCTCCACAATATATTATAACTTTTTTTTTTAAGTACCCCTACTAATACTTCTGTGTACTTAGAATGGATGAATTGGGTTTACATTCATTCTTGCTTCTTTTTTTTCATCCGATCCTGACTTGGTCGGCCATGTCGGATGGAGTTACGGCCGTATTCAAATTGGTAGCACTAACACCCCCCCACCCCCCATAGTAAGACAATTTTATCAGCAGGTATAAATCTACAAGACGAATAAAAATGTATAAGAAACAATCAAACAATCGTGTGGGTTGCGTGGACCACCCAGGAAGGACATGATCGTCGAGTAGGTTTGACTCTTTTATTTTCTCAAATAAAACTTCAGTCTAGGTCGGGTTGCTTTTCAGCTCCTCCTCCGCTGCTCGTTCCGGTCTGCTACTACCCCTACTAATACTTCTGTGTACTTAGAATGGATGAATTGGGTTTACATTCATTCTTGCTTCTTTTTTTTCATCCGACCCTGGCTTCGTCGCCCATGTCGGATGGAGTTACGGCCGTATTTAAATTGGTAGCACTAACACCCCCCAGATCCCCCATACTAAGACAATTTTATCAGCAGTTATAAATCTACGAGAAGAATAGAAATGTATAAGAAACAATCATCTGTCCGGGAAGTAGTTTTATCTCAGGACCTTGACCGGGTCTCGGCTGTAAACAGAAACATTCACTTTTTGGTATTTTATTGTATGCAGCAGGCAAGGACAGAGCGGTCTTGATTGTAATCGAAAACTCAATCTCCTCTCCGGTTGCTGAGAGGCAAAGTGATTCTGCTGCTTGAAAAGATTAATAGCCCTCAGGAAGAAATGAATCAGGTGCTCTCCAGGGCCTGAAAAAAATTAATAAATAGAAAAAAATGCTTCTTCCCACACCGACTTTTCCCTCAAAATCCAGCGTGTGTGCGCATGAGCCAGTGTGGCGTCGGTAGGCGCGCCTGCCGGCTTCCCTCTAATTTGCGGGAGCAACGGCCGTTAAATGGCGGCGTTAGCTCTCTCTCGGCGGACGTGTTATCAGGCGGCGTAATGTTGCAAATTGCTTCTGCCCTGCCGGTGTGTGAGACTTGACCCGCTGACATCCGATGCACGTTTACAAATGTACGGGCGTGATGTGAGCTCGGGGGCACCAGGCGGGGATGGAGAGCAGCTTGTACGATAACGAGCTCGTTGGACGCGGGGCCCACTTTGTCCTCGTGTGAACTGCGCGATGCTCCGGTGTGTGTGTGTGTGGGTGTGTGTGGGTGTGTGTGGGTGTGTGTGCCAGAACAAAAAAACACACAGCGCTCAACTCTGAACAAGGACGGTTTTGTTTGGGTTTTTTTTTTTTTTTTTTTGCTGGCGTCATCAAAAAATCTGCACAGCAAGTAGAAGTACAAACCCCGTTTCCATATGAGTCGGGAAATGGTATTAGATGTAAATATAAACGGAATACAATGATTTGCAAATAATTTTCGACCCATATTTAGTTGAATGCACTACGAAGACAACATATTTGATGTTCAAATTCATAAACTTTGTTTTTTTTTTGCAAATAATAACTAACTTTGAATTTCATGGCTGCAACACGTGCCAAAGTAGTTGGGAAAGGGCATGTTCACCACTGTGTTACATCACCTTTTCTTTTAACAACACTCAATAAACGTTTGGGAACTGAAGAACCTAATAGTCGAAGCTTTGAAAGTGGAATTCTTTCCAATTCTTGTTTTATGTAGAGCTTCAGTACTTCAACAGTCCGGGGTCTCCGCTGTCGTATTTTACGCTTCATAATGCACCACACATTTTCCATGGGAGACAGGTCTGGACTGCAGGCGGGCCAGGAAAGTCCCCTCACTCTTTTTTTACAAAGCCACGCTGTTGTAACACTTGTCTTGCTGAAATAAGCGGGGGCGTCCATGATAACGTTGCTTGGATGACAACATATGTTGCTCCAAAACCTGTATGGACCTTTCAGCATTAATAGTGCCTTCACAGATGTGTAAGTTACCCATGCCTTGGGCACTAATACACCCCCATACCATCACAGGTGCTGGCTTTTGAGCTTTGCGCCTATAACAATCTGAATGGTTATTTTCCTCTTTGTTGTGGAAGACACCACGTCCTCTGTTTCCAAATATAATTTGAAATGTGGACTCGTCAGACCACAGAACACCTTTCCACTTTGCATCAGTCCATCTAGGTGAGCTCGGGCCCAGCCAAGCTGGCGGCGTTCCTGGGTGTTGTTGATAAATGGCTTCTGCTTTGCATAGTAGAGTTTTAACTTGCACTTACAGATGTAGCGACCAACTGTAGTTACTGGCAGTGGTTTTATGAAGTGTTCCTGAGCCCATGTGGTGATATCCTTTACACACTGATGTCGGTTTTTGATGCAGTACTGCCTAAGGGATCAAAAGTCAATAATATCATCGCTTACGTGCAGTGATTTCTCCAGATTCTCTGAACCTTTTGATGATTTTACGGACCGTAGATGTTAAAATCCCTAAATACCTTGCAATAGCTCGTTGAGAAATGTTGTTCTAAAACTGTTCGACAATTTGCTTACAAAGTGGTGACCCTCACCCCATCCTTGTTTGTGAATGACTTAGCATTTCATGGAAGCTGCTTTTATACCCAATCACGGCACCCACCTGTTCCTAATTAGCCTGCACACCTGTGGGATGTTCCAAATAAGTGTTTGATGAGCATTCCTCAACATTATCAGTATTTATTGCCACCTTTCCCAACTTCTTCGTCACGTGTTGCTGGCATCAAATTCTAAAGTTAATGATTATTTGCACACAAAAAAATGTTTATGAGTTTGAACATCAAATATGTTGTCTTTGTAGCATATTCAACTGAATATGGCTTGAAAATGATTTGCAAATCATTGTATTCCGTTTATATTTACATCTAACACAATTTCCCAACTCATATGGAAACAAGGTTTGTTGTACCGGAAAATTCTTTGCCTTCACACATGTGTAAGTTACCCATGCCTTGGGCACTAATACACCCCCATACCATCACACATGCTGGCTTTTCAACTTTGCGCCTTTGTCAGTCCGGATGGTTCTTTTCTTTTTTGATCCGGAGGACGCGACGTCCACAGTTTCCAAAACAATTTGAGAAATGTGGACTTGACAGAGCAAAGAATACTTTTCCACTTTGCATCAGACCATCTTAGATGAGCCCGGGCCCGGCGAAGTGTTTCTGGGTGTTGTTGATAAATGGCTTTCGCTTTGCATAGTAGAGAGTTTTAACTTGCATTTACAGATGAAGCAATAAACTGTAGTTACTGACAGTGGTTTCTGAAGTAGTCCTGATCCCATGTGGTGATATCCTTTACACACTGATGTCACTTTTTCATGCAGTACCGCCTGAGGGATCGAAGGTCACAGGCATTGCCGCTCACGTGCAGTGAT
This sequence comes from Nerophis ophidion, assembly GCF_033978795.1. NCBI lineage: Eukaryota > Metazoa > Chordata > Actinopteri > Syngnathiformes > Syngnathidae > Nerophis > Nerophis ophidion. The sequence goes on from NC_084626.1 coordinate 25,865,177, forward strand.
TTCTCCAGATTCTCTGAACATTTTGATGATATTCCGGGCCGTAGATGGTAAAATCCCTAAATTCCTTGCAATAGCTTGTTGAGAAATGTTGCTCTTAAACTGTTTGACGATTTCCTCACGCATTTGTTGACAAAGTGGTGACCCTTCCCCCCATCCTTTTGATTGATTGATTGAAACTTGTATTAGTAGATTGCACAGTACAGTACATATTCCGTACAATTGACCACTAAATGGTAACACCCCAATAAGTTTTTCAACTTGTTTAAGTCGGGGTCCACGTTAATCAATTCATGGTTTGTTTGTGAAAGACTGAGCATTTCATGGAAGCTGCTTTTAGACCCAATCATGACACCCACCTGTTCCCAATTAACCCGTTCACCTGTGGGATGTTCCAAATATCAGTCAATTAATCAATGTTTATTTATATAGCCCCAAATCACAAATGTCTCAAAGGACTGCGCAAAACATTACGACTACAACATCCTCGGAAGAACCCACAAAAGGGCAAGGAAAACTCACACCCAGTGGGCAGGGAGAATTCACATCCAGTGGGACGCCAGTGACAATGCTGACTATGAGAAACCTTGGAGAGGACCTCAGATGTGGGCAACCCCCACCCCCCCCGTCTAGGGTACCGAAAGCAATGGATGTCGAGCGGGTCTAACATGATACTGTGAAAGTTCAATCCATAGTGGCTCCAACACAGCCGCGAGAGTTCAGTTCAAAGCGGATCCAAGACAGCAGCGAGAGTCCCGTCCACAGGAAACCATCCCAAGCGGAGGCGGATCAGCAGCGTAGAGATGTCCCCAACAGATACACAGGCGAGTGGTCCATTCTGGGTCCTGACGAGCGGTCCATCCTGGGTCTCGACTCTGGACAGCCAGTACTTCATCCATGGTCATTGGACCGGACCCCCTCCACAAGGGAGGGGGGGACATGGGAGAACAAAGAAAAGAAGCGGCAGATCAACTGGTCTAAAAATGAGGTCTATTTAAAGGCTAGAGTGTACAAATGAGTTTTAAGGTGAGACTTAAATGCTTCTACTGAGGTGGCATCTCGAACTGTTACCGGGAGGGCATTCTAGAGTACTGGAGCCCGAACGGAAAACGCTCTATAGCCCGCAGACTTTTTTGGGGGCTTTAGGAATCACTAATGAGCCGGAGTCTTTTGAACGCAGATTTCTTGCCGGGACATATGGTACAATACAATCGGCAAGATAGGATGGAGCTAGACCGTGTAGTATTTTATACGTAAGTAGTAAAACCTTAAAGTCACATCTTAAGTGCACAGGAAGCCAGTGCAGGTGAGCCAGTACAGGCGTAATGTGATCAAACTTTCTTGTTCTTGTCAAAAGTCTAGCAGCCGCATTTTGTACCAACTGTAATCTTTTAATGCTAGACATTGGGAGACCCGAAAATAATACGTTACAGTAATCGAGGCGAGACGTAACAAACGCATGGATAATGATCTCAGCGTCTTTAGTGGACAGAATGGAGCGAAATAAGTGTTTGATAAGTATTCCCCAACTTTATCAGTCTTTTTTGCCACTCGTGCCAGCTTTTTTGAAACACGTTGCAGGTATTAAATTCCAAATGAGCTAATATTTGCAAAAAAACACAAAGTTTTCCAGTTAGAACGTGTAGTATCTTTGCAGTCTATTCAATTGAATATAAGTTGAAAAGGATTTGCAAATCATTGTATTCTGTTTTTATTCACCATTTACAAACCGGGCCAACTTTACTGGTTTTGAGGTCGCTACCAAAACTTCCATTCGCTCATATTTCGAACACATCTCAGCTGAAATAAAGTTGCATGATGTTGAATTAACCTTCGTCTTGTGTTAGGGTCGGCACCGACCCGTTTTAGTTTTTAAATGCATAAAAACACCACATACATTTATTTTTTTTTGCATCAAAGCTTTTTGACTTTGTCAGGAACCTCTTTGTCAACAAAATAAAACATTTTAATTTTTTTCACTAAATTATAAAATGCTCTGGTAGAAATTATGCCCTTGGTGTTGTTAGGGTCGGTTTTGACCCAGTTATAAAAATAAGATGATAAAGCAATGATAAGAGCCAAAACTGAACACACTAACAGCCAATCATGTGAGCTTTAGTGGATTCTCATTTTACCTTGTTATCGAGTACAAAAACAAACAAAAGACGGACACTAAAAGTGTCACTTTTTGCCACTCTGATTTTGTTTTTTTATTAGTTTTGGGAACTAGTAATCTATTTCTCTTGGTTTCATTTGCTTGATTAGTTGTTGTTTGTTTGATGTTGGATTTCTGTTGCTGAAAAAAATACTTTTTAGCCTTTTTCTTGAAGTAAATATATGTGGGTCGAAATTGACCCGTAACACCATAGATGTTACTATAGTTAAAATTCTTAAAATGAAAAAATAAATAAAACACATTTATTTAAGAGATGTGTTCTAATACCCCTTAGTAATAGCTAGGTAACACAACAACCTTTTTTTTTATGTATATGGTTCTCTTGAGGTTCATTTTACCATTTTTAAAAATTGAAATGGAGGGGTATACTGACAAAAAAAAGGCCCAATGGCCCAAACCAAAAACATTAGAACCAATATTTTCAAGGATAAGGAAGCCTAACGAGGTAACCAAGAGATGAGAAACAAATTGGATGATAGATCATTGTTTTTAGTGTATTTTACAGCTGATTTAAGACATGGGTCAAAACCGACCCGTTAACATAAGAGATGGTAACAGAAAGCTAACACAGGAGGAAGGTTAAGTAATATTCTACCAACCGGTTCTCTAAGAAGGATACAGGAAGCGCTTCATCAGGATATTGACCACGGCGTCCTCCAGCATGAAAATGTGCGACCAAGGCCACAAAAGAACTTCCAGTAACAGCCGGCCGAACTAAAATTCTGGGTTGCCAAGCAACAAGTCTTCAAACCTTTAGGATTTTGGGGAGTATGTGTACAAAGTAGTGCCTCCTGAGATGTGTGCAGCCTTGGTGTTGTTTGCACGTCCTGTTCTGCTGGAGGGATGAAATAGCATACAAGGTAACCGAAAAGTCAAGCAACGGTGGATGAAATAATTGAAAAGGTATGAAAAATATTGGATTCCTACCACATTTCTTCTGCAGCTGGACTTGCTTTTAATGAACACAGCTGATCCTCCAAGGTCCGGACTGTGTTTGCTCAGGTCCGTAGTACAGTGTCCTGTGTGTGTGTGTGTGTGTGTTCTTGGATTTCTACCCTTCTTGAGACATCAACAAGGAAAATTACCTTCCATATGAGGATCGGTGAACAAGTTAGGATCGAAATCATCATACTTGCCAACCCTCGATTATCGGTCCTGCTAGACACCGACCTCTATTTAATAATACAACTTTAACATTTGACAACCAAATAATAAAACAAGGTGACTCAGTAAAAAATCTGGGTATTATCTTCGACCCAACTCTCTCCTTTGAGGCACACATTAAAAGCGTTACTAAAACAGCCTTCTTTCATCTCCGTAATATCGCTAAAATTCGCTCCATTTTTTCCACTAAAGACGCCGAGATCGTTATCCATGCGTTTGTTACGTCTCGCCTCGATTACTGTAACGTATTATTTTCGGGTCTCCCCATGTCTAGCATTAAAAGATTACAGTTGGTACAAAATGCGGCTGCTAGACTTTTGACAAGAACAAGAAAGTTTGATCACATTACGCCTGTACTGGCTCACCTGCACTGGCTTCCTGTGCACTTAAGATGTGACTTTAAGGTTTTACTACTTACGTATAAAATACTACACGGTTTAGCTCCAGCCTACCTTGCCGATTGTATTGTACCGTATGTCCCGGCAAGAAATCTGCGTTTAAAAGACTCCGGCTTATTATTGATTCCTAAAGCCCAAAAAAAGTCTGCGGGCTATAGAGTGTTTTCCGTTCGGGCTCCAGTACTCTGGAATGCCCTCCCGGTAACAGTTCGAGATGCCACCTCAGTAGAAGCTTTTAAGTCTCACCTTAAAACTCATCTGTATACTCTAGCCTTTAAATAGACCTCCTTTTTAGACCAGTTGATCTGCCGCTTCTTTTCTTTTTTTCTCCTATGTCCCCCCCTCCCTTGTGGAGGGGGTCCGGTCCGATGACCATGGATGAAGTACTGGCTGTCCAGAGTCGAGACCCAGGATGGACCGCTCGTCAGGACCCAGGATGGACCGCTCGCCTGTATCGATTGGGGACATCTCTACGCTGCTGATCCGCCTCCGCTTGAGATGGTCTCCTGTGGACGGGACTCTCGCTGCTGTCTTGGATCCGCTTTGAACTGAACTCTCGCGGCTGTGTTGGAGCCACTATGGATTGAACTTTCACAGCATCATGTTAGACCCGCTCGACATCCATTGCTTTCGGTCCCCCAGAGGGGGGGGGGTTGCCCACATCTGAGGTCCTCTCCAAGGTTCTCATAGTCAGCATTGTCACTGGCGTCCCACTGGATGTGAATTCTCCCTGCCCACTGGGTGTGAGTTTTCCTTGCCCTTTTGTGGGTTCTTCCGAGGATGTTGTAGTCGTAATGATTTGTGCAGTCCTTTGAGACATTTGTGATGTGGGGCTATATAAATAAACATTGATTGATTGATTGATT